>NC_137455.1:318319964-319519964 GCF_964235325.1 Thermobia domestica
GAGTGTTTTTAGATCGCTGTTTAAGTACGCAACATTCCTAGATACTTCAGCCACCATGTAGAATTGTTCTGCACCCTTGCCCTTTACCAAAACCCACCACAGATATCTTAATGCTGAACGGTGTTAAAATAATTCATCAATTATCTGTTCATTATTTTCATCATTTCGGTTTGCAGCATCTAATGTGGTACTTAGCAATGAGTCATCGGGATATCTAATATTCTGTAAATGTCGTGCATGGCCTAAATACCACAAGACACTTGCAACGTGCGCACATGTACCTAATGTACAAGCACCGCTTTGACATGTACAGTAGTAACCTTGAATAACATTTTGATCATAATCCTGGTCATTGTGTTAGTAGACAGAGGATACCGCGATGCAATTCCTTTACTGGAATATTTAGGAATTGATCATAGAATGCCCGCACTCCTATTACCACGCGAAAGACAACTATCAACAGAAGAAGCGAATACTTCTCGACTAGTTACTAAAAGTCGATGGATACTCGAGGCAAGAAACGGGCATCTAAGATCTGTTTTTAAGTTTCTAGCACAGACGTTGAATCTGCAACATGCAAAGAAACTGAATAGTTTCTATCGCATAGCTGGAGCTATTTTGAACAGATACCATCCCGTTGTTTTCATGCAAGATGCAACCATTGAATTAGCTAGAGAAATGAGAAATAGGTCAATCATTCCGAACGTTGTTAAAGCAAGAGCGGAGGTAGATAATCTTATTAGAAGGAACGGTCAATGGGTACCGCTGAATGATCAAGGCCTAATTGATTTCTCTGTACTTAACTTAAACTACTTACGAGATTTGACTGTAGGCACATATCAAGTAGATCTCTCATCCTCTTACGTCCAAGATAAACTAATACGAGATAAGGATGAGCAATTCCTGCTTGACGAAAACGTAACTGAACCGGGATTCCTGCGCATACGTCTCTACTCAAGGTTCCGCAATGCAACTAAGCATCAAGTTTTCATAGCATATGTAACCAATGATGAAGATGACCAGGATTATGATCAAAATGTTATTCAAGGTTACTACTGTACATGTCAAAGCGGTGCTTGTACATTAGGTACATGTGCGCACGTTGCAAGTGTCTTGTGGTATTTAGGCCATGCACGACATTTACAGAATATTAGATATCCCGATGACTCATTGCTAAGTACCACATTAGATGCTGCAAACCGAAATGATGAAAATAATGAACAGATAATTGATGAATTATTTTAACACCGTTCAGCATTAAGATATCTGTGGTGGGTTTTGGTAAAGGGCAAGGGTGCAGAATAATTCTACATGGTGGCTGAAGTATCTAGGAATGTTGCGTACTTAAACAGCGATCTAAAAACACTCTAGTCTACTACGATTTGTGGCTTCGACGTTTTTATCCACCATATTGGATCTGCAATCTTGAATTCAAGAATTTTGACCTCAGATTCGTAACCAACGACCCAAAATACCCTAGTAAACAGCTATTTGTGGCTACATTCAGGAGTTTCGTGTTTTTAATCCACCATATTGATCATCCATCTTGAATTCTAGAACTCTCACCTCAGATTCGTAATCAGCGATACGTGAAACCCATTATATCGTCGGTGAGACCAAAACTGTAGGTATTTCAACACATACGCGCAACTATAAACTACAGTAATATGGAACATCCGTAAGGTAATTCGCGGGGTTGGAGGGGAATGTGGGGGGCAAAGGGCGGTGTCAAGTGGGGTAGTTTGATAGTCTAACATGTGGTTGTTTGGGGTCCTTGTTGAGTTGATTAAAACAACAAATTGTTTTACATGCTGAAATCAGTTCAATCCCCCCAGCTACTTGGAGGCGGTTTTGGGGGGGGGGAAGGAGTGGATTTCAGTCTTTGTGCCCATTGAGACTTTTGATCCACATGTTAAGAACTATCAACCAGCGAAGTTTCAACAACATTAGCCGAAAGCCACTTTCCATAAGAAAAGTGCGGGGTCCTTTCAGTTACATGTTTTATTTAGAACAGGCTATGACGCAATGTATCCCATAGGATACAGTGCCAAGAATAGGTAGTCGGAAAGTAACCAAAAAATGTTCAAAAATATATGTATCCCACAGGATACATTGCCAAGAAGAGGGTTAGAAATTCTTTTTATGCTTTTTAGAAATCTTGTTACACTGAAACTGAAGTGCAATATTTACTAATATCTAATGACGTAGAACACCAAGTGCTTAATTACCATACAACAGTTACATATTTATTTTTTTTGGATAAGAGATAAAGTGCGGGAACAATATTATATCGATATTTCCCTGATTCTTGCAAACAGTACAAAATACAGAAAATGACATTTACAACAACATGCCACCCACCAATGTACAACTTCAGTATGAGAAATATATCAACCTATTTATTTTAAGAATATTGAGTTGAATTACTCGAGTCAATTATCAATCAAGAACATTAAAAATGACAGAATTCCAATATATCGTATTATAATTTATTATTTTGCATTGAAAAATATAACACAGAACATTTTAGGTATATATTTAATATTCAGTGTTTTTTTTAAATATTCATTCCTTTAGTCAAAATTTGCTTGGAATATTATTTAACTAAAATTAAACCTTAGTTAGCTAAAATTCAAAATTAATTTATTATATTTGTACTAACGTAATTTTATAAAGAAAAAGTACACAGCTATAAACAGAAAAAATAAGTTGCTTTTGAATAGCAGTAATAAGAATTATTTCTAAAGTACTCTTATTGTCTATAACATACACGAATTTAAACACATGTTAATTTTGTACTTAATTTATTGATATTTGTTTTGTTGACTTTAGGTGTCTTCGTTCATTGATGAACACCGCGACGTATTCCGCAATCATTTAGATATAAAAATGTCATCTGTGCAACAAAAATTAAACATATTGAACGCTCATTATGATGAAATTGCAGATTGGTTGAACAATAACATATAGTAAGAAAGAAAAAACGACTATCTAAGGAAATTTGATCTTACTTTTCTGTACATGTTGCAGTTGTTGTAAGCAATATATATCACATGTAATCCAATAAAAATAATTTGAACCTAATATTATTTTTAATGTTTTAATTTTAATCCACAAATGAATTCGGAATTTGGAAGATAAAAATATGCATTTTCAAAGTACAATTTGTATTCTATACTACTAGTAATGATGCTCCTTTCCTTAGAGGATACCAAGATTAGTCACACAGGCTTTTGGGACAATATAAACTATTCTCAATTGAATAAGAAGAGACATAATGTTTAATTAAGTTTAATTACACAGTGGAAAATCTTATGTTTTTGCCGTATCAGCATGAAAGTAGATGATGTTTATTAAACGACTACGCTAATTACAAAGATGAAATAAGAAATATTCTAGCAAACACCGTTGCTTTTTGGAAAATATATATCACATATACTATAAATACTTAGCAATTAGAGAACAATGTTTTGCCATCCATGAAAAAAAAAAGTAAAGCAACATTCGCGATACTTGAAAACGACTCCATTACAATACAGGATATTTTTTTAGGTTTACAAAATACAGGTCATATGCCAAAAATAATACCTTGCATTACACAAAGGATGAAACATTTATAAAAAGATACAAAACTTGAAATAAACTTACAAAATGAAATGAAATATTTGAGTTTTACGTCCCACGGTTATGCCGGTTAGGCTAAAAGAGACGGTGATGATGAGTGATGAATGAAATGGTGGAATGAAGAAAGTGGGAGGAAACGGGATAACCCCGAGAAAAACCCACGCACACGGTGTTTGTCCACCACAACGTTCACTTGGCGGGGGCTGGGATGGAACCCGGGACCCCAAGCACCAGAGGTGAACGCTCTACCACTGAGCCACCGCGGCTCTTCTGGGAACTTTACATTTTTGAGTGGATAGTGAAAATTCTTGTAGGAGTGTGCAGTACTTCTTTTTTGATAGGTTTGGTGATCGGCTTTCCTTACATTGTCTCTTCGCGAAACCAATTTGTTGGTGGAATCGCTCACCATGGTTGTCATTCACATCTCTGAAATTATTCGTGAAAATCAAATAGGAATACAAAAAATGTATTTTAAATACATGTTACACCACAGATTTGTAACTGTTGAGTATGTTCTAATAGTTCAATGTAATTCCCACCCATAACGTCTCCCAATAAATTGTTGCATAGATGTTTGAAGGGAAGCGGTGCTGTTCTCTCAGTACCTGTTAGCAACCCGACAAAAACATTGCCTTTCATCAAGAAAATATTCTATAGTCCAACTAAATTATATTCAATACTTTTTACAGCACTATTTGGAAGAAATTCATACAAAAGGTTTGGAAATCTCAACTATTTTTGTAAATTGGCTTCAGAAAGTTATTCACAAAACGAATTCCAGATAAAATGGTGGTAACAGCATACTGTCTGTCAATAGGGGTCCACGCGAGACACTTTCGTTTCATCAGAATTGATGTTCAATCTCAAAAATGATATTGCCATACCACATAGAGGTTTTTCCTTGTCATACTGTCTCAATGACACAAGAGAAACCTATACTTTGCCTAATCGCAATAGCAACGAAAGATTGAGATTATCATATATTTCTATTCGAGTAGTCAAGAGACCTCAGAAGTAGAAATATACACATGAGGTGCCCTGTCCATGCGGTGAAACATACATAAAGTAAGCAAAACTGGATTCCAATCTAAGAATAAAGAAACAAATTAGGGTCACAATGTAAGAGTCGTTACGGGATATTGTATGCGGTTCGTATGGAGGCGTGGGTTCTGCTCTCTCGCTACCTTGGTCGGTGTGCTAGGATCAGTCACGTCTTACGGTTTATGTTCAAGGTAAAGTGAGGAACTCCCGTCTTCTTGTGGTCGTGATGGTCCGCTTGTTACGCCGGCTTGGTGTTAGCAGTACATGTTGTGTGAAATGAGAGTGAAAACACAAAGGGTTTTTGAATGCCGCGGAATAAGGGGAAGAATATCTTCCTTTTCTATATTGAAAGTTTAGTTTTGATGTTCGGGAGTGAAACTGATAATGCATTATTTTTCAAAAAAGGTGATAAGTAGTGTTGAATGAGTCACTGAATGGTGGGACAAACTGGTCCGTTATCAGAAGGCTGTTTGTTGCCTTATTTAATATTACTAAGGCCTTATTGAATGGCTATAGTCTTCTGTAGCGTTTTCAACAATCTTATTTTTCATAGTGGCTCAGTGGTTGCATGCTCACTTTCTTGGAATACAAAAAGGCTACTCAGAAGGCTTGTAAAAGTATCATCAAATCGAGTTTTAGAGACCTATTGAATATCTATAGCCTTTGCTATTAATTTTTCATTAATTTTCTTTTCATTAGTGGCCAAGTGATAGCATGCTAGAAACTGTGAGGGCTAAAGTCCTAGTCAGAAGGCTTGTGAAAGTATAATCAAATCGGTTATTAAGAGGCCTGTCGAATGCATATAGCCTTCCGTAACTTTTTCTTACTTTTGAATTTTCATAGTGGCTCAGTGGTCGCATGCTCAATCCGAGAGAATAAAGATCCTGTTCAGTGGGCTTGTAAATGCCTGAAAATAACGATCTTATAACTTCAATAATATGGTCATTTGCCTTTCGTGTAATATTTTTATATGAGATTTGCTTTGCGACTCAGTGGTAGCATGATTGTAAAAGTGAAAGACTAAAAAATGAAAAATCACTTGAAGTAGAGTAGTAGTTCTCTAAAGTGTATTGTGACTTTTGTTAATTTAGACCTGAAACTTGGCTACTATCCCGTGTGCTTAGACATTCCTTATTCAAAGTAGTAGTCGAAGGCATTCAAATCAGTTTGTTCTGAGAGCGTGAAAGAAGAGTAAAGTCAGTGAAAATTCCATAGATGCTGTGAAAGGAGTAAAAACAGGAGGTAAATTAAAAGACGGAAAGAATTATTCTGAGAGGTGAGTGAAGTAATTTTTGAAAGTAAATGTGTGGTGTTCAATTCTCGTATGTGAAGGTTGTCTTAAGTAGAAATTGTATTTCATTCCACTTTGCGTTGGAGAACTTTAAATTTGATTTCGATTATCATATCCGTCAGCAACTTGGATTACTTTCCTACGTTGAATATTTCGTCCTCCCACAATACCATTCCATTATTTTTTTAACTGAAACAATTTTTGGATTTTTTTGAATTGAATAGTAATTTCAATTATAATCCAGTATTCCTCTTAAAAGGAAAAGTTTTTATTTTTATATAAAAAATTCTTTATCGTTTTCTTAATTTTTAAGTCACGTTGTTAGATCCTTCAAATAATCGATTACGACAATTCTTACATTGACGTTTTCTGTAAGGTGATTGTGTTAGAGAATTAACTTCAATTCTGAATACCTTCTGGATATTTTGAAAGGCGTAATTGGAAAGACAATAATAGGGTATTTAGGAAATAAATTCTTGGATTTAAAGAAATTGTAAAAGATTAATAGTTTAAAAGTAGATTATTTGATTTCACTTTGGAAAAAATCTAGATTGAATTTAAATTGGATATAACGTTGTTGAAATTTATTTTTTAAAAATTCTATACAGTAATTGAACTTCTTCTAAAAAGGATTATTTGTTATTTAGCTAGTTAACCTGGACTTCGGATTTAATAAAAAAAGTTTTAAGGAAGAGAATTAGATTTCTAAAATAAATCGCAGAGAAGTATTAGACTTATAATATTTTCAACTATTTATCATAAAAATATATACTGTTGGTCAAATATATATTTTTTATTTTTATAATTAATTTGTTTGTTGTTTACGATTGTGTATATGCGTCAATCTAACGCATTGGTGCATATACACAACTCTCTTTTCGTTGTTTAATAAAGTTGTTATTGAAAATTGAATTGTTCTTGTGTTATTAATGTTTGAATTATTATATAGATTTCTGGGTTCTCTTAGAAGAGGAATATTGGGTTTATTGATTAGATTAATTAGTCGTCACACTACTGGAAGACGGTTGAGGTCTTTGCGATACCAGTTCCGTCTTTCTGGATTTGCTGGATTTGAATTCGGATTTTCTAATTATTTTTTTTTAAAATCTGAGTTGTATGTTCAGTTGTTCCCCAGGGGGATAAGAGCAGCTTACAAAAGGGAGTAGTGGTCATATACTATAGAGGTCCGAAACGTGTAAAATATTCCAGAAGCCCTTCAAGTGATACAACCTAGGATGCTTTACTGTATGGCAGCTGCAGGATACTAGATCGTACTGAAAACGAAAGCTTCTGGTATTAGAAGGTCAACCCGTGTACCAGGTCTTTGATAATTCTCGCTGTAAAGGAGGAAGGAAAATCTAATTAAGATAAAAAAAAAATATGTTTGCTGTGTAGATTATAGAATAGTTTTGTAACGTTTGGAAAGACTGCAACCGAATTTGACACATTTACGATAGACAATTTAGAAAAAACGATCATGGTAAGACTTTAGCACACCGATAGGGAGATGAGAAAAGGTAGAAATAAAATGTTGAAAATGATCAAGAGTAGTGTTGAACCTTCAGTTTCCGGTATCGCTAAGCTGATTGATGACAAACACGATGACATATAACCTAAAGGTTAGGCAAGAAATAGCATGTTTGTTTAGTCTTGAATTGAGAGGAGCAGTGCCGAAGGCGTTGCTTGTTCTTATTTGCTTCTCTGATCTCTTTACTTTCCAATATTTTGCATAAACCTTATTCGCCTGGTGTGAACAGTAAGCATTTATGTAAAATTTTATAAGCCAATATTTCACTGACGACCATATAATATGAATATAGTTTTTTTTAGGGAAATCGTTGTGATAGTTTTCCTTACGCTGAATGCCTTTCTCAGACATTTTCTGAAATCGACAAAAATATTTTTGTAATATATATAAATGAAAGTGAATATGACTTCGCCTCGCTTGAACCACGAGACCGATCTCGATAAAATTGGCCAAATAGATGAGATTTGAGCTTGGAAGTGCATTTGTAATTTCACTTTTACGGTACAAATCGGGGCAGAGGGAGGAGTAGATATTTAAAAATGACGGAAATAGACCGATATTAGTATCGAATCCATAGTTTTTAGGGTCTCTGAGATGGATAATGACACTTCCTATGTCGTTTAAATCAAATTCAGTCTCGCAACTCAGGGGATAATAAATATATAAAACTGATCGAAAATGACTGATATTAGTGTCGAATACACTGTTTTCAAGGTCGGGTAAGCAAGGCTAGTATTTCATAAATAAATGCTTCAATAATAAATGCATTATTAGAATTTCACTTCAGAAATTTTAGGAAATATGTTTAAAGCACTAATAAAAGTGTTCTTTCTTCGAACCTATATTATGCTTTTACTTTCCATTTAAGTGAATCCCTAAGTTCTAAACAAGGAAATGGAAATTATAATATTAAATGATTATTATCTCTACTCCTTTAGAACTCGAATTTCGGAAAACGCTCAAACAAGCTTTTTCTTACTGCTAGTTAAGACTTTGTATACCGAATTTTATACCTTCACGTTAAGCGAATCCTTAAATTTACCATTCTATTAATGTACAGTCACCAATTAGAACAGTATGGAATTCGGTTCATTTCAACTTTGGAATAGGAATTTCAAAACTGCTAAGATACTTGTTAAGTTATTTTGAAAATAGGAGTTCAAATTAGCAGTTCAAGGATACGACAACTTCCCACTAACTTTATGTATTCTTGAGACACCCTATTAGGTGCAAATCAATTGTCTCCATTTTAACTTCCTCTTATGATTTTTATTTCAAAAATTCTTTCGTGTACTTTCTTTCTCTTGGCAACGCAAATTTTGTCTCCACAGTTCATATTCCTGACTATATTAGTACAAACTTCCCGTCGGTAAGTGGTTCGTTTTAACTCTATACTAGTGCTCCGCAACCGTCGATTAGTTTCATTTTTAAAATATATGGTGAGTTGTGGTGAGGTATCGTTTACTGTATACAACCATTGTGATAAAAACTCGTGGGCTAGACGTGAGGTAGACGTGGCAGCAAGGGAGTGTATTTTCTATATACTTACATTCAGTAAATGGTGTTCAAAAAATGAAAATGAAATGAAATATTTCAGTTTTACGTCTCATGATTATGCCGGCTAAGCAAAAGGAGACGGTGAAGATGAGAAACGGTGGAATGAAGAAAGTTCGATGAAACGGGATTCTTTAATATATTTATGCTCTTAACACATACAAACACTAGAAACACTCACTTAAACTTTAAACACATGTATTAAAATATTTTATAGCAACTATAAAAAGTATAACAAAAATAGGGTAAAATGCTTTTCTTTAAAATAGCTATGAAATCAACCGGTAAAACTTATCACATTTCGTAGAGAAGGTCAATTCCACCCAATTTTAGTCTTAACATCCCAAATACGTACAATAAATTTTATGCAAATAAATCATAACAGATGGGATGGAAAACACCCTGCATGTATGTTTCTGTTTTAAATTTGCGCCTGTGCACGAGGGTTAATTTAGGCATTGATCTTGTATGTACAACAAGAAGAGTTACTACTGATATGTTTATTGTTATAGTTGAAAATGTATCCGATCATGTTCATGTTTATTAAATATGTAATTAAAAGAGTGCAGATTACTTTTGTCTTATTTTTAGAGGTCCTATGTGAGTAGTAAAATTAAACAATAATACATTGAATGGTATACGCTTTTGGCAAGTTAATAAATTTAAGAAGAGACCAACGTCCGAAGAAAGAGAGACATGCATTTTTCTCGGTAAGTTGGGGCAATGAAGTGTGAAAGTTCATTGGAATTTTAAATTCGATTTTCAACAAACTTAAAAAGTTCGTTACTGAATTGTCTATGTCTCTCTGTGTATTTGAGTGATATGTGTTTTTTGTTTATGATTTTTTAAAAACATTTAACCATCCATTCGATAGAACATCAGACACTATCTGAGGTAGTGATGGAATTTTTTTGCGTCACTCTTATAATTCGCCAGATATTAAAAAAGAAAGTTCTGACTTCGGGAGATCTAAGGAGTCATATATCGGGAACCATAAGTCATAGAGAGATGATCCCAGACAGGAATTTAAACTTGCTGCAAGTTTGTCCCAAACTTGCTTTTGCATGTCAATTAGTTTGCCGCAAGCTCTACTATGCAAGCCAATTAGTTTGCTGCAAGCTTGTGGCAAGTTAGTTAGTTACATCAGGGCAAGGCTTCCAGCAAGCTTGTCTTCACAAGTGAAATGCAAGTCAAATTATCTCAAACGCAAGCAAAGTATAAGCGTAATTCATTAATGGGAAGCTTTACTAAGCTTATTCCAAGCGAAGGACACGTCAAACAAGCCATATTTCAGCTTGCTGTAAGATAATTTACATCGAACAGTAAGAAATCCGTATATATCGACCGTCTGACTAAATCTATGCTACAATAAATTTTCCCCCCAGTTTCCAAATTATTGAAGCAAATAAAGAGCCGTGAAAACAGAAAAAAACAGGAGTGATACAGAAAAAAAACATTAGTTATGATTTATCAGATATATGGGCTATGAGTTTCAACAACAATAATAAAGGAAGTCACTTTATTCATACACAGGTGAATTATCATTGTTGTTGTAAAACATATGGTACAAAACAAGAAACACAGATAGGAATGTGGAATATTAACATGTAGGATTAAGGACAGATAGCAGATAACAGTGATCAGATGTAAGGATTATGAATTTTAGAAAGAGATGCTTATTTATTGAGCGGAGTGAATGATGAGATGAAGTGCGTGGACGCCACAATACACAGGGCAGAGTTAGTATTCACAAATGAGCTTATCTTTTGTGTTGAGGCTACTTAACACTGATGATAGACACGGGTGAAGCCCTTGTTAGGTGGAGTCACTGTGCACACGATGGGTAGATGTGTGGATTGAATTCTGATGGATGATAGGTAGCAAAGAAATGATGGTCTGGGTGCTCTGGATGCGTCCGGCTATAGATGGAGAGGAGATGTCGCAGTGGAGGATAGTAATAAGTAGGTGAGGCTCGAAATGCAAGACGGAAAGCATGGCGTTCTATAATACGTATTCGCTTCTAGAAATCATCACTCGCACTAACCCAGGCAGTGTGATTTTTTTTTCGGGTACGGGAATAGGGTAACATTGAAATCTTTATTCATCCAATTTTGTTTTATCCTTATAAAATAAGTTCCTACTCTCAGCCATTAGAGGGTTACGCCATCTGTTTGGCATACAGTGTGACGCGCCGTTGCTTCTTACCAATATTCAATATCTTATTATATTAGCCACGAGTACTTGAAATGTCTACCTTTTTATATAAACAAACAGAAAAAAATTACACTTTAAACATAGCGTTCAGATAAAGTTTATACTGGAAGTTAAACTTGAAGTTTATTTTAAAATATCTGCAACAGTTCTGTATTCTTTCGCGAAAGAAGTAGGCTCAAATCTGCTGCCATCTATGCTCAGATTTATGCTTTATACATAAATACTACAATTCATTATTCCTCGTGGTTACCGAAATATGCAGAAATAAAGAGCGACATTATAGGTACGTGGGACTAGAGTAGGCCTACTAGACGGCACATTTTTTAAATAAAATAATTAAGTTTGTCCTTTATTCAAGGTGAATTCTAAAAAGACGCTAACAATGAGAACACTACCTTGTCGCCGAAAGTTAAGAGGTCAGCATCACGTGGTTTATGAGAACAACTGAAAATTGAACACCCGCTGGCTTTTTACTTCAATCTAAAGAAAGGAGTCTCGCAAGTGAAGCTTGGGTTGCCCGCACTACAGCTTGCGCTAAGCAGAAATAAGCTTTTGCGTATAAGCCAAAGCGAAATAAAATCAAATAGAAGCGACAGGCAAGCTTGCGGCAAGCAAACATGCTGTCTGGGATATTTTACGAATTTTTCAATTTTGGGATCTCTAGTTTGAGCATGTGTCTACGCAAAAGAAAAAGACCATGTTGTAGAACGTTTTAACAGGTTTCCTCCTTCGTATAAACTAAACACTTTCTCATTGCTCCCGATTACATGGTTTCAGAAGTCCTGTGGCTTGTTGATGTGCATCCTTGCAAACTCTAGTCGAGCATGTATATGTGCATATTGCGCATCTATTCATTTTACCTGCAGAGCAGAAGAAATAATATGAGAACAGTTACATGTCCTAGCACTGCACTCCATATCTCAAATTACTTTCAGGTTTGTTACAGTAGGGAACAGGTTTGCTGCTATAGCTTCAATACTCGAAACACTTTCGTCTTCTGTTGTCCCTTGCGATCTACTCAGTTTCACTTTAGTTTGTAATTCCTGTTCCCGTTCCGCTTCGAATAGTTCAATTCAATCTTCTACAGTTTTAATATCCTGGTTCATGGCTCCAGCAACTTACCTTTTAGGCATTCCACCTTCTTATATGCAATTATTCTTCCTCTAGTTATAAGAGACAAATAGCCTACATTTTTAATACAAAAGCAATTTGCAATAGACAACATACAGTCCTTTCTAAGTTCGCTCTGGCAATGCTGTTGGAGCATTCTCAACTGGTTAAAATTATTAATATACTTTCTTCTCTCCTAGTGTCGCACAAAAGTTTGAAAGAAAAACAGACACTCATGCTTTCGTATTATATAATGGATACGGAATGATAGAATAAAGTAGACCCAAATTTAAATAGATTTGATAAGAATACAATAGAAATTATCAAATTTTAAAGTCTGTTTGTTATTAAGAGTTAATAGATAATGTTACCAAACGGATGTCTGGCGATTACTCACTTAAATCAAGTGGTATCATAATATTTGTTAATTGATAAGAGCCAATGTTGTTAAGCGAAATCGTCTTTTGGAATCATACGGTGTGGAAGCATTAAGACATAATCACGACAATTAAATAGTGATGAAGCCTTCCATAGGTACAGTACATTGTATTACAATTTTTTAGCTTATAAAATTTGATGTACGAAGATTATGATGTATTTAAAGCACAGGGTAGCACAGATTATCCTGGTGGACATTTTAATTGATTAAGTAAACTATGAGCAAAGAAAATCTTACTTGCTTACGAGCATTACTGAATCTTTTATGTTATGTCCATACTATACCATTGATTAAATGAAGAAGAAGATGAGATATATTAGAGTTATCTTCTTGCCAACAGTTACAATCATTGCAAGAGTGTATTTACCAAAATTTAAAAAGCTAGCTTATCCAGAATACTGCATCTAGCCACTTACTGTGGCATATATTGATAGAGGGTTAAATTATTATGAGAGGGGGAAAACTCAATATTATCATTAATTAAATGGGTAAGGAATGTATACTTTAAAAAAATTAATATTACGTTTCTGAAAACTTAGAATAAATTTATTATTTCCTGTCTTTAAACTATGCAAAACATTTCTTAGATATTCTACTTTGATGTGTTCGTTTCTTGAAATATCTTTTCACTTTTCATAATCGATACTATATGAGACATACAATATAAAGTGCAATCTTAACCACTGTAATGCGCTGAATGTTCTCCCACCGGGAAATCGAATTTCGTGCCACGTATAGCAATGGCTCACGGATGAGCCCTCACACCAGCGGAAACGACAACTGGGATATAAAAATTACAAATATTACTCAGGCAGGAAATTAGAGGCAAGAAAATGAATTCATAATTATTCTTTAGAAACATTAACGGGAGTTTTTTATAATAGCTAGACTTTTGTAAACATGGTTCGAGTATTTCTTTGGAATTTCCAACGAAGTCATTGCATAGAGTTGAAATCAAACAAGGAAAAGGGAGTACCTCAGCCTATTTGAATTCAAATTACTTTAATAATATGTGAGTACATGAAAATCTACTGAACAGGGATAAACTGATTTTCAAGAAATATGTCTTCTTCTTCTTCTTCTTCTTCTTCTTCTTCTTCTTATTATTATTATTATTATTATTATTATTATTATTATTATTATTATTATTATTATTATTATTATTTGCGTGTTTTGAATATACCATTTCCTTGGGAACAATTGAGTTGTTATGCAAGATCTGTGTTTTTTTAAAGACACCTTCCCTTAAGATCCCCTAATTTGAGTAGAGGCTTCTGCAAAATTCTAGTGGAACGATATCTGATTCTTCCATTTGATCGCGGTTTGCTGCAATTAGTTGAAGTGCAAAATAATATTGTATTGAGCGTAGAATGAAGCCCGACAACCAGTACAAGACGGAGACCATCAAATCTCCATGCACAACAAAATAGTGTCTCTTGAACATTAGATCTGGATGGGCTGTATCCATTCCTTCATCAACAAGTCCAACATTTTCAAGTCAACGATAAAACACAAAGACATCAATTTTGTCATTGGTTATCATGTAATAAGGAGTTGTTGCCGTAATTTTATATATCGACGAGTTAACGTGTATTCGAGGTGGTACTAATAACACTTATCATTGATTAGTGAATAACTCTCATTCTATCATCGAAATTTACTCTACGCAACTTTTCTTAGTTTACGTGTGCTGTGGCTTCGTAAATAGTATGTTGATTAATCCTGTCATTTTCGCAGAATAAATGAAAGGCGCCTGTTATCTACATTTCTGAGAAAATTACTTATCTGTACAAATGGAAGATGCACCCTTTGTTACAAGAAGATGTACGTACATCCAACATCAAGGTGCAAAATCCACAACAGTAGGATTGTTAAAGACAATCTTAATCATGTCTACCACACTATGTGGATGAACGAGAGAGTCCCATTCACTGGACTGTACTTTGCAATAACACCACTCCTTCGACTTTAATGTATGGAGGTAGTTAACACCAAAGTCAATACAAGTTATGAACCAGTCTCTCACACCAACAATGTTCGTGTCTATTTACGGGACAATCGCGATCCATAAAGGCGTTCCATTCAAAACATCCTGAACAGATGTATCAAATGCATTATGTGATGTCATCACTGAACATTTGGTGTAAGATGTGTCAAGGGAAAAACAGAATTTTTTGAGATTATTTCTCGTCCTTGCGAAATTTAAAAGTGTGTGTATTTTGTAGTTACTACTTACTGTTAAGAGAAAACATGTGTTTCTCAAACGTTTTTCGTTTTATTCTTTTTCCATTAATTTCCATTAAATACTCATGTGTCACCACTTTCTGTTTCATGATTATCTTTATTTCATAAAATTTACCTTCTATTCGATATTATTACGATTATTCACTTCCGTATTTGTTGGTCTTACTGACATTTAGTTTTCAGGATCACTAGTGAATGATTTTGTTTGTTGCCAGTCATGAATAATATTTTTTCTTATCCACTATTAAACCTAACGTCTCCAAATTTTTCATCGATATTTGGCATACAACATCTTATGCTCTGCTATCTTTTGTCTGCATTGTATTTTCATGCAATTCCCACAAATTATTCGGAAAAGGGAACATTTTTCGAGACAATTTTGGAAATTTTTCTTTCCATATGCATTAGAGTATCTTAATATACACAATTCGAAAGGTGTGGATTTCTTACTTTTCCAACGCGCTATAGATCTTCCCAAAAATCTATTACATGCTGGGAAAAATACTTTTCTATTGGTAGTTGACAAAAAACGGTTAACTAACTGTGGCTAGCAAACCGTTGGAATCGGACTTAAGCTCAGAAGTTTTTGACGAACCTTTTTGCTTACAATTGTCCATACTATAAGTACCCAAAATGTTTATACTTCGTTGTGAGTCAGAATCTCTCTCTCTCTCTCTCTCTCTCTCTCTCCCTATATATATATAACATAGCTACTTCGTCAGAATCTTCAGTTATGAATTCGAATCGGGGCATAACTCTCTGTTAGCACTCCAAAGCAGTTGTCATGTAAAATGGTAAGGTGCTGTGAACCATTCAGGTTGCAAAAATTTATACAGGTTGTAAAACTTTCGAATATCAGCCAAGGGTCCCCACTGCAAGAAATATGACACGTCATTGAGAAAAATCCATCCCCATCTCACAACAGTTATCAAACCAGCTCGGTATTTCCTTGTCCCACACTCACCTTCACGAATTCTGGAAAACCATTACATTCTGTAACATTTTAAAACATGAGTTGATACCAACTCAGGCCCAGAGAAGAATGGATGTGTGCCAAACACTATTGCATAATCCATGTGATATAGTTTTACACTACAGATTGTGACATGGATCGAAAAGTAGTGTTTTTTCCAAAATCCGAATATGCGAAAGCAATGATCAAAGGAAACGTCAACTTTCAGAACTGGTCTTCAACGAGGGCCGTATCAAGCATAAAGTTTTGCTTTGTATGAGATATAATTATGAGGAAGTAATTCAGTTAATTTCGTTCCTAACGGTTGTACCTTCAATGCAGAATTCTATCTCGAACATTTGGAGAGGACGAATATTGCAGTACATCAAAAACATAATACATTGGTAAACCCAAGGCACACCTTGCTGCAAAAAGATAATGTAAATTTACATTTGGGTTGAGAAAGGCAACAACATATTTTTAAACTTGATGTCATCCAACTTATGCAACACCAGGCATAAACTCTCAACCTTGTTCTGTTGGATTTCTACTTATTTCGGTACTCAACTTTCAATGCTCGGCCGTCCACTCTCGCCTTGAAAGACCTTAAGACTAAATAACGGTTACAATGCTCCACAGGTCCGTAGCTCTTTAGAGCAGACTCCAACTATTTTAAGCTCTTTTCTTCTACGTAACATCATCAATGATTTATGAACATAAGAATGTCAGAAACGATGAAACATCCTGAGCTTTCATTAAAACACTTATCAACTTAATGAGAAGATCTGGAATTGGAAATACATCAGATGTCTGAATTGGCAAAAGTAAGGTTGGTAGCTTAGCGCTGGGCTGTTCGTGGTAGAGCATTAGATCATCATCATCATATTATTATTATTATTATTATTATTATTATTATTATTATTATTATTATTATTATTATTATTATTATTATTATTATTATATTTAGTAATACTGTGTAAACATTCACAATTTCACTCTTGGTACAGCACATTCTTCAAAAATGCAGAGAAAGCTGGTTATACGGTAGCGAACTGAACGTAAAGGGCAAGAAGCCACACACAATTGCCGAAGAGATGTTAATGTCTGCTTGTAAAGCAATTGTGATAATAGTCCTAGGTTTAGAACCTGCCATTAAAATTTACCTGACACTAAAAATATATAATCCTCTTTCTGTTGACACAACCAGGCGCCGAGTTCATTTTAACTACACATTTACGAAAAATGGGCTTCTTAATGTTAAGTGAAATGAAAACGTCAAAGAGAGGAAACACTTATATTAAGGATTAGGTAACAGCCCTTCCACCTAGTATCTCAAGATAGCCTCCAGATCGAGAACCATTATTATTCACAACAATAATAATAATAATAATAATAATAATAATAATAATAATAATAATAATAATAATTGTCAATCCGGATACACCCAAATGACACTTAGTAGATGGGACTGAGACCTGAAGGTTCAATCGTTCATGGCTTCGCTCATCCGCGTAGAAATCAAATGTACTTTCCAATATTTCCAATGACAAAGTGAAATAAACACATATAAAAATTAAATAATTATTTATAATAAATAAAGAACACCAATAATTCAATTTCAAAATAAAAATTTATTAAAAGTAACGTAACTAGGGTTGTGTATTTACAATATTTCGTTAGGATAATGTAAATACACTAAAATGCAAAACAACAATAATAATATATATAAATACCAAAAATATATTAAATGAAAATTGAATACTTCTGAATAGCAATATAATTTTTTAATTAGTTCTGAACAATTAATTCTATATAAGAATATTCTTTGATCTTTAATCTTTAGCAAGTGATTATACTTCTTGAAAAAATATTTCTTGAAAATATTGTCCTTCAAATTATAAAGTTCAAATGTTATTATCGACAAAGTAATAATATTACTATCAATATTAATTTCAAATTTGAATTATCATAAAGCAAAGCAAAAAATTTGCTAATTTAACTAATCTGAGCGCGCTACTAATTTTTTTGCTACTTCGCTTTACGAATACTCTGTATATCATTAAAGTAATGAAACATTTATCTAATACTTGATTCTCAGACTTAATATGTACTATCAAGACTCTTATTCATGAATACAAATCGCAATTCTTCAATATATCACTCTCAGTCTCTATATTTTCAAAACAGTGGAATAATAATGTTGGAGAATCGAACATTAATCCTAATTCATTTAAATTCATTCAAACATTCATTAAAATATTCCACCTTTAAATTTCAATTCCTAATATGCTATATTCCTTCATTAAATTAAACAAAAGTGGAACAAGAATGCTGGAGAAAATTTACGGTAATCTGGAGATCTTTCCATCAAACTGTACTCAAGCAAAATCAAAATATACGTTAACGACACTGCAAACTGAAAAGGAAGCTACAACAATTGGAAATATTGGAAAAATAGTTATCTTATCAATTTTCGAGAATTAGGCCCAGCACTACTTAACTCTCCGCAATACTTTAAAAATGAGAAAAATTTCTTAATTGATCGTAAATTTGAAAAAGAGTCGGAAATTGCATAAGCAATTCAACCAAGATTGTGAAACAAATTTCACAACCAACAATCACCAAATTAAACGAGGCACAATGACTACTCGAAGAAAAAGTTGAAAATTTCACTCACCTCTTGTTAATTAAGTTTCGGAATTTACCTTCTATTATTCTGACTTCTCCTCATTTGGTAATTTGGATTATGTCTGAGCTCTTTTGGATATTGAACAAAATCGAATCGGTTGGAATTTGTCAGTATTCATATATTATGAAAATTCTTTAAAATTCTGTTAGAGCATTCATTCACATACAAAAAAACTAGAATGAATGGAAATATATTCGGTTTATTACAAACCAAACAAACTGGTGCCAAATAGGAATCAATTTTTAAGTGATCAAAATGGGCTTTGACTAGGTACAAAATACCCTTCACTTCACTGTATTTAAGTAGCAGAAAATCGTTGCACAGAATGAAAATATAGTGAGAAAATAATGTAATCATACGTACCACAAACTGTGCAAGCAATCCACAGAACTTTATACCACTTTTAAAGAAAGCTCTCACACGCGGTATAACTTTCATAGCTAAGTAGCCTCACTGAAAAGAAGAGAAAAGTGCTCATTTGACACGCTACTAAGTTAGCTATCGTGAATTGCATAAAGACGGAATAAAACATCACTTATTCACTGATCACTTTCATTATTTTACACTGGCAAACCAGCAAAAGAATTTTGTCGATCCACGTCGCACACTCCATCTATACACTAACGAACAATACGAAGAGCAACCATTCTCCACAACAGAGAATCCCCTCTCGAACGGAAAGGAGAACCTTCACGGTTGACGATGGAACAACAAGTCAAGAAGGTGAGAATCCTTGCTTGTCTTGCTGAGTCGGCGAAGCGCTCACCCCGCCCCCTTCGCGATAGGTATTCATTCCTCCAGCAGATTTGCCAACTGCATATAACTAATTATTCCACATATTTTTTTTTCTTTTTACAATATAACAATTTTATACTGACTCTTACATAACTTTTGACTTAAGCATTATAATTTACATTAATATTCTTCCATTTTAATTTTCAATTATACTTGTGACGCGTCCATTTTCGTAGGCCTCATTCTAGACGAACATGGAGCGTTACAATTGAGAATTACATTGTAAACAATTCCTCCATGGATCACGGTGTGCGTGCAATTAAACATACACAAGTATCATGTTCAAAGTATAATTCAACTATTTACTTAAGTAATAATAGAAGAATGTACTTTCTACTGTTGAATAACTCCATACATGTTACGTATAAAGTTTAAATGCATTTCACTGTTAGTACCTGCCATAACATATTTTAATTAATTTTCATTAATAAATGAAAGATTTCACTTCTGTTTAATACTAGAATTTAATGTACTACTATTGCTAATAATAATAATAATAATAATAATAATAATAATAATAATAATAATAATAATAATAATAATAATAATAATAATGTATCTTTACGAGAATTATCTTTTCACGTCCCATTTTATATCCTGAAATTTATAATGTGTAGCGAGTTGGAAAAGGTTGATTCTGAACACTTTTATAGCTATCTTGGTGCTACGTAAGGAGTAGTTGAGTTGCAGTGTGCAACGCACTAATCAGACCGAGATTGTATAAAATGGGTGACTCTCCGATTTCCAAGGATGTCAAGTTGTTGGCGTAGACGTTATCTAAGGGCGTACAACATCCGAGAAAACTCACGGCAAATATACATCCACGTAAAGGAACATTGGTTGGAAGAAAACTTCTAATGTCAGGTCCCGTTAGGTATTAAAGCACAATTCTTGTGCCGATGCCATGAAAGTGGCGAAGGAAATGAAACACCACCTGTGGCGAAAACCACAGTCCACCGAGAGCTAGATAACATTGACTTGCGCTTTCTGGTTACAAATTCACTAATACAGAAGTAAAATGCATCAGTAGAATGGCAATGGAGCAGCGAAAATATTATCTGAACCGCTGATGACTTGCAATCTGGTCAACTTTGTCATCATTCACATTATTTTGAACTTTTTGGGCCATGTTAAAGTTTGGTAAACATCCAAAGAAATGTATGATTTGCAGAGTCTCTTTACAATCGTCAAGCATAACGGTAGATCTGTTATGTTGTCCGCAAAAGAAGGAATTCAATTGGTCCTATATTGACGCTTATCAGTTATGTTACAATTTTATGTTACAAGTTTAGAAGACCATTTGCATTTTACAATGTTAAAGATGTTTCCCGGCAATAACACTATGTTACTGGATGGTAATGTCTCCATAGTCACAAACGGTCTGACCAACATCAGGATCAACTGATGCACAATTGTTCGCTCACTCAATCTCGAAAGTTGAAGACCTTCGTTCATGTGTGAGAGGACAGCCCGATGCAAATTTTCACCTCCATCTTCTCTGATGGAACTGAGTGATAATGGTTTAATATTGTACTGACCACAATCACTACATACCCTATAGCATGAGTGTAATATGAAAATTAGTCTAACGCCATAATTATCTGGGCAGTTTTATTCTTTCAGTTATGTTTACATTAAATTGGTAAGTATTTGTGTACAAGTGAATGTAATTATAGCTAAGCCCAGTAATTCAGGTTTCTGGTACAATAAATTATGATACTGATCTTAATATTGAAATTTGTGATAAACGTATATTTTATATTTATTGTAAATGCTATACTAATCGCGATACTTTCTACGAGAAGATAACCGTATATTGACGTCTCAGTGAAAGTGTAAAGTATTAATTGTAATGCAATTCCAAAACGTTTGAGATGTGAAATACATTTTAATTGTACAAATGAAGTAATTGACATATTTGTTAAAATATATTTCATATATATTTTCAGCACTTAATCTACTTCTGTACCTTCTTCTTGGTACAGTCACCAATGGTCTGATAATACCTCACCAGCACAAGAGTTTTACCAATCCTAAAATATATCCCAAGGATTCTGACGGAGTACGTCTCACCAGAGAAGTAGAACCTTATTACTACAACATCACCTTGATTCCTTTCTTCGATGACTTTTCCTTCAACGGAAATATTTCAATTTATATATCTGCAACGGAAGAAGTAAACAGCATCACTCTGCACATAGACCAAATTACAATTGACGAGGACTCAGTAACTGTATTGGATTTGCAAGATTCAACTGAAATTCCTATAGACAATTTTGAATATAATACCGATTACCAATTCTTCATCATACATTTAACAAATTATACTCAAGCAGGAGGTAATTACACCATTAACATCAATTATAAAGGAACACTGATTCATGATGACGATTGGTCTGGGTTTTACAGGAGTTCTTACAGAATCAATGGAGAAACAAGGTAAAAACAATAAATAGTGTATATCTAGAAACTAAAATATAGAAAATTAAGCGAAGTAATCTAATACAACTTCATGATTAAATTAAAACTAAACTGATCAATGCTTATCATCTTGACTCAATATTATCAATGTGTTCAAATCAATACGTTATGAAGTAACAGTCTAGCGACTGTAATCAAAGTTTAGGAGCTTATTTTTTTAATTCTTTTTTCTCTTATTGAAATCCCATTTTCGACATTTTGAAAATCTTTGGGGTTAGCCGTATTGGATTATGCAAAAGATTACGCAAACAGGAAAGTTTTCTTTCTTCTGTACAAATCACATTGTCTGTACAAATCAGTGAAGGTGTCCATTTGTACGAAAGAGAATATACAGTTCAATTTGCTTCTACTGTACAACTTTTTTTTTGTTGAAATATTCCCATGGAAATAAGTTCGTTGCTCAATGATTTTTCTTTTAAAATTTTCCTCTGATTTATAACAGATGGTTTAAAATATCCAGGACTCAAGATTAATCAAATATAATAATATTTGTCCAACGAACTAAAACAAAACTTTCACTGAATTATATAATTAAAATATATTTTAGTAGCAATATTTAGACACAGCACTTCACAAAGTGCACTGGTATAAATACAGTACGTGTAGTAAGTGAACAATATGTGAGAAATCAATAACGTTGTGGTTTGGAACTATGTCTGTGAAATTGCGTTTTGAAATGGGAAGTTACCAATTCTGTCCACGGATTAAGATAGGTATTTACCAAGAACATAGGATCAAAAGAAAAGAAAAGAGGTTTTGACACCAGATTTATTTTTTGTCTCGCTACATCACTCGGTTGACTTAAAGGTTGTTTTCCTTTTCTGCTATAAAATTAAGAATTCAAATTAAACTCCTTTCTTACCCTTTCGATATACTTTAAAATGCGTTAAATTGTAACAAATTTGAATTGGACTAAGAACCCAATTAAGAATATTCACCCTTAAAGAAGGCTAACTTGTTGGCCAACAGTAACTAAAAAGTATCCTGTTCTTTCTATCTTTTAAATTGTGATAGTTCTTTTTTGGCGTTGAGATAAAAAATGTATGCATACTTACCCTAATGGCTGTCTGTAACTAAATTTGGGAAGTTTCTACACGTATCGAGGAGAACTGAATGTAAGTTAAAATTATTAAAATATACATTTATCAGTACTAAAACTTTTGTATGTAACATTTTCTTGTATTTTTACTACGTATATAATATTACTTTAAATCAAATTAATCAAAATGTACAATTACTGAATATAGCACTATTAACTCATTGCGTTTGTGTATAAACTTTTTTGCTCTTGAATATTACGCAATTCTATTTAGACCGTGGCTCAAAGGGGTTATAACTCCCTCGCTTGTGGAATTTTGTCTCCAATCAGTAATGTTCTTTAGGGTCTATAGAATAAAAAAGTGGTTATTGGTCAACATATAAGTGCAACACCTGGGTACTATAGCCCTTAACCCTTTGGCACCCGTGTATATTTAGAGACATCGATGAGATAATGTTTAAATGACCATAGATCAGACAACCAGTAGAACACTGAAACAAAATTATATCTCGAACGAGTTGCAAGAGAGTAAGCGTTCAGTTTACGTAATGAACGGGACATTTCTGGGTACAAAGGAAAAATAATTGAGGGATACTTAAGAAAATTCCACTTTGAAAATTCTACCTCGCGATTTGTTTAGTTATTACGTTGCAACACGGCATAGTAGGTGGACAATAAAATGCATTTGTGTGTCTTATTTTATGTTCAACTTAAACTGAAAGTTTCTTCTTCATCCATCAAGTAGCAGGAGAGAAAATGTTTTTTTATATAGTTTTCATAGAGTTCATAATAATAGATTTTCATGGAAGTACCTGTATGACTTTATATACAAGGTTCCGACCGTCAGTGGAACACTTGAACAATTTATAAGAGTATAGGCTTATGGTTTACGTAATGAACGAGACATTTCTGCGCACAAATCAAAATTAATTGACCGATATTTAAAGAAATTTCCCCAAAAAGTACCTTCTCATGATTCTTCTACTTATTAGGTGGCATCACTGCAAGCTAGATGAATAGTAAAAGGTCCTAAATTATGTTCAACTTAAACTGAAAATTTCGTCTTGATCTATCAAATAGCAACAGAGGAAGTGCATATTCTGTAGTTTCAACAGGGTTCATAATAGTTGATTTTTATGGAAGTACGAGTATGATTTTGTATCAGTGTTCCATTTTATTTCTCTGTCGAAAAACAAGAGATAGAAATTATACTAGTTCATTGCTCATTCGTTATATTATGACAGATTTCCAGTACCGAGAATTTCACCAGGAAGGTTTTATGGTTTGTTCCTTCATTGTATATTACAAAATATTTCATAGCAGTAATTTTACTGTTGTGCGGTTACATTATGCTCTTTTGAAAATACTTGTTGTTTCGGTATTCTACAATGAATACAACTTCCAAACATGTCTGCTGGTATGTAAACTTATAAAAAAAGGTCTCGACGTTATTGTGTATTGCATGTATTTTTATTGCAAATGAAATCACAATTAATATAGTATCTAATGTTGTTTATTAATTGTCGTAATATTGAACAATCTGTTATATTTTTTTTGTTCTTGTCTGTCTGTAAGTTGATAATAAGAGTACATTCACACTGTAACCCACGTGTTCTCAGTTATTCTGAAGAAGAATGGCAAACAAAAGGAAACCAGTCAGACAGACGGAAATTGTAACAAAAATCGATTGATGTTTCGAAAAATCGATAATTCTGTGTAATGTATGTTTCCATAAAAAATCCATAAAAATATTCAGGTCAAAGAATTGTGGGAAGAGTGTGACACTGGAAAACCTCAGAATTTAACTTCAATTAGCATCTAAATTTCTGCAGAATACTACACAAAGATAAACTGTCTATCGCTGGTACTACCAAAAGTTTACTAGATTACCATGGTTTCTAAGTTAGTCTGCTAAATCATGTGTGGTGGAAAATTGTACATTTCTAATGAATAATTCATCATATTTGGAAGGACTTCTACACGACAGTATGTAGCAGACATCCTGTTTAATGAGGAATAGTGCATATTTTGTTAGAAATAGAGCTAAAATGGAAATCACGAAAAACAGAAAAGGATGTTTCATGGGAAACTTTAGTGAAATGTGTCACTAGAATTGCTGAATGTGCCATTGAAGGAATATCTACTCGAAATTATGATGAATTACTACTTTTACAGATTCAAGAACCGGATCTCATAGTAGCCGAGATGAGGTATCATAACGTTACCAGATCATGGAGGAAAAAATATTCATGGAAGAAACATATCTAAAGATAAACTCGTTGAAGGCGCACACTGTGCAGGTACATCAGTAAGTGTTTTGGTTATTGAAGCAGCTTTACTGTTACTGCGAGCTGCCCTTAGTCACCATCGATAGGAGAGTTTGTTTGTGGCCGCTCAGAGCAGGAATCTACATTCCAAGAGCTTTAATTTAACTCATCTCCTCATGCAGTTTATATTTACCCCTTTAAGTCTAAGTAATGCGAAAATCCTCGGGAATTATCCGCAATTTTGGCGTGAGCAGTTACGAAATAGCTATCGCTTGTCGGTGGTGATTAATAACAGTTCACAGTAAAATAACGCTGCTTCAGTAATCAAAACACTTACTGATATACCTGCAGGGGATCCGTCTTCAACGAATTTATGTTTTGGTATGTTTCTTGCATAAAAAATTTCACTTGACGACCTACGGAAAATAAAACTCTATTGGACGTGGGAAGCGCACCAGCAACTTCTCCTTGAATCCACATGTTTTACATTCCTGATTAACACTGCCTGGGTCTCCTTGAACATACATCAAATATTTTTCCCGGATAGAACTTGACATTTCTACATTGTACTCCTTAAGTATGTCCGCTGGACATATGCACAAATCTGCTTAAAAGTTTTCACATGTAACATATAAGCATGTTTTGAATGTTTCATTTTCACTAGGTTCATTCATTCATAGGAATTCTGCCTTTATTGGCAGGTCACTTGCCGCAGCTGAGAAACTTCCATGTTTCACGGTCCTCCGCTAACCTCTTCGTCTTCGCGTATGATCTTTCTGTTTTAATATCATCCATTAATTGTAGTCTCCTTCGCCCCCTCCCTCTCTTTCCCGACACCATACCCCCTAGGACGTCCCTCATGATACAATCTCTTCTTACTCAATGTCCCAACCAGTTTATCTTCGTCTTTCTAATAATATCTAAAAGTGTTCTTTTCTCACCCACCATTTATAACACTCTCCCATTCGTTTTCCGCTCGACCCAACTAATTCTTTCCATTCTTCTCCACACCCACATTTCGAAGGCTTCTGGTCGATTTTCGCCTCCTTTACGTAATGTCCACGTTTCCGCCCGATGCAGTCCAACACTCCACACGAAGCATTTTATGAGTCTTTTTCTCAACTCTTTATTCAAGGTACCACACAACAGACTTTTCTTCTCCTAAAGGTGTCTTTCGCAATTCCTATCCTTGCTTTTATTTCACGTTTGCACTTCACGTTATTACTAAGAATACTACCCAGATATTGAAAACTATTCACTTGTTCTATTTTCTCCCCTCCTGCTTTTATATTTGACACAGATCCCTTCGTTCCAATCACCATGGCTTTTGTCCTTACAACATTTATTTTCATCCCATATTCCTCAAAGCTCTTTCTCATTTTTTCTAACATTTTATTGATTTTCTTGTCAGATTCTGCAAGAAGCGCCATATCGTCTGCAAATCTTATGCATCTAATCATTATACCTTCCACCGAAATGCTATCATCATCATATAGGCTCTTTTTCACTATCTCTTCTGAATAGACATTAAATAGTGTTGGTGAGAGGCAGCATCCTTGTCGAACTCCCCTTCCAATTGCACTCTCTTCCGGCAGGTCTTCCCCTATCCTAACACTTACTTGTTGGTTCATGTATAAGTTTTGTTATGAGTCTTCTATCTTTCCATTCCAGCCCTATCTTCGTTAGAACTCCCAACAACAATTCCCAATTCACACGGTCAAAAGCCTTTTCTAGATCAATAAATACAACATACACCTCTTTCCCTTTTTCTATAAATCTTTCACCGATCGCCCTTAATAATCCAATTACATCTCTTGTGCCTTTGCCTCTTCTGAACCCGAACTGCTCCTCCTCAACATCTTTATTTGTTCCTTCATATAACCTTCTGTTCAGTATTCGGAGCAGAATTTTAGCTGCATGAGATATGAGACTAATAGTTCTATAATTCTCACATCTCTTTGGGTTCGATTTCTTAGCCATCGTTATCATGATCGTTTTCAGAAAGTCTTTTGGCTATTCTCCTGTTTCATATATTTCATTGCATAGTCGCAACAATTCTTTCTTTCCCTTGTCTCCTATATTGTTAATGAATTCGATTGGTATGTTATCTATTTCGGTTGCCTTCTCATTCCTAATCTCGGATATAGCCTTTTCAAATTCATCCCGAAGAATACAAAATCCTTTATCATCCTCGCCTATTTCATTTTCTACTTCAACATTTAGCCTACACAGTCTATCCCTATTCTCATATAAGTCCTTAACGTATTCTTTCCACCTTCCTATGACCTCATTTCTATCGCTGACTACCTTCCCATTCTTATTTTCTACTGTCATCATAACACCCCCTTTTTTCCTCCTAAATTCCATAGATTTCACCTCCTTGTACATTTCCTCATATTACCGAACTTTTTCTAATACTTCTATGTCCTCGCATTTTCTTCTGTAAAACTCTTCACTCTCTCTGTCTGTTTCTCTTCGTAATTCATTATTTAAATTTCTGTACTTCTTTCTGCCCTCTTCTGTATCAACCTGTTTCCACATCTTCCTCTTCCTCATTTTCTGCAACATCTGCTTTGTAACCCACGGTTTCTTAGCAGTTTTGTGTTCGCAGTAACCTACTGCTTCTTCTGCAGCCTACTGTAAGCAACGTTTAACGTGTTCCCACCGTGCGTTACTACCTGCGCCATCCTTTCCTCGTCTGAACATTTTTCTTCGAATTTTTCAACGAAAAGATTTCTTATTTCCTTGTTTTTCAACTTTGCAGTATTCAACACTTTGTTACCTACCTTTCTTCTGCCTACATTTTTCAGTTGAATATCTACTTCGGCCAGCACAAGATTATGATCAGAGAAAATAGCCCCGCGTTCTTTAAGCTATTCCGATACCTGTCCTGAATCATAAGATAGTCTTCACTAGATTAGTGTTTAGTAATTTCTTATATAGTTTTTACGGCATAAGTTGTGACGCTTTATTTCAGCTCCTATGAGGTCCACTTCTCGTATCTGTAACTGTAGTGGCTCATGTTCGTTTCCTTTTGTTTGCCACTCTTCTTCAGAATAACTGAGAATACGTGGGTTTCAGGGTGAATATATTACTATTATCAACTTAAAGACAGGCAGAAACACAAAGAATAGAACAGATTGTTTAATATTGCGACAATTAATAAACAACATTAGATACTATATTAAGTGCGATTTCATTTGCAATAAAATTACGTGCACTACACAATAACGTCGAGACTTTTTTTTATAAGTTTACATACCAGCAGACATGTTTGGAAGTTGTATTCATTGTAGAATACCGAAACAACAAGTATTTATAAAATAGCATAATGTTACCGCACAACATTAAAATTGCTGCTATGAAATATTTTGTAATATACAATGAAGGAACAAACCATAAAACCTTCCTGGTGAAATTCTCGGTACTGGGAATTTGTCATAATATAACGAACTAGCAATGAACTAGTATAATTTCTATCACTTGTTTTTCGACAGAGAAATAAAATCGAACATTGATACAAAATCATACTCGTACTTTCATAAAAATCAATTATTATGAACCCTGTGGAAACTACAAAATATGTACTTCCTCTGTTGCTATTTGATGGATCAAGTCGACATTTTCAGTTTAATCTGAACATAAAGTAGGACATATAAATACTTTTTATTGTTCACCTAGTCTGCAGTGTTACCACATAATAATTGACATTGTAACATAGTCATAATCGTACTTCCATTAAAATAAATTATTATAAAACCTGTGAAGACTATAAAATACATTTTTCCTCTTTTGCTAGTTGATGGGTCAACATGAAATTTTCAGTTAACCTGAACATAAAATAGGACAACCTTTTATTATTCATCTAGCTTGCACCTATTTAGAGTGTTGACGCTTAATAACTAAAAGAACGCCGAGAAGGGACTTTTCAATTGTAATTTTCTTAAATATCCGTTAAGTATTTTTTCCTTTGTACGCAGAAATGTCTCGTTCATACATAAACTGAATGCCTACACTCTTACAAATGGATCAAAGTATAACTTGTTTCATTGTTGCACTAGCGGTCTGATCTACTATCATTTAATGAGATACGAACGATGTCTGTAAATATACACAGGTGTTAAAGGGTTAAGGGCCCCAAGACCCAGGTGTTGTACTTATATGTTGACCTTCAACTATTTTTTGATTCTAAGGACCCTAAGGAACATTACTAATATAGTTGCAAAATTTCCCCACCGGGAAGCGGAAATTGTAACCCCCTTGACCCTTGCTCTAGTTACTTTTTTCTATATAAAGTTGTTTCACGTTTTTCTATTTCATATCAAATAGTTTGTTATTAAAGTTTTTCATTGATATTCTATATACCAGGCAAAAGAACTTAAAAGGTTAATTATTCTTATACATGGAGTTCTTATTAATTGGGCCGGGGCTTCATCTAGGCATGTCTTTTAAATTACGCTGCAGGTTGTATAGGGAAACTACTTTTATTAACCAGATACTTGTATATCCCGTGTAAGTTTCTTTTCCTTTTAGAATTGACGTGCAACCAAAGAACTCAAATTTATATATGACAATTATATTCTTTCATTTCACAGTAAAACAATTGAAACTAATGAATTGGGTCTCATAAATAAACCAATTCGTTGATGAATAGTTATTTTGTAAAATAACGGTACGAACACTTAAAATAAATTACAAACGTAAGAAAAATGTACTGTTTTCATAATGTTTGCAAGTTTTTATATCAACCACAATAAATAACTCTATCGAAGGTTTCAAGTGCTGTTTTATTCTTTTAAAATAATAATATCCCTTAAAATAATATAATGTTCCAGGTGGCTGGCTGCAACTCAATTTGAACCAACGGGTGCACGAAGAGCGTTTCCTTGTTTCGATGAACCATCATTTAAGGCAAGATTTAAGATAGCTCTTGGACGCCCAGCAAACTACTCATCAATTAGCAATATGCCACTGGAGAAAACAGAGCCTTTGTAAGTATTAATACAGTAAGTGCAATTTAATTTAATACAGTAATATGAATGTTAACACAACATATGATAGCCCGCTATGTATGACAATTTTTTTGCAATAATGGTTCGTAATTCTTTGGAACAATTAGCCTACTATTACCTTCTTTTCGTAGCAGGACTAAGTTCATTCAACATACGAAACAAGTTAACACACATTTTGTTTTTATTTCGAAACAATAACAATAATCGTTTCGTTTATTTAAAGTCTGAAAAAATGTGACATACATTATTCAAGAGCACACTTTAATAATGTGTCATATGCATTTGCTTCTCAAAATCATTGAAGTAGTAACATCGTAAAGTGTAGAGAGGGTTTAAGACAGAAAACTTATTATATAATTCAAAAATAGATATAATAAAGAAACCAATTTTCGATCGTAATAAATAAATAATAAAATATAGAAAAAGGACATTATTATAGATATGAATGGAAAAAAGTGTCAGATATGATATACAGTATTTTTGTTGTAATAAAAATACCAAAAAGGAAATTATTTCAATACGAAAATGGAAGTATAACAAGTAAAATATTCTAGAATTGAAAAGAGAGCAGAAGACACGGAAAGAATACTGAGATGACTATGAAGAGTTAAGAGTGTTACAATTGTGACATAGAGTTATGTGGGGAAAGGGATTGTACGATTGAGAGAAGTGTAAATTTTGAAAATTATATTGGTTTTGAGAAACTAACGAAAATCAACGTTGTGAAATCACATAGTTTGTGATACAATTTTTGCACATTACAAATCAGAATGTCCATAATCTAGTGAACAAATGGTAGATTTACATAGAACTTCTATGTTGATCGTGCATAGAAATAGATTTACAATTTCCTTTTTTTCTATTTAGAAGATTAAATTTTAAATATGAAACAACATCGCTAATAATGTATGTTAAAATAATAGTGATATGCCACTGCTTGAGTGATAAACTGACCAAACTGGATTCAGACAGAGTCTAGGAATTATATAATATAGTCTTCTAACTACAACCCTGCTGTTAATGATACGGACACTTTTTGAAACTTTCTGGATTGTAAAAACTAATAAGATATTTCAAATCGTTTTCATGTATTTCATCCTCTGAAATGACTACTATTGATTAAATTATTTGTCAATTTTATCAATTTTATATGTTATTATTTATCACGTAGTTATTTAAATGTGGAGAAACACTTGTTGGAACGTTTCAGAAAGTTTGATCAGAAATGGCGTTAGATGCGTACATGTAAAACTGGTATGCATTTATTTAGTGTATGATCATTAGAAAATATTGTATTATTGTAATTAAAATACATGGGTCTTTGTTAAATAATTTGACTTTCAAGAAACATATAAATTATATTAACTTACATGACTAAAATGTGTGAGAGACAGAAGAAGGGTAAAAACAAATATCTTAGCAAAATAGTTGAACATTGTGACGCTAAGTGTGTAAAGCAGAAGGAACTTCGAAACAAGTAAAGTAACTTTTAGAATGCCAATCTAAACTTAAGATTCACTTTTTCGTACCCTAGTGGATTACGTTTACATAACTAAACTAGGAGACCCGTTCTTTCCCCCCCATAGTTTGGCGGAACTCACTTGAACTTATAAATTCTACTGTTCTACAATGCTATGTTAATAGTATGGAACAACATTTTGGAGTTTCAATCAATGGTTAGCGCACATTAACAATTATCAAGTGGAATTTAAATAAGGGTATCATGTGCTCAACAAGCTTTTGTGGTAACGTCTAAAGTATGGATCGCAGCTCCAGAAGGTGTAACACTTGAGACTTTCTTTTGTATTCTTGGTGCTCAACCTGTTAAATACATAAGATCAAATATCCAAACTTTCTATTTTAGTTAATTGAGGATAAGTAAGAAGTCTTGTAATTTATTATATTAAAACACAATACAAACATGTTAAGATACAAATATATCCCATTATGTTGGACAGTCTGCAGCTAGTAATCCAAAGAGCCAATGTCAGGAGTATTTGTCTAATATAGTCGTCGAGTCTCTGAAGTTTATTTTATGTTATTTATTTACTTATTTTTGCTTTTTAAGTATAAGTGCAGTTTTAAGTTTTTCTGTTGCTGCAGGGTGTGCTTTCGATTAAAAATGCAGGATGTTTCAGACGTAGTGCAACATATATTCGACCCAACATTTTCAGAACGAAGATCGGCATTGATTTTACGAGTATCAGAAATTATCTCAAAGTGAATTTACACTCGTACTTTCATCACATACAGAGTAGAACTTTATGCTGCAAACAGACCAGTTTGACGATCGGATGAGGAAGTTGGACATTGCCTAACCACCGTTTCTGCAGATTCCGAAAAAAAACGTTTAGTTACATATGACAATCTGTATTACTTTATTTTAATTAGACATGATGTGGATTTTCCACGTTTCCGGTACACATCCATGCTCTTCTGGGCTTTTGCTGAGGTCAAAGCATGCGGCACAATTAAGAAGCCTGTAACGGCTTTCCAAGATGACGCACTACATTGTAATAGGACATGCCGGATTGCTTTGACTATATTCGTGTCCTGGTGGATAGATTTTCCTCAGTGGCATATAGTACGACCCCACAGTCTGTTATTGTGGGCAGTGGGACCTTGGGTGATTTTCTACATTTCTACAACTTGTACGAAATTTCTGGAACGAATGAATAGTTTTAATGTGGTTCATTACATCTTTCCCATTTACATAACAAACGTTTTTTTTATTTCTGTTGTAGTGTACGTTCTTACCACTCATCACTAATGCAACTAAAGAATAACTGAAGATAATGATAGAGTTGAATGGACGAGTTATATAGTCCGCTTGGCATTCTACCATTTGGATCAGTTTTACATTCTACTTACGGTCGATCATTTCGTAAAGTTTGGGTCATGGAATTAGTGCAAGACTTATGAATTACCTTTCTATTCGTCTCAAAGCAGATGTACACATTTTAATGATCAAGAAAAGCTTTCGAAGGGAGCACAAGTTACTGAAACACTGTTTTGTATAAGCTAAGGAAACGGTAAAAAAATTGTTAAAACATATTATTCTTAAATAAAAGCTAACATTCACACACCACGGGTACGTAGGATTGGCTATTACGGAATGAAGAAACATGAATATTGTAGAAATAATGGTAAATGCCAAGAAAATATCAGGAGCCTTTGATCTTAAATAAGTGTTTACTTTTTGTTACAGACCTTCATATTCTGGATATGAACTTGATCACTTTCAGGAATCTCTTCCAATGTCAGCATACATTGTTGCTTTTATTGTTTCCGATTACCAACACCGTAGTAATGGAAATTACTCTGTTTGGGGTCATGAAGATTTGATGGATTATGCTGACTATAGCTTGGATGTAGCTCCAAAGATAATACAATTTTATGAATCATATTTCAATATAAGCTTTCCACTTCCAAAAATGGATTTGATTGCTATTCCGGACTTCTGGCCTGGAGCAATGGAAAATTGGGGTCTTATAACATACAAGTAAGTATATTATTTTAACAGCTGAGAATATAATACTTCGGAAGCTCATTATGTATTAACTATGTAGTATTAGGATGCATTTACAATTTGATTGAAGCAATATTCCTTGGGTTTAAAATTCCAACAGAAAAATGCCATTTTCTATTTTTTTAGAATCCAAATGTACAAAAAAAATTTAAGGAATACAACATTTCATAAAAGTAAAATAAGAGAGGTAAAAGATGTATATTGATAAGAAAGGTGAAAGTTAAGAGACCAGAGGTGAACGCTCTACCACTGATCCAGGACGGGTCCTAGAACAGGCATAATGTGCATAGACATAATAACAGCATATTGTACTGGTAACATGTTTTACATTGATGAACAGTGAAACGTACTACTTCACGCGTTGAACGCCAAAATGTTCCTATAGAAGGTCCTGGGAGCTGGGACGTCATAATCGTAGCTGCATTCAGTTCCGAATGCGATCCATCAGCTCTGTTGTAATTGTTCACACGTGTCTTAAACGTTGCAACATACATCTGTTGTAAGTAGGCAAGTACTATATGTCAATATTAATGCTGTATACAATATATTTTGGGAATCACTAGAAGAAAATATAAAGGAGACAAATCAACTAATCTTTAAGGCCAATGTACAGGGCCCCTGCGCCCGTTCCATTGACGACTAAGCATTGCGTATAATGCCGCCTGACACATATACCAAACTGACTAGGTATTCATTCATGCACAAACCATAACCTTTCTCTACTAAATTGCAATATTCTGTAGAAGACACAGAAGCTCAATCTGAAGAAATTAGCATACTCCGGCTCACTAATGGTCCATGGAAGAAAATGTAGTCCTAGATAATGGTCTTCTATTATCCCATTCATGCGCAGAGAATCGTTGTTTGTATTGCGACTTATGCACAGCACAAGGATTTTCGTCACAGTAATAATATGTATTGTGGCAGTTTACAATACCATCACGGGTAAGATCCTGCTTTATCCATAAACTGTGGATGCATTTAAGCTGGTTTCTATCTCATTTACAAAATATAACTCTTAGAGGAAAGTAGGGCATACTCAATTCCTTAACACGATATAATAAAAAATTGCGATGCAAAATGCGCCAGAAATTCTCTTGGATACTGTATATTCTGTGTGGTTACCCTTCTCATCGAAGAACTAGCGACGCTTTACGCGTTGCAACTCATATTCCTCCACTTCAGCTATTATGATTATTGGCTACCTGTACGTTATAAAACTTCAAAGCTTCTATGATCCTACAATTGCTGTTGCATGATCAGGAACGTCCAAGTATCAGGATGTTTTCAGTTGGGTAAGAATCTTGGTATAGGTATGCTGCTTCTAGCTTATCCGTTTACTCTTCTATAACAGAAATGAATGTCTGCATATACTTTGTTACTATAACGATGTACTATTTTCCCTTTTGGAAAGCGAATACTTAATTATTACAAAAAAAGATTGCCTCAACATATAGTACTGTCCATGGTGATGTGCAATGTTCAGCCTTCTATCTAGTGGTAGGTGACTAAATGTTTGAAGACGCGCCTAACAAAAAGACGAGAAAATTGTTACTGTCTGGTATACGCAAGAGTGAGACGTGACAATTTACTGTCTTATTGTGGATATAGAAGCCAAACATGTTAGGTGTTAGGCGCACTGATACTGCCAGGCGGAGTCCACTAGATTTCTTACTTAAGAAAAGGGTGTTTCATTCCGTAGGTCATTATGTATTCAGTTCTTTACTTATTGTTTCTAGTGCGTATTAAGCTAGGCATTTTCATTTTAGGTTTCTTTGTCTTTGTTTATTTATTTTGTGATCACCAGAATCGCAAGGCCATTCGTAAATTGGGTCACATCATTCTGGGCTATGTCAACATCCCCGACTATTCCAGCTTCAATTACAACATATCTTTTTATGTCATTCGGTATATCTTTTCCGTTTCCCGTGAAGTTAGGCATGCTAATTGAATTTTGCTTCTACCTTCTTTTTAAAATTGGAAACAATTACCTCGTCATCCATTGCTTACAACCCCTATCTGATTTTTTAAAATATTTAGTGTACCGTTAGATTACTTCTGCCACGCATTCATTCGGTGAATCTCCACAGGATGGAAGAGCAATACCTTGAGGATGCAGCATATTTTAACAAGAATTTACCAGGTAAAGGATATACGATTTCTTTGGAAGTACATATTTACTACCTTTCAAATTCCTATGATTATCGTGATAGGCAGGTGTGAAATAAATTTTTGCAACATTTTTGAAGGTTTATAGCTCCACTTCTGTGCATTTTCTGACTCTTTGTCAGGTAAATGTTTGTCATGGTATGGTGAGAGGAATCTTTGGTTTGAGTGTTTCCATTATTTTTGGAATACATACATGTAGTTTTGATATTTTTAAATACGTATATATTTCATTATTAGTAAGCAAAATACTATATGTTACGAGGTGAAATATTATTAGCGTATTTGCAAAGGAGAAAGGTGAATCATGCAATAAAGTCTACTGTTATTACTTCAAAAGCACATTAAACTACATATACTTTACTAAGGCAAAATTGCTATTAAAAATATAAACCTTTAAAATGTGATAATAGTTTGTCAGTAATATTCACAAAAAATAGAACAAGTCAATTTTACAAAATTGAAAATAATGAAATATTTTATTAACATAATTTACATGTAAATTTATTTTAGTGATCCTTTGCCATTCTATAACCCAAACGAAGATACTATATCTGTTAAACAAAGTACAATATCAGTAATTGCTCACGAAGAAGGTCATCAGTGGACTGGTGATTTGGTTACAACTCATTGGTGGAGTGACATTTGGCTAAATGAGGGATTTGCAGCTTTCTTACAACATATAGGTGTTCATGGGGTAAGTAAGTAACTTGCCTATGGAAGAAGTCCATTGCGTTGGGTTTACTAAACAACTTAGTTTTATTGTAATTTTTTTAAAAATTAATAATTTCTTAGATTCTTGATCCTTCGATCTGTTTAGAGATAACTTATGTTCAGTCTAAATTTTTATTCTGTGAAACAGTATCAAATTTATTGCACATTACTTATTTTGTAATTAAAAAAATAGTGCAGCGTTTAGTATAAATAGTGTCAAACATGATTATAGTAGGAGTCTAAAACTTTCTGAAATATATATCAGCATATAAAGCCATTCCGGGAATGGATTTCGAATGAAAAATAGGTAATTCTAACCTGGGCATAATGATAATGAAACATACTGTTTTGGTCCGTCCTCTGACAACTGCAAGTTATCAATAAATAACACAACTTTTTTTATATTAAATCAATTAGAAATGATATGTTGATGAATCCACTGAATTTTGTACAGTTTACTGGTATTGAGAACATACGGTATGTATTTAATTACCTCGTATATTATTTGGTCTAGGAATTAATTCGTGCGGGTGGACAAGAGATGGCGCAACGAACGGAGCGTCCCACACTTCCGTGTATCCACACATGTGTTGCAAACCCCTGTCATCGCGTATCGTTCGTAGTATAGTGCAGTGGATTAAAGCGTCAACAACACCAGTTTGTTGTTAAGTGAACATGGCGCAATTTGTGCCTGATAAAGTGTTTTTGCGGGGTGTCCTGCTGCATTACTTTAACATGCAGAAAAGTGCGACTGAAAGTCATCGTATTTTAGTGGAAGTGTATGGTGACCATGCTCTAGCTGAGCGAACGTGTCAGAAGTGGTTTGCACGGTTTAGAAGTGGTGATTTCGGCTTGGCAGACCAAGAGCGAGCTGGACAGCCAAAAAATTTCAAGACGAAGAATTGACAGCATTGTTCGAGCAGGATTCGTGTCAAACGCAGAAACAACTTGCAGCAGCATTAGGCGTTGATCAAACAACATTCTCCAAACGCTTGAAAGCCATGGGAATGATTCAAAAGATGTCACATTGGGTTCCACATGAATTGAAAGACAGAGACGTTGAAAGACGAAAAACCATTTGCGAATTGCTGCTTCAACGACAGAGCAGAAAGGGGTTTCTGCATCGAATTATTACGGGTGATGAGAAGTGGATCCATTACGAGAACCCTAAACGAAAAAAGGCCTGGGTGAAACCAGGTGAACCAGGTCCATCACAACCAAAACGAGATATTCACTGTGCAAAGGTTACGCTGTGCATATGGTGGGATATGAAAGGTGTGGTGTATTATGAGGTGCTGTAACCGGGTGAAACTATGAATGGAGAACGTTATCGACGACAATTAATGCGTTTGAAGCAAGCTCTGGCCAGAACACGACCAGAATGGGAGAACAGACATGATAAACTTATTGTTCAACATGATAACGCTCGCCCACATGTCGCAAAACCGTTCAAAACCTATTTAGAAAATGTCGGATGGGAAGTTTTACCCCACCCGCCGTATTTACCAGACGTTGCTCCTTCGGACTACTACTTGTTCGATTGCATGAACAACGATTTGATTGGACAGCGGTTTACTTCTTCAGAAGATATCGAAACATGGGTCTCTGACTGGATCGCTTCCAAGGATGAGGACTTCTTTCGCCACGGAATCCGTACATTGCCTGACAGATGGGCGAAAGTGGTGGCTAGCGATGGACAATATGTTTCTTAAGGTATTTATGTATTTTGTGTTTGTACTACAGCTTCAATGTGTGCGTACCAACCGCACGAATTAATTCCTAGACCAAATACTTTGCTGAAATCTGTTAACTCTGTTCTTGCCACTTTAAATACGTAAGTAAATCATATTATTCTTATTACTGTTATTATAATAAGTATAATCAAGGACGTTCTTTCGCTTTCTGTGGAGGTCTGTGTTCCATTGGCTCTCACACCGCGAGTTCAATGTAAATGGAAATAAGGCGAAGATCAGTTGTTGGTGTGGGTATATCCAACATACTACCTGGTTGTGGCAGTTCACTTACACCATAAACATACGTAAGGACAGAGTGAACGTGAGACCTCCTTAGAGCATCAAAAGTGCTTATATGCTGTACAAGTTCAAACTGGGATCAAACACCACTGCAGCGGGGCGGAAGATATGCAAGGCCATTGGTGAGGGTATCGTGACTAAGTGAATAGTGAGGTGATGTTTTAACAAGATTAAGGACGGTGAGGAAACACTTGAAGACGCACGACGTTTTGAAAGACCAACACATGTACACAATCTAGATCTTCAGGCAGCAATTGAGGCGAACAGTGAATAGGCATGTGAGGAAATGGGACTACAATTCAGTGTGAGTGGATAAAGCATTCGGAAGCACCTTCATTAACTTGCGAATCACTACAAGCTGTGTGGAAGCATCACACATTATTTGACTCCGGGCCAGAAGGCAACGCGAGAAGACACCTGTGTTTCTTTCCTAACTGGTCTAAGGAAGGAGGCATTTCTGGACAGGGTGTTGACATGTGCTGAGAAGTTGGTCTTGTAGGAATCTCAACGGTACCGTCATCATTGGTTAGCATCTCATGAACAGACCGAAATCAGCACTGCATCTGAAGAAGATCCTTCTGTATATATAGTGAACTGCTCGCGGCATCGTGCATCGGGAACTCCTACCAGCTACTCAGAGCAACAATGCACTGTTTACTGTCAGCACTTCAATCGTATTCAAGAACTCCAAACCTTGGAGTCAGCACTACTGAATCGCAAAGGTGTCCTCCTTTACAGGAGAACGTTAAGTCCCACGTGGCTAGGAAGTCCCGGGATACCATTCTACTTCTTGGATGGGAAACACTATTGCATCCTCCATACTTCGCTGACACTGCACCGTCCGATTATCACCTGTTCCATTTCTTGGACAATCACCTTAGAGAACGCCAGTTCAAATTCCTTTTACAGGTGTAAAATTCACTTGATATATTCTTCGACCTATGGCCCACCAAATTCTACCGGGATGGAATTTATGGCTTTCCAGTACGTTGACAGAAGGTCGTCGATGCTGACGATAACTATTGTTGATCTTCCAGGTACGTCTTAGGTGACATATCGATATTCGAAGGTGGTGGTTGCAGAAGTGCCGGAACTTTCTTGATTATCTTTATGTATTATGTATAGTTTTGTAATGTACTGTAAATATCAATAAATTATATCATTAACACAGTCAAACACACCGGTAATAGCGTAAGTGTTAATACTTGCACTTTAATTCTTTTGATCATCATAATTATAGGTAGAGCCTGGATGGAAATATGACCAGCAGTTCGTGATATCTGAACTACAATCTGCACTCGAATATGACTCAGGCAACAGACGACCGATATCCATGAATGTTAGTTTCCCCGATGAAATTATGAATATGTTCGATACCATCACTTATAATAAAGGTAATAACTTACGAATATTTAGTTACACCCATTTTCTTTTATCTAATTCTGTACTCGTCATTTTCACTGATCATTACAAACTAGGCTTTGAGAGAGACCTGTAAAATTAAACAAATGGTTTGACAATTTAAGGAAAAAGTTCACTGCAGGTCTCATATACTTAACAAGTTATTTATGGTATGCAAAGATCTTTTTGAAATTTTGTGCTCTGAGATGAAATAATAGAAATGTGTTAATATCAAGAGTGTTTATATGAAAGGTTAATGCATAAGACAACTATTATTTTTATGTATTGCGTATGTGGGGCTCGATAAGAGCCTTCGATATAGCGTGTGGAGTAGTACTGTCATATACTGGTTATATGCGAAGCGAAAGCGAACTTGGAAACCGAAGTATGGACTTTGAGGAAGGGAACATAAGCAAACAACACAATCCCTCGTCGACATCAATGTTCGGAACAAAAGCAGACAGCGCGTTTTGTGTTAATACAAGAAGGCAATTTCTAGTACGGGAAAATTATTACCCATAGAGGGTGTAGCAATGATAAATAATTTTGTACAAACAGTGAATATTAGAGGATTGCACACTCCAATGATAATTCATCGGATTGTAGAATGTAGTTAATATGCAGAAGACATATATCTTGTTTTGTAGATCGAGGTAAGTTATATAATGTCGTCTTCTTTTCTTATCTAAAAAAAAACATCTACGGAGAAAGATGTAGACTTGAATATATTGATGATTCTACGTAACCATTTAACGTAAAAGTTATTCCAGGGTGAGAAATCGTTCCACCTGCATTGTCACACATCATAGTGTCATACAGGAAAGCTTTTTTGTGAGGTTTGGCACGGTATAGAACACGAAACTACATATTGAGAACAATTTTGCAATTGATCGATACAACATTGAAGTACTACAGACTGCAGTGATCCACGCATATACAAGAATGTGCATTTTCTCGAGAAGAGACGGTTCCCAGCGGTTCGTTGGTCTCCACGGTCTTCTAGCATGTGACTATTGTAACATATGTAGAATGTTGGTCGGCATCTTGTTCGTTATTTTCCTTCAGAAAGTTGTAATATGTGTAGCATGTAAACATACAAGCAGTTAGTTAGGTGATTTATTAGAATCACATTTAACGCGTGTTTATTAGAGAGTGATTAAGTTATGAGAGTTTGGTGAATCCAAGCTATAGGTATTGTACAGTGCTGAAATTATCACATATATATTATGAATATATGCATTTCCTCCATATTCACATAATGACTGGGTGGCATAAAGCACATTCAAGTTTTTCTTGGCGTTGAAACTTTAACAAGCAGATATGTATGAATTTATATTTTATGAATTTTTGTAATTTGTTGAAACTCCTTCATTTATATGAGTACTTTACAATGAATAATTTTATATTGTTAAATGTTTGACTTACAGGTTCGTCTGTCATAAGAATGGTGCAGCACACATTAACACCAGAAGTATTCAGGAGAGGAATGAATCGATATTTAAATAGCAGGTAGAAATTCTAATACTTGAATACTCCAATATTTCATAGTAATCAATGCATCACATTATATCAGTAGTAGTTAGTTCATTATGGTTCGATGAGTCCTGGGTTTATTTCAGCCCAGCGTCTTTGGATTATAGTTTCGAGAATCTAGGTAGAGAGTAAATCATTTAGATGATAATAGCCACAACATTTGATTCTTGGAGTCAATATAATATTTCCTCATATTCGAAGCTAATCTTATATATAACAAATTTCGACTTGAATTGCTGAAAGCTCGCATATCTCGGTAATGATAAATTAGAAAAAAAAACATTTTTCTTTCAAGTACCACATGTCATTCTTAATGACTCAAGTGATTAAAACAGTTTTGCTATTGTAGATTCTCGTACTTATAATCCTGCGTTATTGAAGGGAAATTAAATTTGTAAATAATAGTATTGTAATTGGTATTAGTACAAATTTGTAATTGTTAGAAAGTTCTAGAGAGTCATCTCCTTACAGAAGACGAACATTGGTCCTCTTCTATAAGGAGATTTAGCAGTTTGTTTGTTTACTCTTTCGTGTTCAAAGTCTACTAAATATTTTGTCTTGTTATAAGTAATAATTGTTTCAGATTTCTATTTTGAGGCAGGCGAAGTGGACACGAAATTATGCATACTGTTCCGAACACATACAATCCTATATCGTTCGAATTTGTATATTGTCAAGATGTTTCGAGATTAACCAGTATGTACATTAGTGCGATGGAGCTCGTTTTTTTTCTGGTTGAAACAATCTTTAGTAAGCTCTCTCATATTTTGTTCGATAGTACCGACTTAACTAGTAATTTGGCTTTAAGAGTTTTACTAGATGCCTTGTAGTAAAGGAAATGACAATTATCCCTTTATAATTGAATGGATCAGCCAAGGTTGTCATAACATCCACACTTAATTGCTTTTCCGCTAGACCATCAAATCTTTACATAAATAGAGATAATTTTTCGATATTTAGACTATACTTCAACCAATAACAAGAACTTCATTCTAAATATTAATTGACTTATTAAGCAAACATTTTTTTATAAATTTACATCTTACTTTCATTTGGTACAATTGTTATTCAGGCGACTCATTATTATTGGCATTACCACATCCTCTTGAGTTTTCAATAAATGGGTTCTATATACCTGAGACTAGAAGAAACCTCACTTTGTAGTCGCATCGACCTCGTTGACTTGTTATAAAACCATAAATACATTTTGTTTTCACAAAACTTGTCAATAGATATTGTTTTTCTTTAGAATGCAGATCCAGAACATTTACTCAGTACTCCTTAATGGAAATTTCAGAATATCCAGCAGCGTCACGGTAGTTTAGAAGACTAAAAAAGGTTACAAGTTCTAAAGGAGTTAACTGTCAAGTAGAAGTATTCATTTGCCTTTGACCTTCAAAAATTCCGCATTTCTGATTACAGATATATTACTTAAACAGAACGAAGCCGAAAAACACTAATATATTCCTTTTCAATAACACAAAGCATGACATATGTAATTGCACTTGATATATTGAATAATGATCAGCTTCGTCTTTTTTCTAAGTTGGTAATAACGTCGGGTAACTGAAAAACGTATTACAATAAAAGGTAGACTCTATTTTAAGGAATTCTCCTTATGCAAACTTTGAGCAAACTTAATTGAAGATGCATAGTTCTCATCGAAAGTATCAATGATTATTTCCATAGATTTGAAGGTATTATCATAATAGATATAACTGTAGTGTATACATCTCATCTCATTAACGTAGACAGTGGTTTAAGCATAAGTAGCGGCGCTGATTTGTGAGGGAGCTTTAATATATACCTTTCATATTTGACAGAAGAAGATCAACTCCGGGAAAGTCAGAAAGTGCTTACTCTGCATTTCTATGTAGTTTGTGTGAGTGACAGGTTATATTTAGTATATGGTAAGCAGAGTGAAATCAGATTGGATAAAAATAACACTATCCTAGAAACACGACAACTGAAGTTATTGCCTTACCGTTGTGTGCAAAATATGCGATTACATCACAGAAGAAGAATGTGCTATTACAACTGTTTCTTTGAGAACAACACAGTTAAGACTGCATTGTTTAAAGATGTGTGTGTTTGCGACCTATATAAAAACAGCAAATGCAAGTTTTCAGCCTTGTAGAATAAGCTTCACCTAAATGATATTTATACTGAATATTTGGATTTGAATTGTGAAGTTTTCTTGAATTATGCATACACTAGTATAAACTGTATGAAGACTACATTAATGAATTAAGTATGTTAAATATTATACAAGTATTTTTGGGTAAACCTGAACATTTCATTTTGTCATAAATTCAATATATTTAATTTATCCTGAATGACTGACATCTTTGAAGTAAATTTTCTGAAAGGAGAGACTATTTATTCCTGTACATGTCTATGATCAACAGTTTCCAGTTGCTAATATATAAATGCCCAACAGGTACATGAATGATTTCAGGTATCAATAAAGCAAAAACATATTTATCTCTTCAAGTCATCATGATGTTCCTTAAGATTTAGCCGCATCTTCATAAAGCATAGGAGTTAGCAGGAACATTAGTGGGAGATATAACTATGCCACCTACCTATTAAACATTTAATCCTCTGGGTATTGTAGGTGCTAAGTTTGTAAGTGAAATAGGAAACGACCCTGGCACTTCTATTACTATTAATTGTCACCTTCTCCAAACAATGCTATCAACTCTTCTGTTAATGTCTTGAATAAAAACTGAATATCTTTAAATTGAATAAATCTTTCATTATATTAGGAAATTATCAGAGCAAAATCCAAACAATTTCCAAAATCAATCAGCTTCAAAAATTGCGAGATCCCGTTCTGAACAGCATAAACGTGAACACGAAGCGTGTGTTCAAGGAATATTTCATGAGGCAAAAGAAAATGTTCAGACATTTAGAGGAACAAATTTAATTTAAGTGATGCCATTATTATTATTATTATTAATAATAATAATAATAATAATAATAATAATAATAATAATAATAATAATAACATGTGATCCTTTTTATGGAAAGAGCTTACAACTACACAACCAGACAATACTTATATGGAGCTCTAGATGCACAAGCAAAAGAGGATGGAGTAGTGTTTCCCGACAACATTACAGTGGAGGAAATATTTGAATCTTGGGTGTTGCAAGGAGGTTATCCTATACTTACAGTAACCAGAGATTATGAAGGAGGTTCCGCAACAATACAGCAAGTTAGTAAACGTACTTTGACATATAATGTTCAAATTTAGAATGCAATTATAAAAGAGAGTTTACATATTTTTCAGTCCACTCAAATTGCAGCTAATAAATTCTTAAGTCAATCGACCAAATTAAGGTAAGTTAAATGTTCTCAATCTATTTTTTAAATATGAGTGCAATTTGTACTTTACGTTTTGGGGTTAATATGGAAGAACTTATATGGTTGAAACTTTTAGTCGTATATTAACATTTTTCACATATTCTTTAAATGCAGCTAAAATGTCAAATTCTTAAAATTGTTATATAATTATTATTACTGTAAGTGAATTATTAAATTGATAAACAAAAGTTATATATAAAGAGTAGTTATATCATATTTAATGTGATGTTGAGAGTGACTAGTATTTTAACAGTATCTCTTATCATTTACTAATACAAAGTAACTATTTAATCTTAACAAAATGAAGTTATGTAAATTTTACTTTAGTTGTGTTAGAAAATATTTGTTAGATTGGTAATAAGGCTATGCGATTTTCATAATTTAGATTAACAAATGTGTTAGAGAAACTTTTCAGTTAATATACTTAGTACTCTTTTTTAAAAAAGTACTTAAATGTATTGGACAACATAATCTGATTTTCCTCCCTAAGGTATGATAAGGCGCCACGTATACCATGTTATGTAGTATACTTTGGAAGCACTGTGGAAGTATTCAGATATGAGTGAAAATTTGTTACATATGCATTTAAAGTCGGTGTGCATAAAATAGTAAACTAATGTAATATTCAATGACGGGTTCTTTTAAAGGATTTGAATTCTATGTCATATGCCAGAAATGTATATGTTTATAGAAATGTAATTCATTTAACATGTTTATAGAAATTTAAATTCACATTTTAATATTGACACACAATTTACTACTTGTGTGACACATTTTGATTTCCTTTATGCAGAAAAGATTCTACGCAGGTAACTTAGTAAACGCTACAAGTGACCAATTATGGGTTGTTCCTTTGTCGTATACTACGCAAGAAGAACTAGATTTTGAAACAACAGCTCCGAAGGAATTTCTACGAAATGAGAAGCAGATAACTTTGGAAGACCTCCCTGGCGATGATCAATTTATTATTTTCAATATCCAACAAACAGGTACGTATTATTTTTTCGAAGAGTATTAAAAGCTTGTTTTAATTGAACGAACGAAAAAAATCTCTTGGAATTATATATTTTATTAGGGCATTGGTATAAATATATATGATTTGCGTTACAAAATAATGCGATGCTAGATCAAAAAGATACCAATATACCTTAGCATCCGAGGATGGCCCTTTGATATAGACAATTTCCTGAAACTTAAATTATTGTACCTCCATCCCTAACTCTTGAAATCATCTAAAGGACGAGTTGGTCAAGATTTTGTGTCAATCTGGCAACTATTAGAAGATTCTCAAATGAATCGAAGTTGCAGAAACGATTAAAATTTAAAATCAGGAAAATTTTAGTCATGATTGGTATTCTGTTATTTTTAGAATTTATCACACCTTCGAATAGTACCTTTCATTGAACATTGAACATCGAACATTGAACAATAACTAGCATACCTCTTATAAGAGAAATATTTGTATTTACAGCAATAATGAAGTAATGAGCTAGAAAATCTATAAAAAATAAGGAAATGAGGGAATAGCTAGGGTCACAAAATATTTAAAGATAATTGCGTTGATTGTTAATATGGAAAGTATGTATTATATCATAAGGAGGGTTTACTGAAAAAATAAAGTCAATAAAAGAGTGTGAAATGGAAAGAAGTGATAAGATCTCTAAAACTGAAACGGAATGATAATGTATACACTTGGCTTTGAAGTATATAACCTGTTATTGTAACGAGTACTTACGTTGTAATAGAAGGAAGAAATGAACTTAGATTTTTGCTTTGGTTTGAGTTTAGCGTTCTTTTCAGTAGTGGTGCTATATGAGGCGTGAACCTGCAATTTAACGTGAGATCCAAACCACATAAAACCCCAACGGAAATCGATCCCAAGACAGAGATAGCACAAAGGATAAAGGAAAAATATAGAAAAGCTAAAATATGATTGTTCGAAATGGATAGAGTAGAGAAATTCAGAAAAATGAAATGAAAAGAAGGGATATGAAAGGACAAAAAGTGTAAGAAAGAAGACTTAAAGCGAAAAAGAATTACAAGCGATATTATATTTTTGAACTTTAATATAAAAGCTGAAGGAGCAAGCATGTAAAATAGAAGTAACTATCATTAGGAACGGATAACAAATTGTTAAATATAGCAAGAAAGAAGAAGGAAAATATTATAATATAGAACAAGAAGAGAAAAGAACAATATATGTGATTAAATATAAAGGATTTCGTATGATATGTGTCCAGCGCAATTAGGGGACAAGTTAAAAATAAAAAAAAAACATTAAGGACGACGGATTTCAAAAAGAGAAGAATGCAAAGTACAAAAATGTGAAAGAAACAAGACCTAATACAAATGGAAAATAAGAAAAGATTGAAAGAAAGTAGAACTTATCACAAGGAAATCAATGGATACATAATAGATGAAGTAAGTTTAGAAGAGTTAAGAATCATGATCCATGAAATAAATTCGTGTATCTATAGAGCAATGAAAGTTAGAGAGAAAACATGACATATAAAAATAGTACAAACAAGAGTTTGTTGTAAACAATTTTATATAATTAAAATAGTGAAATATATTTATAACAGGTTTACAATTGATGAAAAGTATTAAAATAAATTGGATTGAATTATAAATAATAAAATTGTTAGCAACTGTAAGTAGAATTTCGAGAAAAATAAATTAATATAATCAGATCTCTAATTGGTTTCACATTTCTCATATTTTTAAAAGTATATTTACATTAATTCATTATGATGTAATTTCACAAAATTCCCGATAAACATAATGCTAAGTTGCTGGAACATTAGCATAAATTATTATTAACATATGTAGTACTTGAAACATTCTTCGTTATCTATACATATATGTGGGTAACGTATAAATGTAGTACTCATTTTGTTTAACAACATAATGTATTTATCTTACAAATTTTCATCCTCTAATCAATTTTAATTGTAAAACTGAATAAATATATATCTTAGGTTTAAACTTAGTTAGAAAGTTGGCTAACTATTCAAAAAAATTGTAAGTGATGAATGATACTTAGATAATGATATTTTATTATTATTATAGGATTTTATCGAGTGAACTATGATCTTCAAAACTGGGAATTATTGTCTAACTATTTGAATTCAGACGAAGGGTTAAATATTCATGTGTTGAACCGAGCTCAACTCTTGGATGATAGTTATGACTTGTGCATGGTTGGAATAGTTAGTACCACTACAGTACTTAATATCACTCGATATCTCAGCAAAGAGTTAGAATATGTCCCATGGACAGTAGCTATGCAAGCTATCAATTATTTTCAAACTTTCTTAAGAAGCACAGAGGCAGGGGAGGTATACAGGGTAAGTGAATGATGTTTAATTAGTATTATATTTCAAAGATTTTATCGCTTCAAACGATGGATCTTTTCGTGTTATTCTGAAGATTATTCAATATTGTTAATATGTTGATGTCGAGGTTAGAGTTTACAGTCTAATAAAGTGAAAAAACCGGAAGATTCGTTGCTTACTCCTTCACAGGATTGTCAAAACAAGAAAATAAAACTGTCCTTTGTAGGTGGGAATATCTAGTTAATTGTCTTAGTGCTTTCATATTAAGGAAACGTTCGTACCTAAAGTAATAGTATAGTAAATTTAATGAAAAACCCACAAATTTTGTTGTAGTTTTCACTTCATTATATAAAAAGAAAAGTCAATATTCAAAGAGTATCCTGTCTTCTGCAACATGGATTAGGTTTCAGTCATTTCGTATTTACAATTCCTCACTTGTGTCTGATATTAGGATTGGATGTATCTAGATATTACACAAATAGGGTTTCTTATGGCAGAAATTTTATGTCTTCTAGTAAAAGTGCATAATAACTACACACATTTCCAAAAAGATATTTAAACAAGAAAAATTTTGCCTGAAATATATTGGATCTTTTGATTCAAAAATTAAAAAATAAGTTACATTTAAGAAAAAAAAGAAATTTTGATCGCCAAATTCGAAGTTCCATTTTAAGAAACGTTTTTATTGGGGAGGACAAAAATTTATAAAGATGATTTTTTCTTGCTCTATTAGAAACTAGCTGTTATGCCCGTTCTTCTCACAGGTTAGATAAAATATCTATATAAAAGAACTGAACAACGAAAGAACAATTAAACATTTCTAAAATTGGATTTATTTTGTGAGGATGTATACCCGACAAAGTAGATGTGTCTCCATTGGGATGACTTTAATAGTAAACACAGTTTATACTTGATACAACCATTAACTAACCTGTTTTTAACAACAATAGAACCATCTACTACTAAATAGAAACAAACAACATGAATGTAGACAACATTATGGATTTCATACAAATATCGGTCATTTTCCATTATTTGTACATATCTTGGTATCCCTTCGCAGGTGCACCCGGCCCGCATACAGTGCTAGCTGAATTTGAAAGTCATCGCTAATGGAATTCATCGCCATTCATCTCAGCGACCGCGAAAACTAAGGATTGCATACTAATATCGGTCATACTGGATTATTTTTACATGTTTCGGTAATCCCCTTTATAATGGGCCCCGTTCCTTAGCTGATGGGGTCTTAATTTAAAAGTAAACGTTTTCTTCAATTTCAACATTGAGCTCAGCGACCCTGAAAACTATGGATGTGATACTAATATCGGTCCTTTTGGATTACTTTTACATGTCTCGGTATGCCTCCTTTCGGTGGGGTGAATTTAGAAGTTAATGCGATCGGAGTTTTACTATTGATCTAAATTACCGCGAAAATTATGGATTTGACACTAATATCGGTCATTATCTACTTATTTTACATGTCCCGTTAAACGCCTCCCTGGTTCGAAATTTTAAAAAAATGCTTCTGGGACCTGGGCTAATGTACACACGGCCCAAATTTGTTAACTCTCGGTCTACTCTTCTGGTTCCCAGGCCGCACACAGGCACACAGTCAAACGCACACACACACAAACAAACTCTTCGTTTTATTTATATTAGATTAGGTTAGATACGATGTAAATCTCTCATAGTATTAATTACGATACTATTGCACAGCCCTAATGTTTAGATATTAAACATTTTACCCTCAAATAGCTAAATAGGAAATAAGAAACAAGAAATGAGAAGCAATCAAGAATTATTTGTTAGTGATTTCTTTATTATGTTTGCGAATTAGGCAAAATTTAACTCATCCTCGTATTGTAGTTGTTTAGTATGTATTCTCTAGGCGTTCCACTCTTTCTATGATCAACGGTTCGAGTACCATAGTCTACAGTAAACATTTCATTTAAAAAAAAAACATTCTTCTGTCTTTTTGATAAATAACAATCTTTTGTTTATTAGTTATTTGCTTCACTCTACTTTATTTGAATATTTCCAAATAATTCAGAATTTTGCTTTTAAAATGTTAAAATTATTAAGAATGTTATGGAAAGAGGAAAGTTCATTTGTAATCATATTCAATCGGAAAAGGAAACTTCTAAATATTTGAAACTTGAATTAACATGTGACCAAATTTTAATATAACATTACCAATATACAACAGTTACTCAAAATAGTCTTTGGAAATAATATATAGAAACGAAAAGACATAATGACACCCTCTGGACAGTTGTAGACTGTATTATGTGTCTACTTGTTCTTGCATTGTGAGCACTAAGGATTACTTCGCACTGTAGTCTTGAGTAATAAGGTAATGTTTGCTTCCTACATAATGTCTACCACATAATTCAAGTATAGGTGAATGTTGTAGAAGTCCCATTTATCACGCTTCATTCACTACATCTAAACTTCCTATTATCCAATTTTGATTGGTGGCGGAAACAAGTGCTTTTATACTGATAACTGAGAAATTCAATGCACAAGGGAATCAAGTCTACTTTTCATATTTTTGGAGTATTTCACCTTTAAGACCTCTAACTGAATTTTCTTTTAGTGCTTAAAACATTCATGCCTTAGTATTACAAATCTTTTTTATACTAAGTGAGAAAAACAATGAAAACTTTTTAATGTAATTAAGCGTTCTTTATAAAATTTATGAATATTTTCTTACTCTTTAGGTTATGTTACTTGATTTCCTGGTTTTCTGAATGCACCAATCGTCTTACTGAATACCGTGTCACGAAAAAATAAATATTTTTTCCTTACACTACAATGTGTGTAAAACTGATTTTTCTGTGGGCGAAACAATAACTAAATACTATTTGTGAACTAGCAGTAGCAACTATTTTTTAGTACATCAATGTCATACTTAATGATTTAGCATAAATATAAATTAGTTGCTAGAAGTTTAGATGTGCCTTGCAACGTGGAGCCTAAACCGGACCTGCAACTTAATGTGAAAATACATAACAAATGCAAATGCAAATTTGAAGTTTTGTTTTACCTTCCCTTAGAATACTTATATGAATCAAAGTGAATTGATCAAAAGTAAGCTCGATCCAAGTGCTAACTATGCTCAAAAGTAATTTCAATGAATTCAAGTGAATTGATCAAAAGTAAGCTCGATCCAAGTGCTAACTATGCTCAAAAGTAATTTCAATGAATTCAAGTGAATTGATCAAAAGTAAGCTCGATCCAAGTGCTAACTATCTTCAAATTCATTTCAAAGAATTCAGTTGTTTTCCCATGGTCATACAGGTAACGTGTAAGTAAGTTTCATATATTGAGCGAAAATATAGAAATAAGTGAATTTCTTCTTGGAAAGTGGAATTTTCGAAAACGTTAGAGCAAATTTTTAAAAATGAAATGAAATCTTTGAGTTTTACGACCCACAGATATGCCGGCTGGAATAAAAGGGGACAGCGATTATGAGAAATGAAGGAAATGGTGGAATGAAGAAAGTGGGAGCAGAACCCCGAGTAAACCCACGCACACGGTGTTTAAGCATATTTTCACTTAAAGGACTTGTTAGATATTTATGAACTTTGAAGTCTCTTTCTGTATATATTCTAAAGAAAGTAACGTTGACCTGGCTTGAGAACAGTGCTAATAATGTCCGAAAAATCAATTTCAAACGGTTCTAATAATTCCCTTGATGATAAGACAGATCACGTTAATTAGAATGTGAATAAAATAAATGTAGAAATTCCCCTTCACCACATTAGAAGTGGTATCTCTTAAAACACTAGTAAATATGTTCACTGATCTTTTTCATGATAAATGTTTACCTCAAGTTTCAGGTCCCTAACTTGAAGAGATCTAAGATATGCGGGTTTTGGCATAAATTTTAAAACCTCTTTCCCTCTTATTTTAGGCGTCTTAATGAAAGTAAAAATCGCAAATCGGCAGTGTTCTTTTTTTTTTTCGCACGACTCACATTTTAGGCTTCCGAACTATCCCATGCATAAGTGTTGCAAGTCTTGTAGAACGGCTATGTCCGTTCGTTCACCAGTCCGTTCGTCTGTCTGGCTGTTAACAGGTTTCAGGGCAAAAGTTGTATCCGATATCAAGACGTGTTTTCTTTAATTCGATTCAGCATATCAGGAATAGTTTCCGTCTCCTGTACCGATCTATTTCGGAGGAAAATTGCTGAAATTCGCTATTTCTGGTTTTAACTTCTCTCGCCGTAGGACAGAAATGGTAAGAGGTAGCGACAAACAGTGTTTTTCTATCGATTCCGTCTGAAGAGGCTATACTGTCACCATCAGCACCACTCTATCAACACGAAAACTGGTTCAAATTTAGAACTACATCCGATTTCAATATATATACCAATATAGCAAGAAATGGTAAAAGGAATCGAGAAATTTCTTGCAATCGATTTAGTGTTCCAAGTATTTGTTTCGTATTCTACACTAACCAAATATTCAAACCGGAAATTGTCAATTCAGTATTTCTGGTTTCCACTTTTTATCACAATACTATAAGAGAGATTTTTTGCACCCGTTTGAACGTCTCAGAGAAACATATAATTAACATCTGTTACACTCTATCACAACTGAAAGTAATTAAAATGTACTACTGCTTCAGGTTTTGATACTGATTTTAATGGAGCAAAACTTTCAAAGATATGAAGGAGTGTCCCCTTTCTGGGAACAGATTCAGCATCCAAAGAATAGGTTAAACATCGTCAATTAAATACGCAAAGTTTGGATGTCTAACGTAGTTTTGCACTATGGACGAAACTCCCTTTTTTGTTACGACGATGCTGACAAGGTCTATTTCAATTTTTGTAGTAGACTAGTTGAAATGCTCGCTCTTGACACAGGAAAACTAGGTTATTGGAAAATATTTGAAAGTTATATTTGAGCACTCTCTCCCTCTTAGGATATGGATATGATTCAAAATGAGATGATAATATTTACGTCAATCCATGTAAATAATTTGCTTCAAACACTTTCTCATTTCGGCTATTTTTTTGAATAGGAAATGGAAAATTAAAATATTACAGAAATCAATCTCTTCATTCCAGTAAAATCGAAATTTTTGAAAGCGTCCCGAGTCTGATCTTTATCATTCCAATATAGTTTGAGAAATACTATTTCTGGTATATATTTTAAAATCCTCTCTTCTTTTAGGATACACATTTAAATAAAAGTAACGTAATAAAATACTTGAACATAGCACTGTCATTTTCTTTCAATTAATTGTTTAGTTGTATTCATTTATTTGTTTTTTTATTTATTATATACTAAGAAGAAAATCAGAATTCAAAATGTACGTCAAAAATAGAATATCTAACTAGACATTTAAATTATTAACATAAAATTCGGCACACACACACACACACACACACACACATATATATATATATATATATATATATATATATATATATATATATATATATATATATATATATATATATATATGTATATAGTATGGCGCTAAATTCGTTCTACAAAAGCAGAGCAGTGATTCCTGAGAGTAAAACACAAGATACAATATCTAAATCTTGTAAAAACACAAGATATATATATATATGGAATGGACAATTTTGTTAATACGTTTCTTCACATTGAAATGAAATACTGTCTCATGATGGAACAAGATCTGAAGTGATTGAATTGAATTTTGTAATGTAGTTAACACTTAGCTCAGATATGACTTTTGTCATGTCAGCTTCATTAAACTGCATACCCAGAGACGTAGTGGCTTCAAAATTTATGCCAAAGGGTAGAGTATCTTGTGAGCCCCTAATTTAGGAAGATAAAGCCTGGTATATAAACTCCTTTTTAAAATTCGGTGGTCACTTGTCCCAACTTCCAATTTGGAAAATTCCACTTTTAGGAGAAAAATGACAATTTCTATAATTTTTATAATAGCAATTTCTATAATTTCTATGTTTCCTGCCCCACTACTGGAAGGAAAAATTCATTTGAAGTAATTATTGAAGAATTATCACTTAAGTCATGATTAATTTTCATTACTTGATTTCAATTCAAAGATGCATCCTATAACAAGGGAGGAAGTCCGAGAAACGTCCCAAATATTTTGCAATTTAATCTGCTCTTCCTGTGCGATGAACACACGTTTCTGCTATTAAATAAATGTACAAGATATAAAAAATGCACATTTCTCTCAAACAGTAAGCGTCAGTTAATTTACAAACATGAAATACATTCTTGATATCTAGATTATAGCCTACTATTTCTTATTTTAGCTGTATTTATTGTACCGGTCTCAAATGGTAGACATATATCGAATCCGAACTTAAGTTGCTAAGTTCAGCTCCCTCGTGGCTAAACAGTTGACATACTCGCCTTTTTCGTGGGAACCCGGTTTCGACTCCCGGCGGGAGCTTACGTGGTTCGTATTTTACGTTAAGCTGTAGGTCCAGATAGCCTCATTGCTGGAAGGTATGCTAAACCCAAAACCGAATGAAATCATGTTACTAAGTAAATTACAAATAAGTCAAGAATGCATATGTCATTGATTTGACTGCAAGGAGAATCTTCTCAGGAATGATGAAATTAAACTTTGGTATAGCAAAAAGTACTCAACCGATCGAGACCAAATCTAGTACAGGAAAAGAGATTAAAAAGTGCTAGGTCTGAGAGGACGTTTCTAAATATAGGTTAAGAGGATAACGATACGAAAAAATAAAAAAGAGAGTTGGAAATAGATGGTCTTAATCTAAAATTGTAGATTTTTCCAATGCCCAAACCACTTGGGCACTACAATCTTAGGGCACCAAATACCAAATGAGAAAACTACTTTTCCGATTCAGCAGGCAGTTCAATTGGAGCCTCACTAAATACGTATCCTAAGCGCGGAGATGGGATTTTAAAATTTATACCAGAAATAAAGTGTTTCAAAAGTTACTCACGTTAGATAGATGACAATTGCTGTATAAACACATCTTAAAATAAATGGCTAGATGTGTGAGCTCTCTCAAGGGTTCATCATCTACAGGAAAAAAGTATAGAGTAATTTCTATAACACTGTCTAGCATACAAATATTAATCTAAGTTTTATTTCCCCTTATTATTGAATGTGGATGAACCATTGAAGGCGAAGTTTGGAAAATGTTCACAACAACGCTGGAGTAGTGATTTCATTACATCACTTTCGCTAAAATGTATGTTATAAAGGGGGAGGAGATTTAAAATCCAAGAACAAAGTGGAGTATGCTACCAGTTCGTCACTTTAGGAACTTGAAAGTACGTGTACAAACTTGTCATTGAAATAAATATATGTTCCAGTGTTTCCAAAAGTTTAGTTTCTAAAAGAAGGAGTAATTTATAAAAATATAAATTAATGTTGTTTGCCTCATCATAACGCAGTTATGGTTTCAGGGGTGTCCTAGGAAAAATTTCACTCCGGAGCAACAAAACTCCCTCCTCACCAAAACACTTCGATTACACTCAATAAGGTTTAGCAATATTTTTGCAATATTACTTTAATCCCAAGTGTTTTGAAATTAACCGCTAAGGAATGACATTGTTCTTAAAATTGTGATAAAAAAAAGTAGTATCTTCCACATTTCTTAAGTTAAACAGATGTAAGTTTGTACGTAAACTCCTTTTCAAAAGTAAAATGGCACTTGAACGTAAGATAGTTTAAACCATGTTAGGTAATTAGGAATGTAAGGTTGTATTTAGAAGTTTGATCCTACGCCTAAAGCAGAGGCTACTTGGGTCACTTATTTGTTGATTAAAATGTAAGCATGATAAGCTTCCTATGGAGTCTATGTCAAAAGTGAGTGACGTCGAATAGACTTAGGTATTGGTTTTGTCTTAGTGGTTGAGGAGCATTTATTTGAATCAGAATGCGTTTGGGTTCGATCCCCTGTGTATGTTTTATTAGCAGAATTAGGTGCTGAGAGTGATTAGATTTTTTCTCACTGCAACCTTCATGAAGGAAAGTGTAAGAGTGAGTGACTCACTCCTAATTTCTCATTCCTTGACTGCAAGGAAATTTAGTCAGAGCCGTGGAGTGAAGAATGACAACCTAACCCAAAGACCAACCTATCCTGAATATATATATTTTAGATAAATTTCTTATCCTCTTCAGTCCATAGGTGCACGTATGTGCACCTCTGGTTTTTATTTATTTATTTATTTATTTATTTATTTATTTTTCTTCTATTCTGATTCTTGCATCGTAGTAGAAACTGCTTTATAACGTTTGTGTACCTCCCACCTGTGTTTATTACTAATCTTATTCATTAGATGGCAATCAACAACCATCATATTTCAAGCGATAGTTACAAAGCAAAATGTGGCCGCTTAGTGCCAGGACTCTAGAGGCTATGGTAGACTTAATTTGGAGTCTCAGATTCAGGATTAGGCTAGGCTGTGTCCTGTGAGTCAAGATTCTATCTTTAAAATGTAAGAAGTACGGGCCAGAGTTGAGTGATTACTGTAACCCGTATTTCCACGGGTTCCTTCTAAATTGGTGAGAAGTTTAATAATTAATTACGAAAATTAGAAGTTAGCTTGAATTCTTCCTTTCTCCATTAGTTATTGGGGAAGGGCAACCAGGAGATTTGGATGGATATAGGGCCGAAGTAGCGTCCTGAGATTCTAGCCAGTAACCCACCTCCTAAATTAGAATATTTAATTGTAATAAATAATTAATCTTCATATTAATTCGTTGAACTTTTCATTTAATTTCTTTGATATGAACCAATCCTAGACATAACGAGCATCTATTTACTTTTGGAGATATAGATATACAGTATATATTTATTAGCATATGGTTGTTAATGCGAAAATTTTAAATTTATTTGAAAGAAAATAATAGTATATTTCTAGAGAGGTCGAAAGAAGAAGTTTCATACTTATTGGGGAAGTGAAGGTATTAAGTAACTTCATCTCAAGTGGAAACTGAGAATATATATATATATATATATATATATATATATATATATATATATATATATATATATATATATATATATATATATATATATAATTTCAGTTATTTAGCCTTGAGCTGTAGAGAGCACGGACAATAGAGAAGAGTATATACCGTCCTTACGTTCACACGGACGGAAATACGAAGAATTATTTTTAATTTTTTTTCTTACATATTTTAGCATATTTTCTACATGTTACTCACAAAGACTATTTGGCCCATACAATGATATTATTATTTCGATTCTCATGTTTCTACAAACTAAAATCTTGCATTCCGTTTCAAAACGCTGTGCATGTAACCATACTTATAATTAGAATAAATTTATATTAAAATAATTTTTCAAGATATTGTGCATCAAAGAAATGAACAACGTTAATTACTCAGTTTTAGTGAAGTTAGAATCACACTGTGTTACAAAATTGCACAAACAATTGTAGTTACGGTACGTGACACGTGATAAATAGGAAAATATTGTTTCATTAAAGATTGTTGATAAGTTGATTGAAGCTTTATTAAGTTTCATTTTCGCGTCATGGCAATAAAGCGTTGTCTTTTATATAAAATTATTGATAATTTCAAATACTTTCAAAGACAAAACTTTACGTATTTGCCCATGCTCAAATTGACTAGCATGAAACGAATAATATTAAGATACATTTTTAGAATAAAAGAAACTCTTTTTATTGAAATATCATGTACTAAATGTAAAAGAAATAACGCAGTATATGAGACTTGAACTACTAATAATCGGGAAAACGAGACAACGAAAGATTACATGCTAACCAAGTACATCACAACGGCATGTTTATAAACTACTTCTTGGGAAACACATATAAAGTAATTAACAGAGAAAGTTTGTGATTGCTTCCCACATTATGCTTTTGTGTGTATGTTACTTTTGTGTAGTCCTTTGTTTACGTTTAAATGCATAAATACCCATGCATACTAAAAGTGTGCCAAATGTATAGTAAATTGCATTACTAACAAATACTAATTAACTAACATTACGAACTAATACGCATATTTCTGATAAATCATATAATTCTCTCTCTCTTAAATTTTACACGTTTATGAAAATGAAAATTTCGCAGATTTCTATCTGATTATAAATCGATTATTTAAATAAAAAATTTCAAACACTTATTGGAAATATGCATTTTCTTTTCCCGCACTCTTCCAACAACACACATCTAATTGCCTCTCATAAGAAATAAATTTATTTCTATTTATGTAACTTCTAAAGACATACGACCCAAATTTTGAACACAACTTTACATATATTTCAAAGTATAATTGCTATATTTGACTTGACTTACAGTCAATAATAGTCATCTTCGAATCCACCGTGTTGGAGCAAGTACATGACAATTGAATCGTACGTGGTATGAAATAAAATTAGAAGTTTCTATAGAATACATTTCTATAACCATAGTTTGCGTACTTGTCGTCATTTGAGAGTTGCTAGCACCGATATTTAGTAGACTTTTGACTAATTACAGATAAACAATAAATGACAGAAGGAATAGTAAATGAAACTATAGCCTTTGAGAAAACGAGCTATCTGGACATGACTTTGACAATTTTAAGGCCTTTAACAACAGTTTTTCAGATACGCATCTAATTTTACATGCCTAAATTTCATCCCTAGTAGTATAGTACATAATTTAAGTAAAAGGGAAAGTGCCTGTGACCAGACTCGTTCTCTGGCTCCTCTGAGTAACATTCGAGAAGTCTCCTCTGCATAACACACGCTCTATCTGTCAACACAATCAGTGTGAGGAAAACACTAACAGTGAATAGGTGGACTCATCATTCAAATAAGTGGTCCCCTATCATAACACAAATAAAGCTGACACTTTCCAAGGAAGAAAATTATTGACATATGGGATTCTCTTATGTATTTGAGTCTAATAGGAAATACAGATTTGTCTCACTTCCGAAGGAATTCTGTTCGGTTCTAAGACAACTGCCTGTTAGAGAACAGATTCCTTAGAATTATAGCCGCTGTAGTAGCCTAATGATTATTGAACAGATACCTTCATAGGGGTACTTTCAGACCGTGTTAAGACTTAGGGTGGACTGTGAGAACAAATTTTATTGGGCAGGTATTCATTCATACCATCAGAATTCTGAACTGTTGAATTTTCCTCGGAAAGTGCTTCTAAAGGCAAATATTTCTTGTTCCCCATTACTGTAAATTTAAACTAAATATCTCGTTAAAAGAGAAACTTATCTTTGATTCAATACATTCCATTTACATTTTAATCCTAATTGCTGAGCAGGAATACGGTAAAACACATAAATTACAACCTACTACTGAATGTTACAATTTGAGCAACATTATCGCTATTAAGTCTAAAAGCTGGAAGTTAACTTTCGTTTGCCCTTAGCGACATGTTTACTATCGGGTTCAATTTGCTTATGACTCACCTTTAATATAATACTGATAACATTTGCAAAGTCTTTGCAGCTAAGATATTCAATGTGGATATGTTAATAATAATAGTAATAATAATAATAATAATAATAATAATAATAATAATAATAATAATAATAATAATAATAATAAAATATGTTTTTCCTGCCTTAGAGTTATGTTCTCCACCTTCTTGAAGCAGTATACGATGACGTTGGCTTTGATGATGTAGAAGGTGAAGAAGGCGCCACGACTCTAACTAGAGCTCTAATAGTTCAAACCCTAAATAATTTTGGAAACAACGACACAGCCCAAAGGTCTTTAGAGGCTTTCAGACAGTGGATGAATTCTCCAAATCCAGATGAAAATAACCCGTAAGTTGAATAATGTTTTCCATGTTCTATGAAGTACTAAATATGACGATATAACGCTTTTTTTATTTAATTCAGAGGAATTGTTTAAATACAGAAGTTTCTTGTCTTCTAAAACACGTTATTGAAACTCGAAGTTCACTTTCAATATTTCTAATGTTCTTTTAAGGATATACACTATGTGATCAAAAGTGACACCCAATCACTTGACCACGTTTGAAGTCCGTGAGTTCCGCGGAGCGCCCCATTCTGCTTTCTCACTATGTCTAATGACTACTGAAGTCGCTGATGAGTACCTGGCAGTAGGTGGCAGCACAATGCACCTAATATGAAAAACGTATGCTTTGAGGTGTCCAGATACTTTTGATTACATAGTGTATTTAATGATAGATATGCATATAAATAATAGTAGCTACTATGTCCTTGAGTATGGTGTAATCACAGTTGTTTTATCTTCTTTAGTGAAGTTTTGAAAAGTTAGAAACATAGTTGTGAGTGAAATGTGTCCCGAGTTTGTTTTAGCAGAAGTAAATAATCTTCTTGCACAAATTTGAATTACACTTAAACTATCCTATAATCTTAAAAACCCTAACACTAATGACATTTGTGTGATAGAAAACCTAAGAACAACGTAGCAAGTTTCAAATCGATAAAATTGTTTTCAAGGATATCGATAGTAAATCAGAATTAAGTCATAAATTGCTTATAAGTGACCTGCAGTTTCGTTTTGAAATTTCGATATTAGATTTCATAGAGCTCACCTTGAATACTTAATACTACTTAATGAAACTTTCCATATTTCCAATTATAAGAATAAAACATGCAAAAGGTTTGCTACGTTAAGCTAACTTCTAATTGTAAACAGTCACGCTGATAGATTTCGTTTTATTTAAATCTTCAAATTCATTATAGTTTCACGGTACTGCCATGCATCTACAGCTACACTTTCAATTTATCCAAGGAATCCGTACCTCTTAGGTTCCAGAAGGTAGATATAAGCCCTTTAATTGCAGACGGGACTTCGATCTTCTAATTTAGTGGTGTACTGTTTCAATTTCATGAGTAAAGAGTTTTCTCTGACGTGTGGGCTAGGACAAGACGTTATTCTCGTGTAATTATCAAGTATTTGCTAAGAAACGTACACGTATAACGCAGATGACTCTACAGTGAGATAGGTATCCTCGTAGGCATGCGATCAGGAGATTATTAATGAGGCAATCACCTTGCTGAAACCTTGTGGTATATCAGAATGTCATAATTCATTTGATATGCTCTTGTATGCCCGTACTAAGATTTCGGACAATCTCATTAACAGTCCGCCTGTTATTCACTCGAATAAGTTCTTTCACCTGTACCATATATTCAGCACTAATAGTTAGATGCCGATGACCGCCTCGTGCAATAATTGCCAACAACGTTTTTACGTCAACCTTTCTGTCTGTCTACCGTTCTGTTTAAACCAATGTCTTATTATTTGCACAAAGATGACTTAAAAACTGAAAGATGTATGAATCATATGTGGAACAGTTGACATTCCTTTTTGCGTGCTCATTAAATTTGTTTTATTTCCCACACCTCGATTTTTGTCCAGAATTGCGACGAAACACCATCTTCTATTATCGTCAGGGAAGCTTTCTTTCTACATGTTAGTTCCTTAATCTATGATACTATCACTATGCATAAAATAAAGAAAAAATATCACTTTAGTTTTAATGGATGTATCTAGTATACAGCATTAAGAAGACAAAATCGAAATCCAATACGCAGAAACAAAAATATATCCTTAGAAATATCATGTATTCATATGTACTTAAGAATCCAAGCAACTGGTCACAAACACGATCTTATTGTTCGTTTATTTTTTCCTTTAAGTATATCACCGAACCTGAGACAAACTGTTTACCGTACTGCCGTCCGTGAAGGTGGAGTAGAAGAATGGAATTTTATATTTGAACGCTTGAGTACAACTGATCCACTAACTTCAACATTCCTTCAGTTGTTGTCAGTTTTAGCACAGACACAAAATGTCTCCATAATTAACAGGTAAGTACAAATAATGAATTTATATTTTAAGTCTTCATTAAGATGTGCAATGTAATAAAATATGACAGCGTTAAATTTTAGTCGTCAATAAGTTAACATTTTATTTCTTTAAAGACAATATAGAATTATATACATAATCAGATAATTATGCTATTTTGCAAAATTACATACAACAAATTATCAAACATTATATTATTTCGTAGTTATTAATTCCGATCCTGGTTTAACAGAACATATATGTTTGATTGTAAAATAGCAAGAATTCATGTCAATGTAATGATCTAGTATTATACCAAGCAATCATTGTTTGTTATAATACGTGTTTGTCTTTTAATATGCACAATTATTATTTTATTTTACAATAATAAAATACTATACCATTTCACCAACGGTTAGTGTTAATTCACGTGCAGTGTATTGGGAATAAATGACTATATTTTATTTGAGTATACCTTGAGTATAGACAAAATTCTCTGCTAGCAAACTCTAATTAGTCTTAAAACAGATTATTACAATAAATTATTACAAGTTTCTGGAGCAAATTGTTACGCCTAATCTCGCATGTATAGAATATTAAATTCACTGGCTCCCATGATTAGCAGTTTTGAAGTACCCATTTTAAAATGTTTCAACTATGTAAGTACATATATAAAGTGTACTTAAATTTTTATTTTCCATCGTCATTCAAATACTTGTAAAAACCTTACAATGCCCTAAATCTATAAAGTAAGTTTTTTTCTACGTAAAATAATGAATATGACTTTGCGTGATAGTTACTACATATTAATGGAAACATTAATAATTATAATTATTAGTTTCTAATATTAATCACTTGCACAAACATGTTAACATTGCGTAATTTGTTACAGTTTTCTTGAAATGACGATAACGGAGGGTAATGTTCTAACAGATTATTTCCAAATTGTGGTCGGTTTATTGGTTCAAAATGACGTTGGCTTGTCTGCATCATTTGATTTCATTTCTCATAACCTTGATGAAATAGTGAGGTAAGTGATATTGATTTGTTTTTACAAGTATTTTTTTCTTGTGAGGAAAAGATGTTTGGGGACAAAACGTTACAGTCTCTGGAGATCGAATTGTTGAGGTGAAAGGTTTTAGAATTATGGTCACTTCCTTTACTCATTTGATTATAATATTGCTTGTTACAATAATAGTTCCCATTGTTCTGTGTGTTTCTAAATTGTTTACTTCTGTTTTGCTTGTTTTTGTTGTTGTAAGCCTTATTCCCCGATTACTGTGTGTTTCGTTAACCTTCCAATTTCCAATGCTCATTTCTCTGCTTGTTGTTGCAATTGATCAATCTTAATTGTGTCAATATTATCTGAAACATGCTGTTATTTTGTGCTGATTCTTGTTTTATCTTTGGTGAAATATTCCTTTCTTGCTCATACGAGTTTTCGTTCAGCTGTGTCATTAGCAGTCGGAATCTGAAGATTCAGTTTCTTGTTTGTTTCTTAACTTTGAGATTCCAGATTTCTAAGATTACAAATTACTTGTTTCTCATTGTATTCGTCTTGTTACCTTTGCTTTTCTTCAATTTATACCAAAGGCGAAAGTAATTCTGCAACACTTTTAAGCGTTTGCCTTCCTACCAGTTCTACAAATATACCTGTAAATCAGAAACTGTAAAAGCGATAACCAATCGTCGGTTCTGCTAAAACATCATCAAAGCGTTTGATTCATGATAATAACATATATTAAACAAAATTAGTCACCGATCATCTGGACGTTTGTTTCCTTAAATGATCTTCTATATCCAAGTAAATCGTGGATTTTGCCAACTCTTTAATGATAAAAGTCCATAACTGATAATATAATATCTTATAAATGTCTCTACGCTCAAAAAATATCTGCAACCATTTTCGAAAATTTCGTCTAAAAGCTAAAGGTACCTTAAGAACTGCTATTGGAAATATCATCATGCTCATCGAGATAGCTTCTTATATCATCCCCTGTTCTTACATGATAGCGAGAGAGTGTATATGTTTCTGTAGATATTTGTACTTGAATGTTTCTTGCTTTCAAAGAACTTCCTTGATCGTCATTTGTCTGACTTTGCGCTGATGTCTTTGATGCCATTATTGTGTTACATCGTGTGCCGTACGAGTGCAGAATATGTGTTTGTGTAAGAGCCTATTTCTTCTTATTTTTTCTTTATTTTTAAATCTGATTTGAATATTGTCCAATAATTGACCTAATTTATAAACCGGCATGAAAAGTAGTCTAATAAACCGTAAATGCTAAATATGTCAAAAACTGAACTCTTTTATAGGTTAATGCAATAAAAGAATAAATATCTATCAACATGTGACCAGTTTTGTGACCAGAAACGAAACAGATACACAGAAAAGGAAGAAAAATCGAAAAATGCATAACTATCCATCAATATATATATATATATATATATATATATATATATATATATATATATATATATATATATATATACACTCAGAATTGAGCTCAGAACATGAAAGTTTCAATAAGACGCTTCTATTTTCTTTTGAATCGAAACCTTGATTGTAGATTTTCAGTCTATATGTATCTTAGGTTGATTTTTCACAGAATATTGCGAGAGATAGAGACAAACATGAATTGAAGAGACAGAAAACTGATAATGAGTTATAAAGATGTTTAATTTCATTATTTCTTCTTATAACGTATATAAAGGCTATGATTGAGATACGAAGCAAGGAACCTGAAACTATCACAAAAGCTTACTACGAATAAGCACTTACATTGTCTTTTTTGTGGTATCTGAAGTAAATCTGGAAGGATCCGCCTCTTCTTGACTTATGTAACTTACATGCGAATGGCAAGTCTAGAGCTAAAGCGTATACTTGAAATGTGTTTTGAGTGAACTAAATGGTATTTTTTATATAAAACTGTGGAATGCAGTTAGCATGCCTTTCATATTTCCTTCTCTGGAAGTTCTACGTGTATGTCTGATAGAATAAAATAAATTTTGGGTTTATTTCAATAGACCAGTTTAGATTTTGGAAACAACTCTGACTTAATTTAGTCAATTCAGACAATTGATGCTTTGTAGGCAAGCTAGCCTAAAATCTTTAAAGTAAATGTTTAACCTTTTGTCACTCGCGCTGTTGGAAAAAAGCAAACAGGTGAGTAAAAACTAATGATTTTTACGAATGGGGTCGCATTAGCGGAGTCACCCTCACTGCTATTCCTCAAGTGGCTCCTTCCCCTCTTTCACCCTAAAGCTCGCTGACGTGCTGCAATTGTAGTAGCTTCCAGTACAGGTTGAGAAAATAGTTTCGTCTGCGTTTGCTTTTTTCAAACGCGCGAGTAGTTCCGTGATAACACTAGCAAACATATATTTTTATGGAGTTTGAAATTTTCCAACGCGCGATCGTTAATGTGATAATTATTGTTTATGAGTGAAGTTTTGTTTTTCTAAGCAACGTCTCGCTTCTTGAATAGAAGTGAGATAGAGAAGTGGCTTGACAATATTAGTGATGAGTCTGATGTTAACTATCGAAAATTAGTGGCTGCTGAAAGTGATGCGAATTGAAGTAATGAAAAAGTGAATGAAGATGATATTGATCATGATAGTGAAGCAGATAAGAACAGTGTAGATGCAGATTCAGATGCAAACGATATGGATGTGAATTACAGTTACAGTGAAAATATTGTTTCATTGGGAAAGACAGGAAAACAAAATGTAAATAGTAACTGGCAGCATCAGCAAAGACAAAGTGTAAAAACATTGTGAAAAAGATGCTAGAACCGAAGTTTACTGCTAAGGGTATCACTGAGTAAACAGTTTTTTTTTTTTTTTTTCGAAATTTATCGATATAGCCGTGATTGATGAAATTGTAAAATGTACTAACAATTATTTGGATAAATTACGAACAAGTTTCGGCGAAGAACGCACTGCAACTGTACAGCAACTTCAAGAGCAAAATTAATGACTTTATTTCGACGTCTTTATTTGATTGCCAAAAGAAAGGAGCACGTGATGATGTACGATCACTGTGGACATGTGACGGAACAGGAATTCTAATCGTAAGAGCAGCAATGAGTTACACGAGCTTTTTACTGCTACTCAGGGCATTAGATTCGATGATTTCGAAAGCCGATCTCAGAGAAGAGATATTGACAAGCTATAGATAAAACACACTGACTTGACACCTAGTTTTCTGTTCCAAGCGTTGCTATCGGCTGAAGGAATTCACTCCCTTTCGCCAAGGCTCTCTCGTTTAGCAACAGCTGAACCCTTATTGGCTCAACGCGTGGATATGTCGATGGTTTGAACTTTAGTTCGCATTTTTGCCACGGATCAAGACATTTTGACAGCACTATAGCAACAATTCCAAATATCCTAAGTATTTACTCAACAATTGCATGCATTACTTCAAATAAGTTTACTAAATATATTGTTTGTATCTCAAAATGTCAATGTTGGAAAAAAGCAAACGCGCGAGTAGTTATGTTACTAAATTTGGCGCGAGTGACAAAAGGTTAAAAACATTTAGGCATTTACAATAGTTTCTGGGTTTTCAAATTTATTATACTGCAATATCTTACTGCATCTAAGTTAAAAGTAAATAACAATAACCTTAGTCCGTATTTATGTATTAGAAAAACCAAGAGACCTGTGGATATTTCCATATTAGACCATCCTACCGATAATTATTTTTATTTTTCCATGTTTTTTGCTTTTCGCACAATGGTGCATTCTTATGAGTTAATCGTTAGAGTGCTGATTCTGGATTTTCTAAAGATGTTAAGGAGTTATGAAACTGAAGTACATGAATTTGTTGTTTGCTTCTAGGAAAATTAATTTCCATTTAACGAAGAGAGATTATACATTCATAAGAACTTAAATTAGTATGTAGTATGTCTCCACAGTTATCCAACATTTACAGTGAATGTTTAATGAAGGAGAGAATTCGAACTTAATGAGAATTCGAGATTACAAGTCTATACAGACATTCAACCATAACTAACCCTATACTGTTGAAACTAAAAGGGGAGTACGCCCCCTTCCGGACCACCTTGTACAATACAACGAAGAACACATCGATATTTTAATTAGAAAAATTCGCGATGTGTTCTGAAGTTGAGTGTTATTTGTATATTTATTCCCTTGTGCATTAAACGTGAAAAATTTGTAAAATTAAAAAACCGTCAATGTCGGTGCATGATATTGTTTAAGGATTTCCAACTCGGATTGCCACAATGTAGCATGTAACAACAATAATAATAATAAGGAAATGAAAGAGAAGAATACGTAGAAAGAAATATATTAAATGAATTGTAATTTGTGAATAATATTTCTTGTTTCAGCTTTGAAGGAGTTGAAGCCGCAAGAAGTGCTATGAGAAATCTTGTAGGTGAAATAAATACTCAAGAGATGCTCGATACGGTGAGTAAATAAGTGCATCGTATTTGTAAAACAAAATGTAAACGTAGTTATTCCGAACATTCGAGATTGTATAGTTTATGGATTTAAAATGTAAAACAGTAATTTACTGTGACATTGAACAATCCATATCATTTGTCTTGCACACCCCATTAGTAAATAAATAGCGATTTCCTGTTTCACTTAACTTGAATATCGGTTTATTAGGAATTAAAGCCGACAAATGTAGTATATTTCGTGGCAAACAGAATTACAGAAAGAAATAACCAAGTAAATACATAATATTGTATCTTTGAAGCAAATGTTTGTGAACCTTGCAAATGAATACTATCATCCAGTTGAGATTCCAGTGTTTGTTTTACAGTTTCAACGTCTGGGTAATTAAGAAGTATGATGAATTCACTCTGAATATTCTTATGATATTTGTTTGATATTTCAAATAAGTAGATGTTAGCAAGTTTTAAACATATTATATTTATTCTAATACGGTTTTATCAAGATAGAACTGATTCATATGTACGTATATTTCTTCTTAGAACACCTTGAAAACATGAGCTGGAACTCTGCTTGGCCATAATTTTTCTGGTTAAATTTGTGAGGGGGTAGGGGGTATAAATTAAAATTGTGTCAAAATGTACTTTGAAATATTTGGAGGAGCTCGAATTTTACAAATCATTTCTAATTGTGGTTTTGTGTTACAAAATGGTTTTAATTTTGTTTTTCCAATTTTTCTTTTTTAAGATAAGATGAATGGATATATCGTTCTCTTTACTTACAATATCTTTCATAGTGAACGTCACCTTTCCATCACACTTCCTGTACTAATCTCCCAGTATTTCAAAAGAGCTGTAAAATAGCATTTTCTCCGTTATAGAAGCATTTAAGTACATATACATATACATATACAAATACTTTTATACATATAAGTAGAATACTCGTGATGGTAAAATCAATGCTCAATTCTGAAGTTGAAAGAAGAAGTTCATAATTTTTACTGGAACCCAGAGATATTTTATTTGTCCCATTATAATATAAATATTGAAGTCTTTCTGACAAATATTACTTTCTTCCAGCCTTTTGCAAGATAATTTAAGTCCCATGAAAATTAGTTATTCGCCTACAATAATTCTATACGAGAAGAAATTTGAAATGAAGGCAAAAGTTTCTGAAAGCCTTTCTTTATTTTAAGGAGGGCGCTGTTTGTTTCATGTTGCAGGAAACTGCTAACTAACCAGTGGACATACAAACACGTTTTTTGAGAACACACTTTTTTGCTGGTGACTGTACAATATATAAAGGCAGTAGGAACTCGCTGTGCACTATCAAGAGATCTGTCATATGATTGTATTAATCAACGTGATATTCCTCGCAGAACTTATTGTACTATTTGAAAAAAAAAGAATTAGAAATATTAATATTATGTAAATTGTTCGACTTTCCTCCTTTCTCGAGTGGGATTTTCTGGAACGCTGAGACATGTATAATGAAGTTTTTAATTGAGAAATTATATACGAAGTTTAAGTGAGAATTCTGCTCGAAATGATTTTAACAGGGACGAGGAATATCAGGATTGGGTAACGCTCATAAGTCCTAAACGGCACATGACCTAAACGGCATGAGACCTAAATCTAAGGCTTGTGCCATTTAGGTCTTGGCAGTTTAGGTCTACTGCCGGGGAATGACCTTTAGGCCTTGTGCCGTTTAGGTTTGATGTCCTTTAGAACCTGTAGCGTTTAGGAATAGTGCCGCGAAATGATTTTTAGGCCTTGTGCCGTTTAGGATTTACGCCGTTTAGGACTTGTGCGGCTTAGGTCTTGTGCCTTTTTCATTCACTTGCCTTAGTTCTGAAATTCGCCACCACCACATGAAACTGCGACGATGCAGTAACTAGTTGACAATAATGCTACGACATAGCTAATTCAAACGGTAACAGCTATATTTGTACTAATAAAAATATTGTTATCATTATCTGTTCTGCAACTATATATAGATTATATTGTAATATAACCTATTTCATTCTAAGAATTAATTATATACTTGGTTAGGAAATCTGTTTCTTTTAAATGGACGTACGAGAATTCCATGATAAATTCCTGAAAAAGAATTAAATAAATATGTTTAAAAAGTATATTTTATCATTTTTTCTGAAACCAAGCAAGCATTTAGAATTGCAAGATATACTCTGTGGAGTGTATTTTATTAAGAGTAGAACTTTCTAAAGGTAGGACAAAAACCCATCAGAGTTTATTTAACTAGGACAAAAACCCACTAGATATTTCACCAGTGAATATGAATTGAGACTGCATACATTAAGAACGCAGTAAATTTAAAACTGAACAAAGAATATTTATTATGCAATACAGATACTATATTTCACAATGTGTTTTGATATTGTTGATATGCATAAACAAGAAAAATCAACAAATAACGCTAAATTACTAATGTAATATGAAACACAGTACGTTTGAAGAAATCAGAACATAGTCATTTAGATGTGTACCATGCAAAATTCGTAGGGGAGCAAGCTTTTTTCGTACTAAAAGCAAACCAAAAGTGTTCAAATTACAAAGGCTTCAATAAGACAATAAACATATACATATTACACACGTACATAAATTCATTTATTATTATTATTATTATTATTATTATTATTATTATTATTATTATTATTATTATTATTATTATTATTATTATTATTATTATATTTCGAGCTTCTTACCTCTTTGAAACCTGAGTCTTGACAGTGCGTGAATTTTAAAACACAGATTGTGTGAAATGTACGGATAAGCTAGTCGTAAGAAATCGGAAACTATTCATGGAAGTCCATTCTTTTGACTGTGTTTATCTTCTGTACTCTTAGTAGTCCAGTCAATAAAGGTTTTATGTCGGGACTAATTAGTAACAAGCTGAATTTTTCAGGAATGTTATAACACAACATAAGAGGTATTTTCTGAAAAGTTTTCACCCCTCCACCTCTGAAACCAAGCAAGCATTTAGAATTGCAAGATATACTCTGTGGAGTGTATTTTATTAAGAGTAGAACTTTCTAAAGGTAGGACAAAAACCCATCAGAGTTTATTTAATTAGGACAAAAACCCACTAGATATTTCACCAGTGAATATGAATTGAGACTGCATACATTAAGAACGCAGTAAATTTAAAACTGCTTTAAAACTAAATTTTGCTTTTCCCTCTACCACCTTAACCCGTTTAGACTCTTGCCATTTTTGAGGAAACTTTTGACTTTCAGTTAAGTAACTACTACTTTTTCAGTACTATTCGTCCGAGTATCATGGGTTATACGTCATTGTCTTCAGAATAAAACGTACTTTTAAATGATATTATTTGCATGTTTGCGTGGTGTACGAAGGAAATGAAATTTGGAGTAAAATAGAGATCTTTTGCTCCGAAAAATCCTTTTTCTTAAATTTAATGTTCTTTATAGCAATCCTGGCTACAAATACCTAAATATAATTTACCTCGCAAAATATTATGCTCTATATGTAATGAGTATTTCAAGTTTTATTGCAATATCTAGAATAGTTACAAGGGAAAAATATTTCTTAATCCTGCTTGACAGTACCGAATTTTATATATCAATAAAGAAAAGTGGAACATATATATATAGTAAGTTTCCAAACACAGCAGTATACATCCAAATATCATGGTTAATGTGTCATTTTTTTAAGAATGAAATAAAATTTTAACCGATACCATGCGCATGTGTTTATAATGTACAAAAAAAGAATTTTGGGATAAATATGAAAATTTCGGTACCAGTTATAGGTGTCTGAATATAAGCTACCTTGGAAAATACTATATAGTGTATGTGCCAAGTTTCGTTGCAATATCTAGAATTACGAGGAGGAAAATATTTCTTAATCCTGTTTGACAACACAAATTAGATACTTTCGGAGAATCGAATCCATCCCTTACTCTTCTAGTATCCCAGGAAAATATGACAAACGTAACGAAATGTAACTCTTAGTTTTTATATATATGTACATTCATATACATTATTAATATGGACCTAAGATAATATTTTATTTATAATGTTTATTACAAAGTTTGTTTACTATATTTTATTACTTTTTAAGCTTGTATTATTGCTAATTAATATGATCAATTTTGGTTCGGGGAATTATTCCCAACTTAGATCAGGACTACCTATGAATCCATCATGTCCTGGGCTGGTAACAATTGGTAGGTGCTATATAGTGACAAAAAATGTACTTAGTACTGTAATAACATTATCACGGACCACCTACTGAATGCACACTGAATGTAGAAAGTTTAATTAAATATTCTACTTTCTACAATATTATTACACATTTTATACAATCGATATTTATTTGTTGCCTGATAAAAGTCAATTAAACTCTCAGTCCAATCTGGTTAAAACAAAATGCTACACTGTTCACACTCGTCATCATTAAAGTCGATAACATCGTCTAGGCAGGAGAATTATCGGAGGAAAGTTCAGTAGTGTTCACATTTGTACGAACCATCTAACCCTACATTTCTACATATAGTTGGGGCAAGGTTATTCACAGCTGTAAGAAACGAGATGATCACCAGGTACAAAAGGTTTAGAGTTTTGGTACTGGTAATAAAGCTTTCCTTTAACATGTTCCACCTTCACAGTAACCGTCAAAAACGACAGTGACATTTCTTCCGTATGTGCTTAAGATGTATGAGTGGTCACCGAATCACTCCACAAAAGAAAGTGTGGCCAGCACACGAATTGACAATATGACCAACCCGACTGGTAGTATTGCAGAGAAAGAACACACTTGTGTTTACATATTGGCAGACCGCACACTGTTATAATGGAAGTAGGGCAGGATTTAATAGTTCATGATTGTAAGTATCCGAGCAATAGGTGCGTCAATAACCTAGACACCAATATTTGCTGGATGCGCCCGTTTCTGTGTAGTGAAGGTGTACAAGGAGTGGGAAGAAAATGGAGTAACGGTCTCCAAGAGTAACGGTCATTCATACTGGTACAAGATGGGTTGTGAAGATATATTTGGCAGTATCCGAATAATTATATATATGTCCCTGCATGTATAGAATTTCTCCTAACTATCCGTTCAGATTTGTAGCATATTCATAACAGAACAAAACATCTAGTACTTTGGTTCGGACGATTATTCTCAGAATGTATTGTCAGTGACATTATGTGTATGCAGATGCTGGTAGAATATGGCTTATCCTATTTATAAAAATATCTTATTATATCCTTTCCTATCTTATTATTTTAGGTATGGCCCATTCCACGAAATATTTGAAAACAAAATGAGATAGTTATCAGACAGATAATGACACTCTGTAGTTACAGCTTGACCACTTCAAAATGTCCTTTCATAAATCAATTTGTAGCTTTTAATTTCCACTTTTTTTGAACTTATGGTTCCTTGTACGGTTTAGTAAAAACGTGTATTGTTAACTTTTAATGTAAATTGTCTCTTGGACTAAAATCATTTTGAATCAATTATTATTTCTGTTATTAAAATATACTTAATATTATTTTTTTCTGTACTAATACAACTTTAATGACCATTCTTCTTTTATTTTAGGTTGTTGCATTTATAGATGAAAACCAAAATGTTTTTGGTAATTCTCTGGAAATTGTTATTTCATCTGCCAATGAAAGGTTGAATAGATTAAATATTCAATATGATGAGATTGCTAATTGGCTCAATAATAATGTAGCAATAGAGAAAAGCATCTGAGCAATTTACGTAAATTCCTTTCAATGTCTTCACATTATCAGTGATATCACAGTGTAATGATGATATAATAAAGCAATTTAGAAACTTAAATTTAACTACTTACTAATTTTATAATTTATTACTTATTTTATAGTACAGGAAGCAAATCACAACATCAGTCTATATAGTACAGAATCTGGGTTACTCATCCGATTTAAATTTCACTCAATCACGACTTGTTTGATATGAACGTGCATAATATTTCTATGCAGACGTGTAGACCCTGCATCATATTTTACCGTCATACTTTGCATTCATGCGTGTTGACAGCTTTATAAAAATATCACTAATATCTATTTGTTGTTATAAGTGTAAAAATCGAAAAGACGTTTCAGTTGTTGATTCGAACCATAATAAGGTTAATTTACTATGTTGCAAACGAAGTGTGAACTGATAATAACTATTTGATAAAATCAAATAAGTGTGATTTTTATTTGCGCAAATTGAGTATTAAGCCTGGAGAAAACTTGAACAACTTTCAACTTTATCTAGTTCACAATTTTAAGTTCTGATGATTGTCTAAAACTAATAAACATTTTCCTTAATTGGAGTCGTATCTCGTAAACTTAGTCTTAATTTTAGACTATACCAGCGTAAATTGTCAAGATTCTGCGCTAGGCGGTTGAAAGGTTAAGAAAACATAGAAAACTCAAACACATTATTTTTCTTAGATTGTTCCGAATCGTAAATTTAAGTATTGCTATAATCCAAAGTATTCGTGAAACACGTTCAGTATTCATCTAACAGTTTCAGAGACCTAAAAAGCGTCAAAAATAATGTGTTGAGTTTACAAGTAGAGGTTGCTTCCGCAAAACGCCATCTTACTTTCAGTTCAGGGCAAAAGAACATTTGAATTAATTTTCAAATTGCTGCGTCTACCACTCTCAAAAATTTGATAAATGCGAATCAATTTCACGTTTCGTTTTACATATGGATCTCATATTCATTAAAAACAAAATTATATGTAGATTAGAATCTGATGAGAACGATGATTTAGTGACTACATTATGTTTTTCTTTTTTCTTTTGAGATTTCATAAAGCTGAAGAAGAGCTCATGATATGTTTGCCTTCTTAAAAAAAGTATTATTCTATAAAACTGTGTTAACTCAGGGTAGAGTTCAAGAAGAAAACTTTCCTACAATATCAAATTTACACTTTCAATAGCTTCAGGGATCTAGTTATTGGCGAAGCCTTGCTTCAAGATATTTTGTTTCCTATAAGAGTTGCTATTCGCAAAACTTACTCTTGTTCTAAATGTGAAATTATTGTAAAACAGTTGTATGTAATTTGAAGCACCTACACTTAATTGTTCGCAGATGTGTTTGTCGAAAAATAAAACATAATGAATTTTTTCATGAAATGCGTTTCGTAGAACCCTGCTAAGCGCATTGTTGAAAGACAACAGTTTCTTAAATTTGAAGTTCCTACAATTATAGCTTCCGAGATCAGGTAAATATGGAATAAAATGTACATGCCTTATTTTCCGTTGCGACAAGCCTTATTTTCATAGTGTCAACCATTTGTAATAAAAAGTCATTTACATATATAGTAGATTTATAGGTTTGGTGAATAATAATAAATGTATTGTTGCTGCAGAAAACATTTTGGCTTATGAAATGGTATCGAATGTTGACTGTTATTTAAATTGAAAATAAAAATAATCCAAACATTTTGTAGTATTTGCAAACGCTTTAAATGGATTACTAGGGAAAATGAGAATTGGCTGAGTCGCAATAGTGTAGATGTGGAAACACGAGAACTCTGAAAAAGTTTGATTTTAGAGATATTGGTAAGAACATTCTTTGTCGATTTAATGTATGCATTGTGCCAAATAGAAGTTTACCCACTTCGTTTTTAAAAATGAGCAGGGGAGATTTTGATTTCGTTTTTACTCCCAATTTTTTGAGAGTTGTGGAGAATGGAATAACAGTAATAAACCAGTTTATATTTGGGAACTGGTAATCACTAATAGAAGAGAGAATTCTTGGGAAGCTAATTAAAATTCTCTGAAATTTTGTTCCAATTAATTTCAACCCGTGAGCCGTAGAGTAGTCACTGATTTGTAACGGTTAAAAATTTTAATTAGAAAAAATGTAACAGTTTTTCTGAGCTGTTTACATGAAATATTTGTTTATAAATTATGGACAAAATTGCCTTCTAATGAGAACTCAAGTGTAAACTAATTCTTGTGTTTCTTTTCATATGCAACGGTTAATGCTATGGTAAAACATTGTTGATGGAACATTTATTTATGAAATACCAACAGCATTCATTCAATTCAATTCAATTTTGTGAAAACTCTTCACTAACTGGGAATATTTTCCTGACAAACAATTTACGCTACATCAGTGGATTAAATTCGTAATTACAAAGTATAAACAAACTAAAAGGAGTATTTGTGTTTTATAAAATCATGGAGAAGAACACTGTTTGGTAATAACTTTTGGATTTATGAAATACGAAAAATAATCTTTAGATCTGGTTATATATAAACTTTGGACCTTTTGTTATAAAACATTGGTAACGTTGTGGAATATAAAAGAGAAAATGTGACTTGTTCAATAATACAATGAAATTTGGAATGAGAAAGAGAAAACCAAGAGATAAGTAAGGGTCGTGTTTCAAATATGCATTATAATAAAGTTAGAAAGCTTTCTTCTTCCTTTCACTACAAAAATCCAGTCACCAATTAGGAAAGTAAACACAGTATATAAAATTCCCTTTAAAAATAAGTGAACACCTGATTCAGCTTTTTGAAAAATTCAGAACTAAAGGTGCAAATTACGCAATGCCATGTAATATTCAAACTCCCCATTATTCATTTAGAAAATTTCTAATAAATGGATTCGCTCAATATAAGGGCTTGATATTTGGTATTTAATATCTTGACTGAATGTAGGAAAATACATAGACAAATGTATTTCATGGTTTTCAAAAATTCCACTTATAAACAAGGATAATAGAATGCTAATTTATATTAATCGAAATGTTCCCCTATTTTCACAGAAAATCTAAAGAGGTAAGAATTTTCTTAATTTGTAGGTATGAGTTTCAGTATCTCAACTCTCAACTAAAAATAAGGAAATGCTTGCAAAAGCGTTCCCGAAAATTTTATTCCTAAGAAATAATGGAGGCATGATTTCTGTAACATTCACATTTCCGATTGTTTATTCAGAAAATGCCCAATGTGAGAACTTGCTTACGTTGGAGAAGTGAAATTCAGAATTTCAACTAAACCTAACTAGAAATAAAGATTATGCTTTTCAGCGCTTTTGGAAATTCCACTCTCGAATGGGGTCAAAGGAATATATCTAACTTTAAATTCTATATTTTATTATTTTTCCGACTTACTTTCTTTACTACATAGTACGACTATTCAATTAAGTTGGATGTATGAAGTTCGGAATTTAAGTTCGTTACTAAAAATAATGTTACGCGTGTTTCTACATATTCCTCAAATGTCAGAGTTAGCGGCAAAGGGATGTAATTTCTACACCAATGTTGCCGACTCTTTATTTAGAAAGTGCCGAAGGTAAATATAATCTTGAGATTGATGTTTGAAATTAAGAATTTAAATTCTAACCTAAAATAACACAATATATGTTTCAACATTTCTTCAAATTCTACTCGCAGGGATCAAAATAGGTCAAGTTCTTATAACATGAAAATTCCCATCTTTCAGTAGAAAATTCACCAATATGATGGTTTGATTAAGTTGAATGTCTGAAATTCAGGTTTTGAGCTCTTATCTAAAATTAAAAGCAATAATAATTTAAACGTTACTGAAATTTTTGCTTGACAAAATGGAACTGTGACAATTTCTGCAATATTGAAATTTCCTACTATTTATTCTGAAAATAAAGGTATAATTCGTTTAAGTTCAATTACAGAGGGTATTTAAACTTTTATTTTAAATTTGAAAGGAATTATTCGAGAACTCTTGAAATTTATATTCCTCAGGAGAAAAAAGTAGCATAATTTATTAACCTTAATTTTCCAATTTTTTATTCAGAAAATGTCGAAAATGGTCATTCACTTAAGTTGAACGTACGATGCCGATATTTTAGTTCTCAACTAAAATAAGTTAATGTATGCTTCAGAATTTTAGGAAATTGTACTCTTAAGGAATAAAGAAGACAATTTCTGTAAACAGAAATATTCAAATCCTTTATTCAGAAAATATATAATTTGAGAATTTCCTTTTTGAATGTGCGATATTCCCAATTTTAATTAATAACTAAAATAAGGCATTGTCTTTCTCTGCCTCTTTAGGCTACTAAGGAGGAAAATAAAGCAATTGTTATACAAAAATTGTCGCTTCTTTATTCCGGAGATGCCAAAAGTGAGTTCTAGCCGATGTGTGACATTTGGTACATAAACGTTCATCTAGAAGTTCGGAAATATTTCTTTTAGCGTGTTTTAAAATTTAGCAATGTCGAAAACTCTTTAAACGTAGAACGATTTACACTGGTTTCGAAGGGTTTATAGAACTTAAAATTTGCATATTCAAACCTAATATCTCATCTCCAAATGGATGGAAAAATATGAACCTTTTAACTCTGCTTCATCTGCATTTCAATTTAGAAACACAATTGGATCCTCTGTCTTCTCATATACCCTGTGCTAATGGATTAAATTAGAAAAATGAAATAATTAGTACAACGCTTACATTTCCGATTCTTTAATCAGACGGTGCACAATGTGAAAATTTGCTTATGTTAGGCGTAAGAAATTCGGAATTTAAATCATAATATGAAAATAAGGAATTACTATTTCAATGTTCTCCAAAATACCAGTTTTAATGGAGTAACGGATGGATGTTTCTGTAAAATGAATAGTTCTGATTCCTTTTTTTTTTTTAAGAAAAAATGTAATGTGAGTATATACTTAAATTGGAACTGTGAAATTCGTTATATAAAATTTCACTACATGTGATTCAACTTTTCGAAACTTTTTCCTCTACAGGGCAAAAAGGGGAAAAATTATGTTCAGTTTTGTATTAAAGAAACCTTATTTTACTCGTGCAAATAATATGCACTTTTACTATTTTTGAAATATAATACTTTAAAAAATTGATAAATTTAGACAGTTATATCTCACTAGTAGAACAGATTGAGTGAGTAAACTATAGCCGAAAGAGCGAAAACACTTCCAACTTTTGAAGCATATTTTAGACATTTGAGTAATTATATCATAAAGTAAATAATTATATTTACGATCAACTAATTAAAAATATGACCAGTTTTCGTAATTCACTTCGTGCTTCCCCCTGAAAACAGTAACTGACAACAATTTCTAATTTTGTATTTGGATGCCCCGGAAAGCTTATAACATTGAAAGAAAATTCTTATAAATCATATTTTTTAAAGCAGTTTATCAAACATTTTTTAAAATTAGTTTTTTTCCCTATATTTAATAATCGGTAACGTGGACTTTCAATTACACAATAAACATGCCACTCATTCAGCGCATACTTAACAACCAGATAAATTCTCCTTTTCTTTTTAAAAAATATTTGTTTGGAAGGTGATTCCTGAACAACACCGACAACGTTTGGAATGTGATTCCTGACACTAATATAAGACAAAAAGTATAGACCAACCTGAGTGCACAAATGGTTATTTTAGGAGCGAAAACGTGAGAAAATGGACTTTAAACGTCCATAGCTCCAAAACTATGGGACCTACCGTACTCGGGCAAAACTTCACTTTAGAAATAATACGTGACCTATCCAATAATCCATGTTTCAGAATTCTAAGGTACTCATACAACACTTTCTATAGAGGGTGTTTATCTACGGGCATATAATTTGAAGTACTCACCAACTATCTCTATAAAAACTGTTGCGGCAGTACCGCAGGATTCTATATATATACGGTGTCCCAGGAGGAAGGTTCAATACTTTGGAAAATGTAGTGTGGGTGATTCTAAGGAAAGTGTTTATGTAAATGTGGGTCCTAATCTCAACGGTTTGAGAACTACAGGTTGTGAACCATTTTAAAGTTTATATTGCATATTGCTCAAGATGGGGCATAGCGGATTTGAAGGGCGATGGAATTGCATTTCCAATGGTATGCAATATGCGGCACTGGTGTCTTTCGAAGACAAATTATTGAGTGATGTTCGGGAATCAATGTTGCCATCCAACTTCTTTAAATAGTCTTATTTTTTCCAAATTTTCCTAAATAGCTTTCCTTCCAAAGATATCACTGCCACATGTTGCATAGCATTGAAAAGGCCATTCCATCGTCTTTCAAATTCGATATATTTCACCTCTATAAACTAACAACAGGGTGTGTAATATGCAACATATAATCAAAAATGGTTCACAACCTGTAACTCTAAAACGGTTGAGATTACGAAAATGTTCGTATAAGCTTTTTTGCTTAGAATCACCCATACTACCATTTCCCAAAATATTGCCCCCTTTCTCTTGGAACACCCGATATATATATATATATATATATATATATATATATATATATATATATATATATATATATATATATATATATATATATAGGGATATAGGGTGTTCCAAGAGAAAGGGGTAATATTTTGGGAAATGGTAGTATATACCCGTCTCATTGTTATTATGCTATCCAGTTCAAAGAAACGTTTTATATCAATATAGAAGTGGGATGGAAGAACGCTCTCCTTTGTTTCTAATATTATAATTATTGTTATTATTGTTGTTCATACTACTACTACTACTACTACTACTACTACTACTACTAATAATAATAATAATAATAATAATAATAATAATAATAATAATAATAATAATAATAATAATAATAAGTAGCAGTAGTTTTAGTACTATGTTGCTAACTGATTCAAGGTGCTAGTTGCAAAAGTTTTGAGATAAAGAGAACACTGTTTCTTTTAATATGTGAGTATATCCTATTTCAGAAAAATCATTAATTTTACGAGGAACAGAAGAGCAATCAGAAAGAGCGAACGAGAGAAATTACATACAATTCTCAGTATTCGTCCCCGTGAGCCATGTAACCTTCTATGCGTATAAATCACAACATTTTATAAATGAATCTGTTCCGTTTACACTTCTTGATCAAAAAGTTGTGCGGTATCAAGAGCCCTATGTGGTCTGTCGATTGAAATTTAAACAAACTTCAGATCGCAGCATACAACAAAATACACTGACTTTAATATTGCAAATGCGCGAAATGAAAATATGACAGCAATTGTGAAACATAAATGAATCTTCAGTTTGAGTCTCACTAATACAAACCAATAAGTAATGGATCCACAGATTTTTCTGAAAATGTAGTCCAAGAACATTTTATTTCTATACTTCTAATTTAACATTAGATCCGTTCAATATAAATTTTCATAAAATAATGGAGTTTCTGGTGTCTTATACCAAACAAATTAATAATAATTTACAAGTATAACTATTGATAGAGATAGGTACAATGTAGATTATACGGAAAGATGGGTATAAGTACCTCCCTCCTGACTATATGTTTAGTGAACGTGCCTTCAACCGAAACTTCGTCATCGAAGTTATAATTATAGATAGTTCGTGCACATTAGGTGAAACACTGAAGAAAAGTAAAATATAAATAGTTTTCCAGAAAGTACATAATTTCAAAAAGACAGTGCACTGTAACTAAAATGGTATTCAGTATGGATATTGTCAGTCAGAATTGTAGATTACATTTCAACGTTTTTGATTTATTTGTATTAAAGGACCAATGTTAGCAGGAAACTTTAATACCCTATGGATAGATTGGTGCATGTACTGTACCTTAAATTAGTAAAGTAACATTTTTTTCAGTATTTTGTGCCTAAACATCTGAGTTTGTTTTTCACACTGAATGTCTACCAGTGGATCTGATATGATTAATGTGTTTATAAAAATGTATCGATGTATTAAACTTTGAAACTTTAGGTCCAACGCTTGGAACGAAATACGATGATATTGAAGCATTCCGTTTCTTTTGGATTGAATTTAAAAAAATTCAAACCTTAAAACCCACTGCCAAGTGATATTTGTCATCGTACCGAAAATAATTCTGGAAGGTAAAGTAGCTTTATAGTCAATATGCAGTTTCAAAATTTCTGTAACCTATTTTTTTAAAAAAATATATGTGTAATAGACTGGAATGCCTACAGTAAGCAACATTTATATTTTTCTTTAGATTGAAGAAGTGAAGAGACAAAGAGAGGGTTGCAATTGTGAAAATTTTTTACTTTAAAGTTCTAAAGGATTTGCACATGTCATAAGCTCTATCTACGCACCGAGAAAAGGAATTCCTGGATGTATTAGCACGCTTCGCATCAGTATGTTCATAACTTTAACCGTTACATATTTCTAAGAACGGAAACATATTTTAAAGATTTTATAGATTTTCTCAGCCTACTTTAAATTCAAGATATTTCCAAATAAAATGGAATGTTCTGGTTAAAAAAAGTCAAAATAATGAATATTTATCCTATATAAAGAAAGGACTACAATACGACTAATCTCTTCTATACGAAAGTTCTATACTATTCTATTACGTGTCACTATCTAGTTAGATTACATGATAATCATACTTGTATAGAATTGGATAAAAATATGTACTGTTTCTATCTGTAAGAGATTTCTGGGACATTGATTTTTATATCCTTTTGAAATATTTAAAAAAAATAATAAAAATTTTAAGAATACAATTGATATGAAAGAGCAAAATGTAACATAATTAAACCTTTAAAGAAATATGTTTATCTCTCTATACAATTAACAGGAAGTCTTACGTATTGCTTAACGTTGTTCATATAAGTAACTTAGTTTCTATTTACATCACTGACAAAGAGATTTTATAAAAGTAAAGATATTTAAAAATATAAATGATGACCTTGTTATTATTATAACCGTTACGAAATACGAACTCCTATTTCTTTTAAATACCTCCTGCATAGGCTTATATCGAAAGCCCACACAAACATACTCTTCTTAAAGAGAAAAGGAAGAAAGAAAAATTTTCCATTCCCTCAGATTATACAACACAAAAGAACGATAGATGAAAATATAACTATTGTAATAGAATACCACTAACTATTTAAGCACGCAAGTGCTCTTGACGATACAGTTTCCATACGTAGAGGGTTACCATATCACCTTAAAGGCATCATTTGGAATAGTAATTCGTGTATAAATTAATTCACTTCTGTAAGAAAAAGTGAAAAAGATCCTGTTAACTGTTGTAAAAGAACAGTACATTAAGGAAAATGACGAGCAAAAAGAAGCAATAAAAAATAATGTTGTCCAACATTTCTCAGAGTGACATTTGAAGCTTCAGGCATTTCTAAATATAAAATTCTCATTGTAAATATGCTCGATTTTTCACTTAATTTCATACAAAATATCAAAATGCTACAGGTTTAGAAGCATGAATTATGTCAAATTTTAACACACATGTTTTTCCTGGGATTACACAAATGAGGCGCGTAGTATCAAAATCCGGCACATCCATATCGCTTAATGTCAGAAAACGTGCAGTGAAGCTTCATATACAAGCGTACAAAGTCCTATATTTGAACTATTTTTTTTTAGTATGGTAGGTGCAGGTAAATACGCCATGTTAAGGTTTTCTCCTTTTTAAAGGCCTTCATTTTCATAGAACACAAAGAACAACAAGTATGCGTTGCACAGAAGCCTTTCCCGCGTCTATAAAAAATGTGGCAATGATGCCATTCACTTCTATTCTGTACCCAAGGTAAAATAAAAAAAAGTGTTACAAAGTGGCGTATTTACCAACACTTGCAGGTAATTAGGCCAAGTTTAAGATACTACTTGAAATGTGTAATAAATCTTGGAGCTGCTTATATCGTCTGTATTATACGAACTCAAATATTACTACACAACATGAGTAGGGTAGGGGCACTTGTGGCGTTTTTGTGACTAGATACCCGATTTTTTTTAGCCAGATATAGTAACTTTTGTAATATTTTATGACCCTTTCTTTCTAATGGTGAAAAAAGAGTATGAGGGTGTACTCGATCTCTTTTATGACCCCTATTTTCAACTCCTATATAACGTTGCCTAGCATATAACTACTTTTCTCAAACCCTATGTAACATACCAAAGACTATTAACATAATGGGGGTGTACTCGTTCTCTTTTATGACCCCTATTTTCAACCCCTATATATATGCAGAGCATATAACTACTTTTCGTAAACACTATGTAACAAAGCAAAGACTACTAACATAATAGGGGTATACTCGTTCCCGTTTATGAGCACTTTTTCAACTCCTATATAACAGCAAAAATTACACAGAGGCTACGAATGCATATTTTAGTAGCATTCGTATGTAACATAGCAGAGACTATTAACATAAAATGTGTAAATAACTCTCGGACATGCCTGCTTGCTATCCGTACCATTTAGAATCCCAAATTATTAATGGCCAACAAAACTATAAAGATATGTTTTCGTGCAGTTACTAGTTTTGATTTGTCGACTTTTTCTTTTTTGTAATTGCTGTGGATAAATAAGTTTGAAACATGTAGAAACGGTCCTATATATATATATATATATATATATATATATATATATATATATATATATATATATATATATATATATATATAAGTATAAATATGTGATAAACATATCTTTTATTATGAAAAGGTACATTATAAGGTTATATTACGTAGTTTTGATGTAAGCAAATGGTTTCGTTGCCTTTCCCGGTTGGTTGCGGCATGACTATTGCATCTTGTTGCCATATTTTCATATCATCGATACATGTAAGCGAGAATGTATAGAGAATACCGCCCCTTTGAAAAAGTGTTATTCTTTATTGTTATACTATCCATATATAGTTTAACGATAGGGTTAACCACACAGTGATTAGAACAAAGATTGTAATTGGCACTTTTCCAGTTAATATTGAAATAATAAAACAAATCAGTTTTTGAATGTATTCACTAACGGATGGCATCACTAGTCTCTGCTTCTATATCCTGTAAAGTTTCTTTCCTGCTATTTTGGTATTAGAGTGAAGTGGTTTAAGGAATAGGTGGATATATTTTCCTAAAATTAAATGTGGTCTTATTTCTAATGAATTTGTTAAGAATGCTTAAAAAATGTTTACCATCGTTCCGACTTATTAAATGTTACTTACGTTTTGGTTTGTTGGCATTGCAGATCACAAACTATCTAAATGTGTTTTCCCTTCAAGTAACCTTGTAATCAATTTCTCCATTGTTGAAAAAATAGGGGCGCCAATCACTGTATGAAGAAGTATGTGCCTAGGTAGTAATTGGCATATCCCTGCCAATAACTATCAAATTAATATTTTGTATATGATTATGATATAAGGCTTTTAAAAGCTTTCAATTAGGGAAATACAAATGTACAAAATTCTCGTGTTGCGCCCTTAACTCTTTCTAGTTAATTGCACTCCTATCACTTAGTATATATTTTAGTGCTAATCACTGTAATTGAAAAAAGTTGATCACTTGAGCTCTTAGTTTCGATCACGGGAATCAGAAGTCATTGCATATTAGTATAGTGTTATACAACACTAGACCAAAAGCTAGAATCTTATTATGAGATAATAAAGTCAAAAGTTTTTAAAGTGAATCGCATATAAGTAAACTGGTGCTTAGTCTTTAAAACTGTTTGTAGGAAAACGTTGCTATGAATTGGTAGTGATTTTTATTTACATGACTTCTCAAATAAAATGCACCATAAAGCAGAAATTCTAAGATGTAGCGCTTTGCCTACTGATGCAAAACATTGCCCGTTTTTGTTGATTTTTAATTGAATCATTGACTTTGAAAACCTGTCATCCTCATTGAAACAAGTCTTTCCAGGGTATGGCATGTTTTCAAACTAAATAAAAATTTCAATGCTCAATATTTTCTATAACCAGTGGGAGGAGATGACTTATTTTCAACTTAAGTTTTGTTTCCACATCAATTGAGCTGGAACGTGCAAGAATCTCAATTTTGTCAAAAAGTAGAGATGACTTGTCTTCGAACATATCGATTCAATTTATATTTATGGCGGCACGGTGTGTTAATGTTAATTTTTATATCTTGTACTGGAGTATTTTTTATTGGTTAGAGACCTAGTCCAATATTGCAATATGACAAGAATTCGAACTCTTAAATATTATAAACAAAGGCTTGAAGATGCTCTCCAAGCAGTTTCAGAACGCATGGGAAACAAAACAGCCTCAAAGATGTTCGATGTACCAAGTTCTACACTGTAATTCAGTTTAAAAATCCCAATTGCAGAGATGACTTCGGTCCTACTCCAATTTTGCAAAAAGAAGCACCTATGTAAGTGAAAAGGATACAGAGAGTGTTCTAGCCGAAAAGAATGCCAAAATGTGCATGAACGTAATGCCAAAGATTCAATGAGAGTAATGTTTACATTTAACGCTAACGGTGATACAACTCCAACAATGAATGTGTACTCTTATGTTCGTATTCCAAAAAAATGTGGCAAAGTCTGTTCCAAAGCCATGAGATGTTCAACATAGTAGCAACAGTTGGATGAAAGGTGAGGTATTCTACGAATGTATTGGTAACGTGTTCTACAAACAACAAAATTTTAAATTTCCAATTACTTATTTTGTTGATGGACATGAGACTCAACTAATGTGCCTATGCTGTAAGTTCCAAATAGAACTTAATGCTTTGTATCCAAATGCATCTCGAATACTTCAAACAGTAAATGTTGCACCACTTCGACCAATAAAGGGTGGAGAAAAGCGATTCGCAATTGGATTCATAACCATTCCGATGAAATGTTAATAAGCTGAATTTTGCTCCTCGTCTTAAAGAAGAATTGGATAATTATATTTCCCCACCAACTGTTAAGAATGGCTTTCTCTTTTTTGACTTGTTTTCTTTTGACCCAAACAGCATAGATCATAGTAAATGTATTGGGAACACATCTACATCTTCACCAATTTTTGCTCTCCATTCTTATGAGGAAACAAACGAAACTAATGTCTTAACAGCTGAGCAGTTCTCAGACATTGAAGGAGAAGATGTATTGCAATAGTTGGAAAGCACTAAAGTGGAGAAGGACTCTGAAAGAAATCGCAGTGTGGAAATGTCAGTCTTATATTGTTTCTGGAAACATTTCAAAACATCTACACAAAGCAGTAACCCACACTCATTAGGGAAAGGAATTAATGCAAATGTTCTTCAATATTTCAAATGTTCTACCAGAGGGTCCGCCAGTCAATTAAACATAAAAAAAATTTAAGGTGCGACATGTACGAACAAGAAGCAAACGTAAATACTCGTGATTAAAATAACTCCAACAATATTAGACCATCATTATTTTCTGGGAGTGCAAATGAAGAGGCATTTTAGAATGAAATCAGTGCATCATGTTCAGAAGGTACTGAAATGACTAAAGGCTTAAGCAGATAGTTGAAAATTGGCAATTTAAATTGTGTTCATTTTGTTGGTCATCTTCATTGAGCAGCGACATATAAGAGGAAACGTAATAGAAAGCGCCTACTGTTTGTTGCCACTTCAAAGAAATATCAGGAAATTATAAGACAGAAGGAAACCCGGAAGGAGCAAAGTCAAGAAGAAAAAGATAAGCGGAAAAAAGAGAAAAAACCGATTGAAGAAAAGCGGAAGGAGAATGCCAGCAAAAATATGATATAAAGATTGTACAGCCAGAAATGAGTCGAGTATTGTACAGCAAGAGAGGAACGAGAACTAAATGAGAGTAGTGCCAGAACCGGAAGCATTTCTCCTCAGAATTCAAAACAGGAACAAACTGTAAAGATAATTTTTTTCGGTGCCCAAATGAATGTCAGTAAGAACTCCAATAAGTCACGTTGAAAATGTGCACTACCGTTAACGCTTACTACATGATAATGCGTTCTTTGTGTACGAACAGTTTTGATATATATTGCATTCCTATAGGTCACAAGATTAGTATTCCAGAAGGGCTGCAAGATGACGATTTTGTGTGCCATATTTGCTACATTCTGAACAATGACAGCGAAGATACCTTGTAGATATACCAGGTTATGATGATAGTGAATAATATCATTTAGTCTCTGTAATGCAAATCGTGTGACCCTTGCTTCCTTTCGTTCTTTCATATTCAAAGATTTATTAAGCCATAGTTTAAACAAAAACATTGGTAATTTTGCCTGAATTTAAATCTTATAGTTTGTAGAATGTTATACACAATTTTTAGTGATTTCTTGTAATTATTGGTCAAAAATAACCTGATAGTATTATATTTAGGCATATGATGTAAACTCCGTTGTCCTTTATAAATAAAAACCATTTGATTTGCGGATTACTAACAGTGCTAATCACTAGAGGAATAAGTGCCAATTACTGTATGTTCAGTGCCAGTCACTATAGTTTGCGTTCATTAGAAGCTTTACAAACATTTTCTGCTTTTGAAATACGTAAAATATACATGTTCTCCGTAATCAATATGAATTAGTGTATATTTAGAGAAAAAATCAAGATAATATATTTAAAAACATAAAAGATGTAGACATCTATATTTTTAAAAAATCCCTAAAGTACCAATTACTGTATGGTTTACCCTATACGTGTTTATCACTTCTGTATTATTGTTTACTAACTGCATATTGGGTTTAGTAAGTAGGTTGGTTATCTCGACGCAGTTTAAATCTTCATATATCCATGTATAACGTTCTAAAACATATATCCTTTAAATCATTAAATCCTTTCCTTCCTTTTGCGATCAATGAATCTCCGGAACATATTGTAGTTTGTGTAATTTGAAATTATGGTGATTATTCAATATCAGCAGTGAATTAAATTTAATATTATTAATAAAAAAATAAAAATATTTGAAAAATCTTCCTGAAGCATTTCTAATGGTGACAAATTCCACGACATTTCATATTCCAAAGTATATCATATCAGTGTACTGTTTTCACTTTACCAAAATTTATTAATTAACCCTCAATACACATTGATTACCAGTGTGAATCAATGATTACACCAAATTAAATCAGACAAGGAACTGACTTTGAAAAAACGTGGATTTAAAACTATGATAATGAGAATTCATGTACTCGTTGTGCGATTCTTCCATCACAACATATTCTTGTTTGAAATGTTCGATAGCTACATACACGTAGTATAACTAGTGTATGAATTAATGTGACTATTATTATATATATGTCTTTGATTCAGAGAAAACTGAAACGTGCATAAACAGTAAGTTTAGTGGGAGTATGTACTAATATAAGATAATTAGCCTTATGTAATAAATCGTCTCTTTTAAAATTAGACCATGTTAAGATCTCCAGTCGTGTGTTGAATAACCAACGGCGTGAATAATAGGAGAAATTTGATTTCTTATTTTAAAAGTTAAATTCACAAGTTAAGCTACTTTCAGTAGTTAACTGTTCGATTCGATATATGAAAGGACATTTCTCAATGTTTATCTAGATAACTGCGTAATTAAAAAATATGTAATTAATTTCCTTGCCTGTTTTCATTTAACTTTCGTCATTTGATGTAAAGCGTACAATCCGTAGTTAGTTGAATGTTTCCTTTCTGAAACAAAAATTACACTAGTTGCATATATACCTATATTCTTTGATATGGTGTGAATGTGCGAACGAATGAATGGTTATTTTAGTTATAAGTAGAGAAACCTACGGTACAAAGTAAAGAACCGATAACTAACTTATTACATGTATTAAGCATTAGGTAAGTAAACAAATACTCTGAGTACAAGAATCAAAGTAACAGAAGTCCAGAAGTAGTTTTGGGTTTTTAAGTTTGGATCCTCAGCATAATGTAGGCACACTTGTATCTCTACCGGAGATTGAACCCGACACTCTTTGAAAAAGAATAATTAAGAACAATGCACATGGTGCCTTCTGTATTTTCATTTAGGATGACTGTTCTACTATCTTAATTTATTATTCTACTTTTAATATCATCACTCTGAAAGTAGCAAGACTTTTCCGACTTTATCCCAGTGATGCAAATAAAGAACAAAATTTTACTAGCTCAAGAAAAAAGCTACTAGCACACATTAAAAACTCGAACGCATGGATGAACCACTCGCCCCGGGTGAGTGGGGCGAGTGTTATTTGCATCCCTGCTTTAGCTATTTTAAGAATTCATCCTACCACCTAATTAAAACACACAATCGAACTGATTTGACATTTGGATTCAGTGACTTTGATTATAAAATAAAATATCGTAACTGTAAAGCTGGTTAGAGTTCAGTTTATTCATTAAGGATTCGAGATCACGTGTTCACATCTTAATGAAAGCACACAGAGAGTAAATATTTCACATCTTGTTTCATTGACTCCATTTATTAGAAATGTTCAGTTCTTGTGACTCTAACGCTGAAAACTTGAAGAAAAAACGAGGAGAAAGTACTAGATAACCTCAATCAAGTAGCTCTTGCGATATTTTACAGTGAGTGGGCTCTCTTTCAAACCTCTTATCTGCCTTAATTTTCATGCAATGGTTCGATTTCAAGTTTACCACAGTTCGAACGAATCGTCCCCAAAGATTCACAAATTCATTAAAAAGTCAATATTATAATTAAGTAATTATGATGAGAAAAGATTGGTAGTAATACCAGATAATTATTTACGAGAGGCATACCAAAAGGTTTTACAAACTATTTGAGAAATTCATTTATTTACATAATATATTGTATAATTTTTCAAAGATGATTCTCACAAGCATCTGTGCAATTGTGCATTCTTAGAAACCAAGAGGCAAATATAAAACCACACACACATTTTTTTTAAATATCTGAGTATTCAATTTCACAAGCTGGGATACTCTTACCACTGGTTTGAAAGTGTTACCCCTGATTTTTTTCTTGAGTTTTGGGAAGAAGACACAGTGAGAAGTAGCGGAATTTGGAGAATAAACAGGGTGTAGTTGGACACAAACTCCACTTTCGTATTGAAACTCCAAAGTTTTCATTGCTGTGTATAACCGTGGATGAGGAAGAAAGTGAGACAGTGTAGTTTTTCGGTGGGTAGTTCAATCTTTAAAGACAATCGGAAGGTAGTAAATAATTTACAAATATGGACGTCGAGGATCTAACTGAATACGTGCTACATGAATGACCTTAGAAAATAAAGATGCCATCATAACTTTAACTAAGCTCCGTGCTAATTGAACTTTCAAAAGTGGAGTTCATTTTGAAAACACCATACTGACAACAGTTGTTTTTTTCACCGTCATTGTTAAAAATCCACGTTTCGTCACCTGTGGTAATATTATGAACGTCTTTAATTTTACCAAGGGGAAAATCTCTTAAGCAAATAGAGGCATTACTTCGAGCGGTCATGTTTACGCTCAAGAGTAAGACATGTGTTACCCAGAAACAGGAACGTTTGCGAAGATTGAGATAATCTTCTACTATGGATTTGGTTACAGTTCATCCAAATTTCAAAGTTGACTAAATTTTCATGTATGTAATATGGTGATCTCTTTCACAAGACTTATTACTGTGGAGAAGTTTTTTTTTTTTTCGCAACTGCGGTGCTAGGGCACCCAGAGTGAGGCTAATTTGTCACACTTTGTCACATGCTTTTAAATTCCATAAAACCAATTTTAAAACGAGGTTGTGTGTGAAGTGGAAAAGTCCAAGAAGTATTCTAAACGTTTACGACACTGTTACTGCGTTAAGCCGCAATTAAAATCGTAATTGCATGCACATCACTTCGCCCAAGATTCATTATTGCTGACTAACCGATTCAACTAACATAGTTTCTGGTTCTCTCATTTTCAAACAATCAAACATGCAGCCTTGCAGGTATACCTTTAAACACAGTAAACCCCTATATCCTATACGCTTTTAAACATGATATGTTTCCTTATGGCAGAGCTAATTGAGTTGTATCGTCTTAAAACTTTCGACATGCCCTTAGTACAATTCACAAACAAATTCTAATAGAGTATAATATGGAGTTCAAATTGACTGCTCCAAGGAAATTCAATGTAGAAGCTAGCAGAATGTATGTTTATTTAAAGAAATGTATCATTTAGTCTAATCAATAAATTTCTTTTGTAATGAAAAGATTCGAAACTATATTAACAATAATTATCTTTTAATTGGAAATCTTTATTTTATGCATGTCGTTTTTCTTACTTCTATTTCAACTGTTCAGAAAATTTTCTTTAATGTTCACTCAGAATCAGCGACATATTGTTTTATATACTCAAGAATTTTACTAATGTGCGCGCATACACACTAATATATATATATTAGGATAGTCCAATTTTTTTGCGAATTTAATTGCGCATAGTTGCTAATATTGTTCCTTTCCTACAAGTATATTTCACTGCAAAAAGTCAACTCAACTGGAAAATATTTAGGGGTCGCTCAAGCGACACGAAGTTGTACTATAGGATGCATATAATTATGTCGTATGCGAGACACATTTGAGGTTTAAAAATTCAATCCTTATAAAGTAAATTGTACTTTTCGCCGTACAAAATGAACTATTTATTATTATTACTAAACTTGCAAATAGCTGTTTCCAAACTTACCATTTATTGATTTCAAAATAAGTGAGATACCTCTAAATATGCAGTTGCTGTTCATTTTAAACAGGAAAAATAAGGATATTAAGGAAATTGGCAATTTTTCAAAGTGCTCTTTTGAGCGTCGGAACACGCTTACTGTCCTCAACAACCTGAATTAGGCCCAGCATTTCACTTCCTTTCTTTGTGATTTACTCATTGAAATTGCACATAAGAGCCACTGAACATTCAGCAGCATCGTTGCCAACCTTAAGTGACTCAACGATTTGTTTGTCATTTTGGAATTTGTCCGAGGTACTCCAATACTTAGGATCACATTGGAACATGAAATTTAATGTCAACTCGATTAGAACGTAAGACGCAAAGAAGTGTTGAATTAATCAAATAATGAAAATTATGTTTCTAATCCTTGGCAGTCTGTGAGTTTTATGCCTCTTGAACTCCAATGTTCTTCACAAGTCTTAAGATAATTTATAATTTTAAGCTTGTTCTCAAAAGATAACTTATCAGAGAACAGGGAGAGTGGAACTAACTCTGCTCCAAGATAACACAAGTGAATTTGAAACTTGTTCGTTCCAGATTTTTCACTATGGCGTATTGTTTGATCTGCTTGAACAGAAGTAATTCCTTGATGGAGTCATCACATGTTTTGGGACACGAAACACGCTTTCAGGTATATGAGACTTGCAAACAAACACACTTCCCGCAGATTTCTTTCCCCTTTGACTGTAAGCTTAAAAATTTCGCTGAAAAGGTATATCTTGAAGCTGTATATTACCTTTCCCATCCAACGATCCGTATAGTAAGCACCTAGTGATTTGAAACGGTACTCCTTCTTTGGAAGTTCACCAAGTATCAACAGGCAAAGCTCTATCACTTCTTTATAGTCATCACGGGGAATATAGTTATTATCTTCCTTATGTACAAGACAATTTTGTAAGTCATCACGTTGGATATAATTACTATCTTCCTTATGTAGAAGACAATTTTGCAGAAGCATGACTACTTAATTTTTCAGTGTTCGTACATATGGCATTCCAAGGCGTTCATCTTCCAGCGTCTTAAAATTACAATGCTTAAGATATGGCGAAAGTTCCTGGAAACGTTGAAACAGTTGAATATTTGGATCTCTTGTAGGCCAAAGAAACGTGTCAAGTACTGTGGAAATGATCAGTTTGTGGATATGGTGGCTGCAAGCTAAATACAACAAATTTCTTCGAATACGTTGTTCAAACAGAATGCAGGCCTCTCTCTTCGTACCTGTATTAGCAGCTGTTGCATCGAAACTCATGGTCACAATGTCATCCAGCACTTCCCAAAGAAAACAAGTTGATGCTTCGCTTTTGCTTGTCACTCTCCTGTTCCAGATGGTAGTTTGGTAACACCCAGTATTTTGTTAACGCCACAACCTGTCACAAGTACTGGCAGTCTCTCCACATTTGCTTTTGTTAGTACTTTCATTACCTTACTATCCCTGTCCAAAACTAAGGAGATTTTTCACTGTTACCAAATTCCTCGCTCACAACTTTTTCAATGGATTTCCGATGAAACTCTCGCTTTCGCTTCATTGTAGGACGTGACCTTGTTCCATCATCGAGATTTTGGCCATCTGCTTTGGCAATCGCTGCCGCAATAATAGTAAATTTTCTGCCAGAAATGTTGATACGATCTAAGGCTGAAGCAACATCTGAAGAGTTGAGCATAGTTTGAAGGATACATGACTTTTAGGTGTATTATCATCTTCACTTAGGTCTAGTTCTCCAAATGCTCTTTGATTTTGCTGTAACTGCTTTCTGTAGTACGTAGGAATTTCAATCTCGTAATCATTATCATCGTAATCTTCATATTCTTCACTACCATTAATGGCGCTTGCAATCACGGGTGACGTACGTACTTGCTGCAGTGTTATTCGTGGAACACATCTATGAAGAACCACCCACGTTGAAGAGATCCTAGTGCATGATAGTATATTTCTTCTATGGACTAGACATTAGATTCTCTCAATCTGAATGCCGTTGATTATGCGTGGGACGGGTTGCACTGTAGCTCACTATTTTCGACCCTTTAGAACCTAAAAACTGAATGAGACAACATAGTTCAGGAACTCATGAACTCTCCTGTGGACAGCATGGTAAGGAGATGTGCAAAATTTATTGGCAACTAAGGTGATCATGCACCTTACGTATTTGCTTCGAGCTCATCTGTATTCATAGACGAACGATGTTTCATGTTATCAGTCGACACTGATCTTCATGCGTTTGTTTGGTTTATCATATTCTGTTTCTTTTCATGATGCCGAATTCCTACTAAATTTGGTCAATAAGGCTGGCATAAAATCAATACTCATATATTGTCCAGCTACTATACTCGACAATGTTAAAAGAAATTATGACTGATTATATGTTTGTTTCCTCCCAAATGCCAACCAGTTCATATTAGGAACAGTTTCTCTCTATTTCTTACAATTATTTCTGTGTGGAAATCAATGCTGAAAATTAAAATATTAGTACTTCAGATTTCAGATTTCCACTAAAATATTAGTGGAAATATTAGTACTTCAGATTTCAGTAGAGGACTAAGAGCAGGGACGAAATATGTTCTTTAGGTCTTGAATGTATATTAAATATTAACAATTGTGACTTCCAATTTTGTCTGTGTTGCTTTGTTTCGAACGTATATTACAGTTAACTCGAAACAAAACTCCTAGAATTTAGCATAATTACTAACTGATTTCGAAAATACTTGCCATGGTTGGTAAGCTTTTGCTCGTATAAGTGTGAAATGAGATGAAATCTTTCATTTTTACGAATATACCCGTTACGCTAAAGGAGACGATTATTAAACCAAGTGAATGATTACGGAACAATTGGTGAAATGAGAATTAAAAAGATGAGTACCCCGAGAAAACCCACGGGCACGATATTGTCCAAAACAAGCTTACTTGGTCGGGGATCGAACCAGGGAGCCCACGCGAAAGAGGCAGGTATCGTATCACTGAGTCACCGTACTTCCCGTATTTTGTTTCAAAGTAGAATTCATTATTATGATCTCGATGTCATTCGAAAGAGAACGTGTGCAAATAATAGGTACGGTATTTATACTGTACACCAAAACAATTTGCATGTTCTAATTGTATTGATTAATTCATAATAGTAGTAATATCAGTTGATTCTCGTTTCAATTGAAGACTCTTTCAGCACCAAAGCTACATGGAAAATGGATGAACAGTTTAACGTTAGATCCGAACTACAGGAGCTTCCACCGAAAATTGGACCTAGATCTTTCACACCGGCGGCTTAAACGCTAGCTGTATATCCGCCAGAGGGAGTAATAATCTCAGTGTATAGTTTATAAATTATATTTTATAACAACGAATTGGTGGTTGTTTCATTTCATAACACTTTGATGAAAAGCTAACTTATTACCTCATTTCAAATATGTCCCTAGATTTTCAGTAACGTATTTTGAAGAAATCGTCTTTATATAGAAAAAAGTGATTAGTAACTGACAACTATAGAATTATGAAACTTTAGCTATAACCCTGAAGTTCCAGAACAAGAAGTCGTAATTAAGTATCATTTGATAAGATAATATGTAGCGAAGTGATATAAGATAGTAGATTTCTCAGAAACCGCATAAATATACTTAAACTAAGGTTAAGTCTACTTTTTTGTTAGTACTGTCCTGTTGTTTGTTAATCTCAGACTATACAGAATACTTTGAATATTGTAAATATCAAATTTATCTAATGAAGATTTCGGAAAGTTTTAATTATAAAGTAATGATAATAACTAGATTTTTTATATATAATGAAGAACTTTTATCTTTTTTAAATCTTTAGTTCTGGAGATTGTTTATTACTTTAGATCTTTGCTTATACGACCAATCAGTAACAGACTTGAGAAGTTTCCTTCATATGAATTACGTATGAAAATAGTTTATTTAGTGAATTCTTCTTTCAAAAATTTTCATTTTATCTTTCTTAAATGGAGTAATATATAGATAAAAAGTCAAATTGCATATTTCTCACCGATGTATATAACACAATATTGTGTGTTGTCAAATAACAGATTTGGTATAGTGTATTTTTATTTCCCTTATATATAAAATTGTCTATTTTGAGAGTGTATGAGCTAATAATTAAATAAGTGTACTTAACTTTGACGATCATCAAGAAATTATTCATTCTTAACCATACGATGAAATTTATTTTATTGAGATCGCATTTTATTAAAATGCTCTTTACCTTCCTAAAAGCGAATCGTCGTTTAGATATAACATTATTTTAATTTTTTCCTCAAACTTATATTCAATTTCCTGTCAGACATTTATCTCGTATTATGTTGTGATTGCCAGTTTAGGTCAAGTCGATTTTGTAAGTATCCCAGTTACTAGTAAGGTGCTAATATTGTTGGAAAGAACATCAAACGAAAAGAGTGTTTATGAAACAAAACATAAATCATGTTCACAAATGTTTCAACTTAGAACTTCCGTGAGTGTGTCGATTTTTTTTCGTTGATACTGTATCGTCATTATTAGATTAGCGATTCGCAAACAATGTGTCCGACACACTGATGTCTCGCACAGCTCCATAAGGGAGGTCACTGTTGTCTCCCAAATTTTAAAAATATAAAGATTGTCATTCAGAATGCCTCAACAGAGTATATGACATATTATATTTTTAGCTTGAAATCTTTAGTAATGAGATAAAATAAATTTTCATGAAACTGTATCACCCAACAGAAACAACAATGTTTAATTCTACTGCAGATACTTAGGAAACTGCTATAGGTCAGCTTTTCAATTGTTTGTATCAGGCGAGGTTTTCAACAGGGGGTGCTCTTAACCTATGTCCCGAACCTCTACGTTCACGCTCTCTTCACAGTGACGTCACCAGCGAGGAACTAAGAGCTTGTCGTCTGCTTGGCGCGCAAAGATTTGCTAGTAACACCACAAACAATTTTTTATTTATTTTGGGTTTTTACTATGTTGAATTGTGTTGCTTTCTTTTCTAGTGTACGTGGACGAATATTATTTAATAGAGAAAAGGTCTATATTTCGGAAGATTTCTTTACGTGGGCTTGGTTGTACAGACATGTAATATTGCAAAATACTGTGAACTTTTGTACGTGTGTGCATATGTATTTTTACGTGTGTTTGTCTTGCATCTCCAAGTGTTCCACATTATAGAATTAGGGATGTACCGATATATCGGTATCTGTAATATCAGCCACTTTTGGGAGTATCGGTATCGGCATTGGCAAATAAACACCGATATTTGCCTATACATTTTTCAAACTATTTTCAATTTGTTTAATATTAACAGTGACACTTATGTTTCATCGGTTTCTTTTAGAGTGAAAAGTTGTTCTAAATTATTATCAATTGTACAATCAATCGATTTCTTTGTGCATGTATACGCCTTTGATTTGCACTATTCATACTTAACTGATAGTTTTAGTCCCTCCATGCCAAAATAGTGAAGAAAAGACAAAGGTCCTCAGTCAGGATCATAGGCACCCGAAGAAAATTGTCTAGGGGGAGCCGATTTCCCGATTTCAAAGTAAAATAAAGTAAGTTTATTTGCCTTATTCATTTTCATAAATTTCTATGTATGCATAGTTCACAATTTAAAGTTATTTTTCGATATTTCTTCTGCTTATTGGTCCTCTAGATGTTTATTTGAGTTAGAAATCAGAGTAAAACTCCGGGACGTTGTGTGGGTAGAACAGGTGGGGCGATTGCCCCACGCTTTGCACCACAGAATGGAAGAGTTTGACCGTTGAGGAAAACTAGCAGGTTAACTATTTGTAATTCATTGTTGAGATTAGTGTAGTCCACGAGACGAGATCGAGGCGAGAAATGTCTCGTCTTGTCTGCAATTCGAAACGAGAAGAATCTTTTAAATTCGTTTAAATTTTAAAATATGGAAGTTCTTGTCTCGTTTTCGAGGCAAGATGAAAAACTTCACGAGACTCATTGGCAACACCCGTTCACCCAAGTATTAAACATTAAACACTAGTTTAGTGTTGCATTGTTCATCGTTAAAAAAAAAAACTATAAAATTAATAAAGTGATTGATTGTAAGAACACAATGCAGAGCATTCAGAGATACATAAGTCATTACACAATATACTCCAATAATAAATATGGTTTAAGTGTTATATTTCATCCTTCGTGGATCTCTCGTGACTTTAGGAAGTCAGGACAAATTTTGTACACAAATTTATACAAGAGGTTAAAGAAATTTCGAGGCGAGACGAAAAGAGCTTATTTCGAAAATCGATTCTACAAGACGAGAAAACCTAATTTCTCGTTTCGTCTCGATTCGTAACGCTAGTTAGCATACAAATATTTAGATATAAACCAAATACATTTTTCCGGACTGTACTATTAATGTCACGAAGTGCAATCATAGCGTCAACAATGGTTACATTCAGTGGCGGCGATTGGACGTTAAAAGTGTGGGGGGGCAAGATATGATCTGAATGTTTCTATATCAATCTTAGTTTTCCTGGTTGTTTCTAACACTTTGTATAACTAATAGGATATTATATTTTTAAGTTAAAATACTGTATATCGTATTTCATATTTTATTAAGTAAATTGACAAAACCAACGCAAGTAGGTACTAGACGTTAGTAGTAGGGGTCCGCGTATATGCAACTGAGTCAGCAAAAATTTTTGTGACGTCATAGGTCAAAGGTCAATGACCTTGGCCAGGGGTCAATGACCTAGGGGTACGTAGGACCACCCCCCCTAAATTTTGGCAGGGGTACCTTGGCCCACCCCCTAAATTTTGGCAGGGGTACATAGGACCACCCCCCTTAAATTTTGGAAATTGCCAAATCTAAAAATTTGGTATGGTAGCCTAGGACCACAGTATGTACCTCTATTAGTATTGGGTGTCTATGTCGTTCCCTTTCATGGGTAAAAAATTGCCAAAAATTCAAATTTCGGGGGTTTTTGACCTAATTTATCCCCTTGGATGAGGTGTTATTACCTTATATAGTTATATGGGCGTATACAGGGTCCATTACCTTTCATAAGACATGGGTATATTAATGCACCCCTTGATAAATTTGGGAGGGGTACCTTGGCCCACCCCTTCATTTTTAGAAATTGCCCAATTTAAACATTGGGTATTATAGTATAGGACCATAGTATGTACCTCTATCAGTATTGGGTGTCTATGTCGTTCCCTTTTATGGGTAAAAAATTGCCAAATATTTAAATTTCGGGGGGTTTTGACCTAATTTATCACCTTTGATGAGGTATTATTACCCTATATAGTTATATGGGCGTATACAGGGGTCCATTACCTTTTATAACATATGGGTATATTAATGCACCCCTTTAAAAATTTGGGAGGGGTACCTTGGCCCACCCCTTCATTTTTAGAAATTACCCAATTTAAACATTTGGTATTATAGTATAGGACGCTAATATGGATCACTATAAATTTGGGTGATCCACCTCGTTCCCTTTTAGGGGTACAAAATTGCCAAAATATAAACGTAAGCAATACGTTATACCACGTGTTTTGTTTCGACCTAAGTTATCCCTTTGATGAGGTGTTATTACCCTATATGGTTATATGGGCGTATACAGGGGTCCATTACCTTTCATAAGACATGGGTATATTAATGCACCCCTTTAAAAATTTGGGAGGGGTACCTTGGCCCACCCCTTCATTTTTAGAAATTACCCAATTTAAACATTTGGTATTATAGTATAGGACGCTAATATGGATCACTATAAATTTGGGTGGTTCACCTCGTTCCCTTTTAGGGGTACAAAATTGCCAAATTTTAGTACAACCACGTGTTTGGTTTTTAACCCAATTTATCTCCTTGGATGATGTCCTATTACCTTATATGGTTATATGGTCATGTATAGGTGTTCATTCCCTATCATAAGACATAGGTACATTGGTGCACCCCTTTAAATTTTTAGGAGGGGTACCCTGGCCCACCCCTTCAATTTTAGAAATTCTCCAATTTAAGCATTTGGTATTATAGTACAGGACCTCATTATGTATCATGATAAATTTGGATGGTCCATCTCGTTCCCTTTCATGGGTACGAAATTGCCAAATTTAGGTACAACCACGTGTTTGGTTTTTGATTTAATTTATTCCCTTGGATGAGGTCCTATTACCTTATATGGTTATATGGTCATGTATAGGGGTCCATTTCCTATCATAAGACATAGGTACATTTTTGCACACCTTTAAATTTTTGGGATAGGTACCTTCGCCCACCCCTTTAATTTTGGAAATTGTTCAATTTAAACATTTGGTATTACAGTATAGGACCCTAATATGGATCACTATAAATTTGGGTGGTCCACCTCGTTCCCTTTTTAGGGGTACAAAATTGCCAAAATATAAACGTAAGCAATACGTTGTACCACGTGTTTGGTTTTTGAACTAATTTATCTCCTTGGATGAGGTCCTATTACCTTATATGGTTATATTGTAATGTATAGGTGTTCATTTCCTATCATAAGACATAGGTACATTGGTGCATCCCTTTCAATTTAGGAGAGGTACGTACCTTGGCCCGCCCCTTAAATTTTGGATTTTTTTTATTTAAGCATTCGGTATTATAGTACAGGACCTTAATATGTATCATGATAAATTTGGATGGTCCACATCGTCCACTTTCATGGGTACGAAATTGCCAAAATATAAACGTAAGCAATACGTTGTACCACGTGTTTGACATTTTGACCCAATTTATCTCTTGGATGAGGTCCTATTACCTTATATGTTTATATGGTTATGTATAGGGGTCTATTCCCTATCATAAGACATAGGTACATTTGTGCACCCCTTTAAAATTTGTTAGGGGTACCTTGGCCCATCCCTTAAATTTTAGAAATTGCTCATTTTATATATTTGGTATTATAGTACTGGACCCTAACATGTATTATGATAAATTTGGGTGGTTTACCTCGTTTCTCTTTCATGGGTACATGTTATATGGGTATGTACAGAGGTTTATTACCTTTATATGTTTATGTTCCCTTTTAAATTTGGGGAATTATCAAATAACAAAATTCGGTAAACCTTTTTCTAGGACCCATTGTAGATGTTGGTGTTCCTCTTATGGCCAAATATTCAAAATTTAAAGGTTATTGACCGGCTTTATTATTGAATAAGTACAGGATTTATTACTTTTTCATAACACACAGGTGTATTTGTGTACCAATCTTAAATTTTGGGAGGGGTACATTTCTTATTGTCATATCAATAATTGGTAATGGTTCTTAAAATTGGATAGTATCTCATTCATTGGGTAAATCATTGTGAAATATGAGTATGATCACGTAATCAGTTATTGACCTATGATGGAATTAGGAGTCCAGGACATTGGAACATTGAAACTTTGTAGGATAATTTGAGAATTGTCAAATGAAATTGCGTCATTGGTTTTGATTATTCCCGCCAAATATAAACGTAAGCAAGACGTTGTACCACGTGATTGACCTTGATGAGGTAGTGTACAGGGATTCATTTCCTTTGTTGTGGTACTTCTTAAGTTTGAGTACACACACACACTTCTAGAAAACAGTTGGTTCTACTCAGGTAAACAATTGACGGACATTATTGACATTATTGAACATATAATGATATGATTAACTCTAAAACTTAGGTATATCAAGAGAAGTATTCTTTAAATTTGGGAATGGTGATAAACAGAATTTTAACATAAGGTGCGAAATTTGAAACAATACATTGAACTTTAGTCACAGCTCATAGTCTAAGATCATTGGTGATGATTGATTTGAAATCTGATAGCTAACCTTATTGAATCTTATGACTCATAGACGAAAGGCAATACATGCTACAACACTGGCAAAGTTATTGTTGATGCAATTTGATTGGCTGATCACTATCTTTCGTGCAATCTGATTGGTTGATCACTATCTTTCGTGCAATCTGATTGGTTGATGAGTTTTAAATCTTTGCTGTATTCAGTTTTTAAGTTTTGTTTTACATTTAAAAATCTTGTTTTCGTTCAACATTTTGCACTCAATGATAAATATGATCAAAACCGTTTATTTGTTAATCGAATAGTTAAAAACCGGATAAAGTTTGACGGTTAACCGTGAAACGTAAAATTTTTTAGTTTGAAATTTTTTTTTGCTTGAAACTTTGGTTTGACATTTTTTCGTTTCCAAATTTTTTTTTCAAAATTTTTGTTTGAAATTTTTTCGTTTGAAATTTTTTGTTTGCAAATTTTTGTTCGAAAATTTTGTTTAAAATTTTTTGTTTAAAATTTTTCGTTTCCAAATTTTTTGTTTGAAATTTTTTGTTTCAAAATTTTGTTTGAAATTTTTTTCGCTTCAAAATTTTGTTTGAATTTTTTTTTGGTTTGAATTTTTTTGTTTGAATTTTTTTTTCGTTTCAAAATTTTGTTTCAAAGATTTTTGTTTGAAATTTTTGTTTCAAAGTTTGAGTTGACATTTTTAAAAGTTTGTGCACTTATTAGTAAAGAACTGGAACTGTTTAGAACAAAAACCTTTGACAACATTGTGGTGCAATAGTACACGTCAGAACCTGGGGTTGTACTTGAAATGAAAAAACACAATTCATTGAAATGGATCATTTTATTACACTCCACATACATCCATACCAGATAGTGGTTCTGGATATTGTCGATACAATGTATTTTGAACTTCTTGCACTAGTTTGTCTTTAGCGTATAATTTTAATTCCAGTTGAAGTCTTTTAAGATCTATTGCAATATCAATTGATGGAAACTCAATGTCCATTTGATCACAGATAAACTGTTTATCAATACGTTATGCACCCACGAACGATGTTGACAACCATCACAATATCTAGATACATGTTGTACAATATGCATAACACATTTTTCAAAATAGTACTTTTTCAGGAATATACTAGTTTTGTTGCACACTTCCACTGCATGTTTCACACACGGAAATACGCTGATGAATTTGTTCCATTCCGTTTGTGTTAGATACACCATGTTGCGAGGGACATGGAATGTACTCTTTTTACGTAACAACACCATCTTCTCTTCGAGGACTGTACGCAGCACCACTTCATGATTTGAGCCTAATGATTTGACTATGGTCACATTTAGCTCATGATGAAAATAATCGTTCATTTGGCCGATTCGTGAACATAATATTTGCCATTCTTCACAGGTCAGTTGTACACCAAATTGTTCTGCTTTACCCAATCGAATCACAGGTTCAAATGTTCTAGCACTGATACCAATCATCACATGTTTTGTTTGAAATATATTTATTGGATAATAGCTTGCGAAGATGAACTCTTTATCGTTAGAAGTACACATCTTTCCTCCTGAAAAGCACTTGCTCAAATGATTTCGTGGGATGACACTGTATTTGCTGGTTTATAGTTATTGCTGACGTCATTGGTAAGGAATGTGCTGACGTTTGAATTCATGATTTCATCACAGTTGCTGACGTCATGCCGACCAACCAAATTCATACAACTACAGCTGACGTCATTGGAAAGAAATGTGCTGATTCATGATTTCATCACAATGGCTGACGAATCTGGCTGTGTACTAAATTCAAGTTGATGACTTAGACCCAAGAATCCTTTGTAACATAAAGATACAGATCCAGTATTTAAGAAACGCAGCAGTTCTTCTTGTTTTGATGGTTCCATGGGAAAATATCTTGCAGGTAAAATTATATTCTTATCATTTTCAAGCTTCACTACGATTCTTAATCCAAACTTTGTAGGGATCGTTTGGCTAGCTAAGATTCTATAAGGTACATTCTGTTGTAAATCAGTAATCTTGGTAAATGATTTCATCACATCACGTGTGTTTAGAAACTGCAGACAAGTAGCCATGATGATGTTATCATGAATACTAACTCGAACGATGACGCAAAACTGATGACGTTGCATCATGTTCTGACGTGTACTATTGCACCACAACGTTGCCAGATGTTTTTGTTCTAAACAGTTCCGGCTAGTGCATACCTGTATTGATAAACAGTTTATTTGTGATCAAATGGACATTGAGTTTCCATCAATTGATATTGCAATAGATCTTAAAAGACTTCAACTGGAATTAAAATTATACGCTAAAGACAAACTAGTGCAAGAAGTTCAAAATACATTGTATCGACAATATCCAGAACCACTATCTGGTATGGATGTATGTGGAGTGTAATAAAATGATCCATTTCAATGAATTGTGTTTTTTCATTTCAAGTACAACCCCAGGTTCTGACGTGTACTATTGCACCACAATGTTGTCAAAGGTTTTTGTTCTAAACAGTTCCAGTTCTTTACTAATAAGTGCACAAACTTTTAAAAATGTCAACTCAAACTTTGAAACAAAAATTTCAAACAAAAATCTTTGAAACAAAATTTTGAAACGAAAAAAAAATTCAAACAAAAACATTCAAACCAAAAAAAAAATTCAAACAAAATTTTGAAGCGAAAAAAATTTCAAACAAAATTTTGAAACAAAAAATTTCAAACAAAAAATTTGGAAACGAAAAATTTTAAACAAAAAATTTTAAACAAAATTTTCGAACAAAAATTTGCAAACAAAAAATTTCAAACGAAAAAAATTTCAAACAAAAATTTTGAAACAAAAAAATTTGGAAAAGAAAAAATGTCAAACCAAAGTTTCAAGCAAAAAAAATTTCAAACTAAAAAATTTTACGTTTCACGGTTAACCGTCAAACTTTATCCGGTTTTTAACTATTCGATTAACAAATAAACGGTTTTGATCATATTTATCATTGAGTGCAAAATGTTGAACGAAAACAAGATTTTTAAATGTAAAACAAAACTTAAAAACTGAATACAGCAAAGATTTAAAACTCATCAACCAATCAGATTGCACGAAAGATAGTGATCAACCAATCAGATTGCACGAAAGATAGTGATCAGCCAATCAAATTGCATCAACAATAACTTTGCCAGTGTTGTAGCATGTATTGCCTTTCGTCTATGAGTCATAAGATTCAATAAGGTTAGCTATCAGATTTCAAATCAATCATCACCAATGATCTTAGACTATGAGCTGTGACTAAAGTTCAATGTATTGTTTCAAATTTCGCACCTTATGTTAAAATTCTGTTTATCACCATTCCCAAATTTAAAGAATACTTCTCTTGATATACCTAAGTTTTAGAGTTAATCATATCATTATATGTTCAATAATGTCAATAATGTCCGTCAATTGTTTACCTGAGTAGAACCAACTGTTTTCTAGAAGTGTGTGTGTGTACTCAAACTTAAGAAGTACCACAACAAAGGAAATGAATCCCTGTACACTACCTCATCAAGGTCAATCACGTGGTACAACGTCTTGCTTACGTTTATATTTGGCGGGAATAATCAAAACCAATGACGCAATTTCATTTGACAATTCTCAAATTATCCTACAAAGTTTCAATGTTCCAATGTCCTGGACTCCTAATTCCATCATAGGTCAATAACTGATTACGTGATCATACTCATATTTCACAATGATTTACCCAATGAATGAGATACTATCCAATTTTAAGAACCATTACCAATTATTGATATGACAATAAGAAATGTACCCCTCCCAAAATTTAAGATTGGTACACAAATACACCTGTGTGTTATGAAAAAGTAATAAATCCTGTACTTATTCAATAATAAAGCCGGTCAATAACCTTTAAATTTTGAATATTTGGCCATAAGAGGAACACCAACATCTACAATGGGTCCTAGAAAAAGGTTTACCGAATTTTGTTATTTGATAATTCCCCAAATTTAAAAGGGAACATAAACATATAAAGGTAATAAACCTCTGTACATACCCATATAACATGTACCCATGAAAGAGAAACGAGGTAAACCACCCAAATTTATCATAATACATGTTAGGGTCCAGTACTATAATACCAAATATATAAAATGAGCAATTTCTAAAATTTAAGGGATGGGCCAAGGTACCCCTAACAAATTTTAAAGGGGTGCACAAATGTACCTATGTCTTATGATAGGGAATAGACCCCTATACATAACCATATAAACATATAAGGTAATAGGACCTCATCCAAGAGATAAATTGGGTCAAAATGTCAAACACGTGGTACAACGTATTGCTTACGTTTATATTTTGGCAATTTCGTACCCATGAAAGTGGACGATGTGGACCATCCAAATTTATCATGATACATATTAAGGTCCTGTACTATAATACCGAATGCTTAAATCAAAAAAATTCCAAAATTTAAGGGGCGGGCCAAGGTACGTACCTCTCCTAAATTGAAAGGGATGCACCAATGTACCTATGTCTTATGATAGGAAATGAACACCTATACATTACAATATAACCATATAAGGTAATAGGACCTCATCCAAGGAGATAAATTAGGTCAAAAACCAAACACGTGGTACAACGTATTGCTTACGTTTATATATTGGCAATTTTGTACCCCTAAAAAGGGAACGAGGTGGACCACCCAAATTTATAGTGATCCATATTAGGGTCCTATACTGTAATACCAAATGTTTAAATTGAACAATTTCCAAAATTAAAGGGGTGGGCGAAGGTACCTCTCCCAAAAATTTAAAGGTGTGCAAAAATGTACCTGTGTCTTATGATAGGAAATGGACCCCTATACATGACCATATAACCATATAAGGTAATAGGACCTCATCCAAGGGAATAAATTAAATCAAAAACCAAACACGTGGTTGTACCTAAATTTGGCAATTTCGTACCCATGAAAGGGAACGAGATGGACCATCCAAATTTATCATGATACATAATGAGGTCCTGTACTATAATACCAAATGCTTAAATTGGAGAATTTCTAAAATTGAAGGGGTGGGCCAGGGTACCCCTCCTAAAAATTTAAAGGGGTTGTAACGCCCCCTTCCACCTAGCCTCGCCTAATCGAATCCACATTGAGAGTTTACAATTAAAAAAACAAACAAATATTAAACAAACTGTCAATATGAACTCAGATCACAAAGCCTGGCAGAGAGGGCTTGGGAGAGGAGAATCGAGCAGTTTCGCGTAATCAACTTGCTAGTATTAGCTGGAATTGCAGATCCAATATTTCTATTTTGGTAAAGGAAACACACTAAACGCAAACTTAATGAACATGTACAACTGTGTTTCAATTTTAAATATAACAACTTTATTGCCAATGTAAGGAGGTGTATATGAACTAAAACGTTTGAATAGCTCATATACACTCGTTTGAAATGTGCAATATACAACTATCCTAATAATAATAATCTATTGATTAATTTGATTAAATCTCAGAAATTTCAATTATAACTTTACTAGTTTATTCTTATCTTCTTTAAATTCGATTTCAATTATACTTCAAATAGTATCTACAATCAGTAATTACTAATTCTAATCAAAACTTGACTTTAATAGTTAAGAATCTCCTGACGACTTTTACGACTATTAACTACTCATTGATAAATTTCTTCAAACATGAAAAATATTTCTGAATATAAATCTAACAATAGTTTCAGTTCTAAATTAGTTAATTTATCCAAATAATAGCAGTCAAATTTATTTCTGAATCAAAATCATACTTTCAAGCTTATGACAACTTTCGAGAAAAAAAATAAATTTATATTTTTCTTACTAGAAAATAATATCTAAAATACGCTCTCCTTTTGGCATATGGTCAAACAGCTGAAAAAGAAATACTTAATTTGAACGAAATATCGGATCCGCAGGTGGTTTAAATCTTATTTTCACGATTAAGGTTAAAGTAAAAAGAATAATCGCCACAATTTCTGGGAGGAAAATAACTACTGTTGGAAGGCAAAGGTTCGCGAGTTTTAAACCCTTTGGAAACAAACTACTAACGACCTCACAATCCACACTTTTGACAAACACAATTACTATAGGTAAATATAAAAGTATTAACTCACCAAGTATCAGAAAACTCAATGGTTTACCTATTTTCTTCTTTCCTCTCGTTTGGTATTTGGCCTCTTTGACTAACTGTAGACTAGTCACGTACGCAATTCTTTGCTCTGTGCCATAAATTACGCTATCACGTTGTTACAGAGAAGAAATTCCAGGACAAATCTCTAGGATTGCCAGAATAAAAAGGTATCCAAACTAGCAATCACTACGGACTCTACTAAGAAATGTCCTACTCTACAAGAATTCTCTCTCCTTAATAAATTTCTTTTTTTTAAAAGAAAAAAAGAAATATTTCAGAGAGATTAAGAAGTAAAGAACCAGGACAAAAATGCACATTAAATTCACTCACTAACTAGAATTGAAAGAGCGAATCGAGGGTTCACTTTGCATGCACACTTTCCCTCTCTGACTCTGTAACTTGAACAAGCACAAAAATAGGCTATTTCTTTGCCAACTTCTTTCACTAACACTGTGAACTTATTCCTCAAAACGTGATATTTTACTTCGATTAACTCGCAAAGACAATATAGTAGCAAAAACTTTTCCGGCACGGAACTCAGATTTGCCCACGTATATTCACTCAAAAACATGTCCTACTTAACATACAAGCAAGCAAAGAACACGCAACCACAAAACAACTCCATCCTCTCTGAGCTAACGTAAGGAACAAGATAACGGGTCCCTGAGTCACCGAGCCAGGTAGAGTTGACGGGACAAGCCACGCCCACCGAACAAACACGCGCAAAACCTTTTTTTCCCTCAAGTTGTCATAGCATATAGTTTCTCAGTCAATTCCTCCTTACGTTATTCCTATCAAACTTTTTTATATACTTTTTTTTCTCGTATTTTTCTAAAATGAAGACTTTTTACAAAGAGAAAAAGATCGTTTTTAAATACTGAAATTGGTTAACAATATGAGCCTTAATAGACAATATATCGCTCAATGTACAATCTTCCTTCATGTAACCGTCCACTCTTCTTCCCAGATCCAAAAGGATGGTGCGTTACATCCGCCACGCCTTAGAATAAAAAAAATATACAAAGCTATATTTTTTTTGCAGGAAATCTACAAAATAGAAAAACAAACTATTAGTCCAACAACATATTTACAAAAATAATAAATTAAATACCTATAAATAATTCTTTGAATGCAAATCATTAATTTAATAATTAAATCAACAATTTACTATTTACAATCTATTTACAAAGTTTAGAGATCTCTAGGTGCATTTAGTACTATCAAATTTTTTTTCTAATTCCATGGCCATGGTAAATAAATGTAAATAAATTAATAGATTAGCAATAACAAAACTATATACAAATATACAAAATCAATTAACAATAATAAAAATATATGACTAATAGTTGTAAATATTCAATAATCCTTATCACAAATGAATTAATTTCATTTCTCTTCCATTTCTGTTATTAATTCAAAACTCTAGGTTCTCTATAAACTTTTATTTCCGAGACATGACTTCTACGGAAGGAATTTAAACTATTGTCTTCATCCGATACTAATACTGTACTTGGGGTCAGGAAACGACGGACTACAAATGGACCGAGCCATTTGTCACTAAGAGACTTTGCTATTTTATCTTTAAGAGACGACTTTACATGGGATCGAATAAGAACCTTATCTCCTAATCCAAAAGATACTTCCCTTCTCCTCTGAGCCATTAATTTCTTTCTTTTATTCCACGATTTCTCCATATTCTGCATAGCTTTTAGCCAGAGCTCTTGGGTTGATTTACCCCCAATATCAGACTCTGAGATGTTCCATCGGTTCTCCAAAGGTGTGTTGGTCGGACGTCCATAAAATATCTCGATCGGAGACATCTTCAAGCCAGAATGCTCACTAATATTCGATGTGTATTGCAAATCGGGAATAAGATTAGACCACTGGTTTTGCTTATCTGCAAAATAAGCTCGAATTGACCCCTTCAATGTCTTAATAAAACGCTCAGAAATGTTTCCTTCAGGATGATATGGACTAAGCTTAATATGATTTATGCCAAGTCCAAACATAAACTTTCTGAAATGCTCAGATACAAAAACTGAAGCATTGTCAGTAGATATTGCTTCAGGAAATCCCAACCTACTAAACATATACATTAGCTTTTCGGTAATTGATGCTGAAGTTAAAGTTCTTAGCTTCTCCAACACCACAAACCTACTAGCGTTATCAACTCCAATAAGTATATACTTAAAGCCTTTAGAGGTTCGTAAAATTCCAATGATGTCAATCATCCAATGTGATCCTATTCTCTTATTGTATTCAGAGATTAGGTGTCCCATTTTCTTTTTATTTTCCTCCTTTGTCAACTGACATCGATGGCAACATCGAACAAACTCCGTTACCTCTTGCTTCATATTTTCCCAAGTGAATCTCTTATATAGCTTCTTCAAGGTCCGATAAATGCCAGAATGGCCGCCAACCAGTTTATCATTATGATAATATTCGATTAGCACTTTTCTTAGATTCTTGGGAATAACAATCTTGTAAGGGTTGTTTACCGAGTTCGTCTTTTTCATTAATATGCTCTTATTCAGGATATAGCCTGAAACTAACTCACCCTTTTCGATCTTCCGAATAATATCCCTTAATTCAGAGTCTTCTCTCTGCAGCTCATCGATCGGTTCTTTTATCAAAGGAAGTCTCCACATATGCGCTAACCTTAGATTCTCATTAAAGGCAGCTAATCCCATAGGCCCATCAATAATGCGGAATTCAAAGGGATCGTAAACCCTTGTCAATGTGTCTGCTACTAAATTCTCGGAAGACCTAACGTGCTTTATCTGAAAATCAAATTGACACAGGGTTTCTACTAATGGTCCGTATTTCATAAGTCTCTTTGAATTGCTGAGAATCCAAGTCAAAGCCTTATTGTCCGTTAGTACGTCGAATTCCTTTACCAAGTAATGCCGGAACCGAGCAATCGTTTTTACCAAACTAATGAACTCGATTTCATAAATGCTGCGGTGTTTGTCAGCTTCCGACAGTTTCTAACTGAAGAACGCAACGGGTTGGTACTCCCCCTTGCTGTTCTCCTGCTGCAAACACCCAGCGATACTCTTCCCTGAGCCATCCACGTTTACTATAAAACGTTTATTGAGGTCAGGAGTTTTTAACACAACATTCTCCACCAATAATTTCTTCAAGCTGTCAAGAATCTTTTGATGTTCCAGATTCCATTCAAATTTTCTATTGACAGACTTGAGTTCACTTAAAGGTCACATGAGTTCTTGCATTCCGGGCGCGAACTTAGAATAATAACTAAACAACCCGAGAATTTTCATCAGACCTCTACGATTCCTTGGTGGAGGAATATTTTGGATTGCTGATACCCGTTTCGGATCAATCTCCATTTGGTCCCCTGATATTACCTACCCTAGGTAATTAATCTTATTATAGAAAAACAAACACTTATCAGGTGAGACCGTTACATTATATTTTCTAAATATATCGAAAACCTTTCTAATTGTTTCCTTATGTTCCTTTACAGTATCTGAAAATATCAATACATCGTCGAAATACGTTTTTACACCCTCTTTTTCCAAGTCTCCTAACAATTTTTTCATTACACGAGTTAATAGGTTACTCCCAGTTTTAATTCCAACTGGTACTCGTGTATAACGATATAATCCCTTTGGAGTAACTATTGTAGTAATGTCTCTTGAGTTATCGTCTAGTTTAATCTGATTGTACGCACGCCGTAAGTCAATGCGTGAATACAGCATCTTCCCTGACAACCCTGTCAGACATTCCTCCAAGTTTGGAGCAGGAAAAGGATCATTAACTATTAATGAATTAGCCTTAACGTAATTTCCGACAATTCTAAATGTATTATTTTTGTTCTTAACAAGGAAGCAACTGCTCGCGTAGTTGGAATGGTCTACTTCCTCTAATATACCCTGTTCAACCAACTCTCGAATCTGTTCGTCAAAAATCTTTTCCTTTCCCTTTGGGATTGGAAATGGATTTTGTTTAAATGGTTTGTCTTCTAATAAATAAATATGACCGGTGAAATCTTTGATGCATCCAACTCGTTCAGTGATAACATCTGCATAATCTTTATTAATCGAATCTATGAATGAATTAACATCCTGATTGCGATACTTCCAGTTTTCATCATCTGATTTTTCCCCCTGTGTGTTCAATGGGTTTTTCACCTGTGGAGATCGTTTACATTTGGTTTCTCCCTGGTGAGAATCTTTATTGATATATTTTTTATTTCTATTGACAAGTTTATGGAAGTTTTCTGCCTGTTCAATATCCACATCTGATGCTTCCGATGAACTGTGATGATGTCCAGTCTGTACCTTCGAAGCAGAAGGAACTTCAATACAGGATTCATTAACCTTGGATTCCTGACTCTCATCCCTATTCACCAGATCTGCACTCTTCTTCTTCTTAATCCTCCTCTTTCTTGACCTCTTAGAAGGAATCTTCTTTTTCAAACAACCCGAAGATTTATCCATTTCTTCACTTTTTCCATCAACTTCATTGCTCTCCTCCATGGCTATTTGATCTTCCTTTTCATGTTGCTGTGTTTGAACTAAATCTCTACCATTAACATCAGTCGAGATCATAGCCATGTCGACACATGTTGTTTTACCAGGTGTTTCCTCTGTATGAGTGGTTGGAAATCTTCCTAGTTCCAATTCTTCACCATTCACGCTAGGAGATCTTGATGCATCACTAATTGTATTTGCTGGAGTTCCCATGGAGTTGGAAGCCCTCAACAAATCGCACTCAATCCAATTCTTCATCTCTATTAATTGTGATGAATTAGGAACTTCAATCGTAAGTAATTTATCTTCTAAGGCATTCAGTTCAAGTTCGCATTGAATTCCCCTATCACAATATCCCGAAGAATTGTAGTCCGATCTAATAAAAATCGAAGAAACATTCGGTGAAGTCTGATTTATTGATTTCTTTCCCGCTGGTCTTATAAATCGTCGCTGTTCTTGAGGATCTACAGATCTGAATCCACCTTTAAACACATTCTTCTGAAATGTTAGACGGACTCTCTTTCTTCCTCCGTTCAAAACTAAAATATGCTTCTCATAATCCAAAACAGCAGATGTAGATCTAAGGAAAGGCATTCCTAACAAACACTCACATGGTAGCTGTTCCACAACTCGAAAATTCACCACTTGGAAATATCCGGATAAGTTAACATTCAACGTAATCTCTTCTCCCGTGGAGAAATGTAAACCCGAAGGGGCATTCACCGTTTTTTCTTCCACAGTACGTATATGTTGTTCGGCACCACTGCGACGAACTAACGATCTAGTAACAAGATTAAAACTAGAACCTCCGTCTACACAGACACTAGTTAATATATTATTAATCTTTCCAATAACGAAAGTCGCTACTAATCCGTCAATCTCCGAAGGAATTTTCTGGTTTACTGTCTTTTCCATAACTTTTGAACGATCTCTATTGTTATCAACTTTCGAGAATTCTGAAGGTATCGAAACCTCGGAATTTTCATTCATTCGATTCGATTTTACATAATTATCTGAAAACTTCTTATATTTCTGATTATTATCACTGACTTTCAACTTATTATTAGAAAGAACCATTTGGTTTTTACATTTGAATCCCATTGCTCTATTATACTCAATTTGTTCTCGAGTACTCATTATAAATCTTTCGGCTATATCTAATAGTTCTAAACGGCTATTAGGAAAATAATTTCCTAGCATCCTATTCCTTTGGTTTGGGTTCATTCCCATTAATATTATTCTAACTAATTCACATTCTTCCATGTTTAATCCTAATACATTCATTGAAATAGTTACAGATTTCACATATTCATTCATGAGTTCCGATAATTTCTGCTTTCTATAAATTCTGTCACTCACTAATGAATGAACAGTTGTAGGAGTAATAAATCTAGATACTAAGTTATTCTTAAACACATTCCAATCTAAATGATCATTCAATGCCGAAGTAACTATTCTTAAAACAACCCCATTACATTTTGGAATTAAAACTGATAGTATCATGTTAAATGAATAGCTGCTCTCCATTAGTATTTCTTCAATTTTGAACAATATTTCGAAAATTTGCAAGCTATCACTACCATTCACGTTTTCAATATTCATAAATCTATTCTCCAAATAAGTTAAAGATCTAGAATGTGTATACTTCAACATTAATTTATGTTCATAATGAGCTTCTAAATGATGATCATCTAAATTTACATGAGATTGTACTCCCCTATCAATATTTCTACCGTCTAGATTTCTCATACTTGGACCAAAGTTAGAATTGCCAGCATGCATATTATTTATTCCCACTCTAGGAGTAGAACTGAGGATATTCGAAACTCTATTATAGTAATTACCCAACTCTAAGTATCTATTTCGATATCTATTTTCATTGGAAGAATTTAAATCAGGAGGAGAAGTCCCCATCTCTCTTCTTATAGGCGGTTCATTAAATGTAACCCTATGTTCTGGTCTAGAAATATTCAAGCTAGGAGGATTAGCTATCCTACTAAAACCATAAGTCTCCGCTGAACTATTAACTGAAAAATTCAAATTATTCCTATCTGGAGTAGGAAAAAACCTAACACCCGAATTAGTATGCATCGGCGGCGTTAAACTCATACTCAAAGAACCGAAATTAGAATTTAAACTCGGATGCCCAGTTGCATCAATAGTAACAAATTCTGAGTCTGGCATGTCAATGCTGATATAATCACTTTCGCTTTGAATGTTATCCATAATACAAAGATAAACAAAGCAAAACAGCACAATATATAAACAATACTTATAAATAGTCATATACAGATACTAAACTACTACTACTACTAGGAACACAAACTAGAAATTGATACGAAAAACCTTGGAAGAGATCTGAAATTATTCATAAACAACAATAATGTTCGACCAATCAATGATCCTCAAATTCAAAGAACACAAAACGGAGTGGCGATATATTTTTACCAATATTTGGAAAAATAATCCTCAAAAATTCAAAATTTATATTCATAAACAATTTAGAATTCAATTACATTCAAATTATATAGATTAGATACAATTATCAACTCTAAGTAGAATGATAATGTTGGAGGAAAATGAGAAATTTGAAATTTAACTACACAAATTTGAAAGTCTTTCTCAATAATCATCAAATGATTTATAAATATTCATAAATTTTACCAAAAATTCAAAAATTTTATTTTAGTAGAATTAAAATGTAGGAGGAAAGAGCTATCTCTCTTTAATTGGACAAAATTCTTGCAAAATTCAATTCCAAAATAAATATACTTAACTATCATTCCATTTATCAAAGTCCTAACAATATTACAAACTTTTTTTGTAGAATGAGAATGTTCGAGGAAAGTATCAACTAACAGCTTAAAAATGTGAAAATCTACTAACAAATTTAATTCAAAGCAGTCAATACTCCAACACATTCACAATCTTATTCTTTAAATTCAATAATAAATTCAAGTGGAATGAGAACGTTGGAGGAATCTGAAAATTCAACTAAGTTTTAACCAGAATACTAATGGCAAAGATAAATTACCAAAATATTTTTAGGATATTCTACTTCAATAATATTTCCTATTCTTTTTACTTTATAACTCTTAGTGGAATGAAAATGTATAAGATATCCTAAGAATAACACAAACATAAACTTACTCTCTTAATGATCTAGATATGAGATCTTAAAATGAAGATCTTGTTCCTTACGGAAATTGTAACGCCCCCTTCCACCTAGCCTCGCCTAATCGAATCCACATTGAGAGTTTACAATTAAAAAAAACAAACAAAAATTAAACAAACTGTCAATATGAACTCAGATCACAAAGCCTGGCAGAGAGGGCTTGGGAGAGGAGAATCGAGCAGTTTCGCGTAATCAACTTGCTAGTATTAGCTGGAATTGCAGATCCAATATTTCTATTTTGGTAAAGGAAACACACTAAACGCAAACTTAATGAACATGTACAACTGTGTTTCAATTTTAAATATAACAACTTTATTGCCAATGTAAGGAGGTGTATATGAACTAAAACGTTTGAATAGCTCATATACACTCGTTTGAAATGTGCAATATACAACTATCCTAATAATAATAATCTATTGATTAATTTGATTAAATCTCAGAAATTTCAATTATAACTTTACTAGTTTATTCTTATCTTCTTTAAATTCGATTTCAATTATACTTCAAATAGTATCTACAATCAGTAATTACTAATTCTCATCAAAACTTGACTTTAATAGTTAAGAATCTCCTGACGACTTTTACGACTATTAACTACTCATTGATAAATTTCTTCAAACATGAAAAATATTTCTGAATATAAATCTAACAATAGTTTCAGTTCTAAATTAGTTAATTTATCCAAATAATAGCAGTCAAATTTATTTCTGAATCAAAATCATACTTTCAAGCTTATGACAACTTTCGAGAAAAAAAATAAATTTATATTTTTCTTACTAGAAAATAATATCTAAAATACGCTCTCCTTTTGGCATATCGTCAAACAGCTGAAAAAGAAATACTTAATTTGAACGAAATATCGGATCCGCAGGTGGTTTAAATCTTATTTTCACGATTAAGGTTAAAGTAAAAAGAATAATCGCCACAATTTCTGGGAGGAAAATAACTACTGTTGGAAGGCAAAGGTTCGCGAGTTTTAAACCCTTTGGAAACAAACTACTAACGACCTCACAATCCACACTTTAGACAAACACAATTACTATAGGTAAATATAAAAGTATTAACTCACCAAGTATCAGAAAACTCAATGGTTTACCTATTTTCTTCTTTCCTCTCGTTTGGTATTTGGCCTCTTTGACTAACTGTAGACTAGTCACGTACGCAATTCTTTGCTCTGTGCCATAAATTACGCTATCACGTTGTTACAGAGAAGAAATTCCAGGACAAATCTCTAGGATTGCCAGAATAAAAAGGTATCCAAACTAGCAATCACTACGGACTCTACTAAGAAATGTCCTACTCTACAAGAATTCTCTCTCCTTAATAAATTTCTTTTTTTTAAAAGAAAAAAAGAAATATTTCAGAGAGATTAAGAAGTAAAGAACCAGGACAAAAATGCACATTAAATTCACTCACTAACTAGAACTGAAAGAGCGAATCGAGGGTTCACTTTGCATGCACACTTTCCCTCTCTGACTCTGTAACTTGAACAAGCACAAAAATAGGCTATTTCTTTGCCAACTTCTTTCACTAACACTGTGAACTTATTCCTCAAAACGTGATATTTTACTTCGATTAACTCGCAAAGACAATATAGTAGCAAAAACTTTTCCGGCACGGAACTCAGATTTGCCCACGTATATTCACTCAAAAACATGTCCTACTTAACATACAAGCAAGCAAAGAACACGCAACCACAAAACAACTCCATCCTCTCTGAGCTAACGTAAGGAACAAGATAACGGGTCCCTGAGTCACCGAGCCAGGTAGAGTTGACGGGACAAGCCACGCCCACCGAACAAACACGCGCAAAACCTTTTTTCCCTCAAGTTGTCATAGCATATAGTTTCTCAGTCAATTCCTCCTTACGTTATTCCTATCAAACTTTTTTATATACTTTTTTTTTCTCGTATTTTTCTAAAATGAAGACTTTTTACAAAGAGAAAAAGATCGTTTTTAAATACTGAAATTGGTTAACAATATGAGCCTTAATAGACAATATATCGCTCAATGTACAATCTTCCTTCATGTAACCATCCATTCTTCTTCCCAGATCCAAAAGGATGGTGCGTTACAGGGTGCACCAATGTACCTATGTCTTATGATAGGGAATGAACACCTATACATGACCATATAACCATATAAGGTAATAGGACCTCATCCAAGGAGATAAAATTAGGTTAAAAACCAAACACGTGGTTGTACTAAAATTTGGCAATTTTGTACCCCTAAAAGGGAACGAGGTGAACCACCCAAATTTATAGTGATCCATATTAGCGTCCTATACTATAATACCAAATGTTTAAATTGGGTAATTTCTAAAAATGAAGGGGTGGGCCAAGGTACCCCTCCCGGGGTGCATTAATATACCCATGTCTTATGAAAGGTAATGGACCCCTGTATACGCCCATATAACCATATAGGGTAATAACACCTCATCAAAGGGATAAGTTAGGTCGAAACAAAACACGTGGTATAACGTATTGCTTACGTTTATATTTTGGCAATTGTGTACCCCTAGAAGGGAACGAGGTGGACCACCCAAATTTATAGTGATCCATATTAGCGTCCTATACTATAATACCAAATGTTTAAATTGGGCAATTTCTAAAAATGAAGGGGTGGGCCAAGGTACCCCTCCCAAATTTTTAAAGGGGTGCATTAATATTCCCATGTCTTATGAAAGGTAATGGACTCCTGTATACGCCCATATAACCATATAGGGTAATAACACCTCATCAAAGGGATAACTTAGGTCGAAACCAAACACGTGGTACAACGTATTGCTTACGTTTATATTTTGGCAATAGTGTACCCCTAAAAGGGAACGATGTGGACCACCCAAATTTATCATGATACATATTAGGGTCCGGTACTATAATACCAAATGTTTAAATTGGGCAATTTCCAAAATTTAAGGGGTGGGCCAACGTACCCCTCCCAAATTTTTCAAGGGGTGCATTAATATACCCATATGTTATAAAAGGTAATGGACCCCTGTATACGCCCATATAACTATATAGGGTAATAATACCTCATCAAAGGGGATAAATTAGGTCAAAAACCCCCGAAATTTAAATATTTGGCAATTTTTTACCCATAAAAGGGAACGACATAGACACCCAATACTGATAGATGTACATACTATGGTCCTATACTATAATACCCAATGTTTAAATTGGGCAATTTCCAAAACTTAAGGGGTGGGCCAAGGTACCCCTCCCAAATTTTTCAAGGGGTGCATTAATATACCCATATGTTATGAAAGCTAATGGACCTCTGTATACGTCCATATAACTATATAGGGTAATAATACATCATCCAAGGGGATAAATTAGGTCAAAAACCCCCGAAATTTGAATTTTTGGCAATTTTTTACCCATGAAAGGGAACGACATAGACCCCAATACTAATAGAGGTACATACTGTGGTCCTAGGCTACCATACCAAATTTTTAGATTTGGCAATTTCCAAAATTTAAGGGGGGTGGTCCTATGTACCCCTGCCAAAATTTAGGGGGTGGGCCAAGGTACCCCTGCCAAAATTTAGAGAGGGTGGTCCTAGGTACCCCTAGGTCATTGACCCCTGGCCAAGGTCATTGACCTTTGACCTATGACGTCACAAAAATTTTTGCTGACTCAGTTGCATATACGCGGACCCCTACTACTACGTTTGTACTCTGAAATAACAAAAATGTAAGAAGAGATTTGATTCCTTGATCACGAACCTCTGAAAATTCTGTCTGAAAAATTGTGTAATCAGATTATTTAATAACAAATTCGAAAACCAAATAAATAGAAATAATAATATTAATCATAGTAATGAATAAGGAGTCTTGCTTTGTAGATGTTATACTGAAACTGGGGATAATTGAACAACTTAATTTTTAACTCTTAGAAAACGAAAGACAATAAATACTACAAGCATATGCTACGACATTTAAAGCAATATTTGCTTTTGCAGCTTCCCGAAACATGTTCGTTGCCACTAGATGCAATTTCCACTTTCTTGGAACACATCAAAAGACAACAATACTTAGAATCACTCTACACTCCAGCTATACAAAATAATCCTAAAACCTAGAATTATGTTGAATTCACTAAATTTAATTGTATATACAGTTGCACCCCTAAACACACACCACTTCACTCGTATATTACATTATAAAACAATGGAAAAGGTAGTTGTTGTTTCTTATTACGCTCTTTTTAATCAATATTTCTTACTTTAGAAAGAAGATAAGACATTTTTGGAATTGTCAATTTTTGTGCAATTAAAGAATAACTTGTGAAATACTTTTTTTTTTGCGAAATGTTCTCTCAATTAGTTTCAAAGCGGCTGACTAACATATCGAGCCCTTGTAAGAAGGGGGTATAGAAGCCCCCCCTGCTAAATCCATTATTGAATTTTGTCTGGGAACAAAGAAAAAGTGACGCCCTCCTGTTTTCAGAATTGTTGAACAACTTATTTTGTTTAATGGTTGATTTCACTCATTTGTATTAAGTAGGGACCTCTAAACAAGAAAATTGTTAAACAATTCTGAAACATAAGGACATCACTTCTTCGTTTCCTGACAAAACTGAAAATGGATTTAGCAGGTTTGGCTTCTATACCTCTGGATTGAAAATATGCTCGAATTGTGCTCCAATAGGTTAATTTTGGGGTTGTTTTCCGTCGCACTTAAAACGCAACTCTGGCGTGGGAGACCCGGGTTCGATTCCCGGCGGGAGCTCATGTGGTTCAGATTCCACGTTAATCAGTAGGTCCACGTCTCATATAGCCTCGCTGATGAAAGGGACGCTAAACTAAAATCAACTCAACTCAATTAAAACGCAATTCCTGAACCTTTCTTAACTTCACGGGAAAACAACCAACACGTACTCACGCAACGGCAAATGTTACATAGCACCATTTTTCTTATGAAACAGTAATACATACATAAACTTTATATTTCCAAATGAAACTACGGTATATACACTAATGGGTTGCTTCAAAAAAGTGGGGGGCGACTGCCCCCCTTTGCCCCCCCTAATCGCCGCCCATGGTTACGTTGAATATAATCTGTGATGGATAGTCGACATGACGTTTAACACGGATGGGTTCCGTTTTAATAATCATGTGAAGAAGATATGAATAGGCAATTTTAAACTTTAAGCCTGAGTGCCGTATATTGAACAAAATAAATTGCTAGGCATCATTGGTTCTGCAATTACTTTAACTCCAGGCACCGGAAATTTCAGAGATTGCCCTGGTAAAACACGTATTTATCTGCAACTTTGATTAAATACATTCACAGCAACCTTTCAGATATAAATACATTTAAAATGTAATTATAATTCAACAATTATCTATCTCATCAATAAATAAATAAATGATCATGCAACACAGGTACATCGTTAATTTTCCATAATATAAATTGCGTTAAGAAGATGTTCTATTTATAGCTGGCTTATTATTTATTTATTTATTTGTAGTTTGTGTGTAGGAGAATGTTGTGACAGCGAAAATGTTATGCATAAAGAAAGAAAAAAGACATTCTGGCTGCTTCGTACACCTCTATACCTACTTGCTGCTCCTCGCTGGTGACGTCACGCAAAACGAGGAGCGAAGCGTCTGTGCGTATAGCGCAACCTTTCCTTCTAGTAACCTTGGTTTTCAAGAGGAGAAGAGATGAATTTGTATACATTAGTAATTTGATGTTTCTGGATATTGTTCCAAATTTTCAATTCCTTCGTCAAAAAGACCAGAAACGGAAGACTTACTAAAGATTTCCACTTCGGTTTCTATAAGATAGATGCTAGATTTCCACCAAAAATAATTTACGACTACCACATTTTCCCACTAGCAACCATACATTGTGACCGTCTGCCCGGCCACAAAACTATGTTTTCGGACGAACAGTGTATTTCTTTTTAACTTTTATTCATGCAACGAAATTATTATTTTACTCATAGAAAAGAAAAGCTATTTCTCTTTTGGTGAGAACTTCAATTCTTTCTTTGTCTGCAGTGTTCTTCGGCCGTTCTTATCGTTTCTTACGATAGAACAAAGAACTTGTTGTTTTTCAATGCAACGCTTATCGCCTGGACAGAGTGCTTCGTCGCAGCAAACTTATATTTTCTTTCCCTAAAATAGTTTCCAACTTATAGTCTTCGTCACCATGACTGTTCCGCATATACGTTTTTCATAACATTTATTAAGATTGGGAATATTTTTGAACACGAAGTTGATATTGTGTGTGAATGATATTGTGTTTGTCGTGTTCTCACGCACTCATAATACGTCATTCTTCCTACCGTGAGAACAGCATTCATGTCCTGCAGGAGTCGTAGGTGAAATGACTCATACACACAATTGCCATCGTTTGCTCCTTTCCACTGAACTGTTTTACGTATAACAGTAGTGCATAAAAATCCAATAACCCTGGAAAGAATTTATTAGTTTAGACTGCCACACTTTTTTAAACTATTATTTCCAAGCTCCGCTCCGCTTGCCAGTGTTCTCTATTATAACATCGACCTATTGGCATTGTGTATGAATGCAGAAAACTTTAACATTTCTTTATTATTTGGAATAATGCATTGTCAACCCTAAGTCTAGCGAACGGGTTGTTCCCAAGCGTCAGTAGAAGCGGGGAGTTAGCAAAAGGAGTTCGTCGTAAGAGGAGTTAGCAAGAAGTCATAGTATGAAGAACATTGTGTTGCTACATTAATATATAGGATGTGAAGCTAAAAAACGAACGAATACCTTCTGAACATGTAGCGTCCTTTTGGAGTCAAGATACGTCATTGATCAGTGTTTTTCCAGTATTTCCCCATTCTCCTTGTCATTATTACGCAGTGAAAGTCTCGTCTCAGTGCGAATAGTAAATTTATAGTGCAAGTGATATTTAAACAAGGGCTATGTTTCTAGTGTTCGTATATAGTGTGCGCATATCTACATTTACCATGCAGTGTTAAAAGTTTTATTCTTCATTTCGTTTATTCGATTGCCTCAGTGCAATTTCTTCTGTTTGAGCAATTAGGTCTGTAAAGTGAAAATTTTGTGTGTTGTTAATATATATATATATATATATATATATATATATATATATATATATATATATATATTTCTTATTCCGCTCCGTACCCACATACAGATGGTGATCAGAAAAATGGAAACGCCTGAACGAAATTGCAACTTAGCAGATTAATATGGTGTCGGGCCACCTTTCGCTTTCAGAACAGCCTTGGTGCGACGTAGGATCGAGACGTAGAGGTCGTGAATGGTAGCAAGTGGAAGTTTACACCATTCCTCGTGCAAAGCATCTGCCAGTTCTGTGAGAGAGGATGGAGGTGGAAATCGTCGCCGGAGTCGTGTTTCCAAGACGGACCACAGATGTTCAATTATGTTGAGATCTGGGGATTGAGCGAGCCAGGGGAGGTGTTGAACTTCATCCCAATGTTCCTCAAACCACGCTGCAACAACGCCAGCTGTGTGAATGGATGCATTATCATCCTGGAAGATGGCGTCATTGTCCGGGAACAACATCCGGACCATAGGATACAAGTGGTCTCCTAAAATTGCGACATAATCGTTGGAGTGATTCGTCCGCTAAGTGTGACCACAGGACCCAAAGAAAGCCATGATATTGCGGCCCACAGCATCACCAAGCCGCCGCCATGTTTCACAGTTGGGCGGAGACACTGCAGATCATAAGTTTCTTTGGGCGTTCTCCACACATAAACACGGCCCGTGGTTGGGAATAGAGTGAAGGATGACACATCCGACCATACCACACGTTTCCAGTCCCCAACGGTCCAAGTTGCATGGTCGCGGCACCATTTGCGGCGTGCGAAAGCGTTATGGTCCCTGATGAGCGGTTTGGCCCGTGCAACACGACCCCGGAAGTTCATGTCATGTAATTCGCTTCGGACTGTGATTGTCGAAACAGGGTGGTGGAGGTGCTGATTGAGTTCCTCCGTCACTTGCTCCGCAGTGGCACGACGGTTCTGCGTGACAATGCGCTTTAATGCCCGGCGTGACCTGTCACTCATGATTTTTTTCCGCCTACTGTTCCGCTTCCCCGATGTTTTTTTCCCGTGTGTTGTGTAGGCCGTCATCACCTTCGACACTGTCCCATGCGACACACCTAACACAGTAGCCACTGCCGTCACACTCACTCCACATAACCGCGCACCAACAATTTGCCCTCTTTGAAAATCTGAGAGGTCTCCCATTTTACACTACCTCCGTCTGCTGCAGCCACTGGACACTGCTGTTTCACTGTGCCTGACGTAGTATGGAGACCGACCTAACACACCACCACCAGCGGTCCGGCGCTGCGGGCGCCACGACACCACTACTAATCCATACATCTGACGTGTTGCCAACTACAGGTGTTTCCATTTTTCTGATCACCATCTGTATATTCAAATTCAATAAATAGGAATTTACCTAAGTAAATATTATCGTCTTCATTCATGTGTGTGTGAATTCCTGCGAGCAGACGGCTTGCCAGTTGTGTATATGTATGGATAAGTAAGTAAGTATGTAAAAGTATGTATGGATAAGTATGTAAAAGTAAGTATAATACAACCTGAGTCTCAAAAGCACCGACGTGGCTCATGTCAAATTATTTGTCATATCTCAATATTATCAATCAGCGCCTGAACAGAGTATGAGCCTGAACCAGAATTGTTATCAGCTGTTTTCGTAGGGAGCCAGCACCCAAGGGAAACGGTAGGTAGCAACATCAAAGTTTCCCACTAAACAAGCATTTAAAAACATATCTGATCGAAATACAACTTAATTGGCAAGACTGTGTGATAAACAAAGAGCATTTTAGTAAAGTTAATGTTCTCTTTCCTTTCTCAATATTATTCTGATTGGATGTGTGGGCTTCCTAGAATTTGAGTTTGCCGTTTATACATAATTTCAACAATAGCTTTATAAATGCCAACGATGAAATAACACTCTAAGTCCAATGAAACCACAATTTGTTCTGGTTTTAAAAGGAGCACGCAGAAAAACATTTGGGTACTATTGTGCAAAGAAACAACAGGAAAAACTTGAAATTGTACTTTATTGATGGTAGCAGATTTTTCTGTTGTGACTTTCCAGTAACATAACTTTAACCTTCACTTCTAATGCAATTGACTAATTCATTTTTTCTTTACAGTAATACGATATATTTTGGGCGAAAAAATAGTTTACACTTTTTTACAGCAAAACAAGTTGCTGTAAATAATCGGGTGACAATTTTTTTATTTGTAAGAATATCAGTGATGTGAGTTTAATTTACTCTGAACAAAAATATTAATTTGGAAACTGATTTAATTTTTAGTATGAATACATTTTGCAATTATGTCAATAATTAAAGCTTCATAAGGTATTACAAATATATTGCAAGCAAAATTATATTAGCTGTAAGATTTGAGAAAGACATAATAAAATATGTGGTTCGGTACTGTTAATTCGAATTTTCATTTCAATCACAATCTTTATTAGAGTCAAGTGGTTGATTTAATTAGCGACAGCATTATTAAGCCAGTTAGCTACTGTATCATAGTTATCCTCAAGCCATTGTAGGCGACTTTCTACCTGCCTTATGTCGGAAGCCAAAGTGTTTCCAAAGATATCCTGGTTATCAGAAATCAACTGTTGAACCTATGGAAAGAATGAAAAGTCGAACGTAAGAAAATCGATTAAACTATCTCAACAAGTGTTAATCAATATATCAAAATCAGTGACAATATTTCCACATACATAAATGAAGAATAATATTGAAATACCTATCAGTACCCAAGTACCGAAGTTCTTCAAGGTATGGAACATATTTGAAATATGGGCGAACATTTTTGCTGGGGATTGGAGAGTAAAACTGTGCGTTGAGGTAGAAGTTGCTAAGCAGTGATAAATAAAGTTCTAATAGTAATATATGTAATTAGGGACAGAAACTGTTTTACTTTAGTCTTTTTCTCTACGCATTGATATATAGAACAGTGAATTTCGACCAGTTACTGATACTGATATGTCCTGTAGTCACAGGGTATGATGCTCCGCGAAATTTTATTACGTAGGGTAAATAATATGTCATTCATAAGGTCACTTTGCAATTAACACACATTTTATTCTTAGCATGAAGAGTTTAATAATGAGTTAAATTTAATACTGATTCAGACCAATGTCTGTCAAGGTAGCAACAATGCTGAGTTCTACTTGCAAATATTCAGCAACTGTATAAAAATTTATATCTATGGTCTTACACTGTTATAATTTATATTGCCATTAGTAAGACAATATAATAAATGTGGTGCGATGTAATGAGAGTTACCTAAAGTGTAATGACAATCAAAAATGATTACAGATCCAGAGGTTGGTTTAAAAGAGAACATAACATTACTCGAAGATTAATTAGATTCTGTTTAATGTAAGTTGCTTAAGGAACATAGTTCAGAAGAAACAACTTTTAAGACATAAGTTTTAAGAACCGGAAGTAGAAAGTACAGTTATCTTACAAGAAGTTTCAGAAAGGAAAAAATGTGGATGTTATATACCGGAGAATCCAAACCACTATAATGTTTATTTATTGGAGAAACCAAAGAAAATTTCAGTAGCAGTCGATACGGTTTTACTAAAGTAACACATACAGTATTACTTGATGCAAATTATTTTAGAAAAACACTATAAGGCAATTGAATGATGATGGAATAATTAGTAGAATGATAATGTGGGAGAAAAGGAGGCGCACCAAGAAAACCCAAGGGCAAGATGTGGTAAACTACAAACTCACCTGTTTAGAAATCACACATAACAGAGGTAAGCTACCTACAACTGAGTCACAGTGCCCTCGTCACTTTTGTGAATTTAAATTAAAGGGGTTTGGTGTATTGGATTTTTTCAATGATGATTTTGCTGTAAGTATTCACTTTCCAAAGTGAAATTACTGACGAATGAAATGAGTAGCAGCATGATACTACCACAATTCAAGTTTAATGAACATTGAATATGAGATATAACGAATTACTAACTTTTATTATCTAATAAATGATTTCGTCATACCAACATGTAGAAAAAATATTTTATGTTATTGTTGCTATTGGGAAGTGAGTAAGAGTGGCTGTGAGTGTAAATTGTTACTTTTGTTTACAATATCGATATTTGCTTGGGATTACAAAATCGATGAGTATATTATTATGATTAGTATTATGGAACATTGGGAAAAGGCAGGTACCTTACCGAGGTCCGTAGCTGGAGGATAGCCAGAATACTCATTCAATAATATAAGTTAAACTCAAAACTTCCCCCAAAGATATATCGTCCCCCTATTCTAATATTGTCTCTTGGGGTCACCCTCTCTTTCATACTGTCGCCAGAAAGTGTTTATTTGGCTCTGGTTGTATAAAAGGATGGAACAAACTGTCTGAATTAAAGAAAAAATAATGAGTCACTGTTAGAATTATTGAGAAAGAAAAGAACCATATTGGATGTGAAATAAGAAAAGGAAGAAAATCTACTTCTGACATCGTCCAATCGGTTAAATATAAATTTATAGTAGAATAAAAAAGAGAATAAGAAAAGACTACAATTAAAGAACTATCTTAAAATAAATATTTGCTACGTCAATACGAAAAAAGCTTACGGCGGAACTTACTACTTGATATTTTATGCAAAAGATGATGATTGCTTATAATGGTGAGAAATGAAAATACACTATTAAATTGAAAATGAAATAAAAAGAATAATTTCAGTTTAACGGTCCACGATTAGGCCTTTGAGACTAAGGGAAATCAATGAGTAAGGCCAAGGAATGATAACGGAAAAATCGGTGGAATGAAACGTGAAAGGAGACGGGAGTACTTCGAGAAAACCCACGGTCATGATGTTGTCCACCACAAACGTATTAGCCGGGAATCGAAACGGGGACACCACGTACCAGAGATAAGCGCTCAATTACTGAACCACTGTATCTCACACTGTCAAATTGAGTTACCTTTTAAAAAGTATTGTCATAAGGTGTCTCACAGAAATTATTGAATGTGAAGAGTATTGCGAATTGCTGACATTTTCTCATTATCACGTATATGTTGGATGATTGATTACAGTTTATCATCATTTTTAGCAATGAGGCTATTTGAGACAGAAAATACCGTTTAAAATGAAATCCTAAGGAACCACTACTTGGCGTTGTGTCAGACACAACCACTTTCTTCGGTAGTCCAATGATGGATCACACACACAAACACACAGGTAGCACTCACGTTAGCCACTAGCTATACAATACAGCTACATATAGAAACAAATTATAGGAGAGGGAACTGTAACAAATTAATACACGATATTCTACTAATTAAATGCAATGGGTAATATAAAACGTATGACTTCAATGAAGTTTGTAGGTGTCTGCCGTTAATTTTTGGATAGTTTAATAAAATTAACGAAGTACAGTAGAAAGTTAAAACAAGCATAACAGTAGTAAAGATAATTGGGAAAGAGGAATGGAAGCTACTTTCAAGGCATTGATTAAGAATGAAATGAGTTCTAAATACATAATACATAATATGTGAGAAATATAGAAACGAATGTGAAAAATAATCTTGTTTTTGCAATGTGGTATGTACGATATACAAGTATGACAAATAATTAAAGAACTCACATCTTTAGGGAAGATTATTTCAATAGCGATATAATAAACTGAAGAAATTCAAACTCAAATTCAAATGTACTTACACTCTCCTGTGTATTAAAGCGGATGAGATCCAGTTAATTCTGTTCTGACACCTAATTCTTAAGTAAAAAGCTCTAGCAAGCACATCAAAATGAAGAAGTTAGAGATCCGTGGCGAATGAAATATTTTCGACTTACACCAAATTATATGTCAATGACTATATACAGTACTTAAAATAACTATGTAAATGGTATTCCACTTCAATTTTAAACTATTTAAAAAAGATGCACTTAGATATAAAAATTTGGATTTCTGAAATATGAAATATTATTCTTGAATAATATTTTAATTCTCCTCTTAATTAACTCTTGTTTCGTATCAACATTCGAAACAAATAAATATCTGTCTGTTGTACTTATAACATATAGTACTTAGCTGACGTACCTGATCTAAATCTTCTTGAATATTAATACTACTGAGTATACTATCAACGGCTAATATTACAGTGTAACTTCCAAGCCTGTAATAAAAAAACACAAATATTTCTAAAGTAAAAACAATGAAAGATATTACAATAATATGCATTGAGTGGACATTAGTTTGCACAATTTTTACAAATTGCTGAAAAAAAGCTACTGAAACTAATCGAATTAAATCCACCCCTAGTGCTCGCAAATTTTAAATCTGATAGTATTTTATAAATTCTGGAAAAAAGTATCACTCAAAGGAATGGGGCCCAATATATAGCACGTCTGGAAAGTTTGATTCATTCTGAAGACAATGAACTATAAACCATGGCTTTCCAATGAACAGTGCTGATGCAATAGCTATTTCACTGCGAGTCTACGATTTTTTAATGACAGGCTTAATGGCCCCAGGGGCTTACTCCGTTGTCCATGGCACTTGTTTTTTTTCATACCTTTCTTATGTTTAGCGAATGGACTAGGTTTGATTCGGATGTCAGGATGACCGTTTCATGTCCGTTCCTTGTCAGTATGTCGACAACTATTAGGGATAAATGTCTTACATATTGAAATTTAGTATTAACTTTTATCTTAAAAGAAAAGATTGCAAACTTAACATTAATTCTCTCTTGCACTAATTCAAGTTGTATTAAACGAAATGCTGATTATGTCATATCTTTAAAACACTATTTATAATTGACCACTATATTTATAAAACAAAGTATGATGAACAAATTATTCTTTTATTATTTCTACTTACGATTCTACAGCTGCGTCAATGTTCTCACTTATGAAATTGAGGGCCAACCCAGGAACATCTAGGTTATTTGCAACAGCAAGGAAGAACGTATAAAAGTAAGAATCTATTCCACCATTGGATGGATCGACAAGAGACTGCTCCAAAACACTAAAATACATTAACAAATCAGAACAAATTTAAGCACAAACTAAGAGAACAAAGAGAGCAAAGTAGAGAACTAAGGAAACAAAACATTCTAAGACCTCTATTTCTAAGAAGACTTAATATTTGGGAAAGATATGAAATATGATACTGATGGTCAATACAATATAAAATTTAGAATGTTTTGGCATTGTAATATGCTAAAATTCGCATTTTTCTTTTGAAGACTCCATTCGTTTTAATTAGCTCTTTTCTCATTGTATCTCTTTAGAAAGTAGGTAGAAACATTTAAATTTATTAATTATACAATTGAGGCATCTCCTCCAAAAATAATATTTGCAAAACTGTATATAAAAACGAAATTATGTCATTTTCAGACAGCTCTTAAAATTTAGACAGTGACGACAACTGAGAGTCAAAACGTGGTGTCAGTGATTTACCATAATGACACGTGGTCATACTTGATTTACAGTAAGCAATAAAACAATAAGTTTATGAACTTTTGAAAGAAATTTAACAAATGATATATAGCACACGTTTGAGATCTCAATATAGAAAAATCCTAAGTTGAACGTACAGAGGTCTATGGCTCAACTATATTGAACAGATAGGCAATTTTACTCTTTCAGCTCGGTAATTTATGTAAGTGAAATTTTCCCCTATTTTCTCTTAAATGAGCTGGAATTTTAATTTGATTGATTTCTTATTCAAATACATGTAAATATATTCTACGTCACACTCAAATCTTGTTTTATATACCTACTAGCCTTTGGAATTTCTTCATCCCCCTTTAGACCCCTAAAAATTAAACACATTCACTTTTGACTCCTGGAATGCTATAATCATGCCAAATTTCATCATTCTAATCATGCCGGAAGTTCCTAAACATTTTGGAGTGTAGAAGACGTCCCATATAAATAACATAGGGAAGATTTCTCAGTTCTCCACAAAACCACTCTATGGTTGGAAATTTTTATTTCTGATTTCTGATTTAACTTAGGTCATGCTAAGGAAAACGTACTAATGTGAAGGCTATCTAACTATACTTGAATAAGAAAACAGTTCAATCAGAACATTAAATTATCTGTTCATTTCAAGCTAAACAAAAACTGATTAACCGTATATATCAATGTACTAGAAAGCGACGATGACGTAGGTGATCTATACAGTCAACATCCAAATGATGTATCATGAACGTCAATGAATGTACTGCTACATACCTAACAATTGCATCCACTTGGATCAGTACTGAAATACTGGTTTAGTACTATTACGTTTAGAGAATACTTTTCCAGCCGGTGATGCCTACTGTTGGCAAGTAGATTTCCTTATAAGAGGGATGTATGCCTTAATGACACAATGTAATCGTTCTTAGTTTTCAGAACATATAGAAACCTATTCGGCTATTAGTTTCCCTCAACCCAACAAGCGTGCAGATCAGATCTTTATGAACCATATATGCATATTGAGACTATACTAACCTATTCAAAAGAGTTTCGTTTCTAGAAGCACCCAGTGCTTGAACCCAATAATCTCTATCGAATTCTTGTGCATCATTTAAGTACTGTTGATATGCAAAATTCCATTCATCAGCTCCACCTTCTTTCACTGCTGTTGCGTAAATTGTAGATCTATAATTTGGAGATATTCTGCAAAAGACAGAATATTATACTCTTTTACTTTACACTGAAAAACAAAATTATTACTAAAACCAAGAGTTTTAAAAATTAAATGTTATTTACAATAGTATAGAAATCTTCATTGAGCACTGACACATTTAAACTAACAAATTTTGAACCATCTTGATGAAATCTATAGCTAAAACATTAACTACTTGAATCATAACCCTTGACCTAATGAGATTAAGAGTAAACGAACATAAAAATCTCCTAATTTTCGTAGTGTCATCTGTATCACCTTTATTACAATATTGTGACCCCGCGTAGCGTAGTAACTAACGCTCTCGCCTTGGGTGCGAGCGGTCCCGGGTTCGATTCCAGGTGGGGCACTTGGTCGAAAAAGTGTAAAAGGCTTTTTCAAGCCAGCCGCCCTGAAAGAGGTTTTCCTCATTTACAATAGGCAAGTGCCGGAGTGGTACCTAAGTTACAGGTTCCATACCACTTCCTTCCTTACCCAATCCTTTCTTCCTTCATTTCCCCGTATAGTGTGTTCGCCGCGAGTCGTCATCCCTCAAATGTGACGTGCTAAATATCAATAGATGCCGAAAGTGAAGAAATTTAAATCCTAAATCCTTTATCCGAATATCATATCAACGTGTTTATGCTAAGACATATTCTAAGTGGAACTGAATTGCATTTTTACCTAAAACCTGAAAAATAATAAGAGAAGCTAGATTCATTATGTATCTCGTATATGCCATGTACAGTTTTAAATACTGGTCACGAATTTGTCAATTACTCGTTTTATTTGATTTATTACTTTCCGTATATATATTTATTGTGTGTATATTGTACATACCTAGGTTAAAAGGAGTACTTTTACTAGTTTTTAGGATGTAGTTGGAAACTTTGAATCTACAAACTATCTATTTCAGCTTAAACAAATAAATTTCAAGTTTCGTACTCACGGGGACTCATCTGGATTTCCTGATGCAATCCATTGCTGAACTGCTTCAAGGGACCTTTGTCTAGAATCCTCATTGCCAAGATCATTTAAAACTGGAAGCAGCAGGTATCTGGCAAGTGTTCTGTCTTTGGTTTCTGTTGGTTGCTGATCGAAACCTATATCAGCATAGATGCCGTCAAGTAACCCAAGTAAATAGGTCTGTAACAATCAGTAAATGTATTATAATTCATTAGTGTCAGAAAACCATAATCGTGAAAGAAAATTATAACTAAATATGAGTTAAATAAAACCTTTTGAAACAGTAGACAAAATTGATTTCAATCATGACTAACTAGGAAAAACGTTTAGCAGCAATTTATTGTATTAATTCTTTGCACAAAAAAAGAGAGAATACTTAACAAAATTTATACTTTGGTGAGTATTGGGTTTGGGAATAGAAGAGTAGGTTAATAATAATAAGGAAAACAGCTTCTCTCCTTTAGAGGCCCAAATATTAATGCTTGGTCCTCCAGAAAGACGAAGTTACGGCGCCGTATACATATCTTGTGAGCTAATTAAGTGAAATGATATTACTGGTGCATATTACCGCTGTTACCGGCGGCAACGGTAAAAATATGACAGTTTTCCGTTGTTTTCATATGTCTCTAAATTTCATCATCAACATGGGAGTATGTTTACATATTTTCCTTTTTTTTCTTTCTTATTTTCAAAGTTCAGACGGCCTATGACGCATTTACACTGCCAGTGCCAAATAGGAACATACTGTTGTTGATACCGTATATTTCAGAGGTAACGCGAACCCCGATAGCGGTCATTCACTCCAGAAGCACCTTTCAGCGTGCCAGCCAGAAGCATCCTACGCGCTCGTATTTGAATGTTCGGAATGGCCCTTATGTTACCGCTCGGCTGAGTGGAGCAGGAAAAAATAGGAACGTTCCCTGTCAAAATAAGGAGAATCTAGAATATCATTAGCATGTTTATTCTACTCGCTCTCCCCTCGTTATAGAGGATCGAGCTGGCAGTGTGATTCAACTATAGTGTTTCGTTTGCTTCCTAATCCAAGTATGGAAACTTGGCTGTAATTTCCGTATTCGTAAAGTTATTTAATTGTCTTTACAGTATACAGTTTCATAGTAATGATAATTAGAGAGAAGTAAAGATGTTTCCCGGCGCGCCGTCTAATTCGTATATTTATTATTATTTAGGATTTATGCTAATTGAGTTGAAAATATTTTGTTTTTAATTTAGTATAGAATACTTTCGATTCAGCAAATTTCCAGCTCTAGCCTCTGGTCTACTAGTTGAATTTGCACCTTGATGCGGTTTGGTGTGTTGTAAAAGAACTGTGCAATCGTCCTCATCATACTGTCCCAAATTGTGTTTGACAGTCTGACTAGTTTTCAATATGGAAAGCTTGTTGCTCAAACATACGATAGAGCTTCGGTTATGGTTGGTGAGTTACACTAAAATACAAATGCTAAACAAAGCAACGTTTTATTGTAAAATAAATAAACTTATAAATGTGACAGTTTCGGATATCCAACATACTCTTCTTCAGATACTATCTAAAATAATCTTATATTTTAGATAGTGTCTGGAGAATGTTATGTTAGATATCCGAAAGTGTCACATTTATAAGTTTATTTATTATATAATTAAACGTTGCTTTGCTCAGCATTTGTATTTTAGTGTAATTTATTGAATATACTGTAGCAAAGCTAATATGAATCAGTTAGTAGTTGTTGATTTAGGAAGCAGCAGCCTCTTGTTAAACAAAGATATACAGAAGTCTATTTTTTTTTCACTGTCATGCCCATAGGCTTAATTTAGTGTTAGAAAAGTCCGTTGACTGTACAAAAGGGTGTAAGTTTTTTCTAAAACTATGTCGTGACTTGCTTCTTTCTTCTCGAAGTCTTCAAAAAGAACAAATGCTTTGGACTATGTACTCACAGGCCCGTATCCAGGGGGGTTTAGGGGGCCGGGTCCCCCTAAAGTTTTGCTGTCCTCCCTAAAATGTTCACGTTAGGCTTGCAAATGAGCTATAATATGGTGATGAACTGTAATAAGGTTGAATCGGGTCCCTCTAATTTCAGCCGGACCCCCTCCATTTTTGGACTGGCTACCGGCCTGTGTAGTCAACAAAAGTATCCCAACAGCCTCAAGCACAAGGTGGAACTATAGAAGTAGGATAAATGATTTGCTGTATAGCTTCAAAGATGAGCTGTTAGGACTCATTAAATCCATGACGAAAACATCGACGAATGAGACTCTCAAACCAGAGTTCGTGAAGCAAAATTCTACCAAAGCCTTCAAAGTTTTGACTTCAATTTTTTACTTGAACTGTTTTATGTTACAGGATCAAGATAAGAAATCTGTTCAATTTCTTACAGAAGGAAATTCATTATGTAAGTTTTGCAGAAAAAAATAATAGATTACTTGAAGAATATCTAAGATCATTGAGGACGATTTCGATTATATTTAGTAAAAAAAGGAAGAACCTGAAGATCCACACTTTTCTAAAAGATCAAGGTAAATGAAGTAGGATTTGACTCCTCCCCCCTAAAAAATCGTTGCCAATGCCTATAGTCTGAAATGATTGATACGCTAAAAGAAAAAAGTACTACATTTTTTGATGTTGAAAAACTAGAAATATTTGTAATATCAACAACCGGTAACAATTTTGAAAGTGTCACGCCACGCCACTGCTGGCAAGGTAAATACGCCAAGATGGATGTATTGCTTACTTATATGAAAGTGTTTCGATAGGCTCCAAGAGACATGAAATGAAATTAAATTTGAGTTTTACGTCTCACGTTTATTGCTTTCAGGCTAAATGACATAGTTGATTAACGAAGGTAAATAATAATGCCAAAAAAATGTGAAATGAAAATGTGAGAGAGAACTAGAAGAAACCCTTGGACATCACGAACTTAATTAGCCCCAGAACGAACCAGTGACCCATAGCATCAGAAGCGAACGCTCTACCACTGAATCCCCGCTCCCATATTCATAATAAGAACTATTAAGAGTGACACTAAAGTGCATTATATTAAAGTTGTTGGTTGTATATTACTTAAAACTAATCTCACGGTACAGTTATAGTTTAACATGGTAGGTCACAAACATTTTGTAAAAGGTCACGAAATTTGCTTATGACACACACAGTGTGGTTAGTGCAGAAGGAAATCTAGCCAAATTTGTAATTATTTTGCACATGTTTAATCTTTAAGATGTTTATTTAAGTTCCTTTGAGAGCTTATATATACCCTCCATTCCAAAAGAAACTGAACGTTTTAAAAAAACAAAAAAGCAATGTACATTTTGGAACAAATCATTTTTATTAATCAATGTATTCCCCTTCTGCATCGATACACATATTTGCACGCTCCAACAAGTTGTCAAACGACTTCTCCATGTCCTTTATTGGAATGGTCTTTAGGACGGCGGTCGTCGCCTTCTCAATGGCATCAATCGATGCGTGCCACTTTCCTTTCATCGCCAAATGCAGTTTCGGGAACAGATAGAAATCGCACGGAGCGAGATCTGGTGAATAGGGCGGATGATGCAACCGAATAATGTGATTTTTCACCAAAAATTCAGTTACAAGTCGCGAACGATGTGATGGTGCATTATCGTCCAAAAGATTCCAACTGCCGATTTCGCGATATTCGGGCCGAATACGACGAATTCTTGCCAGCAAACGCTTCATGATGCCCAAGTAAAATTCTCCAGTGACTGCCTGGCCGGGCTGAACAAATTCTTTGTGGATAATTCCTTTTGAATCGTAAAAACAAATGAGCATCACCTTAACTTTTGACTTCACCAAGCGACTTTTTTTGGGTGTTCCTTCATCCGGCGCTCTCCATTCAGCTCTTTGCCGCTTTGTTTCGGGCTCATATTCAAAACACCACGTCTCGTCACCAGTTACAATCGATTTCAAGAAGTTTCGATCCTGCCGAGCACTTTTAACGATGTCTTTGCAATGCGCAATTCGATCAACTTTTTGGTCTTCGGTGAGTTTGTGTGGTACAAACCGCGAATTAACCTTCTTAAGGCCCAAAACTTCGGTCAAAATGCGGTATGCGGTTGTTTGAGGAATGCCTAATTCCATTTCAATAACTTTCACCGACGATTTTTTGTTATGTTTGAGAATTCACGCACTTTTTCGATGTTTTCTTCCGATAATCCGGTTCTGGGACGGCCTGATCTTTCGTCATCATCCAGCGTCTCTCTACCCGATTTGAATCGCCTGAACCACTCGTAAACTTGTGTACGGGATAGACACTCATCACCATATGCATTTTGTAGCATTTGGTGCGTTTCACTAAAAGTTTTACCCAGTTTAACACAAAACTCAATTGCAGCTTGTTGTTTGAAACTCATTTTCCGACCGATGTACACAACACACTGACAGTTGAAACGCAATAACTTTGTTGCCGTGCATCCAACTGTCATGACATTTATACCAGTTGTCAATGACTGACTACGCCATCTACCGGGAAAATATTACAACAGATGGCACTAGTGGTACTACTTGTTTTCAAAAGTTCGGTTTCTTTTGGAATGGAGGGTGTAGTTCATGTCCAATGTAATAAAAAGTGTTAACTTTTGAAATATCCCCTGTAACTCGTAAAGCCATCTATTAACAATTTTGTAAGTTTATGGAAATAGAACATGAACAATTATATTCTTGCTGCTTTTTTATATATGCGATCAACCACTTATTCGTTCATTTCTTCATTGTAATGCCATGGATTTGCCTACGTATGATTGGAAAACTAGAGAAGTATTATCGAAAAGGAATGAGAATGGTGTTGTCGTAGCGATGGGTTGAGGTGTTAAGATCAGTCCGGAGTTCAAAAAGTCCTAGAACATAGCAAGCACAGGTGCTATGTTCATGCCGCAGAAGAATTATCCAATGTGGACATGGAGGAGAATTCAATCAACTAAGACCCACGAGTCGAGCATTTATCTGCAGCAGACCCTGGTAGTAGAGGCTACCATAATCTTAGCATATGAGAGATAAGCTTCGTAATTACCCATTGAGAAATAGTTGAGCTCACCTCATACCTGAACTCTGTACAACTATCAGCCCGCCTACAGCAGAGACGGAGGGCGAAAATTTAGAAGATCGTCACTGCAAAACCAGGTGCTGTGCTTGAGTTACCTTTTATAACGATATTCCTTTCAGATCTTCTACCCCTTACTATAATGTTTGTTTTATCTTTTATGTGGGTTTTCAGTTTCGTTTATGCAATCTAGATCAAACATTTCATATCTAAGGAAGGGAGTATCACTCACAATCTACTAAACATCCCTTGTGTATTATGAATTATTTCAAATACAGGATTGAAACCTCCGTAACTGTACATAAGGGTATTGTATAAATCTTCCTCATAATTTTGGTTTGCTTCTTTTTCTTGTGCTGTGGTATTCCTATATTATGTACTACGTCAATGTACAATTGTTCCATTGAAATAAAATATCATTCAATAACTACAGAGCACTATTAACTACAGACCATACAATGCAATAGTCGTAACTTAAGCCTTTTGGCTTTGGAAATATAACTTACCCTGAAAGTCTCGTACGCATCACTCTGTTTAAGATTCGTATCCAGTAATTCGATTATGTTGTTTAACGCCACGTACCAGGGGACATATTCAAGTTCTTGATTCAAGTATCTTGTGAGCTCCAAGGGAACAGTTATATTTAAAAGTCCAGCCTCATATAAATCATAGGAATCATCGTGCAGTTGAGCTCTATTAAAAGGGCTTATGCTAAGACCATCTTCAGAATCCAGAAAATCAGCAATCAGTTGCCAATTTCTGTCATCATAATTCACTCTGTAGTAACCTGTTATAAAGATATATATTAAATGAAAAAGTTTCAAAAGACATGATTTATGATTTTTAGGATGAATGCTTTAACTGATATATATATATATATATATATATATATATATATATATATATATATATATATATATATATATATATATATATATATATATATATATATGGCAATTAGAAGCACATCATCATTTTCGACAAAGAACTGAATCGCTTAGAGGATAAAGGTGTTACGTTACATTTTTCGAAACGTTGATTTCTGGGATTGATGCACGTGCTATATGTTAGTCATGCTACAAAACATTTTGTGAGCCCTCGTCCCAGTGAAGATATTTGGAAACGATGAAGGATGTATGTTAATAAACATAATTATGAGTCATTTTTCCCAAAGTGCACATTTCGTTACATAGCACCTTTATCCTCTAACCGCTTCTATATAAAAAATCTGAAACTGAATAATCGTAAGTGTAATATTTCCATGTTCCTTGCGTTTCTTGAAGTGATGAGAGCAAAAATTACCAAATATATATTCCCTTAAAATAAAAAAAAAATACGAAACTGTATATCAATCATGAATATTATTTAATTTATGCACAGTTCTAATTACGTACACAAATTGGTTAAAGTAGTACCGTGTTTATGAAGATTAAATTAAAGGAAAGATACTCTACACTGCTTTTGACAACGGTTAGATAGTACAAATCGCAAATGTCTACTTGCTACAACGAATTGTTCTTTGTGGCCTTTCGTATTGAATGTGTGTAGAAGAATCAAATTTCGATGTTCTCAAAAGGAAAAAGAACCTACAAATGCTAACTTTCGTTCATTTACAACATCTAATAATTCAAGAAAACTATGTTAATTGTTAAATAACTACATTTAACAATCTACTTTGGATGAAGCAACCACGACTCATGGCACAATAGAAAATTCTCTCGAGGCACAATCAATTGAAATTTTTAATGTCAAAAAGTTTCGTATTGAAATTCAATGAAAACCACAAATGTGAATATCGATGTAATTATCTTACTAACGAAATATCACTAAAACACATTTTAAACATTCGTTTACATAAAAGAGTTCCAGTTTGTCCATTAGTCTATTGGTCATGAAGAGGTAGATAGCGATAATAACGTTTATTTATAGAGATATCATTTATGGTTTCGGGAAATTATTTTTTTTAAAAAAACGATAAGTTTATCATAAAATTTGTTGATTAAAATACAGTGTGAAGGAACTCCAAAATATAAAACGAAACCTTTATGTCTTACACCTCACGTTTATGTCGGCTAGGTTAAAGGAAATAAGCAATGAATGAAATGGTGGAGTGAAGAGAGTAGGAGGAATCGGGAGAACTCCGAGCAAATTCACGCACAGAGTGTTTGTCCATCACAATATTTACTTGGCGTGAGTTTGGATCGCACTTCGATATATGTTGCGTATATTTAAGTACCTATAAATGTTTTGGTGCATTGTTGGCACTGATTATACTGATTAGGTGAGTTAGTGTTACCGAAGTATAGCTATAGCTTATTATCCTTTTCAAAATCCATATATAGAAATATTATATTCAAATTCATGCTCAGTACGTGGTATAAAATATTAGAAAAGTATTTTCTAGAGTTCCACCAACCTGTTTGTTGAATGTTAAAGATTACAAATTGATCATCCCCCGGTAGGCCCTCTATTATGACTGATTCCTCTTCTCTTAGGAAATCTCTTGGAGCAGTGTCGTTAAAGTTCAACTCCTCTTGCGTAGTATATGTTAAAGGAACCCACCAAAGAGTGCCATTATCAGGAGAACCATCAGTAATAAACCGTTTCTACAGAAACAATGATAGCAATTACAACTATAAAAAAGCTATAACAAAAACTATAACTACAACTATAAAAAATTCAAAAAAATATCAGCCTCAATCAGGCGCAAAACCAGAAGATTATCTGGAGTGGAGGTTCAATAATACAAGACACTACCTGTATATACTATAAGCAATTTTTAAGTAATGGCACCTATTTTTTCAGAATAAAATAATATAAATAAATTGATTTATACAAGAAACGAAATCGTACAAATACAGTGTAAGATCAAATACTTAGGATACATTAATCGTTAATCTGGTAGAGTAAATATATTCTAAGAAACTGAACAACTGTCTGTAGAATTAAAAAGTGTGTTCTCTCACCCCATCACCCGAGAGCGCGGCCCTGACCTGGTCAAATAACCACTTAGTTTAACGTTGGAAACAATTCAATAATGAAATAATGAATGGAACTTTCTTTAACATTTATGTAAAAAATATAACTTATTATAGTTTCTAGTAGTTTTACTAGTTTCTTTCTAGTGTATAGTTAAATTTATTTATTTATTTATTTATTTTAAAACTTCGAAAATTTCACTGGCTATTTTATTTTAATCATAGAGAGATTCCAAAGTCATACCACACCTACATCACAAAGGCATAAAATATATTTTAAGCGGATACACATTGAAGGAATAGTGAATGAATGTTTGCTTACTATACTGTAGTGTAAATGCAATTTTTTGTACTTTAATCATTTAGATGTTCTTTCTGTGTCAGTGTACTTTTGCATTGCCATGTTCACATGATTATAGATCGTTCTTTCCCTTGTATCTCCTGTGTTTCTGGGTGTTGGCCAGTAAAACTCTGAATTTCTCACTTTTCTTCACTCCTCTATCGATTACGCATTGTTTGATTGGTCAATGCTACTATCACTGTAAGATATTTCCTTCTCAGGTAGTATTCGCAGCATTAATAAAGAAAGATCAAATCTACAACTGCTTCCCCTATTTGCACAATCATTTCAAATAGTGATACCATGACTGCAGGGTGTGTTGAGATACCATCAGCAACTGGTAGAGTGAAACAGAGGAACTTAAGTCGCAATTTGAGGTAAAAAACTACCATTTACGAAAGATTCATTTTAAAAAAATCCTCTATTAGCTTTCTGAGAGTTACACAAATTTTGATATTACTTTCCTTAAATATTTAAAAAATCATCCTATAATGTTTGTTCTTAAATATTGAGGTACTTCATCACATTAGGTCTAGGACTTCAAAAAAAAAAAAGAAAAAAGAAAAAGAAAAAAACAAGAAAACATCTATACTGAATGTTCTGGAAAGGTCTTAGGTCAATTGAATCATGTAATATTCACTTTTCAGAAATCATCTGATACTGGCATCTAGATTTATACGAACCAAATTTTATACTGTGTTTGTTCCTGGATAATTAAAAGGAATGTATTCATCATTAATTTTTTCTCGTTTCCTCAAGTAGCAATACAACACATACATTTCTTATTGCTGATTCATTTTGTATGCTTACTTACCTGACTGACCACTGCGCTGCCTTGTTCATAGTCTCTTGTAACTGTTACGAGGGGATATCCTGCCTGCAGGATCCAGGAATCAAAAATCTCTTGCACATTCAAGTCTTCTGCTAAAGTTCCTTGCTCGTGAGCCACAGCATCAAGAGCTGAATATAAAGCAGGTCGCGTTCCAGAACCATATGCCCTACGATAATTTAAAATAAATCTATCTCAGTAACTGAACATGATAAAACTTTAAATAGGGTAAATAAAGTATTTGTAATAATAAAAATATATTTTTACTGACGTGATAAATGGCGTGGTGGTAGGAATCACGGGAAGGAGTTTAACAATTGACAAGTTGTATTAAAGTGCACAACTCCGATGTCATGATGAAGGAGCTTTAACATTCACGGATAATTCCGTGCTAGTAATGCTATAAAAGAACTTTTATCATTTTCTTTAACGTTATAATTAATTTTTAAAACTTAGTTTTTGAAAGTTTAGAACAATTATACAAATATTATATTAAAATTAATCCCCAGGATCTTACTCGGTTACCTCTTTCTTCATTCTACTATCTAAATAATACGATTTTTTATCACTTCTTGTTTGTCATTTGTAAAAATGAAATGAAATCTTAGAGTTTTATGTCCCACGGTTATGCCGGTTAGGCTAAAGAAGACGGTGATTATGAGAAATGAATGAAATGGTGGAATGAAGAAATTGGGGGGGAAAGGGAGAACCCTGAGAAAATTCACGCACACAGTGTTTGTCCACCACAAATTTCTCTTGGCGGGAGTAGGATTTGACCCAGGGGTGAACACTCTACCAATGAGCCAGCGCGGTCCCCGTTATTTGTCATTTGTATCTTTTCATTAGTAAAGTAATTCAGGGCTAAAGTATAGTACGCATACGAAACGAAACATACCTGTCATTCAAATAACGGCTGATCCCTTGACGGAAAGCCTCAGGTGTCAGGATGTGTTGAATCATTCTTATGATGGATGATCCTGTATAAAATTAATAATATTTCATAATTAATATTATTACAATGAAACTATTGAACTTTATTTTTCTAGCAATTTGAAAAATACTGTGCCTAGATCAATGTTGTTAGTAAGAAGAATGTAAGATGAAAATATACGAACAATAGATTTCAGGAAGATAGACAATACCTGATAATCATTTTATTATATTATAATGTCAATTTCCTTTTTCTCTTATGTTGTCAATATTTCATTCTAGCCAAAGGTAATATGATTATGTAATATAATATACCTACAGTGTAAAGACTGAAAAAGACACATTACGTCCAAGCAATTAAAATAAATAGAATCTTTAAATTTAAGTCCCACTGTCATGCCATGTAGATTAAAGCAGTTGGATCGTTATTGAAAATAAAAGACTATGAAAGAATTGGAAGAATGTGAAAGGAATCAAGAGTACCCATGAACACTAATGTCCAACAGAACTTCACATAATCTTCGATAGAAACTGAGCTCCTTCATGTCCTTCATGTCGGAACTTAACATTCCACTCAAATATCTCTCTAAAGTATGTCCAGTTCGTAAGTATAAACAAAGGACTAAAACGTTTTTTTATAGTGCCTTCTTAGATGATATAAGATTCTCTCCTGAGTTTTATCCCCACCCATCACATTAAACATGTTAAGAATATTCCATAGTTGGAGACCGCAACGTTACCTTTGGAATCCATTTACAAACTTGACTATACAATTCTCTATTTAATTTCTTTATATTTTCGGCTACCTTCTATAGTTCACGACATATTTCACAAAGTGTGATTTTCAATCCATTTTCATAGAGCTATGTAATTGTACTTATTTTTTAGATTACTAATAACATTAAATAAATATGTGTAATTTATTTTCTAATGTTCTATGAATGCATAAAATTTCATTGTAATTGACATTCTACCTGGAGGCTGCAATAACCATTTTTGCAAGAAACAAGGTGGAAAGTATATTTGAGGTGTGTGCTTAGTGGTTTAGTGGTTTAAAGGATTTCTGAAATATGTTCTCCAAAACTGACAAATTTGTTTCATAGCGTTTTCTATATAGTGGACTTGTATGAATCTTGAAATATAGAAAATTGGAAAAAGAAATAAAGAAAAGGGAAGAAAACAAATCAAAGAAAATATTTTAAGAAGTAATAATTCTAATTATTCTGTTGAGGATTGTATCTAGATTGAGATTTTTTAAAAAATATTCTTAAGTTACAAGCTTGTGTAGTGTAAATTACCAGGGGAATTAGCTTTGATTATTAAGATGTAATCTTGAGCGAGTTCAGCAAATATATTTTCGTTAATGGAATTAACGCAAAATATTATTGCAGGATTTTATGCGAGCTAAATCAAACGATAATTCACCATATTTTCCTACCCTTATTCTCTCCTGATATGCATTTAATAACATATAATTTTCAGTAAAGAACTGATCACCTCAAACGTATCTTATGTGAATTGTCGTATAGCGTAAACAATTTAATATTATTTATATTTTTGTAGAACATTACGGCAATGTGGAAAATTTATCTGTACAGTGTAGTAGTCTCTTACATACCTTTATTATAAGTGATGTCGTCAAACATTCTCTCAATTTGAGCTGGGGTGCTCACGTTCATGGAAATTGGTCTCGTGATACCTGTTGAGTCCTCAGAAAACACTAATTGAATTTGATCAATTAAGAATTGTTGGTCGTACTTGTATTCAGGATCAACCTGAGAAATTGAATTTAAAAAGCAAATAGTCAATTCCTTGCTTAGTTTATAAGTATGATATAATGATGCATTACATTTTTATCACCAACTAATGAATAAAAAAGTTCAATTACGTTCCAAGGAACGAAAATTGTAAAAAGTATTTATTTCAGATATTTACCTATGAAAGAATACACTAATTTCGTTCGCATTAGTGTACTATACATATTTTGTAAGATTAGCAAATATACTATATTGAAGACAGAAATTATAAATGTTAAGTCATGCTAAGTGACCGCCCTTTTAAACCATCGCTTCTCAGTATAATAGGAGCTGATGGGTTAACATAAGTTTACTTCGCACCCAACCAGATACATGCTTGGTACGTAACATATAACTTCTATACCAACCGTTTACGTAACTCGTACATGAGGTATATAAATTTCAGGTTCCCAGCAGTTGTCACTATGTAAGTACTCTTCGAGGAATTTCTGATAATTAAAAGGTATTTTACATGCTTTACTGAAATATGAGGAATGTAAATAGCACATACCTCATGTACCATGGCCCTGTCTCGCGTAGTTGCTTCACATTACGGCTCTCATTTGCCTAAGTCTGCGCAAACCGAGTTGGTCAAGGAAAAAAGCTGGGTTTGAAAGAAGACGGTATTTATTTTGAGATGTGCACTGATTGTATTTAATATAAAATAAATTAGAAATATCGTTTACAAGATTTCTGTTTGTTTGAGGTAAGTTGCATATGAAAGTCAACGACTATTGCTTTAGATGTTTATTAATGTACGTACGTGACGTATTTTCACGTCACATGTTCTCCATAACACTTATACGTTCAAACGTTTGTATATTAAAGTACGTTCACTAGAAGAAAATATCAAATTTTGTATTATTGTTATGGATTCTAATTTAATTGCTGGCGGCTTGGCTTCGCTCTAGCAATCGTAACAGCTAGTATAGTCGCTAATATCAAATTTCATACCTTTCTGTGTGTCAATCGCATATGCATAGGAAGAACATAGATAACTTCCTACCACATACACAGCACATGATTTCTTTATTTGGTATCATCCAGGTACATACTTATGTATTTAAAGGAATATTCTTGACACATGACTAGTACAGTCCTGGCACATGTCAGTAAATATGTCAAGTACATACCCGGTATGTGATACGCAATAGCAAGTATATTTCTCGATATGTGTCAGGCGCATACTTTAGGGCGGAAGTAACTTTATTCCCTTTATGTGAATTTCACATGATTTCTCTATTCAAGTACCTATCATGTATAGTCCAAAGTACCTCGAAGAACATTCTTTACACATACTTAGCATGTACTTGTGTTGAATGGGTTGAATGTTATTTACTTTTAAACATTTTGGACTAAACTATATGAATAAGATTTAGATATAGAATAATCGAAACAAAGAAGGGTATAATGTGAGAATAATTTATTAAAAATTTTTATTGCATACTTACTCCATTTACAGCAATGTGTTCAAAGAAATTAGCAAATCCTTCGTTAAGCCAAATGTCACTCCACCAATGCGTTGTTACTAAATCACCAAACCACTGATGAGCTTGTTCGTGAGCCATGATTCCAATAATACTCTGTTGCCTTCGTATTGTGTTCACCGAAGGATTATGCAGCAGATTTCCTTCTCTAGGAATATGAAAGGTTGTAAAATATTAGTACAAGTGTTTGTTTCCTGTTGAACAACACTATTTAGTTTCATCTATTATTCCATCTATTAAAATTAAAATTATACAGTTGAGGTCAGAGAATCACATGTAACTACTATATTATTATTATTATTATTATTATTATTATTATTATTATTATTATTATTATTATTAGTAGTAGTAGTAGTAGTAGTAGTAGTAGTAGTAGTAGTAGTAGTAGTAGTAATAGTAGTATTTTATAGTTTATGTTCTGTATTTTTCAGGGGAATTTGTTGCTAAAATATTTATGATTTAACTGCATATGCTTTATGCTTTGGTCACTTTTATCAGAGTCGTTTTAGTTTGGGTGGGTGATAAAATTAGGGTATTGCATGTCTTTCAGCATCGGAGGCTATATGAGAATTGTAGGTACAGCTTAATGTGCAATTCAAACCACATGAGCTCCCACTTAGAATCGAACTCTAGTTTCTTGCACCGAGAGAGTGGACGCAGACCATATAGCCGCGATGTAGTTCTCTAGATGTCGTTTATCTATTTTTCTGTTTCACATTTAAAATTAAAATATTTGTTTCAGTGTGGAAACAGGAACGAAAAGTGGAAGTATTCAGGAGAAACATGTTAAAATATATTTTTAAATGAGTGCAAACAGAAGAACATAAACAAAAAGAAACGGCTACGAAAATTATAAAATCGCACGTTCTTGTATCAAATCAGAATGGGCATTCTATACTATGCAATGATCTCTTCTCTGTTTCACATGAAATTTTAAAATATTTTATTTACGTATTTTATTAAAAAATTTTCCGATCGATTTGTCCCAAAGTTTGATAGGAATTTGCTCTCAAACACACTTTGTTTACCATCATATGATCTGTCGAGGGTTGTATTTAATATATTTGAATAAGGTTATAGTTAAACAATGCTTACATTTTTAGCATTCAATAATAATTTTTGTTCATACTTGATTAACCATGTTCTTCGTGCTAGTCTTCCTAAAGTCAGATTGAAGTATTATTCTAGGATTACAAGAAAATGTTCTATAATAATAATAATTATTATTATTTTATCTAGAACTATGGATGAGGGTTTACTTTCTTGTATATAATTTTGTTGACCTTGATGATATTTATTGATTAGTATAAGCCTAATCATTGGACCTATTTTTCGTGAAGTGCTAATAAAGTTGGAGAATGTATGTACACCTTGTCTCAAAAAGGTTGAGCGCATTCTTTACTGGTGTTTTGAGGCAATAATTTTCTAAGTCCAGCTTCGGGTATCTTCGGGAAAAAGTAAGCCAGGTTCGAACCTCCAAGCCAGCCTTTGCAATCGGGAAAAAGTTTGCAGATGTGTTTTTCTTCTTTTAAATATAATAAGACTTGTTACCAAGTGTTAAAAAAAAGCAACATTGATTGAAATACTTAATGATACAATATTTCGAAACCTTTTTTTTCAATCTCAGCACATGCTTGTTTGTCATTTAGCTCTCCATACGTAATGGAACATTTAAATACGTTAACGAATCTTTCCATATGCAAAAGAATGCTCAAAGTTAAGAAATAGAACATAATTATCGCCTGAGTACTAAAATAAAAGTCAAAGTAGAACAGAAACAGCGTTTGTAATGGATATGAATGTCATAATTATCTTGAGATCCGTTATGCATCGCTGGAAGGTTGTGTTAGCTCATTGGTAAGCTGTCGGGTTTCAAATCATATGGTTGAGGGTTCGAATCCCGTCTAGGCTAATCCTTTTTTTAAAATTATATTTTCCGCAATGCATGAAAAATTATATAAAATAATTACATTAGAATACATAAGTTGTGTATATATAACATAATCATTGCAGAACATAGTAATTATTATGTTTAAAATATAACATCTGAGATAATTTTCACAGTAGGTCGGTATTATATATGAGGATGTAAATACAAGTTAAGAAACTCGTTCAATAGCAATAAATAAATCATGTAGTGTATTTATTTGCAGCTATTTGTCATATAGAGGGTAATTCTCAACATTCATAATACAGAATGTCATTTATGTTTTTGAAAAGTTATTGGATGCATAAACAGAAGGTATAAACAGAGAATCCAAAGTCGGAACGCTCGCAAAAAAATTCATGAACCCCAAAGGTCACGTGAGCAGACTGGAATTGTCCTTATGAAGCATGCCACAGCAGAAAGTCTTTACATAGATTTTCAATTCAATTCCTGATATATGCTTTTGCAATGTGGAGGTGGTTATGCCTTGAGTCGCCCTCTCTCGCTCGCTCGCTCGCTCACTCTCTATTTATACAGAATATAAAAGTGGATTTATGTGTGTATTTCAACATAATTCTGATATATCTAGAGCAATTTTAACTATATTTCTTACAGTCTGGAAAAAGAGTACTGTCGGGATACATATCAAAAATGCTAGAAACGGGTCGATATTAGTATCGAATCTATAGTTTCGTGGTCGCTTAGGTGAATAGTTCTACTTTCAATTCAAGTCCAATTAAGCTTCCATTAGCACCCAGGGTGGTTACGTAGCGACATAAAGATATCGAAATCATTCGATATTAGAATCGAATCGTAAGTTTTCAGCGCCGCTAACAGTGCAGCATTTCCCATTAGTCCACATTAGTCCACATTTCACATTAGTCCCATTGCCTAGAGGGCAACATATTTGCAGAGTGCAAAGTTTAAAACTTGAATAATATTTTAATTTTTCCGTATGAAAAAGTTATAAATCAAGAGCAAATATACTATTTCACGAACAATCCTCTTTTACTATTTTAATATGTTTAATAATAGCATAAGAAATCTAATAGTAATTCAGAACATGTTTCACAGTTGTTATTTTTTGTTACATAGTTGTAGCTGTAGCATGTAGTGAGTGGAATTTAATTAATTCACTAATTAACCATATTCGAATTAAGTTTTATTTTTAAGTTCGGGATGAAGGGGTGGAGAAATATGTAGTTATTGGGGGCACCGAGCTTTTCTACATTTTACTTTCAAGATCTCCATTTTTCTTTTGTCATTTGTTTCTAATAAAAAAAAGTTCAGTCACTTTTGGATTGTCATAGGATAGTAGGAGTTGGATTTTGGGATGCAGCCTGTGAGATTCTAGAGGAGCTAACTGCTTGAAAAAATATTTTTGAATCATCTGTAACATATGAAATAAGGATATGTATCATAAAAAATTGAAAGTAACTATGTCTGCGTAATCATCACGGTCAAATTGCAAAGTCAAATGAATTGACGTTTGGTATATAATCAGGCTCCATTCCCAACTGGGAAGTTACCATACGCGTGTCACTTTCATTATAATACATATCCTTAGGGGGAGTAGAAGTCCGAATTTTTGCGAAAAATTTAGTATCTTACAAGCCGTTCAACTGAGAGCTGAAATTCAACATATAACTCTTTATTAAAAATAAAGAAAATATGTCCTAGCATTTTTTTAAATTATCTTTTATGAGCGGGGGGACGGGGGTGCATTTTGTATATATTGGAAATTGGTAGTGGGTTGATTTGTAAAAATAATCGAAAACGATTGATATTAGTTGAGAAACAAATTGAGTAATGCAAACTAAAGTTCTTTTTGAATTTTATACCCACTGCTTTCTATTTATAATTGCTGAAGCTGGTGCCATAAAGTTAGAGAAAAATGGCCATAAAATTTGTATTCTAAACTTAATTACATTGGCATTTTCAATTAGTACGGCATGCTTAATTATATAGAAAATTAGTTTCTCTCTCTCTCTCTCTCTCTCTCTCTCTCTCTCTTTTTTTTTTTTTTTTTTACGTTGGTCTACTTTTCCTTGATTTGAAACTTTCAAATTTTACCCTATTTTCTACTGAAATGTGTCTGTAAGGCAACAAAGAAATATATATATATGATAAATTTAAATTCATTTTAATTTGGAAGATGAGAAACACTTTGCCATTATATATCGTAAAGGTCAGACCCACCAGTATTGTAACAGAGAGGTGCTTGAGCCATTGACGGTAGAAATTCAAACTCCGATAAGTGATAATTTCACAGTCTTGTTTTATTACAAGTGTAACCTCTTTAGTCAATGGAGAAGAGGACGTGGGCCATCGGTCAGAGTTGATGTCGATGGGTTTTGGTGGTTCGGAGTTGGTCGCAATGGTTCAGAGTGGTTCATAGTTGGTGGTGGGTCAGAGTGGATCACGATGGTTGATGGGTCAGAGTGGGCCAATGGGGCATTTGGGTGGTGGGTGATAGTGGGTCATGGTGGGTCGTGGATCAAATTTTCATTGACCCACACCATCTCTGGTTAAAATTGTACTAAAGATAAGAGGGACCGAAGATGTATGTCGGCTATTATGCTCAAATTTTGCTCATGGATAGTACTCCACCAGGAAGCAATAAATCTGAAACGGTTCACGGTATCACCTTCTAGAACTCGAGATGTAGGGGTTTGTCTGATTGGCTAAATTAAGACGTCAATGATTTATCCTTCAACAACCAAGCTTTTTATGATCGTTTCCGTGGGGAAGTCAGAAGAACACGTGCCTAGTAATCGTAATATTGATAGTTTGCGTCCACCCCAGGTATTTGTTTTGTGTTTTTTTGATTCAGCTAAATATAAACAAAACACACATATAGGCATTTTGACATATTTCGGGAGAGTAATTTTGTGGTTCGTTGGCGTTTCATCGCGTCTCTGCTGCTGGTGGTAAAGTTTTCAAAATGGAACTTGGGCCACCACGGATCGTCGCTGCGGGGCCACCAATTTCTGGCGAGAGGTCAATAGTTGACCATCTGTAGTCCACCGACGCTTACAGCTTAGAGTAATGAACGATGTCTTTGCCTTGTAGAGTTCATGACTACCGACGTCGGCAGTCAACTAGCTTTTAGTATTCCTTTACTAACCATCTATTGTTCATGTTTGTACACGGTGTTGTCATAATAATAATAATAATAATAATAATAATAATAATAATAATAATAATAATAATAATAATAATAATTATTATTATTATTATTATTATTATTATTATTATTATTATTATTATTATTATTATTATTATTATTATTATTTGTAGTAATAGTAGTATAATTGATGATAGAATAATTATTGTCTATGTATTGTCTAGGTAGGACTACACACAGGATTTGGCTCGTTTTGGTTCGACTTGACTCTAATCCGAGTCGAGTTGGAAGATATTTTTCGCGCCGAGTCCAAGAGTAGACCTCAAAGATGTCTGTTTCGAGTCGAGTCGAGTTTCAAAGGAAAGTCGTTCGTGCCCATCCCTACTAATGAGAGCTTAATCGGAGTTAAGCGAAATTGAAAGTCTCACTATTTATCTAAGCGACCCCGAAAACTATGAATCTAATATCGATCATTTTCTAGCAATCTTTTATATGTATCCCCCTCCCATTCACCATAGGTAACCCGACAGCAATCTTTTTGAAACTATAAGAAATGTGGTTAAAATTACTCTAGACCAGTGGTTCTCAATCTAATTCCTATCACGATCCCCTTTTATCACACGCTCTTGCCAGCGAGCCTTTTATAATTTGTTTTATAATAAGCTTGTGTGGGATTTTTAACATACCTATTTCTATAATAGTAGAATCCATTTTTTTGTTCATAGTGAACAGTGCCATGGAAAATCAGCGCCCGGGGCGAGAGTATAGTACGATGTCACCGTATATATGAGTGACGTCGACAGACTAGCTACGAAGCGCCACCATGGTTGGCACGAAGCTCAATAACATTTTCAAAATAAACCCTACCTTTCCTTAATTTTGAGCACATTTTATTACGTTTTTCCTTCTATTTTACACATGTGCACATGTACTTTCCTAACATGAGTAACACACTTCCTCCGAAATGTGTGGCCCCTTTTTTCGGCGCCCGGCACTGACAGTGGATACAGTAACTGTAATATCTATATTCCCAATGTCGAAGGTGCTGGTTCAAGATGGATGTTAAACTCCTTCATTGAAGAGGCCATTAACGTATCCGATCTAAGCCCACAACTTCTTGACCAAATAATAGAATGATCATGCGACAAGTCTTTGCAACTGTAACGAGGACTTGGACTTTTTTGTAACGAAGACTTGGACAAGTTCTGCCTGATGAGGAGAGAAGAATATCCTGGTCTGGGGATTGCTGCTTTAAAAGTAATAATTCCATTTGCTATATCGCACTTGTGTGAAAGTGTGTTTTTTTATGGTAAACTTTAAAACAAAGATAAGAAATCGCTTATCAGTTGAAAATGGTTTGATAATGTTCGTCATGAAGATTGAACCGGACATTGCTGCACTAGTGAAATTACACCATGCTTAGGTATCTCATTAGGTTTTAATTTTAATTGTATTTCAATGTGCAGGTTTTGTTGCATGTGTATTTTTCTAGTATTTCTATATACAGTTCTCATTAGTTTTATATCATACCTCTTTGATTTAAATTCATTTTTAAACAACTCTACTAACTAACTAACTCTATGGCCTATGGAACCCGGAGGTTCAATGCCGCGTTCACAAAAGCTCTGCACTGACTTCTATCCTTAGCCAATTGGATCCAGTTTCTACTTTGTATTCTTATCTCAGCGAGATCCATCTTAATATTGTCCTCCCATCTGCGCCTAGGTCTTCCTAATGGTCGTTTTCCGATTGGTCTTCCAGTCAAGATTTTGAAAGCGTTTCTACTTTCTTCCATTCTAGCTACATGACCTGCCCACCTAAGCCTTCTAGACTTGACAATGTTGGGTAAACCGTATAAATTATGTAGTTCCTCGTTATGAAGTTTCCGCCATTCCCCATTCCCGTTCCTCTTGGGTCCGAATATTCGTCTAAGGATCTTGTTCTCAAATACTTTCAGTCTATGTTCTTCCCTCAGAGTAAGCGACCATGTTTCGCAACCATACAGAACAACAGGCATGATTATCGTTTTGTATATTTTAAGCTTCAAATTTCTCGACAGAATTCGCGACGACAGGAGACTTTGAACCGAATAGTAACACGAATTCTACACCCTTTGAAAATGTTCAGTAGACTTATTTTTTATTGTTCTTTACAGTGTGTATAAAAAATAAAAGTATGCTTATCAGAACAAAATTAAAAATAATATTTAAAAATAATATTTAAAAATAATTTCTGGTATTAGATTCTAACTACATTTATCTCTTCCGCCTATCTTCGCGATTCCCTAGGGGCCGCGACTCCCAGGTTGAGATACCCTGCTCTAGGCATACATGAGTTATGTTGGAACATACATACATACACTTTTATGTGTATAAATGCAGATAAGAGAGATATGAGAGAGAGCGATTAAGGAATTGCCGCTTTACTTTTGCGATTCGCGAATTTCTTGCGTGACAGTTTGGGGCTAGCTAGTTTTTTGTCTTGGACCACGATCCGATTTTCGATATGCTCTACCTAAATGCTGTAATGCGAATATTGAGAAGTTATCTGCGATGAAAGTAGCTGCAAATAAATACATTACATAACTTATTTATTGCTATTACACGATTTTTTAAATTTGTATTCAATATTCACACATAACACACCGACGTTCTGTCAATACCTCAGATGTTATATTTTAAAGATAAGAATTACTTATGTCGTGAAATGATATGAATATATATATTCAACTGATATATACAACTGATGATATGAATATATATATTCAACTGATATATACAACTGACGAATTGTAATGTAACTATTTTACATAATTTTCATGCATTGAGGAAAGTAGAATATCATAAAAGAATTTCACCTGAACGGGTATCGAACTCACGATTTTAGCGCTCGGTGGTGTACCACTGAGCTAACAGGACCGCTTTTCGGAAGCTGCTTCTGAAATATAACTGAGCTCATACGTAAATGCTCTTTTCCGTATGGAAATCACAATGACGAAACGAGAGTGTGAATACATAGTCTCGAAATATTGTATCATTAAGTATTTCAATGTTACTTTTTTCTACACTTAATACCATTTCAACATGTTTTATTATATTTAACAGAAGGAAAAACATATCTGTACATCGTTTCCCGATTACTAAGGTTGGCTTTGGAGGTTCGAACCAGCAGCTTTAGTTTACTGTTTTCCGAAGATACCCGAAGTTGGACTTCGAAAGTGTTTGTCTCAAAACAGCTATCATCATATTGCTCAATCTGTTTGGTATATGGTATATGTTTTTATACGTGTAAAGTAAGTATAACAATTCATTCTTTAAACAGCTTTTCGTATGTATTAATATTTCTTTATAAAAACTGTTTTTAATATTATTATTACGGCGCACCATTTTCAGATTTCTTTCGCGAGTCGTTGACCAAGTCGTTCCCCACCAGCGTTGCCAGACTCACAGCTCGGAATTATTCCAAAACCTGATCGAACTTATGCTAGATTCGGTCAAATTATGCTAGATCCTCATAATTACTAATTCAGGAGTTTGAAAAAACGAAGTTGAGATACGATAACGTAACTTAAAATACACAGAGAGCAAGAATGCATGGATAGAACTCAATACTTCACGCACCAAAATTTTAACTCAACTAAATTAATGCAGTCGTTGCCAGATTCAATGGCGTATATGTCGTATAAATGAATGCAAAGTTTTTGTTTACATATTTTGAAAGAAAATTACTTCGCAGCATAAGCGGAGTTGGGAATCGTCTGCTGGGGGGGGGGGGCAGATTTTTGGTCGGTCTCGGAGCTGTCATTTCAGGAATAAATATGATCATGAAGTCAGAAATAAAGATGAAGTTGTCAAAAAGTTGGGGGGAGAATGGCCCCCATAGCTCCGCCCACGCGTCGGAGTTAAAGGATTAGAAAACCCTGGGTGGAGCCACAAAAAAGCCCAAAGACGTTTCGAACTTACTTCGAAAAATAAGACTGCCTGTATGGTTTACCGACTGTATGAATCAATGGAAGAGGATACATTTCTGCCGTTCTTTTTCTTCCCACGACCAACTTCTTTCTCATCTCCAGGTTTTACGGCTTTTCGATAAACTTGCTGAAATTGTGCTAGATTTGGGCAGGATGCTAAAAGCAAAATGCTAGATGCTAGAGACATGCAAATTATGCTAGATCTAGCATCATTATGCTAGATCTGGCAACGCTATTCCCCACAATAGGCGTGTCGTGCAAGTAACCAATCACACGTCAGGTACTAGCTTTTACCTATTGCTTCCTTCTCACAGCTCAGAACATTGGTAACTATGGATAGACGTACAGCAGTAATTACTTTATGGAGTTGGAAGGTTATTCTGCAACTGCAGCTAGCAAGCGAGTAGGTGTCCCGGCCTCTACAGGAAGGCGATGGATTCGGAAATATGGTGCTACAGGTCAGACTGATAATTTACGATCTCCTGGTCGTCCGCATGTGTCAACCGAAGCCCAAGATGCGAGATTAGTAAACGAAGCCCGGTTAGACCCACTAAGGACGTCTAGACAGCTAAGGGAAGTTTCTCTCTTTCCTGGTAGTAAGCATACAGCTCTGCGAAGGCTTCTTCATGCTGGGTTACGTGGCCGTGTTGCTGCCGTGTAGGAAAAACTCTCAGGCGACCACAAAATTTACCGTCTCGCGTTTGCACAGGCGAATGTGGGTCTCAATTGGGAAAACGTAGTTTTCTCAGATGAGTCCATATTCACAACATCAAAGGAGGGACGCCGTTTTGTGTATCGTCCGAGAGGCACCCGATATGACCATGGATATGTGGCTGCTTGCAATCGCAGTGGCCATGTATCTATTTTATGTTGGGGTTGGATTTCTAGTCGCGGAGCAGGACAGCTTCATAGAATTGAAGGACATCTGGACAATGCTCAGTACTTAGACATTATCAGTAATATCATGGTGCTATCTGTACGAGTATTTCAGCCTGATGGTGTAATTCAGTTCCAGCAATACCAGTCGCCAATACATACTTCCCGTGTGATTCAGGAATGGTTCGCAGGGCACCCTGAGATTGATTTAATCGACTGGCCGCTCGTGGAGCAGACCTCAATCTCATGCAAAATATGTGGGCAGAAGTGAAGCGTACTCTAAGGGAAAGTTGGCCTGAGGCAGATCCACCAAGAACTCAGGATGACCTGTGGCATCTTGTTTCCGAAGCATGGCTGGAGGTAGGGGAAGGAGATAGATTTGTCACCCATGTAATAGATTCCATGCCCAGAAGAATGGAGCGTGTAATAAATTCAGAAGGGTCTTGGACACAATATTAATGTCCCCGCCTTAACTCCCGAAAACAGCCCTTTTCAGGGCTACTTAAACGCTTCTGAAAATATTTCTAGAAGTAAACCACTCCTTGTATCCGATTTCTGTGCAATCCTACCAACAAAAGAATGATAATTAGCTGTAGGCTTTGAACTCAAGACCTCTTTATTGGCAAGTCCGTACTCTACCAGTGAGCTAACATGAACACGCAAACCCAATCTGAAGAAACACGATTTTCAATTTCTGGTATTCGATGACAATGGGTGATATCAATAAAAATAAGTAACTACTCCTGAGAAGTCCTGCTCGAGAATCGGAGTAACTACAGCTGGAGTAATCTCCTCCCTCAATTTCGTATCAATAAAACAAGCCACTACTCAGGTCTAGTCTGCTCCAGATTTATGAACGTTTACTCGCGCTTCCTCTGCACGTAGCACTGAGTCGTATCAATAAAAGAAGTGATTACTCATTTCTCCCATTCATCGCGCAGTCATTTCGTTGTTTTTAATCTATGGCGTAGTATCTTAAAAGCCATGGAAGGGGCAAGTAGCAACGATAGCTTCAATCAAAGTGCATTTGTGGATATTGTAAAAGAGTTTCCAGTGGTACTTTCAAAGTCACAGCTACCAGAAAGTAAACGAAGGAAAGCCGAAGCTTTGAATGTAATTACAGTGAAATGCACCGAAATATCAAATACATCTACGACTGAGACACAAATTCAAAAGAGAATCTTTAATATTCGAGCGAGAATAAAAGAAAAATAAAAAAGAAGAAAACAATTTAAAAAAAAACGGGAAAGAAGAAAGTAATACTAAAACCATGGGAATGAACCTATTTGAGCTGATGGATGTTGATTGGAATCCAGCAATATCAAGATTAACACGACAAGCGCATATCACGTGTTATCCAAGGTCTTTGTAGATTGTTTGGCTTTAAGAACGAAATCAGACACTTGGCTCCTTTGTTTTCTTTTTTAAAAAGTCCAGCCACCCACGTCATAAATCACGTCCATCTGATTGCGTTTTCCACACCATACGTGTCCCCTTTCGCCTTGACATAAACTAAATACATTCTCATGTATACACCCTTATACACCCTTTCTATCAACGTTGAGTTGAGTTGATTATTAGTTTAACGTCCTTTTCAGTAGCGTGCCTATATGAGACAGAACCCACTGATTAACGTGGAATCCAAACCACATGAGCTCCTGCCGGGAATCGAACGCGGGTCTCCTATGCCAAAGGCATGTACGCTAACCGCTTAGCCACGAAATAGCTCTTCCTATTAACGTATTACTCTTCAAAATACTAGGTTTCTTTAATGCCACTTGTGTATAGTCAAGTGCTCCGATAGCACCCGGAAATGTATATTGTTCTTGCCACTCTGCCTTTCCTGTTTGTATATTACGCACACTTCCGGAAACAATCCATTTTCAGGTAGTCATAGACAGTACTTTGAGCCATACCAGAATCCCCTGACATTCCGACCTGGAATCCCGGATCACTCACGTAACGCAAGAAAACCCAGGGCACCGATTTCTCTGTAAATTTGGGGGGGAGGGCATTCAGATGCAGAAGGTATATATATCAGGATTTTAAGACAAATTGCACTCTAATTATGTCAAATATTGTATATTCATAAATACAATAGGGAGCCCACATGAGTTTTGGGGAGCCCGGGCCCCCTCAGGATCGGCGCCCTTGAAGAAAACCCGCATCTTTTCATCATTACGTAGTCCATCACCCCGAATTTCGGTTGATTCTCCTTTAAAAATGTTGTGCTAATCACTACATTTTCTTTCATAAACTTATAATGCTTTTTGTAATCTCCATTTCCAACATTTCTATGCAGTTTATAAGTTTTTCTACGTAGTAAAACAATCATACACTCTGCCATATTTCGCACGGAGTCACCTATTTAGCTTGCTCCACAAATTTGGAGAAGTTACTAGCATCACAGAGGAGTCTTTGATTTTTATTGATATCAAACGCGGAGTAGTTACTCGGCTCGAGAATAGAGGTGTGGTTACTTCAAAAGGGCGGGGCTTCTCCGAGGTCAGCCGAGGCGACTAGTGCTCAGTTCTCTTTTTATTGATACCAATGCGAGTAACTACTTTAAAATTGGGCGTAATGAGTAACTTCTCCGTTTTATTGATATCACCCATATGATGCTGATATACTTGGCAAATGTTGTATTCAACTTGGGATATTCCGCAACACACACACACACACACACACATAAACAAAGCGAAAGAGAGAGAGAGAGAGAGAGAGAGAGATGAATATACAAAAGCATATTCAACGTATTCGAATGAGACTCTAAGTAACGACATTCCGTTCTAAAGAGAATTTGTGTTTCTTCCCGTGACGTTAAGGGGATCGGGAAAAGTTATGTGTCTTGAAGCAGGATACGACTTTGGATACTCTGTTTATACACTTTCTATATCCGTAGGAATATATTGTATTTCACGAATGTAAATGACATGCTGTAATGAGAATATTGATATCATTCATGAGAATATTTGTCATACATCTGTATGACAAATAGATGCAAATAAATACACTACATAACTTATTTATTGCTATTAAATGATTTTCCTAACTTGTATTTACATCCTCATATATAATACCGACCTACTGTGAAAATTATCTCAGATGTTATATTTTAAACATAATAATTACTATGTTCTGCAATGATTATGTTATATATACACAACTTATGTATTCTAATGTAATTATTTTATATAATTTTTCATGCATTGCGGAAAATATAATTTTAAAAAAAGGATTAGCCTAGACGGGATTCGAACCCTCAACCTTATGATTTGAAACCCGACAGCTTACCAATGAGCTAACACAACCTTCTAGCGATGTATAACGGATCTCAAGATAATTATGACATTCATATCCATTACAAACGCTGTTTCTGTTCTACTTTGACTTTTATTTTAGTACTCAGGCGATAATTATGTTCTATTTCTTAACTTTGAGCATTCTTTTACATATGGAAAGATTCGTTAACGTATTTAAATGTTCCATTACGTATGGACAGCTAAATGACAAACAAGCATGTGCTGAGATTGAAAAAAAAGGTTTCGAAATATTGTATCATTAAGTATTTCAATCAATGTTGCTTTTTTAAACACTTGGTAACAAGTCTTATTATATTTAAAAGAAGAAAAACACATCTGCAAACTTTTTCCCGATTGCAAAGGCTGGCTTGGAGGTTCGAACCTGGCTTACTTTATCCCGAAGATACCCGAAGCTGGACTTAGAAAATTTTTGCCTCAAAACACCAATAAAGAATGCGCTCAACCTTTTTGAGACAAGGTGTACATGGTGTACAGAGGAAATGTAGCAAAATAAACTGTTACCTAATAGTTCTCTTTTGTAGCTGGCTAAAGTACGCTGTCATATTCTATGCATACGTAAGTAATTTTCCAAATTCAGAAGCAGTATATTCTGTACAGATCCCTGGTGTACTTCTGTAATCGATCTTAATTGAAAGCGGGATAATAAAATAGATCTGAGCGAACGCTCATACATTGTGTTCGGACTACCGAACACATCGTATTAAGTCTGGGCATAATTTGGAACACAGGTAAATAGTATATTCAAGTTTCATAATCTATAGAACTAAACAGCATAAAGAACAGCAAGTGCATTAAAAGGAGTTCATAATATTGACATTCACACAAAATTTAGTTATATTACTGCCATGGCAATTAGTCATTCAATGGGTACGCACTAGGATTATGTGCGTAGTGATGAGTTTAATAGTAAATAAAATGTCATATTTCGTACCTGTCTTCTGTCTGAAGGTACTACAAATTATTCTATACTTACCCGTATGTGATCAATCCCCAGTTTTCCATGGCACCACCCTTGCTTGGAAGAGCTACGGAATCCAGTTTTGGAAGAGCGAAAGGAATTCCTGTATATTCGGTTAAATAGTCTATGATTTGCGGACCAACTTCTACTGCGTACCAAGTATCGTTAATGAGCGCTCTTTGTGCATAAATGGTATAATTTGAGCTGCTCGAGGCTGTGGCAAAATCAGATACTAGGAACACTACCAGGTATGAAGACATATATACAGATTCATCAAAAGTGTCCAAATAATATCCAGGAATATCAGATCTGAAAAAAAGAATAATATCAGCTCTTAAATTGCAGCACATTAGTAAGCAAAATAACAGTAATTTATTATTACGTACTATAGATTAAACTTCTAACATTTGTTTCTTGTAGTGTGCATAGACAAATGGTTAACATCTTCGCTTCGAACTAGGGAGGTATCGTTTCCGGATCCACTTGCTGGTCTACGCATAAGCCGAATACCACAACGGTCCTTTCTCATGGTTGTCGCATGGCATTAAGTAAGGTCTTAAAAAATTTTAAAGCTAACAGAATATTCTTCTTTCTGTTCTAGAAAAGAGGAGTGCTTTTGCTAAGGACTTACTTGCATATATAAATTTTGTTATATATATATACATATATATATATATATATATATATATATATATATATATATATATATATATATATATATATATATATATATATATATATATATATATATACCACCTTAGATATCTTTGGTCAAGAAGGTGGTTTTCGTAATTATTGCATCCAAAGAGTGGATATTATTTTCTACTGAGTGTCAATACCAAAATGATACATGATTTTCATATGTGTAACTGTAGTAATTGCTATTTTCAATATAATATGAAGTAGATAATAAAAATTATTATGAGACCAAGAAGTGCAAGAATTAGGGGAGAGAAGTTGGGAAAGAGCACTCTCACTGTAGCTTTAACAATTCGTTGTGAAAATAAAACTTCGAGTATACAATAACATAAGAACATTATAGATATTATCTGCAATGAAGCAAGTTAAAGTACTTAAAAGATGTTATATCATTGGATATTTTATTACTTTTCACCTCTGAAAAAATAACCAGCTATGGTTCAACTAGGGATGTACACAATTGTTTCTATTGGAAGTATAGACAAGATAAGTCAAATACCTTATCATGCTCATCGGAGGATTAATTGGATTTTATTAGGCAAACAGTAGATCACAAATTCCACATGTATCTAACAAATATAAACCCTTTTTAACCTTAAATTGCACCTGATATATCTAATCCAACTTATTACCAATGTTGTCTGAGTCGATAATTTAGTGAGCAATATGGAAATATAATTATGCTGCGAGAATAATGCCACTATTGGAAACAGTAACAGCTGACCGAGACCTACTTCATATTACTCTGATACAACATGAAACAAAGTTTTATTATTTCATGAGCCTCCAAATTACCACAAGAAGGAAAGAAAGTAAGAACAGCTATAACATTTTGTTGGTTTGGTCAAACCAAAACTATCTGATATTGCTTTTTTCTTTATATCCTTTAATTTCTTTTTTGTGGTAGTTTGGAGGCTCATGAAATAATAAAACTTCACACGCACAGAATATGACTTATTCATGTCCTGTATATAGAAGACAAGTAGGATAAGAAAACGTGATGTATTTAATGGGAAGAAAGAGATGCATATAAAATAATTATACATTTGGTTACGATAGATCATCAATGTATTCATTATTTCATCAAGGAATGTGAAGCATTTTTAACCCTGTAGGATACTTTGTGCAGTTGCGTATCTTCGACAGAGCTAAACTTCGCCTTACATCAGTACTAATAGTGCATTTTGTCAGCATGCATTACATGGAAACAAATTTAAGTGCTGACAAAGTAGAGAGTATTGCCAAAAATATGAACAAAGTAATTATCAGTTATGAATTTTCAATTTTAATAATTTACTGCGTTTGTACTTTTAACTATTGACGTTTTTGTTAAAATGAAACTAAGGCGTGCATATCAATCTCATTTGTAATCAATTTGTAATCTACATATATTATGACAGTGCGAATGGTATATCCATTGCCTGTAAGAAACTTCCAAACAACGGCGTTCTTCTGCTAGATACACAAGCAACTACACTCAGTGGTACCTACCATATAAAATTTGGAATGATGTCTAACTAGCCCATGGATTCTAGCACACCTTGATGAATTAATTAATTATCCTAATAAATCAACATAGCTTATGTGGATTTCTCAGATATCACTATATCTGTTTCTAGTATAGATATTGGGACTGTAGATATTGCTTGCTTTCAATGAAGCTAATGCCTTTGTTTTCACGTGTTCTCTTCTCATCAAAAATTCTTTCAAACTTCAATCTATTAAAATGAATAGCAAGTGTTATGAAGTGCATGTTTTGTTTTTGCTATGGCAAAATAGATAAATGTATTCAGATACATACATCTCTATAGCTCTCGAGTCATTATCAACATTAAATGTTATAAATCTGTCATTTTATGTTATCTGTAAAACGAAAATGTTTCTAGAAGTTTCTACATAATATTTTAATTTCGATTCAAACAAAAAAACTCGCATTTATTGCAATATTTTTGATGTAATATAATGCAGTAATCGTTGTGTTAATTTTTCGTGTTTGTAGGTATTCTCGGGGTTCTTCTGTTTAACCCTATGTTCTCATTCTACCACTTATTTTGATATCATACATTGTCATTACTCATCCGCATATAAAACCGCATATGATATATGCGTGGGACATTGAACTAGAAATTTTATGTAATTTATTTTGGGTTAATCTTGGTCATACGTTCAGAAAAAATCATTAGTTTTCCTAGTGTCAAACTGTAGAAACTGCACTATCTCTCTTTTTTCTTCTACCACAAAAACAAAGATATACTTTTTAATAAAAAATATTCTATTAAAACCAATCGTTCAAAATTCAACAAGTGGATTCTTTTCTTAATACCTTATTGGGCAAACCATGTTCAAATACCACAGTAACTATACGATTTCGTAGAAACAGATAAATTTATATGGTTCATAATATACACTTACTAGAAAATGTGAATAGTACAATTATTTTGTCCTCAAAAGAATCGGAACTAATGTTAATAAATATGGAAATTATGCGATTTTGCCGGCAACAATATCATGTAAATCGAGACGTTTTGAATATTATGAAATGTATCTCTCATCTCCAAACTGAAAATTCATTTAGTTCATAACATTAGACGATTACTATCAAAGTTATGTTTCCAGAGCATATTTCTGATGAGGTCTGCCCTCATAACAAAGTTCTTCTTGAAAACGTTAACAGTAAGCAGAAATAAGTTTATTCCTAAAAGCAGCTGGAAAACTTGAATTATTAAAAAAGAATCTTACTCATTACTTACATGGGCTGAGATTCTCCAACTTGTGGCATATTGGATACAGCAGAATAATCTTCAGGTCTTCCAAGAGAAATCCTGAATCTGGCTTTGTACCCTGGTTCATCGAAAGACGGAAAAGCTCTTCGGGCTCCTGTTGATTCGAATTGAGTTGCAGCTAACCATCTGTATTACAAAATAGAACAAATATCACATATTCATATATTTTATTACAACAGATCCACAAAAATTTTAGTAACAATGTTTGCAACTACAATAGGCAAAATCGAGTAAACGAAAGATATATATACAATGCTGATCTTAACGGTAGCTGTCCTATGTAACGAGATTTTCTACTTTTCTTCTAGAATATTTAATCAAGTCTTAAGTATTTATACAACACAAATTTTACTGTTACTACTGTTTGTTTTTACTTTGAATGGATTGCTCTTTAATCACTGTCATCTGCTTGATACTCATTAAAATACCGATAGCTCCACAAAATCATGCCAGTTATATCATGCCAAATTATATTTCCATATGCGTTATCACTAAAGAAATGGTTCCAATTACAGCACGAATATTTATTTTTTGTCTTATTGCTGTGAGGATTCCTTGCCATATTATCTCTGATCAATTTTAATGAGAACTGACAGGAATTATTTTTAATTCGATACGAAGTAAAGAACATATTAAATCAAACTTAAAAATTTATTTTTTGACGAAAAGTATCCTTAAATATTTTTTTTAAAGTTAATTGCGAATTCAGACCCTTATCTTTATCGAATTTCAATCCAAAGTGAAATGTGTATTGGGAACTTTAAATAACGAGGATACTAGGTATCATTTAAATTTACAAGTGTTAGGAACATTATCGTTGGGTGTGCTTTACTAAATTTTGATTTGATTTTGAGTTTAGCGTAACATTCAACAGCGAGGCTATATAAGACGTGTATCTAGAACTTAATGTGGGGTCCGAACCACAATAGTTGCCGGCAGAAAGCAAACCCGGATCTCCCATTCCGAAGGGGCGTACGTTAACGGCATAACAGTGAGGGAGCTCATTCTGTTTTAATGTGGTAAATTCTTGTAAAATTATCTCTTATTCTTGATCTATTGCTATTGAAGCAAGGAAGATGATAGAAAAGTCTCAAAAAACTGTAGGTAAGATTTAATCAAAAAGAATATTTTATTTTTAATATACTAATCTTCAGAACTTTCTGTCATACCATAAATTACGCTAACTTTTGAGATAGAAGAAACACAATTGTTAGCACGTCATATCTTATTAGGATATATTTCACGGGAGTTAAAGTATGTATATCGGGTGCTTTTGCAAGGGGCGTTAAGTTAAAAGAACTCCATTTTTGAGTGTTGTGTATCTACAAAGAACTTGCATATTCTCAAATATCTCAAGACATCTCTTCCAATTCAACCCCTCCCCCAAAGAAACTTTTTTTTTGACTAGGCATACTTTGCATAATCACCTGAGATATAATGTGTACTATATAGAATTATTGTATAAAAATAGTTCTTACTTTTCTGTTATATAGCATTCATTTATAGAAATTAAATTACTACTTCATGTATTACAGTATAACGAATCTATACGCATGAAAAGATCAGCAATAAGTATTAACATAAATTATAATTCTAGTTAAGACCTTCTTGATTTCACTTTTTTATCGTTCATTTTTCTAAAAGATATATATAAACTGTTAATCACTTTGATATGTAATTTTCCTACTTACAATATGACCATTTGCTATTCCTACTTTTCCAAATTGAATGCCCACAGGATTGCTATGAAGTTTACACTTCGCACGTTCAAATTACATACTGTTAAAAGCAAGCAACACTTCGGAGAAAATTGTTAAGTTCGAATACATATCTCAAGTGTTTACGCAATATTTTATACTGGGGACCAGCTCCTGGTGCCTGAAGACTCCTCTCGACCATTCCATCCTAACCTTCAACAGTTGGGATTACTAACTACATAGTCTATATATGATCACCTGAAGCCTAGAGGCATTCTTTCTCTGCTTCCGGCGAATATTAATGACTAGAATTATCTAAATTTGTTAGAGAATATAAAGCTTCAAATCTCTCAATTCAAATATATACTCAACTATAAATAAATTATAATAGCACTTATACTAGCAAGCGTGATTCCATTTGTATTTAAACCCTCTAAAATGTTCCTTCTTTCTTTTAATTAACTCAGTTATTGATATTACAATGCAACAACTGTAACATGTTTGGTCAACTAATTTTAGTTAAAATGACGTAATAGAAAGCCAGTTTGAGACATGCACTACTTTCCAAAATTAACTGCGAGCAGCGCAGTGGTGTATATTTGTTTAGGGCAAAAAAACATACTAGCATGCAGTTTTACATGTAAGAATATTTGAGACATTTTAAGTAGTTTTAGGTACCTGTAACAGCATGCCATTTCCCCATTTAAAAAGAAGAAAAAGAGAAAAATAAAATTCCCAGTCCATTTTTAGGACCTAATGAAGATAATATGTTGATATCAGTGGAGTATTTACGATTTTGTTTCGGGAAGGCTTTGCTAACTTTCTTCCTGGCAATGTGAAAATTCTTCAAGATATTTCATTTATTTTAAAACAGGAAAAAAGAATTTGGGGGGCTTAAGCAAGGATATCCCCTTAAATACGCCACTAGTTGATATAAATGAGTACGTCTAGTAAGTCTATTTACAATATTAATAGTAAACAAAGTGTGCCAATAGATTAACTGTATCGTTATATAATAGACTCTTTCATTACTATGTCTTTATTATAACCTTTTAAAGAAAGTATTCCTCATTTCATTACCGACAAGAAACAGTTCCTTGTCATATTAAATATTTATAATTTGTTAATATCATACTTTACCTTACTTCTCCATTGCTGGTTGTGTAATAATCTCTGTAGAAACCATTGTTGTCATTATGAATCAAAGTTGCAGTGAAATTCAAACTCAGTTCATATTGTTGTCCTGCCTGAAGAGTCTCTTCCAACTGAACTATGTAAAACTCCAAGTCCTCATTATATTCGTGGCCAGTGATTGTAATCTCTGATCCAGATGACAGATCAACCACTTGTACAGTTTCTTCATCTATTGTTATGTAATTAATATGTAATGTTATATTGTTAGTCTCTTGTGTTACATTAACAACAATACTCTCAGAACCCAGAATAGTGAAGTTCCTATCCTCGAAAAAGGGTATCAAGGTAATGGTATAAAGATCAGGAATTACGTAGCCAGACAGACGGATGTTAGAGCCGTCTTTTGGATCGGGAGGGAATGGTCCCAATCGCACAGGTGCTGGAATTCCTTGTACATGATGTCCTATTCCAATTGCCACGAACAATATTACAAAGGCTGATTGTATTCTGGATATAGCCATGATTCGCTTTCACTCACACACCTGAAAGAAGTAAAGAAATTAATGGATTTAATAATGTTTCAGCCTCCATAGCGTGTGGGAAAAAGTCATCGCGTATACATTTAAATAAAAATATATATACATATGATCTTTAAGTCCGTGCTAACATACAAAAAAAGTAGAAGTAGGTGTTGCCACCTTAATGAAACAAAATGTAGGAATACTTCATGCAGGTAATAGGTTAGAGGATAGGTAGATGAGAATAAAAGTACCAGAAATCATTTTTCGGTAATCGAAAATAAAATAAGATTCCCTAGTGGAAAGTGGATCATATTTAGGACATGAATATTTCCATTGATCATTTTTATTTCGCTATAAAACACTTTAGAGCTAGCTGATTACGGAAAACACTCCCTGTCACTCATGTGTTAATTCTAACTGGTAGAACTTAGCGACTGAATATCGATCTGTTACTCCTGTGCTTAAAACAATAACCACCATATATGTACGTCTTTTCTCAGTTCATGGGAAACTATCTGCTCAGTAGGAAAATGGCTTAGCAACTTACAATGCACTATTTCAAATGTCTAGAATGCTGCTAATAGAATGAAGAATATAAAAGTGACAGAACTTAAAGATTATTTGGAAAATAAATTATTCGTCTATTTGATTATAATAAATTTTATGTTAATACGTATATTGAATATCTTAGGAGAAGATTTTAGTTTTCTAATTTGCAAGAATATACATAAAAAAATCTATATTACTGATGTATTACTTAGTAATAAAGTCTATGCCTTGAATTTACTAAACCACTTAAATATGTAACTAATGTTCCTTTCCTTATCAGTACAACACAATGAGTGTCTATGAATATACGTTCCCAGTTGGGTTGTGCTGCTCTTTTAAAAGTTGTAACATATGCTATATGTATAAGCACACGAATAGAGTTGAGATTTCAATTTTATTTAATACTTTTACGTAAATAGACAATATTTGAGCCTTAATCACAAAGGTAACCCAGAACGTTCCATCGTTATTTCAAAAAACACTTCGAACATCGACATGTCACCTAAGACGTACCTGGAAGATCAAAAATAGTCTCCATCAGCATCGACGACCTCGACCAACGTTCTAGAAGACTATGGATTCCATCGCAGTAGAACTTGGTGGGTTGTAAAACGAAGAAGGTATCAAGTGCATTTAGGGCCTCTACGGGGATTTGAACTGCCCTCCTCTGAGGTCATTGTCCAGGGAATAGAAAAGGTGATAGTAGGACGGTGCAATGTCCGAGGAGTGTGGTGGATGCAATAGTATTTCCCATTCAAGGCATAGGACAGTGTCCCGGGTCATCATAGCCACATGGGTTTTACAGTTGTGCTGTTGCAGTAGGACCCCTTTGAGATTCAGAAATGTGTTTTTCAGAGTTTTGTGTTTTTCTTGAACACGGCTCAACTGCTGACAGTTGCATTGGCGCTCTGACCAGCTGATAGCAGTTCCCGTATAGGAGCAGTCCACTAAAAACACAGGAGGCTTTTCTTCCGGTGCAGTGCTGGTTTCGACTGTATTAGAACCGGTTCATGGGAAGCTAACCAATCATAAAGGAGCCGTGAAGCTTCATACAGAATCCAGTTTTCATCACATGTCAACACCCTGTCCAGAAAAGTCTCCTTCCTCAGACGAGACAGAAAAGAAACACAGATGTCTGCTCGCGTTTTCTTCTGGTCCGGAATCAAATCATGTGGGACTCATAGACCCAACTTATAGTAGAGATGCAAAAAAGCCGGCTTTTTTGAATCGATGGTTTTTTTCACATAAAAAGCCGGCTTTTTTGGGAAAAAAACGAGAATTTTGGAAATTTTGGCTTTTTTCAACTTCATGATTTTTCTATCTAAATAGCTTTCTTATAGTATATTCTATAGTTAGATAAAAATTCCATGACCTGAATGTGATATTTCGCTCTGAAATTCACCATCAAGATGGATGGAGCACATGTTTTACGAATTAAAGCTAACATGAAGAATGTAGTATTTGAGGGTAATTTTAGAGGCTATTTAACTTTATTTTAACTTTTGAGTTATCGAAATCTTTTTTCTTCTCTAGTTTGTCATCCGTGTTTCATTTCTAAGAGCTTTTAGTACTCTAGCTTCTAGCGCAAAAGTTAAACTTGCCCGTTTTTCTATTTATCCGTCAAAGCGTACGTTTTTCAATATATCCGTCAAACCGTACTTCCACATTTCTGTTATACTGTAGCTGTGAAGTGATTTAGCAATAATTTTCCGGACACAACCTTGAATACCAATTTATACAAATAATCAGTAGCGGATTTAGAAAAGTACTTTAGGAGGGGTTTTTCTGATTGTTTCGTTTCCTAAGAAGTCCTACTTTTATTTGGGAAGTGCTTGAAGTTTATGAGTACAGGCATAACTAATATTTCGTTTCGTTTATATGTTTAGCAATAATCTTCCGGATACAACTTTAAAAATCATTTTATACTGAGAATCAGTGGCGGATTTAGAAAAGTATTTTGGGAAGGGTTTCTTACTAATGTTTAGTTTTTTTAAACATTCGTAATTTTTATTTGACGGGAGCTTAAAGTTTATGAGTAAAGGCATAAATAATAGATATTTCGTTTGTTGCAGACATTCCGTAACTTTGGGGAACGGGCTTCAGTCCGAAAGACCGCTCCCCTAACCTTCGCAAAACCGTCACTGCTGGTAATTAGTAATAATAACGATTTAAAAACAATAAAAAAGGAAGTCGCCCAACTCACAGTACACGCACTATTTCTACATTCACAGATGGAATGAAGAAAAGTTTTGTCAGAATGGTCGAATGCTGGTTGAATCCCGGACTTCCCGATAGAAGCGCTAAAGCTAATCACTCAGTCATGTTTGTTGTGCAGTTATATTTAGCTTAACTTAAATATATTCCGTAGTCTTTTTTTTTTTTTTGGGGGGGGGGGAATTCCGTAATGATATGTTGAATCCCTCTTGTTAAAAATTCAGAAAACTTGAGGATTGGGTAAACTGTGATGGTGGTTCTATAAAACTTAACTGTAGAATTTCAAGAATATACAGAACCAAAAGCTCTAGATGTGCAGCTTTTAAGTGTATCATATAAATCTAAGTATTTCTCTTATGTTTTATTTTAATTTTATTTTGTTTCAAAAAGAGGGTACCGTCAAATGGGGTGAATAGAAACACATTTTTGGCTATATGAGAATATAAGTCTGGTAATGTTAAAGATTTCGCGTATCAGATTATTTCAAAAGAAAGGTCTTAATATGCTAATGAATTTCAGTAAACGTCATATTAATTTATCAACTCCACTTTTCTTCACCTTGATTTTTCTTAATGTTTCTATTCACCCCTACCCATGGGGTGAATAGAAACAATTACTTTATTTTCATTGTTGTTTCTTTTATACTATTGGAAAGGTAAAAAAGAAACAGCGTATTTGTTGAAACGAACGATTTATTTGATACCTGCAAGATATTAGTTCAATAAGACCAGTATTACATAAGTTACAAACTTATAAAACAATACAATGCACAATATAGGTATAAACGACCATATAGTTTTGATGATATTTGAATAAGATTTAAACCACTGAAATCATCAGGGAAACTTATCATGAGTTGAGTTGATTGTGAGGTTTACGTCCCGTTCAGCAGCGAGGCTATATGAGACGTGGACCTACTGATTAACGTAGAATCAGAACTACATGAGCTCCCGCCGGGAATCGAACCCGGGTCTCCCACGCCAAAGGCGCGTACGCTAACCGCTTAGCCACGAAGGGGCCCGAAAGTTATCATATACTTAAAGCGTGCTGACGAACTCCTAATAAAACCCAACAGTTTCGTTCTGAAAATTTCATTGTTTATGTGCTCTCTTATAAAACACTCCCACATATGCATCATGTTCCCATTTTTGCACTTGGGTGCTGAATAGTCATCGAGTTTTAGCTTCTCATTTTACCACAGCAAAATCACCAGCTTTAGAAAACCATCATCTAGTTCGTGATCGTCTGGAATGTTGTCTTCTGGAGTGTTGTCTTTCTCCTCTTCCGACAATACAAAGGTACGTTGAGTTTCGTTGTGATTTGATGAAAATGTATCATTTTCAGAAAACAAACCAAAGTCTTACCAGAAACATCTATTCGTACTCTCTTCTTCCCTTATTTAATTTTTTCATCTTCTCTCATGCTCCTGAGAAGATCCATAAGGGAACGGTTTACAGTCTGAGATGACTTTTGCTGTTCTGTTTCTTCTCGTTCATTGCCTTTTTTTGGCAACATCCTCAGTATTTGGTCTCGACAAAGGGGAAAAATTCCACACTTTTCAAATCCAGCCCTGATATTTTCCTTCTTCAGTTTCACTTTTTTTTTTTTTTTTTTTTTTCAGAAGACTTGGAAATTTGTTCTTAGAGATGGTTGATACATTCCTATCAGGTCCTTTTTTCTGCTCCTCAAGAATTTTCCACTCCTTGAGGAATTTCAAGAATTTCCCAAGAAGTGTTTCTATTCATCCCACTAATTAAAAATCATAACAATAACCTAGTAAAGTTAAATTTTGATTAAAAATAATTTACAAAAGGAAAACTTTTACTATGAACGTCAGTAAATGAAACAACAAACTACAAAATAGGCATATGTTCAAATGCAACAAATATGAAAATGTCATACTTACCAAGAAAGTTTAAGGAGCGCTAAAATACCGTGTAAGATTTCAGTAACACATTAATGCTACTGCCGTCTACCTCAGTGTTCCCAACTCAGTAAAACATTTTGTCTCTGCCCTGGACACTTTAGCCGTATAAGACTATGTTAAGAAATTTCAGTTTTCTTGATTAATTTATCGTCCAGATAAATCCAAAACTAATCTGGGAGTTTTGTTTCTATTCACCCCCATGTTTCTATTCACCCCATTTGACGGTATGGAATATTTTGAAGTAAAAATACTACATACTATTTTGCTAGTTATTTGTGTATTCTTTAAAAAGAAGTGTTTACTTTTAGGGTTGGCTGATTTACACCAACTTTTTTTTTAATAACTGGTTTAAACCACAAAAATAAAAAGAATGAAAAATGCGAATCGTGTGAACTTCATGGTAACGTTTCCAGATATCAAACCACCTGCAATAGTTTTATTTCTCTTTCACCTTTTAATCAAGGTATCGCATGTTCAATTCTCAGTCGAACCACAATACTTTTTTCATGCGTAACCCAAGTAGCGGTTCGGATGTCAGTTTAAGCGAAAGTCTTCTCCTTGATAACCTCGGTATTTCGTAAGGATGTTAAGCCTAAATATACGAAACAAACCAAATTGTATATTTCTACATGCCTAAATGCGTGTTGTTTTATAAAGAAGCCAATATTGCTTAAATATATTGATAGAAATTGGCAAAATTTATCGATTGCCTACGTAGCTTCCAACATTAGCTTGGATTGGACTTTCAATGATATCTACGTACCGGTACTAAATTTGTAATTTAATACCTCAGTTTTAGCGTACTGATTATGGTACGTTGACCTTTAAATTTTACATGCAAAGCAATAACAGGATTTTCCCGTTATTGTCTTACATTTCAAGTAATGACGGGATTTTCCCAGTGGCTAGGGCGGGAGATTCTCAACTTAAGAAATTTACTGATCGCACTTCTTTAAGCTTATGGGAGTTCTTCCGGCATAATCCCGCTGTTGCATAATAACATCAAGGCGAAACAAACTTAGGCTATTTCTGTGAATATGTAATATAAATGCATAAAGCAAAAAATCTAAGTCAAAAAAGCCTGGTTTAAACCAAAAAAGCCTGGTTTAAACATCCCCCCAAAAACGTGTTTTTGGCATATTCAAAAACAACCACGGTTCTTGCCAACTCTGCTTACTTTTGTATATAGGAGGTTAAAAAATTCTTATTATATATTTGGTCTAGGAATTAATTCGTGCGGTTGGTACGCACACATTGAAGCTGTAGTACAAACACAAAATACATAAATACCTTAAGAAAAATATTGTCCATCGCTAGCCACCACTTTCGCCCATCTGTCAGGCAATGTACGGATTCCGTGGCGAAAGAAGTCCTCATCCTTGGAAGCGATCCAGTCAGAGACCCATGTTTCGATATCTTCTGAAGAAGTAAACCGCTGTCCAATCAAATCGTTGTTCATGCAATCGAACAAGTAGTAGTCCGAAGGAGCAACGTCTGGTGAATACGGCGGGTGGGGTAAAACTTCCCATCCGACATTTTCTAAATAGGTTTTGACCGGTTTTGCGACATGTGGGCGAGCGTTATCATATTGAACAATAAGTTTATCATGTCTGTTCCCCCATTCTGGTCGTGTTGTGGCCAGAGCTTGCTTCAAACGCATTAATTGTCGTCGATAACGTTCTCCATTCATAGTTTCACCCGGTTGCAGCAGCTCATAGTACACCACACCTTTCATATCCCACCATATGCACAGCATAACCTTTGCACAGTGAATATCTCGTTTTCGTTGTGATGGACCTGGTTCACCTGGTTTCACCCAGGCCTTTTTTCGTTTAGGGTTCTCGTAATGGATCCACTTCTCATCACCCGTAATAATTCGATGCAGAAACCCCTTTCTGCTCTGTCGTTGAAGCAGCAATTCGCAAATGGTTTTTCGTCTTTCAACGTCTCTGTCTTTCAATTCATGTGGAACCCAATGTGACATCTTTTGAATCATTCCCATGGCTTTCAAGCGATTGGAGACTGTTGTTTGATCAACACCTAATGCTGCTGCAAGTTGTTCCTGCGTTTGACACGAATCCTGCTCGAGCAATGCTGTCAATTCTTCGTCTTGAAATTTTTTTGGCTGTCCAGCTCGCTCTTGGTCTGCCAAGCCGAAATCACCACTTCTAAACCGTGCAAACCACTTCTGACACGTTCGCTCAGCTAGAGCATGGTCACCATACACTTCCACCAAAATACGATGACTTTCAGTCGCACTTTTCTGCATGTTAAAGTAATGCAGCAGGACACCCCGCAAAAACACTTTATCAGGCACAAATTGCGCCATGTTCACTTAACTACAAACTGGTGTTGTTGACGCTTTAATCCACTGCCGTATACTACGAACGATACGCGATGACAGGGGTTTGCAACACATGTGTGGATACACGGAACTGTGGAACGCTCCGTTCGTTGCGCCATCTCTTGTCCACCCGCACGAATTAATTCCTAGACCAAATACATTGGTTAATCCTGTGGAATTCATAATGTAAATATGTTGAAGAAAAATTGTTTGAAATATTTTTTCGAAATTCATAGTTTATTTTCGAGGTTTTATATTATTATCAGCATCAACCACTAATTAAATGATTTTTTGTGTTATAGAGAAGCGATACAAAGTCTGTTTTATCCATTTAAAGGAGTATTTTGAAAAAAGCCCAAAATTTCCGAAGCAAAAAAGCAAAGCAGAAAAAACCGAGTTTTTTTCCAAAAAAGCCGGTTTTTTTCCGAGCCCTTGCATCTCTAACTTATAGTGCTTCCAAGTTGATGGAAGTGCTGCAGAATGGTTTGCTGTGACGTAGCTCATTTTTATATTGTTTGAAACTTTGTATCTCCATAACTATGAAATATTTTTTCTGATATTTTTAGTATGCGGTACATTGAAAATTATTTTTACACGGTGATATTAAATTACTACTTTCGGTCAGAAAGAAAATATCCATTGACCAAAGGAAGGTGAGAAAATTCAAATGATATAAACTTTATATCGTGTTTAATAATAACTAAATAATTAGTGTATGCGTTTATGTTGGTCTGTTTGTCATCAGCTATTTGCTTAGAAAACAGTAACCTGGAAGCACCAAATTTTGTGCACTTAGATCTTTAGGAGATCTAATTGCCTATGCAGCTCTTCACTGGATCTTTGACCTGTGAGTCGGATTTGGGGCTTGAAGTGTATGTACGAAAACGAGAGGATGAATGAGGGGTATTAGTGATGGTAGATTGGAATTTTGTGTATCCTTTAACAAGGACTGTAATTATGGTTACAATAAGTATTGTATGATCATGAAAAAATACTATTTGTTCTATATGAGACGTGGACTTATTGCTTAACGGAGGATTCTAATCACATGACCTACTATCAAAAATTGAACCCAGGGTACTTTAACTATAGAGTCCCAACGGTCCACACCACAGTTTTAGAGGTCGCTGAGATAATTAGTAGCACTAACGACGTCGTTCAAGTACAATTTTAACCGCCCTTCGTCAAGGAAGGTAAACGAACAGTAACATGTCTAAAATAACCGATATTGTTATCAAATCCATAATATTCTTAATTGCTAAGCTGACTCGTGACTGTCCTGATGACTTTTAAGCCTAAGCTTAAGCAAGAAAAAATTACTTGCTCGGGAATTGACAGGGCAACACAGTTTATCGTTGCTTATTTATATCGTTGCTTAGTTTAACGCCCTACAATTATGCCCTTTTGGCTAAAGGAGATATATGATTAAGGCAAGTGAAAGATGATTGAGGAATTGGTGGGATGAGAATGTGAGAAAAATGAGAGTACCGAAACCCCACGGACAAGATATATGCTGTGGCATATGTCTACCACAAACTTACTTCGCCGGAGATCGAACCAGGGACTCCCATAGCAGAGGTAATCCTTTTACTATGGAGACACCATGGCCCCCAATTTCAGGTTTGAATAGACGGCTAAGGGACAAGATAGTAGTCATTCTTAGAACGCTAAATCAATTCCAGGTAACTACTTTCGGCTGTGCCTTTTTGTTTTGTCCGGCTAAGATTACTGGTGATCGTCACGTAGTTCTTGAGTTTTCCTTTTCTAGGACTGGCAAATAAAAATAGTAAATATGAAAATATGTTTTACTAAAACCGAACTTAGAAATAGAATGTGATAGAAAATATTGCAGAAAGGAAAGTATTATGTGTCCTTTATAGACAAAATTAAAAGTTTGGAAGGAAACTACCATTTTATAGCATTCTCTTTCGGCATGGGGTCAGATGGGGTCAGATCAATACCTTATCTATCCTTGTTAATTGGAAATTTGCCAGTTTTCAATGCAATCGTAAAATGGTAGGTAACTAACTTTATCAGATGAAGCACGATGTTTTATTAAGAAAGTTCTGAATACTGTTAGTTTTCAGTGTCTTTGTCTGAATTATATTGCACAAAGTATAATTGAATGGTTGGGTGCAAGAACTAGGATAGGCCCATTTTGTTTTAGATTCTCACATGTTCCTTTAGGGAAAAAATCACTCTACACTGTGTGTAAGAATCATGTTGATCCAATGATTTTGTTCAGTGTTATAATGTAAAAGGAAGTACCTACCTGCACTGTTCATTGTGAAGTTAGAGCAAGAAACAGGCAGCTTCGGAAACATTTCTTAAAGTGGACTTACCTAGTTCTTGCATCCAACTCTTCAACTGTCCATATATATTTTTTATTAGGATTACAAAAGCTTAAGAAAGAAGAGTGTTATATTAGTACGTACATCTTTTATTCTACCTTCCATGATAGTGGATTTTGAATTATTTTTCTTAAAACATATAATAAGAACGATTATCTAGACGAGTTCGTTAATGTAGTCAATCTTTTAACATCTTCAGGGTAACGGTGGCTTTAACCCGTAATTATCTTTATCTTATATTTCACACATAGAAATATGTGCGTTTGTTGGGATCACACTGGTCGAATTCTGTTTTATTTGTATTTTTGTAATGAATAGTTAGAGCGATTATCTCATCCGAGTACATTACTTGAATTAATTCGTTAACATGTATACAGGTAACGGCGACTTTAACGCTCACTATCCTTCTAACATACAGCTGTGTACGCTTCGCTTGATCCCATTTACTGTATTTAAACTAGTTTAGTATTTTTGTTTTCACCAAGTAGTCTTGATTGATCGAATTCTTTGAAGTGGCTACTATGATACTCATACAGTCGAACAAATCGCTTTACAACTGTAACAATATTTTAAAGACGTGCATAACGTGATTTAAATCCCTGGTTTAAGGTGCATACTATTTTTACATTGAGGACGGAATTGACATAGAAAATCTTTTAATTTTTCTAATGATAAACGGGATCAATTGGACCTTGGTATTTAATTAAAATCCATGAGAATAAGTCTGTCCTCTATTTTAAAATAAGCAATGTAGTAATGTGTTATAAATGTATTCTACTTCAGAATTAAATAAATTATATTTGGCATAACGCAATTAGTTTTAGTATTAAAAATAATACTCTTTTATGGCGAATTTAAGCCGTTAATACCATTTCGAGTTACTTTTTTTTAAGTTGGGAAACAAAAATGAAATCTTTAAGTTTGAAATTCCACGATTATGTCCCTAGGATAAGGGAGACAATGATAAAACTAACTGGATGATGATGAAGGTATTGATGGAATAGAAAAGTGGGAGGAAATGGGAGTACTCCGAGAAAACTCACTGTCACAATGTTGTGTATTACAAACTTACTTGATAAGGATCGAACTAGAGACACTATTCACCAGACGTAAGAGTTCTACCATTGAGAGCTGAAAAATAAATATGCTACGTGTTTGTCATCTTTTCTCACTAGTGTTATACCGTTTTCAAAATGTAACTTGCGGGGTCTACCTTCGATTATGTGTTAATTGTTTGATTTCATTCTCCAAATATCAATTCAGTCTTGTTTGTAGCAATCAAAAATCCAGTTAGCAATTATTTGTATATAGAGTGTCCATGAAACCCTACAAAACGTTCATCTTAGTGGGAGAAGAAGGTGGTCAGTTTATGTAAAGAATTATTTAATATATATTTTGAATATTAAGCATTAAGTAACCTGTACACAAGATGGTTTGTACTAGATTTTTACCTATAATCCAATGGAAGAACTGTTTGTACTTTACGATTTCAAATTAAATGTCAATTCGTCAAAATATAAGATTGTCACCTTTCTGGTTCATACATAGTCACACATTAAAAGTAATTATTAATAATTTTAATTAAATCCCAAGTTTCTACTACTGCTATTATCCACAATGACGATGCAAATTCTCAGAAGCAACTCACCTTCCTTTCTCCTGGACTAACTGATGGCAGTAGGCTAAAGAAAGCTTAGAGTTATTTTTATCCATCCTTTTATAATGGACAGATATCAAGAAAAATTAACAATTGCTGTTTCACTGATACAATAACTATGCTCATGAAGATATAATTATGTAACTTTTTTATCGGCTAGACAAGTTTTCCCCAATATACAGTCATTCTATGATATTCAGATGTGATGATACAGCAAAAATGATTCAATTATGGACATACAATGCCTTACTATCACTAACAAATCTCTGTTATCTTCAGACAAAACAACAGGTTAAGATGTGAAATGACCAATATTATTTTTCAATGCCACAAGATAGATAATAGTGTTTGCAGGAACAGATTCAGATTGCTTTCTTATTTTTATCTTGCCTTCTTTCTCTTCATTTATTTATTTTTTAATAATGGAATAGGTTTTAGAGGAAATTGAACATGTTATTGAACTTACATCTATATAAGAAAGTAATACAAATAAGACAAAATAAAATTAATTATTTGTTTAATTAATTTCGTAAAAGTGTCTTCGGCTCTGAAACCCGAGTTCGATTCTCAATTACGAATCATGACATATGGTGCTTAACCATTGCTGTTACTAATATATATGGTGTAATTCTTAAGTCCAGCGAACTCTGGTATAGAAAACCAGAAGTGACAGCGTTCAGAGTTGGCATGTACCGACAAAAAATGGATACTGGGGTAATATGCGACACCGGGGTAATATCTGTTCCTTTTTATTGGGCTCTCATATTTCATACTCAAAATAAAAATATAGAATAATTTGAATATGTGTTTATTTCTCTATCCTTAGAATTTAGTTAAATTCATTATATTGGTATGAACTATTTCTCCAATCTCCTGTTTCTTGGTTTTGCTGTTAGTTCTTAACTCACTTAATATCTTATAGTTGCTTTTAGTTCGTTGCCTGCATACATTATAGTACAAGGGTTAACAAATACATGAAACACCGAGTGATTTTATATTTTTATAATGGTGAAGTTTGTAGATGACGCTGATGTATTTCCCTAATAGAACCACCGGTACAGCCTCCTTAACATGCGGCAAACTTCATTTGTAGTGGAGACAGCGTTATGAGCATTCATCAGTAAATCATGTTTGGGGTAAGAGAAATAAACCTCGGAAAAGTTACTGAGGTTCGTTTAGTGATCAAGGTAGCAAAACTATTTTTTGTGCCGTAATGTGCAGTATTTGAGATTACGAAGGCCTTTAGTAGGACTGAAAATTAAAGATACATCCTCAAACACCGGTATGGATAGAAATGTGAATTAATTGATTAAGGCAGATAAACATTGCGTATAATTATGAAGGAATATAAGAACCCTGCAGTTATAACAGCGGTTGATGAAATTAATACAATTCTCACAAACTCTACAGCTCCAAGGTAGTACAAACAGGAGCTCACAAGCAGGAAACATATAAAAGCAAAGTCAATCATCAGTAATCAAAATGTTTCTAAGAGGGGACAGTTGATTCAAAGTCTTCAAACATGGGTTATCGAAGAAAGGAAGACGGCCACTTGGTCATGAGTAAATCTTTAGTCTGTTTGCGACTTCTGGGCGAATGTGCATCTGGAGAACGAGTTACCTAGAGTGTGATTCTAATAGTTTGATATTTAAAGAGTGCCGTCCCTGCATTGTCACGTCCCTGCCAATGGTTATGTGAAGATTTTGTAGCCCCGTTTATCCAATCGAGTAAAGTTTGTTCGCCATTGCTATGGCCTTTACCTTTAAGCTGATGTCCATTTTATTAGGGTCACTCGTTGTTTATGAGCACAAAGATGAAATTCCATACTATCATCGACATCACAACATTGCATAGAAAAATAATAGTACGGCTAAGTTGTCAATCTACTTTGTCACTACCGGAACTATCTTTACATGAAATAGGACTGCAGATTTCCTTTAAAACATACAGAATCTCTGTTTATCCCCTGCGTCAAATAATCATTTTTTCAGGTGTTTTCATATTTCTCTTTACTCTTGTATTTCTTTAATGTAAACTCGAGTTTGATTCCTCGCGAGAGCTCATGTGGTTCAGATTCCACGTTAATCATTAGGTTCACGTCTCATATATCCTCGCTGCTGAACGGAATGTTAAACGCAAAATCAACTCAATTCTTTAATGTAAATAAATATACACAACAAAATATTAGGTTAATATATTCAGTGTTTACGATTGAAAGGTTCCATTGAGAGCATGGCACTTTCAAATTAACACATGGGAATGAACACCTACAATATCTGGTTAATCAATTTAGCCTCCAGGTCCAACCACACATTTTTTACCGTTGTTCAGCCAACGGTTGAACTCCACGACTAAAGAATTCTCGAGTCTGTCTTATGAAGTAATGCCAAGGCGTATGGTTAATCCCCCAGTCATCAGGGAAGATCTTTTCTGAGGAGTGTGCCAGAAGTAATGAAAGAAGTGGTAATGAAAGAGACGTAAGTAGAATAAACTTTTATAGAGAATAGTTTCGTAGTGCTGCTATTGGAGTGCCTGACTGTGCCGGAATAAAATAGATCCATTGTCATACAGAGAAAGTACGCCGTCTGTTGAACATTATTAGGTTTTTGCTATCACGTTTGCCGTGCATTTCACATAGAATTCAGCAATAATGTGAATGTGATGTTTTCGTCTTACTGGAAAAGGACATGATGGTCCCCCAACCACAATGGCAGCAACAATATCTTCTGCAGATGGATTACAACCCGAGCACTATCTTGATCGTTTACGACTGTCGTAGATAGTTTTTCCCTCAGAATTTACAATCTGATGTAGCAAATCTTGAGTTTTTCCATGCCCTCAGAAAACTACAAGCATCATTCTGGGAAAGTGTAAGCTCATATGGCATTCCTTAGAGCTAATTTTTCGTCTCATTGATTTCTCATCAAAACTGAATTTAAAAATTTCCATCTTGTATGCCATAAATTTAAAAATAATGAAGACATACAGAAATGAATATTTGAAAACTTTTGTACTTTAATGATTTTTTTTAAAGAAAAATAACTCTTCGTATGAGAAAAATAAGGGTTTGAAATTAATACACTAGTGTTAATGCTGAAATGTAACTATGGTTACCCATTGTCTTAATGATTAACAGCAAAGCACGTTCGTGTTTATCATAATCACTATTCGTTTAAAGGAAACTTAATTGAAAGAATACAGTTTAAGTTGCAATTAAATTGTCATAATATATTACTGGAGGAATATACACATATTCCTAACTAAATCTAAATACAGTTAGAGCCTTGTCCTGGAACGAAGTAAATTGAAACAAAATATCTTTTAAACGGCAATTTAATCCTTACAATACTTTTAACTCTGCAAATTGTCTGCACAATAGATATCTATTAACATGAGGGAGACATTATTAACGGAATTGGTGACTGAATCATAGGAATTAGCGTTATCGAAAAATTGGTAGATTTTTCCTCTCATAATCTTATCTGTAATGGTGAGTAACATTGCCCTTAAATCTTGCTTCCAAAACCTTGATTTTGTTTGTGTACAAACTACAACATGTATATCTCAGATAATGTTAATAGTAAAAAGAAAGTAGTATCTGATGTTATTGTTATTTAAATAAGTAAAAGAGTAAAAATGATCTGTAAGTGTGCAATTTCATCTGTTATTTTAGAAAATTATTAAGAGGTTGAAAGAGTGCAGTGATGAGTTCAGTTTCATGTCATGATTTATGCTTGTTATTTCGAATGTAGGCTATTGAGATAAGATAAAATCAATGCACGATGCACAGGAAAACATATTTTCTCGGTAACTGAATGTATCTTCTTATTCTAGGTTAATTCTAATTATAAGTGTATCTAATAGAAACAATGTATACGAATGAAACATCACTCTAGGAGCTTCTGAGTTTCTAAAAGGGAAGTCTCATCAGTTATGTTGCTTCATCCTAATTGTAAAAAACCCTAATGTATTAATTCATTATACTTGTTATATTAAAATTTCCTTCATTTTTCGTACGTAAATATCATTTTCATAAAACTAAAATCAGTACTTAAGTCTTCTAGTCTTCTGTTATCATCCTATTCTCTCCACTGAATCACTGAATAAAAGGCTAAACCCAAAACAATGAACTTGGCATTGCACAATCATAAACCCAGTATATGAATTACATATGGAGTTGTTCAACTTAATTTTAAAAACTTTACTCAGCACTCAGAATCCACGCTGATCATATAAAGAAAAGCTCTTCAGCAGAAAATAATTGACTCTGTCAAAATTGCTCAACCTATTTCCACCCATTCGAATTCCTCAATTGATTCGGAAATATCGTGATATAACAAATTTAATGTTTATCATTGAGTTCTTATCCCTTAAGGGATCTGATGGTACAATTTGTACCATACGGGTGTTTCATGGTACATTCCGTTATAACTCTTCTATTTGAGGTTTTTCGTCCGTTTTTTTTCAACTCCAGAGACATTGTAGAATACCTTACGTATGGCTTCACAGCTTCCTGCGTCCAGATATAGGAGGTGATGACGTCATAATTTTAAAATATATGTTTTCTCTTATTAAACCTATTTTCATTAATTTTTGGCGGGCTTATTTTTGCACTTAGAAGACTGAAATTTTGCACAACTATTCAGTGCACCAAGTAGTATTTACCAGATGTTTTTTCAGATTTCAGCCTTAAAACAGGGGGAATCCAGAGGGGCAAAGAGTTGAAAAAAGGATATTTCACCAAAAAATCCCTTTCTTCGGGATTTTCCCGCCTTAGATACATGATGGAGACACGTGAATCATACCGTCTGAAAAGCAGTTCTATTCTGAAGAGAATGATGGGCGAAACATGACCCTAGAGTAATTAGGTATGTCCCAGAGAATGTTTATCAAAATATACTTCTGTATAGAGGAATATGGGACATTATCGGTATATATTTTTTTTGGTGGGCTTACTTTTGCACCTAGAAGATTGAAATTGTGCATAAATATTCAGCCCACCTAGTAGTATTTATCAGATTTTTTTCAGATCTCTACGTTAAAACAGGGGGGTCCAGAGGGGCAAAAAATTGGAAAAAGGGATATTTAGACAAAAAAATCCCTTTCTTCGGGATTTTCCCGCCTTAGATACACGATGGAGACACTTGACCCATACCATCTGAAAGGCAGTTTTATTCTGAAGAGAATGATGGGCGAAACATGACCCTAGGGTAATTATTGATGTCCCAGGATTTTTTTTACCTCAGATCATGGTCTTCTGCGATAATTTGGAGCACCGTGGGATTCTTGATAAAATTTCTCCCGAACTTAGTATTCAAGATAGAAACTTGAAATTTGGCACACATATTCAGTCTACCAAGTACTATTTATCACCTTTTTTGAGATCTCTACGTTCACACAGGGCCGCTCCAGAGGGGCTCAAAGTGTGAATAAATTTTTACCTCCGAAATTTTCTCTTTCACATCAATGTTCCCTCTTCTGTTATATGATATGGGCATGCAGTGGTACCAGTTGAAAGCCAGCTCCATTCTAAAGAGAATGATGTATGAACCATGATCCTAGGATAAATAGTGACGATGCAGTAGCTGCTTGACTGAAAGTCTAAAAAATTCTCCAAAAAACCCGGATTCCTTCAGTACTTAAGTCTTGTAGTCTTCTGTTATCATCCTATTCTCTCCACTGAATCACTGTAAACCCAAAACAATGAAGTTGGCATTGCACAATCATAAACCCAGTATATGCCTTACATATGGAGTTGTTCTACTTAATTTTAAAAACTTTACTCTGCACTCAGAATCCAAGATGATCTTATAAAGAAAAGCTATTCAGTAGAAAATAACACACTCTGTCAAAATTTCTCAACCTATTTCCACCCATTCGAATTCCTCAATTGGTCCGGAAATATCATGATATAACAAATTTAATCTTTGTCATTGGGTTCTTATACTTGTTTCCCAATTCTCATAGCTTGGTCATGGTGAAAATTAGTGCTTGATGCAGAATCATGTAATTTTAATTAGAAAATCTGTCGATTTTCATTTAAGCAAAGCATAACTCTACTATGTTTTCAAGCAAACAAGTAATGTATACTTTATTATATCAGGAGATGAACAGAGATTTGAACGGCTTATGTTACATTCTAATGTTATGCATTTGAGATAAGCTAGAACTGCATGATTGATTATTTTAACAAAGATTTGAAACATTTTAAATTGTTTATAGTAGCAACTTTAATGTTCTACATTATTTGCACAATAGCAAAAGATACATTCACAAAGTATAATCTCATTTGAATAGTTCTGAAAATTTTTTTCTTCTTCAGATGTGCAGTACAGAGTGAGTCAAGAAAAGTGACTGGTATCTATTTCCATTCTGGAACAGCACAATTTTAAAACTCTAGGATCAGCTATATATAAACAGGTGCAACCCATCAGTGTTTTAGAGCTGTGATTCGCCACACATTAGGGTCTCGGAGCCTCATTAGGTGTGTCGCAAAGCTATAGGATTTAAGAATCAAGAAACTTTAATAATTAGTTAATCAATTTTGAGACAAATTGTACTAGTCAACGCTTCCAGTGGTAATAACAATGCTCATTAATACATAGAATTGTAACTTAATAGAAATCTATAGCCTTATGATGAGACTGATAAGTTCTCGTACCGAGCCAGATGGGTTCTAGCCACAGGCCCGAAAGTTTCAGTCTATTCAAATCTATGCAAATTTTAATAAACTTGGCTCCGTGTCTTAACATTTGGAGATGATTGGTTTCCGCCCACGAGAACACCCTAACAAAAATGGCTTTGCGGCCAGAAGAACATTAACAGAGCACAAAGTCATGAATGCTTTACCGACACGTCTTCTCTCTTCACAAGTACGTAGCATTATATCTTCATACTACCGGGTAGTCTAGTGGTCAGCACTAAGGATGACAACATTCTATACTAAAGTAGTCCCACGTTCTACTGACAATTTCGTAATGATTCTTATTCAAAACAGTACATGTACTTTTCAAATAGTTATTCTTAACAATTTAGAGCATTTTACTGTGAATCAGGCCCGTATTCATTGGGGGCCGGACATTTTTACTTGCACACAAAAATTTTCACCGTAGACTTGCAAATGAACTATAATTGCAATATTTGTATATCTCCTCTACTCCCCCTCCTCTATGTACTACCGTCAAAGTGAATTGATAAACATCATTCCAGGCACGGACTTCATCTATGTTGGAAATTTGATCGAGATCGGTATGGTGGTTAAAGAGATTGAGAGTACAAACGTAGTCATTTTGAATTTTATTATATAGATTACATTTGTAATTTTGTTAATGTTAGCTCACTGATAGAGCGCGGGACTTTCACTCGTCGTTTCTTGAGTTCAATTTGCACAGCATTTTACTTTATTAATAGAACTGGACAAAAATATGATAAAATGAATTATTACCACCAGAAATATTTGAAGAAACATTTAGTTAACTCTAAAGTGGACTGTTTTGGGAGTTGGTGTGATGGGATGACCTTGAACTTAAAAGTCATTGTGTACGTCACTATTCATTTCAGCGACCCAATAAACAATGAATTGCCACTAATGTTTATACATGTCACTTCCTCCAAGTCCCATCGTTTGAGGTCTTTTACAGCAACAGTATCCTTTTTTTTTAAACTGAGAGTCATATGTTTACCAAGTTTGGTCAAAGTTTCTCCAGACGTTCCGGGGTTGTACTGGAATATACATTCATACATATATCTATCTAATATTTAATCTTGTGAAATAACGTCCCTCCGAGCTGCCCTTGTAAATTCTCAATCCAACTGACATGACTGTTCATGCCTAAACTCGTGATTAAATGTCATCGCAATTATAATCTAATAGTTTAACGAACTCAAACTATGAATTCGACACTAATTTCACAAGTGAAAACAGAACTTCAGACACATTTGGATATTGATATTTGTAATTGTAATAGTAGAAACATTCCTTACTTCATGGAATTCGAGACACAGTCTGTGGGTATTTTTAGAGAAGCTAACTACTAGATAAATAATATTTTTGAATCACATGTATTATGTGAATTATTCTATAAAAATTAAATGTAACTATGTGTTCCTGATTATCACGGCCAAACTGCAAAGTCAAATGAAATCACATTTTGGTATATAGTTAGTCCCTTATCCCAACTAGCATGTTATATAGTTTTCATTATTCTACATCCTAAGGGGGAGTGGGAGGAGTAGGGGTCCGAATGTTTGCAAAAAATTGAGTATTTCACGAGTCTTTCAACCTAGGTAACTGAAATTCATTATATTAACTCTTTATTAAAAATAAGCATAACGTGTCCTAGCATTTTTTAAATTCTCCTTTATGGGAGAATTTACCATATATTACAATGGTAGTGGTTCGATTGGAAAAAATAATCAAAAACGATCGATATTAGGTAAGAAAAAATATTAATTGAGAAATAAAACCTACAGTGCTTCACATTTTGCATCAACTGCTTTCTGTTATAATAATTGCTGATGCTTACGTATATATATGGAAAGTTCAGAGCACAATGCAATCAAGCCTTAAAGTTGGGAGGAAACTGACAAATATTTCTCAGTCACAAATAAAATTTGTATTGTAAGCTTAATTACATGGAAATTTTAGGTTTGTACGGTATGCTTAGTTATACAGATAATTTTACATTTTCCCCCTTAGGTTGGTCTACTTTATTTTGGTTTGAGACTTTCAAATTACATCCCATTTTCCACTGAAACGTTTCTGTAATTCAACAAGGAAATAACTATTGAAACAGGGGCGTGACGGCAATAGCAATGGAAAGTATTATACTTGTAGCAAAGGGAATCATTTATTGGAGCAAGAGAGGGCAATTGCCAGCCCGAAGAGTTTATAAAACGTGAGTCTTATGTCGGTAGCTCTCTTCTTTCACTGAAGCGAAGTTTGAATTGACGCCCCAGATTATAGCATACATCCAGTATTACCAGAGGGGATTTCTCTCTCAACCCCCTTGTAATTCGAACACTGTCCACAGATATGGACACGAAGCGTCCAGATATTTTTTTTACACAACAACTGTTGTAACCATAATATAACTCATGATATCAATATATTTATAGAAAAGCTTACATTTTGTTGCCAGTTAACATGGAATATTGTAATGTCTTACATCTGATTTGAACATTTCTATTGCTTTATGCATTATAACATATGGTGAATTAATATTTTACTTGTAGTTACAAATGGTTAATTTATTGGTCAAAGTAAAAAATGACTCGAAAGCGAATTGAACCGAGGGCCTTTTGCGCATGAGATAGGGATGCTCCTCACTGTGTCATGCCGTCACTTGACAACTTAACGCGTCGTGTCATATGTGTCGAGTCGGAAACATTAATACTGTTTTCGTCTGGTATTTGTGGCTATTCCACCCTCCCATTTTGTAATATTGCAATTTTAAATGTGCACTGCTTCCTCGCGAAAGACGGCATCGAAGTTCATTTACGAAAGTATGCTTTCCCTTGTTAGATATGCTCAGCCCAGGTAAGTAATTAGAAACAAATGGAAAAGGAAGAAAAATGATGTCCTTGAAAGTAAAGTGTTTATAAGATCCTGTCTGCAATGCACTGAGAAGTGTAGGTCGGTGTGTCAGAGTGGATCATGATGGGTCGGTGGGTAAGAGTGGGTAACGGTGGGTGGTGGGTCGCAGTGAGACACTTCCTGCCGACCCACAACCCACTGACCTATTCACAATTATCGACCCACTTGACCCACTGACCCACCGACCCTCTTCATCTCTTGTCAATTACTTCTATATAGCTGAACACAAAACAGACCTCTGTCTGTGAAATGATGAGGAGTAATGTGTGGTATTTTATTTTTGTAGCGAGCTCCTTCGTCGCTAAGCGGTTAGCGTACGTGCCTCTTGACTGGGATACCAGGGTCAATTCGCGGTGTGAGCTCATGTGGTTCGGATTCCACGTTCATCAGTTGGTCCATGCGTTACATATCCTCGTTGCTGAAGGAGTGTTAAACTCAAAATCAACTCTACACTATTTCTGTACCATCAATAGCCAGAGCCGTAGCTAGAGATTTCGATGCCTGGGGCGATGTAGAATTCTCACCCCTACACTTACCCTACCAAGTTTTTTTTTTTTTTTTTTTTTTTGAAATAAGAGAAGCTGCTTTTGTTGTTATGCTACCCAGAATTTTTATCAAACAGTTTAGACAGACCATTGCAGCAGTCAAAAGTGATCATTATGTATACGAGCTGTTTTATTTTGGTCCTTTTGTTAAACTTGACAAAACTACCTTTGGTTGTATACAAATCCACTTGGAGAGCAATTACTACACCTATTTACAACGTTTCATGATATCGATAAGAAATGAAATTTCAATACGTCAGAAACTATGTGCTTTTAGAATGTTCAAACTGAGTGACAGCATTAATTACCGGTAATAATTGTAAACTTTTGTAATTTTATTCTGTGTGTGGCCACACAAATACCATTACAATTTCGATTCTTTCACAATAAACATTTTTGTAAAATGCAACGGAAATTCAAAAGGAGCCTTCTTTACGTATTTCTCAATATTGATCGATGAAGGTGAAGAATATGTTTAATGTTTGTCTTTAAAATCCAAAATATATTTTGGCTACTACGTATGTTTAGAATTATAGTAATTATGTAATTTCTTAATAATGAAAGATCTGAATTTAATGGTACTTGTTATCAATTAACATTAGAAATTCACTATCACACACACAAACACGCATATATATATACAGTGGCGGATCCAGGATATCATCAAGAGAGGGGCTACTATAGCATAGTTTGCCGTTTTATCCAGTGTAAAACAGGATTGAAGCCCATTTTATCCAGTGTAAACCTGAGCATCAAGGGGGGCTATAGCCCCTATAGCCCTCTCGTTGTATCCGCCACAATATATATATATATATATATATATATATATATATATATATATATATATTGATTTTATGGGGCGCCAATAATTTTCCGGGGCGCTTCGTAATTTTCTCAGTTCCAACACTTTTTTTTCTTCTTGCTTGTTCGGCGTCCTGTTGTTATCAGCGCCCGGGGCACCACTCTGCTCACCTATAGGCTACGGCTTCGTTGTCATTCTCTCTCTACATATATACCTGTACATTGCAGTAGGTATGAGGCATAAGAATATTTTCATTTTGGAGGTATGGTTTATGATTGTTATTCAAATCAGACATCTGTTTTCATTATAACGAATGTGGTATTAACGTTGATGAGGAGTGTTAACGTTCCTCATTTTAGCGTCTTCGTATACAGCCTCCTAAATGATGGACATGATTAATAAATGTGACTGAGCTTTGAAACTTGACAGTTTACCTTATTTTGTTTTTTGAAAGTATAACTTTATATTTTATAAGAATGTTTTCCTATTTTGAAAAAAAAACTTTCCGGAGAGAGATTCGAACTACCGCCCTTCATAACTAGAATTTCAGCAACACTACTAAACCCGCTTGATCGCCGAGGCAACTTACGAATGGACACCTTGTAATGTTGCTAATAGATCAGTCCAAGCGCAAGTTCACGCTTGAAGTTTTAAATAGTCATTTTCTGTCTTTTTCAGAAATTTCAACTGAAGATACTGATTGATTTTGCATATTGGAACTGTGGATGAAATGTGAAGTGTATGTTTATTGCACAAATACGTACCAGTACTTTTCTGTTCAGTTCATTTTTCTGGATCATAAATTCAAGACGTCGAAGTGGCCGGCTGCGAGCAATGTCTGTGCAACAAGATGCAGGTTTTATTGCCGAGGTGCGAAAGCAGTCTCTGCGTCATCGATCTATTTTGAGGGATAAATCTGTAGAATATGGATGTTCAAACGAAACAATGAGATGACGACTCAAGGCTGTTGAAACCAACCATGTATGTCCCGAAAAAAATATTCTCAAAGAATAGCACAATGCAGTCTGTCTGCACTGGGCTCACTCGGATGTGAATACTACCGAAATGCAAATCGGCGCTATTCATCCATGAGAAGGTATTCCGTTCCAACCAACACAGAAGAGCAACATTACACCGACCACGTAGAACACGACTTAAGCTGTAGCACGTTCAAACTTCTCACTGTGATCGAGTTCAAGCTGAATTTTGAAGATATATGACAGCTGTGAGTCCTGGTGAGGTCGTGTCTGTTCTTGAGAGGATGACCAGTGCAACCTATACTCAATTACTAGAAAACATGCAACTGCCATCTCTTGAAAAAGATTTCCAGCAACAAGACGAATTTATTTTTATGCACAATAATAGCACTGTTCATGCATCAACACAGACGACAAAATGGTACGATGATCACCCTGAACAGATCTGCCCAGATTGGATTTCCAAATTTCCTGCTCTTAGCCCCATAGAACATCTTTAGCATTCTATGGTTCAGAGTGCATGAGCGAGAGCAGGAACTTCTTCAGATTCACGCCATGGCATTCTGGGATCACTTCCGACCTCGCCCGTCAATATGTTTGATGGTAATGAAGCAAACAGTCAGAGCCTACGCAGGAATTTATTTCCGTGTGGGTCCAAACTCAATATGAGGTTATTTTATATTAAAATTCCTAAAATTGCCCCTAAGACTAGGCTAAATTTACACAAAAGTCAAAATTTCGGAAGTGGGGTTTCGGATCCAGGGACCCCCCCCCCATTACTTCCCTGCAAATGGTGAATATAATAGGTTTTAATTTCTCCATGCGAAGCATAATGTGACTTCTTTACTTCCTTCTCTTTTAGGGATAGTAATAGGAACCAGGGTTCCCCATTGATAAAGCGCTTACCTCTGGCTCCAAGAGTTAAGTCATGTGAGTTTATAGTGCATAACATTGTGTGCATGGGTTTCCTTGGAGTTCTCCCATTTTCTCCCACACAATATATTCCACCAATTCTGACATAAATTATTTTCCTCATCCTTCATCGCCTCTGCACCCTAGCCAGCAAACTGTGGAAAACTCAAATTAAAGTTTCATTTCATTTGTGTAGTTGTATGTAGAAATTTTATTTCGTTCTTTTTTCTTGTTTATTCAAAAATGTTGTTTCTTTTACAGCTCTGAGGTAAATGAAATTCTTTGTTACACTTATTTCTGGAAATTTAACTAGTTTTCTGGTAAAAGTGAAGTTCTATCATTTTTGTTGTTTTTTATATAGAAACTATTTTTATGTATTTCCTCATTCATGTGTTTTTATGATTTGTTAATAGTTAAATATTACCTCAAAGTATCAAAGACAAATGTTTTAGTGTATTTCATTATTTTCTTTTGATGTTTCAAAATACGAGAGATTCTTACTTCTGATGCTCATACAAATTCAAACGAGTTACTTTTTGTTTAATATATTATCAATATATTTTATTCCTCTTATTAAGAGCGAGTGACATCCTCTTATTTTCCAACAGGACATAACTATTGTAGTATCTTCTTTTATTTATACTCGCATTCCTATACAGATATAACACATCTTTCCACTATCTTGTAGCTTCTTTAAACAACTCACGTAATGACTAATAACTTTGGTTCAGTCTTAGCTGTAGATCTCATGTGACTAAAGATTTTTTAAAAATTTTCTTCTTTTGCTCAAGAAACCAAAAGTGTTCGGTGTGTACGTGAATCGACTCTCGGATTACAAGATCTTCAGACTCCTTGGTATTCAATACTCCACGAAGGACGATAGTCAAAAGACGAAAACTGCTTTAATATTGCAAGAGACATACACAAATTACTGCGGCCACGTTACTTCGATCTGTGTCCGTGTTATGTCAGAATTTACACAATTGACTATGTCTGTGAATTGTATTCATAATTTCGTCAGTAAATTATTATTATTAGCTTTAATGCTTCATACATAGTTCAGAATTTATTAAAGGAACGACACAAATTACAAATAGAGATCAGCTTTACAACTCTAGTCACAACAACGAGTCTGTTCAAGATGTCACCTATTCTTCCTACATAGAAGAAAGCCGAAACAAAATTTATTTCTGCTACCAGCTAAAAGATGTTTATAATCAATTTCTTGTTGTTATAGAATCATAATTCTTTGTGTAAATCCATAAACGTAATAATATTATTATATTCATGTGCAAATGTAAGAAGCACCTGACAAGTATACCTTCTATTCTTATCAATAGCTATGTGCCTGTTGTTTCCTTCTTTTGCCATTCAGAAAATAATAATAATAATAATAATTAGTCAGAAACTTGTGACTTTAAGATTTATAGTGTGGACCTTTGACAAGAACAACATACTGGACATATTTTATATCAGGAATATTCAAATGAAACCTTGTCAGTGGATCTAAATTTGCCTTACATATAAGGTGGCACCATGCAACTGCGGGTATGGTAGCGCCATCGATTGACGCGTAAGCACCGTTTGACTTTGGATAGAGCCAGTGCGGTTTCAAGCCGAAGAGAAGGTGGTCACACAAGTTATCGTCCACTACCGAACATGCAGGCGAGTAAGCATGAACAACGAGGAGTGATTCGATTTTTGGCGGCGGAGGGAGTTGGAGGCCGTAAAATGTATCGACGGATGAAGGCTGTGTATGGTGAATACAGTTTGAGTCGTGCAAGTGTTGTTGAATAGAGCAAAAGATTCATTGAGGGGCGCGAGTCACTGGAAGATGATGCTCGTCCTGGACAGGCTTATCGTGTCATCATATCGGAAATGATTGTAGAAGTGAATGCTTTAGTCTTGGAGAACACCAGAATCACCGTGGACAAGATCCATCGGTTACTAGGTACTTGCGTGGGCACCGCCCACACCATAATGCATCAACACTTGAAATTTCGAAAATTTTGTGCGGAGTGGGTTCCCCACCAACTGACCTCCGAACAGCGCAATGCGCGAACGGCGCTGTCTTTGAGTCATCTGCAACGTTATGAGGAGAAATACAGCTTTCTGTCGCGTATTGTCACAGGGGACGAAACATGGTGTCACTATTTTGAACCGGAAAGCAAGCGTGAGAGCAAGAAGTGGAAACATGCAACTTCAGCACCTCCAAAGATATCATAGGCTGTGCACACCAATTCTGGTAAAGTCATGATGTCCTTCTTTTTTGACCACAAGTGCCCACTGCTTGTCGAGTTCCTTTAACTGGGTACCAGCGTTATCAAGCCACTTTACAGAACCTTAGACGAGCCATCCAGTCGAAATGCCCAGGCATGCTGTCTAATGGCGTTATCCTTCAGCATGATAACGCCCGCCCACACACGGCCAATACGGTGAAGACTACATTGCAGCAGTTTCGGTGAGAAACGCTGGAATATCCACCGTACAGTCCCGACCTTTCGTCGTGTGATTTTTATGTGTTTTGGCCTCTAAAACAAGCTATCCGCGGACATCGATTCGCAACGGACGACGAACTGTGTGACTGGGTCCAGGCCTGGATCCATCAGCAGCCTACTAGCTTCTTCAAGCATGAAATCGACCGGCTAGTGTCGCAATGGGATAAATGTGCCAACAGTTTTGGCGACTATTTTTGAATATGTGTACTGTGTATAACTACATTTTGAGTTAATAAAATCGTTACCGTTACTTTATACTATTGACCGGGTTTCATTTGAATGCCCCTTATAAAAACACCGATAAACGCTATTCACTAGCTGATTATATATGACATGGAGAAACGGTGTTGGGTTACACGAATGAAATACCATAACGCTTTAGCACAGCGCGCCTATTATGCAACATAGACCGCTGGTGTAGTATGTGTATGTGTTATCGTGCACCTTCTTTCGAACTACGGACTGTGTTTATGTATAGCAGATACCCTAAAAAGCTACTGTCCGTAATGCCTCCCTGCTCAACCGCAGAACTTGGCGGCGGCCTTGTTATGTTGTTTACAGCAATTTCCTGGTTTTCAGTGGGTCATGTATGACAATTACCGGTCTCGTCAAAGCCCGTTATTCAGTGGGCATTTTAGGAGTCATGCTTATGCTACGGACCATTCGTTGTTTACGGGCACGGACGTCATATTCCAAGGTTATAATATATTCACACACAGCTGAAGATGTTGGATGTGGTTTGAGAAACATAATTATAAAGTTGAAGAATAGAGTGTATCGAAAAGACGTTTTTTTTTCGAAATCTTATTACCCTTGGCCAAATCTGTTTAATATAACATATAAAAAATGTCAAATCGATACCTCAACTTTTTGACTTGAAATTCGAAAAAGAAAATAATGAAATCGTAAATTTTTAAAACAATAAATGAAATGTTTATTGCTTTATACAGTATTACCCTTGGTAATAATTGTTTTCCAAAGGGTTCAAATATAATGAGAAAAGAAATTTAAAATCGTTAGCTCTTGTTCATGAGGTGCCGCCATCGCATCGGGGTGGATCGATAAATTTATAATGTTTGTGTGTGGCATATGCCTCCCCTGCAACTCAATTATCGAAACAAATGAACTTGTCTTACTCAGACATAACAATCAGTTTTAGGTGAATAATTATCACATTTGAGTGTTGTGCTTCTGCTAGTTTGGTAGCGTTGACGCGTGACAGTGTTTTCTTGCTTGATCCTATTGTCTACAGGCCTGTGGCTTTCTGCATATAAGTTTGTGAGTGCGCCATTGTTTTGCTTGTATCAACATGGAATTGGAGAAAAGTCTCGATTACAGTCAGAGGGTACAAAAAACATTATTCACGATGTTATTGGCTCTCCAGAGGAGTTTAGTTGTGTTCAATTGCCTACAATAGAAAGTGTGCTGAAAAAAATCCTATGGGAAGAGGGAAATAAAGAATAATTCTGGTTCTAGAAAAGATCCGCCAGCCTACGACATTACTTACATAGTTGCTTCTTAAAAATTCAAGTTTGGAAGAAGTGATATATATGTGCAAAGGTTACTATAAGTCAACAACGAATTGTTGATTTAATTTTGAATATCACGAGACAAATTGTCAGCTCCTAAAATCAGTGAAAAACTCCAGCCCTACATGTGATGCTAAAATAGTACAATTTCAAAAATTTGCCAGAGAATCCTTATTTGATATTGCTTGGTGTAAATGTGTTGATCCACTACTTCACTGTAAAGACGAATGCCAAAGTTAGAAGTGCCATTTCTTCTTGATCAAAGAACAGAAAGGGAAATAATTATAGGCGGAATAGACAAAAGTGAATTCACAAATCTTGACCCACTTGACCCACGTTCCATTGAGCCACTCCAACCCTAATAAGTAGTGTATCATCACGCATACATTCGAAAAAGTTCCACTGATTTTGATGATCGTTTCTTTTTGTTTGGGAGAGTATTATTTCTTTGATCCCATGTAATAGTAAGAATCTAATGTTGTTCTTCGGTGCTAAACACGAAAATCCTCAACGTCTGACATTTTTCATCATTAATTTTGTGTTTGATCACACATAACTTTTACATATATGCACCGATTTTCATAGTTAGTCTTTTGTTGAAAGGGTACTTTCTTGCTGTAACCTCACATAAATTGGTGAAAATTCAAGATTCAGCCACAGGGTGTTCATAAAGTCTTTCAATCTGAAAATTTGGTACTTCAGTGCATTTGAGCAATAAGTACGAACGAAATTTCAATACAACAAAATGTTTTCCATTCAGATATTGAGATATTATCCGAGGGTTGGGGTTCGACGTTTCTCCCTAGGAGTGCCAGAGAAAGACGAAGGTGAAGATTTTAAACCTAAATGCTAAGAATTAGTAATAGAACTCAATTGTTACTTTTCTTTGCAAACTAATGTTCAAAATGCATCGTTCTGAAACATCAACAATACATTGATACCAAGTGTACACATCCGACTTTCGTGATAATGATTTGTGTCGTAAAACACCAGTTCTCCAACATGATAGTGTAACACGGCAACATTGATTGTATCAGGTGGTATCAACACATGTGGATGGTTACCAACTACTTCACAGATAGGCTGGTACAAACAAACAGGGGACTTGCTAATCGTTGAAGAAACGTAATCATCTATCCACACCAGACAATGACTTCATGAACTTCTTAATAATTTAACAGTGGTCTTTGGAGCTAAAGCAGGAAGCTTCTCGAGGGCTGATAGCGTTAATTAATCAAATTTCTTTTGAAAGTAGTCAATCATAACTTAATAACGTATATATGAACGTCTGCTATCTATAAATTTACTTAATTGTTTTAAGTTGAAACCGTGATGTGCCACTTTTAGTACCAAGATTTCGTAGAAATCGAGTAGCACTGTTACTTTGTTCTACCGCTAACCTTTACGAAATTATAACTGTTTGAATCATTGTAGGTGATTAACAATTACAATATGGCCTTGACTCAAGCAAATTGCGATGACATCTTTCTGGTATCTACGATACGAAGCAACAAAGTGAATACAGAAGAATTTGCCCCCGGAAAGAAATTCCATTAGGTATGGCACTGAATTCAATTTGCTGAAGAAAATCATAAAACTTGGATCTGTAGCAGATTGATCCAAGACTGGTAGACTTCATATTGCAACAGAAAAAAACAACAATTCTGGCAGTGTTGGTGTAATTCATTAAAAGTTCCAAGAGAAGCACGCATAGTATATCCCCTTAAAGTAGTGTTAGTCACACATTGATCGTGTGCATTGTGTCAGTAAATAAGTGACATCCGTATAAGCTGAGAATTCGCCAACATCTTACAGAAGTTGAGCCAGATCGTCTTCTGAAATGTTCTCAATGGGCCAGAGCCCAGCTAGAACATAACCTCGTATTTCCCTCTGACACGATGTTTACTGGTTAGAAAATATTTTATGTGTAGGCCGAGATTAAGAAACGGAAAATTTAGTACTGGTCGGGTGGTAATTCTCATTGGTTTGATCCATCCGCTTATGTTAACGGCAGGGTGATAGTGTGAAGAGACGCACAGTAACTCAACTCAGGGCGCCAACTGCGATATGTTATCGGAGTAGTAAGGGGACAACATTTTGCCAACTCTGCTGGTCATTTCCTAATTTTTCCAGGGTGATAGCGACACTTATTATAGTACCTGTGTCCGTGGGTACTTAGATCAACAATTCTGTAACGATGTATTGTTCGGTGAGGTGCTGTTTAATTACATGTCGTTACCCTGACCTGACTCCACTGGACTATTACCTGTTGGATTTTGTGAGCTCCATTGTGTATGCTGTAAATATAAGGGATCTTCAGCGTCTTAAAGAATAAGTTGTGAACTCATGTTCCAACATTATATAATATATTATGCGTAACGTTTTGTATGGCTGGGAACTCAAAATGCATTTGACAATTGATCGGAATGTCCCTATAAAATGAGTGTTCCTTCCGTATGACTAACCTCTTTTGTTGAGGACAGAATAAAATAACAATCATAACTTCATAATGGTTAGCTCTAGAGCAAAAATAGTAATGCCGTTCAGTTTCTACGAAAATGTACTCTGAAAATGATGCGTCATTTGTCATGGTTCCCATTTAACAAAATTGCATACAATTCAAGATATCGGACGTCATTATGATGTGCCTTCAAACATTTCCCGACCTCCCTATGCCTTTTCTACTTTGTCACTTTGGTTATATAGAACTGCTTACTACAGAAAGCAAACATGTCCACATTTCGTAATGTTTGCACGATAGGGAAAAAACTGAAGAAAAGCATCTTTCAACCATAACATGAAAATTTAAGACGTCGCGATACCTATTGTTACTGATCGGATAAGTGTCATTTCGGTGCTAACCCATCCATTGCATAATACAAACCACTATCGTCACACAAAGGAAATGCGTAAATATTGGACATGTTTGTTTTTGCAGTAAGCGGTTCATATATGATCATGTATATTACTTAAGCTTACCCACTTTATAGGAAGAAAGTGTCCTATGTTTTAGATAGGTATCTAGCAATACTAATTTAGCAACAACTGTGGAATAATTAATTAAACTTAGCATGAAAATAACGGTCATCAAAAACTTCTAAAATCAAAGTAATACATAAAGTGTGTCACAATATTTCCATTATTAGCATAATCATGTTTCACGAAATTTGTCACCCTTCTGAACAATTTGATTATTTTTTGGTTTGTTTTTACTTTTGCGAATAAACTTACTCAGTAATTTCAGTTTTATTTAAAATAATGCATTTTATATTTACATTAGATTAAAGGTTTATGAATAAAATATTATATATTCTGGCCGTATTATTTCTGACTGTCCCAATTGCATTTGCGTTTGGGATAATGGAACAATGTTATCAATTCGTTGTGTCTCTCCAAATAGCTAGTTCCTTCAAACAGCTCGTTAATTATATTTTCAATCACATATATTTGAGAAAAGTGACACAATAGTGTAGTTACGTTTTGTACTCTACATAAATGACACAAACTGAGTTAGGATTGTCAATATTTAATAATTTCGCCATTCCATTACAAATTCAATTGCCAACATATGAATTAAATATATAAGATTTATTTAATCAGCAACTACATTCCTAAGCCAATTAGCAACACTATCATAATTCTCTTCAAGCCATTGCAACTTATTTTCAACCTCTGGATAGTATCCAAATAATACTCCTAAAACCTCCTGATGTTGACCTATGAAATCCTGCACCTAAAAGAAAAAATATTTATTAAGCATTTTCGTTAATTTCAGAACTAATTTTTACAGTCAGATGTAAAATAAGGTTGTTACATAAATTGTACTACTCAAACTTCCTAGGCTGCTACTTATTGCGGAAATTTAATATTAAATGTTTCTACATTAAGCTATTACGGTAAAGAAAAGAAGGAAAATGCAATATGGAGAAACATGCTGCCTTCCCTACTAAATGGTAGCTGTAGCCACTTGGTTGATGAATTTGTCACTACAGTATTTTCTGTCACTGCTCCCAGTTTTCTATTATTTCTTGTACTGCTTTACGGCTAATTAACATTAATTCTGGAACCATAAGATATATGTCGATTTTGGTTTTGTTCTTTGCCAACCAAGTATCTCAAATCCCAGGTAAACTATCTTCGCTGAATATTTAATGTCCTATGCGAACCCATAACCAGGTTTATATCTGAGCCGAGTAGCCCGACAAAGAATAAAACCCAGAGCAACATATATACCAATCAACAATCAAAACTCATTTTTCTTTGCTTCTGGGTTTCGTAGTTAAGGGTTTTTACTCTTACCTAATTGGCATGAAAGCGACTAGATGTAGATATATGAAGAACAGTTAGTAACTCTGATACATTTTAATGAGACTTGGATCCAAAATTGGTTTACCATTATGATTATCCGCCGGACGCCTCAGACCGTCCGACCACGTTACTCCGCCAGCCACAAAAATGTATATTATATAGACAGTTCCAAATTTTTTTCAGAAAGAAATTGTACTGTGCAACTTGAAATTGATCCAAATTAACCGTTTCCATCAAAATGTGAATAACATACGTAGTTTGTTTAAAAGTTTTACTGAATATGAGCAACATTTTATGAAATAGGTTTTAGATATGACTGTCTTTGTAATCCATTTTTTCATGTCAAGGTTATAAATATTGAAATACGATTTATTATTTATTTTATTTTATTTCATGGTAGTAACCTTAATGATGAAAGGAGAAAAGAAAACTCTTATGCCTTTAGCAGAACTTAAACCTACTATAGACAAGTCTTGCAATCAATACTACATATCTCAGAATTATCCATTATTCCAACTGGAATTTGCTATTAAATCATACATATTTAAAGTAAACTGCTTAACATCGTGTGTATGTTTGTTCTTGGAAAGTTATATCAGTTCAAATTTTAGCTATGTAACTTATAGAAAGTGCAATTTCTCTTCGAGATGTGTTAAAGATATCGATTATAAAATTCATATATATAACAATATTATAATGTAATATTTAATATTATCTAAAAGGTTATACGCTCTGCGATTTTCTTAACAGTCAGTGACTTTCTTGAAAAAGAACATGTTGCTTCTAATACATCTCATGCTATATATTGTGTAAATCTACAACAGATTTTCCTCGTGCCTATGTGGTTATCGTGAGAGATATGTAGGTCAACGTTTCATATAGCCATGATGTAAATAATTTCAAACTCTAAATAAACCAACCAATGAAATTATTCATAATGGAGCGAAATATTGACACAATTTTCTAAGAATTATGTCTGTTTCTATGTTTAATTCCTAATGTAATGCCCTCAATTATGAATACTGAAATTTCTACTTTACCTAGTTAACGCGATTGTATTTAAGATTTTTTTGTAATTATGTATCTACCAAACTAAAAGGAAGAGTGAAATTATTACTTACCAGTTGAAATTCCTCTTGAGTGTTCGTGTAGGCTAGTATAGCTAAAACTGCATTTTGTACCTGAACAGATCCAAGTCTGAAATATTAACATTTGAAAGAATTATAGAAATGGTATTACAACAATTTTTTGTTAAGTGATAGTGGGACTATTCTATTTAAATCCAATCACCTACATAGTGAAATGGATCATCGATACACAACTTTAAAAAATGATTTGATGTACTGTACAAATTTCCCTAATGATAGTTGAAATACAAGTCAACTATTCAGATTGCTTTAAAAGACAGTTGAAAATTGCATTGTCACAGCTCAGTATAAGTGTAAATAAAAAATAAACTTTAGTATAACGTCCATTGGTTGTGACATTAGGCTGAAGAAGACAGCAAATGGCTTAAAATTGAAACATTATTATTATGTGGATTTTAACAAAACTATTCTTTCAGATGTCTGTACTCTTCAATTACCTACAAAACTTAACTTTCTTAAATGGGTAGTTCAGTGGTAGAGCGTTCATTTCAGGTGCATGAGATTCTTGGTTCGATACCAGCTCGCGTCAAGTGAACTTTGTGGTGGGTAAACAGTGTGCGTGGATTTTCTCGGAGTTCTGCAGTTTCCTACTACTTTCTTTATTCCACCATTTCATTTATTTCGCATCATCACCGTCTCCTTTAATGTAGCCAGCATAAGCGTGAGACAAATTTCATACAAATTCAAAAAATTTAAAGATTTCATATAACGTTCTTGAAGTGAGAGTTCAGCGCTCGGTCTACTACTCAATGTATTTAGGTCTGTGGATATATTTAGTGTTTGTAAATCACTTAATTCTGATCCTAAGATTAAAACATACTATTGCACGTTGAAGTACGTGTGTAACATTATTTATGTATATATGGTGAATTACTAATGATTTGGTATACTGAAATAAAACTTTTGGTTAGATTGTAGTAAGCGCGTTTCCCCTCAAAAAGAAATGAGGCAACTTGAGGTAGTACTCCCAGGTTTCGAGACTTCAAAACTATACATTGTTCAACGTAAGCTCTAAACTCCGATAAACAATATATTTGTATCCTTCCGCTTGTCACAAATACGATTGGCTAGTGATGTATCACTCCCACTCCCCACGGGGAGGGGCAAATTATACACGTGCATTTTGACAATACTGTCTCGTGTTGTCCAGATACTTACAGCAGCAGCAGAAAAGAAAGAAAAGAAACTCGAAAGATTAAAAAAAAGTATTTGAATTTCGCTCGTAAACAATTGTTGCTTAGTGAGTAAAGGTTTGCCTTGTTGGTGTTTTACCACAACACTCGCGGAACCGAGATTCATGCCAGTCATCTTTCAGACTTTAAAAGCAGAACACCCGTCCACAGTTGAGTTGGCGCCATAATTACTGCGCATGCTTAGTGTTTATTTCTATTGTTTCATTAGCCACACTCGATTGCAGTATTATTAGATAATCCGTATTATATTGTTGTCATTTATAATAATATAGCAGTTTTATATGAAGCTTCATAGTAAAAGTAATAATGCAATCACATAAACTATTTTGCGGAGGAGTACAAGCGTCGGTAGGACAACAGCAAATCAGCGAGATTTAGTATCACGTGGCTTTGTTTATCGCAGTTTAGAGCTTACGCCGAATAATGTATAAATGCCTTACAAAAACTTAGGGGTAAAGTCAGAAAACATTATGAAAAATTTTACTATAGTCATAATTTATAATCTTAATAATAGAATACTGAGAGAGAGATAGAGAGATAGAAAGATATATATATATATAGATAGATAGATAGAGAGAGAGAGATAGAATGGATTAATATTATTATTAGTTTAGTAGCGACGACTAGTAAAACATACACTTTTAAATATCTTCAAATGATGTTAACTTATACTTGTGGGGTGGCGCATTTGGAGTTTCCAATAATTTTATTGGGACACATGATGTAAAGCTGAGACTGTTCAGTCTAAACTGGAGTGTCTGGTAGCCTCAATCCTAGAACAAATTTCTAGTTACACTCTGGTATTTCTGTGTTTTTAATGTTCTTTAGTTCTTCATCAAAATGCCAATCAGTACTATTCTGCAGTGCCAATCACCACCTCAATAACACGGTCATAAGATCAGGCCCTAAATAGTTCACTACCACAGTAATATAAGAAGTGAGTAAATAATTACATTTAAGTTCCTATTACTTACATTACTAATACTTATAAGGTACTATAATCATACAAAGGTTAATGTCAGCTACTTACGATTCAACAGCTGCATCAAAATTCTCACTTATGAAATTAAATGCTAATCCAGGAACATTTTCGTTGCCAGCAATTGCATAAAACAATGTAGGGAAATATACACTAGTCACTCCTCCATTCGATGGATCAACAATAGATTGCTGTAAAATGCTAGACAGAATAAATTAAATTCTTTAAACATATGCTATTCTTCGAAGATTGTTATGCCTTAAGTATTTCTTCAAGATTGTCAAATCTATTACTTGTTGTGTAATGCACAATTATCACGTTATATAAAGAAATATGTTCAAAGTGTTACATTTGACGTATTTTCGAAAATACAATAAGACGTAATAAAGTATTGAACTATTAAGTTTTAATAAGTGTTAAAACCATTAACAATACACAACGTTGTCATCACCTCCAGTGATTGGGTGCAACACACTTTAGTAATAGCAAGTCGTTGGGTGCAACACAAGAGATATAGTAGAGAGACCGTAATTGATTGCGGAAAACAGACTAAAGTGTATTCAATTTAGCAACATTAAATATGTACATCATTATAGTATAGTTATAACTCTCAAAAAGTTCAAGGATGGAAACTGCTGGTACCATGAAAACTACAAGCAAGTCACCGTTTTAGTTTAACTTTCAGAGGGTGTAGGAACAGGCTTCAACTGTGTCGCACCTTAAATTAAGAGACATATTTGTAAATGGGCATTGGAATGTTTCAAATTGAACAAAAGCAGGAACAGTGTTTATTCTTATATTTAATGCTTACATTGCATCTTTAATTAATGTTAATGAATTAAATTCTATTATCTAATGTATGTTGTAGTATGCTACAGAGCATGTAGTTATACAAATATTAGCTCCCAAATCTAAATACGTTTTAGGGCTTTATTATATTAATTCACTGGATGCATATTCATATTCATTGTTATAATTATTCATTTTGAAATAATTAAGTTAAAGCGATAGAGTTTAATTTGGAATTAAGTCGTCACAATATGTTATTGCAGAAAAAAATGTTAAAATCAAATATGATCACAGCTCGTCTCTTATATTGAGTTAAGTAAATTGACACAATACAAATTTATGTTGCATTTAAAGCATGAAAACAGTTATAGTCGCAAATGTTCTGCAGGATAGTAACACGTATTAGTACCAGGCTGAAAATTGATAGTGCAATTGCGACATCTATTAGTGCAACTGTTCTCTTTGGTAGTAGTTAGCACGACACACTCTTATATTAATGTATACAGGACAACTGTATGTATGTATATGTTGTGTTTTCCTTACATCACTATGAGTTCCCTGTACGCAGACACCGAACACGCAATGTACATTTGAATATTATATATTGTATATATATATTGGGCAATTGTTTGTGTATAATGCCACGACCTGTATATGATAGAGTTGTGTCAATACAGATGCAGACACTGACCGTGATTTGCTTTTTACTATTACGGTCGAGGATATAAACAAGTAAATACAAGTGCCTGTATTTCATACTTATGTGTGCTTTTGAATTTCAGAACCTGGTAAGCTGTACCTTGTTTGATTCTGTTCTTGTATATTGCATAGGCAATTTCAGCATGAGCGTCTTTATATCGTGTTAGGTGATTGAGAAGTTGTATTTTGCACGGGTACATTTAAAATGTCCATCTTTATGCTGTAACAGACACAAACAACCTTTAGAGTATGAATCTCAGACACTTGAATTATAGATGATAACTGCCCTTTAGCACGGATACATTGTTTGTATGTTATGTTCAGAATCCTAATAATAATACTTTGGGACAGGTGTATTTGCTTATGTATGATACAACGTCTTCACTTTGTTTATTTATTAGTTTCAGATTCCAGAAAAGTGAACTAAAATGTATTTATTTTATATTTATAATGGATATGTAGTATTAATAATGTCCGATTAGTCTTCGGAATGCTAGCGACATCATTCATAGCTTCCTGCTTGGTAGATATGCAGATAATTGTTAGAGTTTGGATTATTTTAATTTGTAGCCAATTATAGGGATTTCATTCAGATGTATGTATTTAGGGTGTTTAATATTGATTGACACTCTTCCCATTAAACGGGGCCTGCAGCCGTTGAAAATGTGTGAGTGGTGTATTTGGGAAACATATAACAGCGTTATCTGTAGCCAACACATCACACAAGTATGGTAGCGAGCTGACGTGAGAGTGAACAGTGGAGTAACGATTACGCGCTGGAAACTTGGAATGGGACAATCATGGAGAAGAAACGGTCCCAGAGAGAAGGAAATAATTGGTCGTTATGAACTTTTAGCTATTTGGCTATTTCCCGTTATCTGAATTATAAAATTTAAATAACAAATACATTTCGGAGGTCACCAAAGTTTTGTTATAGGCTACTAACATTTTACTGTGCACATTTCGTAATGCACCCTCCAAGCGAGAAAAAGCCAATAGCTAATAATAATAATAATAATATGTACGTCTCAATGTAAAGGAACTTAAAGCATGGCATATACACTGCTTGTTAATAGAACTGTAACAAGAAAAGTAAACTTCGTAGAATGTCCAATACTTGCAGAAAATGTACAGCATCGAAGCATAAGCAATTGATTAAAACGACCGCGTATTGAAGTAACATCAAAGCAGAATACGATCTACTGATAGCAAGCTGTGACCTTCCGGAGACTTCTTGAGCTTAAGATTGATGAAAGGAAAGAGCAGACTTTTCATATCTTTAACTTTAGAAAATGTCTTAACCTTACTTTTCTTTAAAGAAAATCTCACTTTTAGTAAACACAGTATGTTTCCTTTGAAGTTTACCAATCATTGTACATCTTCTGTTTTGAAATTTGTCATAAACAAGGATATAGACTCAACTCGAGTCTAAAACCAGAAACCATTCTTTGCTCGTACTGTGCTAGTAATCTATCTTCTACCGAGATAATATAAATATAATAAAAAGTTTGTTTCTGTGTTTTTCTGTGTGCAACCTGGGGACCAGACGAGCGGACCGAGAGTTATCAAATTTGGTCGCAGGTACCTTGGTCCAGGACCCAGAGCAAAACAAAGCTTTTTTTAAAAAAATTTGAACCAGGGATCTCAGGGGAGGGGCGTTTACCGGGACATGCAAAGGTAGTAGAAAATAACAAATATTCATAGTTTTCTCGGTCACTGAGACCAATGGTGATGCTCCAATTCCATTACATTCCAAATTCATCTCTTTCCGCTGCGGGTTTGGGGTTACCGGGGGAAGATTTCGAGACATGTAAAATAATCGAAAATGATCGATATTAGTGTCAAATCCATAGTTCTCGCCGTCGCTGAGATCAATGGTGACATTTCCATTAGCGATGACTTTCAAATTCGGCTACCACTGGATGCGGCCCGGGTGATCACCGGGGTGGGAATTCTGAGACGTAAAAATAATCGAAAATGGTCGATATTAGTGTCAATTATTATTATTATTAGTGACCGCTGAGATCAATGGTGACACTTCCATTAGCGATGTTTTTCAATCTCAGCCACCACTGTATGCGGGCCGGGGTCACCGGCGGGGAGACTGGATTCTGAGACATGTATAAATAATCTAAAATAACCTATATTAATTTCAAAATCATAGTTTTCGGGGTCGCTGAGATCAATGGTGAAGCTCAAGATCGCATTTACTTTCACATTTACCTCACATCAGCTAACGAACCGGGGGCATAATAAAGGGGATCCCCGAGGCAGGTAAAAATAATCCAGGATGACCGATATCAGTGTCAAATGCATAGTTTTCGCTGTCGCTTACATAAATGGTGATACTCCCACAGGCGTTGACTTCCAAATACAGCTCCCATCCGCTAGGACCAGAGACGTTTTTTTAATTGGAATCAAGAGGTCATATGGGGAGTTTACCGGGATATGTAAAAGTAGTAGAAAATGACCAATATTTGTGTCGAATCAATATTTATCGGGGTCATTCAGATGTATAGTGACACTCCCGATAACGTTTACGTTCAAATTCAGCCCTCATCGGCCATCCCAATGAAAACATGTCTACGTTGTTGGATATATCACACAAAATAGATCCAATTTGAGAAATGATTCTTAATTCTTTCATTGTTCAGTTGGTTTACATTGACATTTTATCTGATCCGTGCAAAGAAGGGGCATAACGAGCTAGTTCAGATAATAAGCAACGTAGAGTAGTGAAATGTGAACTGGCTTGCTTGATTCACACGAAATATTCAACAGAAATTAGAAACTTACGAGATTCTAATCATGTTGGCTATATCTTCAAATGCGGTTAATGCAGAGAAGATAATTTTAATGTATTTACTGTACATGTTTTATTCTCTAATGTATACTAACTAGTTCAAAAGAGTTCCATTTCGTGAAGAACCCAACGCATCAACCCAATATGGACTATCTATCAGTTGCTGGTCGTTTAAGTATTGCTGATACGCGAAATTCCATTCAGCAATTCCTCCTTCTCTTACTGCTGTTTTATAAATAGATCTTCTATAATTTGGAGAAATTCTGCAACAAACAGAAAACACAAGATAAGTATATAATATTTGCTAATTCCAAAATGAATAATACAAACAATTTTGGGCTCAAACACACAAACATGAAAGGTTAATCTAATTTTTTTAAAAATCCTTCAATGGAGAAGCAATGGACGTACTTGAAGTAAAACATGCGTTTGTGGGGTTTGGATTTTGATTTATTTATCTGTATAACTACCTATAAGATATTTCCATCGTACATAAGTTTTGGGTATGAGAACAGTTGAAAGTTCTAGTTAATATACACAAAATATATTGTATACTTCAGAAAAAAGACAATTGAAGGAAGAATGTTCTGGAAATGAAATGAAATATTTTGTTTATATGTCAGAGGTATGCTCCTTATGCTAGCCGAAATGGATGACTAGAAAGTGAATGAACATAAAATAGTTAGTAGAATGAATATATTAGAAGAAATGGAAGCACACGGAGAGGATGATATCTGTTATAAACTTATATGGGCTGGAATCTATGTAGGCTGATACCTTGCACCGGAGATGTGCTCTCGCAAAACCATGCTATGATAAATAAATGCATTCGATGCTTCAATGTTATTATCAGCAGGTTTCGTTGTTAGCCTAGTAATTTCTTTCTTAAACTGAATATTACATTGATGTCAACATCAGAAGATTACTTAGAATTGCTCTGTTTCATAAATTCCCACACTAGTATATTCATTCTAATCTTCAGAACATTGATAGCTCATTTTCTTATTCCTCTTCCTAATTCAAAGCTTCTTTCTGGCAACTCGGCTGTGACAAAGAACATCACATAAAGGGTTTCCGCATGTTTCTTTTGAAATATATCTCGTTTCTACTAACAGCTTGGGAATAATCTCAGAACGATTGATTATTTTAAAAATTAATGTAATTAAGAACTTTGAATTGTTTTCATCTCTTGCACATAATATTTTTACACGACCCTATTCATTTGCTATACTTCACTCGTACTTGAAAGTGTTGACAACAGTTTGGATGCTGTATTTAGTCTATCAGTAGGTTCGCGTATCAGAATTTGGTCTATTAGTACTACGTGATGGTTGTTGGTGCATACATCTGCAAATCCAAGCAGTAATTTTACGCAGAAAACGAAAGGACAATAGATTTGATATATAGGAGTGATTAGAATATGTGTTTAAAATTACAAATATACTTACGGACTTTTGTCTGGATTTCCTGATGCCATCCACTGTTGAAGTGCCTTCAGAGAACGCTGCGAAGAATCTCTATTACCAAGATCATTAATAAGTGGAAGCAAAAGATACCTTGAGAGTGTTTTATCTTTGGACTCACTTGGTTGTTCATCGAAACCTATATATTCGTAGATACCCTCAAGAAGTCCAAGCAGGTAGGTCTGAAATAAAACGACAAATAATTTAAAACTGAAAATTACTTATTACATAGTTTAGAATAGAATATTAATATCATAAATATCTTTCAGCAATCAGTCTAAGAATAAGTTTAGTCCCTTTTCTTAGGTAATCAAGGAATAGTTGAAGTGGCTGATAACTTTTCTGTATTGTTCAAATATATTTATTTATTTCATCTTAATTTGCATGGCGAAGTTAAGACTAAAAATGCATTGTTTCCTACATAATCATACAATGATCAGAATATAATACTTCAGTTATTTATAGAACTTTAATTAAAAATGACACATATCCATTGGTGCATGTGTAAAATTATAGTGTATAATACAACACATATAAATATTATTTTTTTCCAAATTATAATAAATAATGAAATAAACAAAAATTACACCCACAATGAAACACACACATGAAAGACTGAAAATAAAAATACCTGAATAAAGAGGTAGAGTGTCTTTGAATAACGGCGTAAATTATTGATTCTTTACACATATGTTACCTTAAATGAGTTATCTAATACTCCACAGTGTGCGGATGTGTGTAATCATAAATAGCCAGGATATTTGCATGTCTCTCTAGTATAATACATTCCATTTGAGTGTCTAGTGTAATACATTCCTGTTATATTGTTTACATAAGATAAAGTACTTTAAACGTTATATTCAAATTTAATTTTCTTAGTGTACTTCTTTATGATATTATTTGTGCTGGACAAACACCATGCTCGTGGGTTTTCCTGGGGTTCTCCCGCTTCCTTCCACTTTCCTCATTCCACCATTTCATTCATCTTTCATCATCTCCGTCTCCTTTAGCCTAACCGGCATAATCGTGGGACGTAAAATTTAAAGGTTTCATTTCATTTCTTTATGATATTGTTCGGAAGCACAAACTTCTTGCTTTATTTTCTCTAAACTTGCAACACGTTTTGAAAATATGAAACTGTGGTTTACCGAAAGGAAATATTTTGCAGACTTAGGTAATTTATTGTAGTTACAAATCTATGAAATATTAAAGATTAAGCAGAAGTACAATTATGATACGGTTCATTTACTATAAACACGGAAGGTCGATCCGCGTATATGTGTCCAATTTTGAAATAGCACTAACCTTATGAAAATCCATGAGACCGCCATCGACGACGAAGTACAGGAAGTGGAATCTTCTCCCATTACTCCCGGCAGGCTTTCCACAGACCCCCGAAAGTAGTGACACGACGAGAAGAAAGTGCCCTTTTCATAGACCAAACCCGCAGAAATCCATGGGGCTGGCATCTGGTGATTTCACTGGTATATCATGAAATGGAATAGCACGAATGCCGGTGTCTGTCTCCATCTGCTTCAGAAAGTTCTGGGTAGAACGAGATGTATGTGAGGAGGCCTTATCCATATGAACAAACACTTGCTTTATGGCATGCCCATTCAAACGAGGCAGATCTTCTGTATAAATTGGGGTCAGTATATGTTGCTGAAAGAATGCAGAGTTGATTTTACAGTTTTTAGGGACCTGACGAATTGTGAACTTGCCCTGATAAGAGTAACCGGCGACAACCATAAATCCTTTCGAGAAAGTTGCTTTGCAATGACGGATGAACGCAGGACAGCTTTTTGCATCTCGCGAAGTGTAAGTTATCGAGCGAATTTTGCCACAATCTGATAGATACACCCATGCTTCATCTAGTGTGACCACAAACTTTCACTTTTCCCCAGATAGATGACGTTCATAGAGGCGCCTGCTGTTGGCCTTTCTCTCACGGCGATGGGCCGCCCTTAGGTAGACCCTCCGGAGGTTTAATTTCCTACTCAGGGCGTGGTTAACAGTTGACTGTGGTATGTGGACTCGAGCTGCCATCACACGTTCCGGAGGGGGGGTTTCTTGTAAGGCCATTCGCCGCAACTTCTGAGCTACTTGTGGAGTCACTGAGGTACATGCTCGCTTCCTCGACCCCTTAGTGGGTGAATGCTTACCTGGTATGTCTTCTTTTTTATACTGCTTGATTATGTTCTTGATAGTCGTCGAACCCAATGCCAACCATTTTCTTTGCACTGCTTTTGAATTTTAGAAACCGAATATTTAGCGTGGAAATTCCAATTACGTAGCCCATCCAAAAACGGTTCACCTTTGGAGCCATGATGCACACGATACACAGTTTCGCTTGGCAGACGATAGAATGGACCTCCAGGTATAGCACAGGCGTTTAGCCACTTGGTTCGGCCGCTTCTGTGGTCAGGGGTACAGGTGTAAAATTGGACACTTATACGCGGATTGACCTTCTGTATTTGTTTGCTTCATGTTGATTTATAAAGAAAGAAATAGATAACGCAATGCCTGACATCAATCTAACAAATGCCAAGAGCATACCGCAAAAGCTTAGAAGGGATATTGTAGTAAATGCTATCAAAAGAGAGTTCCTGAAGCTTAATATAATACGTAGTAATACAATTTATTTAAGTTTGTTGGCCGTAGCTGGTCCATTAATTTTTCCATATATGATATCTGTCATAGAATAACGTCATAATAGCGACATGCATAATACAACGGTGGATCAAAAACGTTGATGCGATGTATTTTATATAGCTATTGTTGACAATCGCTGTAATGGGAAGTCGGAAATTTTGGACACAATTGATTTTCTTGTCATAAGCCATGCCAATTTTAACATATAAATCGTCTTCTTAATAAATAATCTACTTAACAAGGATATAAGACTTCTCGGTCCTACAAAGACAGAACACAATCTCCCATTGAAAGTTAAAACGACATCGCGTTAAATTTAATAATCTAAAGATTCATTATGGTTATGGTTTGGACTTGTTGTTTCTAAGTTGAGTTGATTTGGAGTTCAACCTCCCTTTCAGCAGCGATGTTCTATGAGACGGGACCTACTATTTAACGTGGATACCGAACCACTTGAGCTCGGCCGGAAATCAAACCCGGGTCTCCCGCGCCAAACACTCATACGCTAACCGCTTAGCCACGAAGTAGCTCTGTTGTTTCTTATCTCTTACTATATTTAATCAAATCTTACCCTGTAAGTGTCATAAACATCTTGGTGTCTCAGATATAGATTCAGCAATTGAAATATGTTGTTTGAGGCCACATACCAGGGAACATATTCAAGTTCTTTATTCAAGTATTCAAGTATCAAATCTTACCCTGTAAGTGTCATAAACATCTTGGTGTCTCAGATATAGATTCAGCAATTGAAATATGTTGTTTGAGGCCACATACCAGGGAACATATTCAAGTTCTTTATTCAAGTATCTTGTAAGGTCCAAGGGCACAGTTATGTTTAAAAGACCAGCATCATATAAATCATAGGAATCATCGTGCAGCTGAGCTCTGTTGAAGGGACTGATGTTGAGTCCATCTTCAGAGTCCAAATAATTAGCAATCAGCTGCCAATTTCTGTCATCATAATTCACTCTGTAGTAACCTATCACAAAGATTTGTTTCAATGTAAATTTTTAAATTTTTAGAACAATTAGTACCTAGTTGAGAAAAGGTATTACTAAATGGAACATTGGGTAAAAATGGCAAACATATTTAAGTAGATATTAGATGCAATGTTACTTACAGCTTAGCTTATAAAACTATTTTTCTAAGACATCTATTAGAAAAAATTCGAATATTCTTTTGAATTGTAATGTACCTATATCAAAGTTACTTTAAGTTCGTAAATGATAAAAATATGCCAACACGATAGTTTAAAGGATTAGAAATATTTTAGTAATGAAATATATGAAAAGGTCCTGGAAGTTAATTTAAGGTTACTTTTTAACAATGCTGACTAGTGTTATAGTATAAAATGATAGAAATGGAGCAAAATAGTTTTAGTGTTAAATCTGAAATGGAAAGGCAAATCATAGTGGTAAAAGTCGATGTTAGTTACCTCTCTCTCTCCCTTTTCTCTCGCTCTTTCTCTCTCTCACTCACTCACTATTTGTTTCTATATTGTATACAGTGAATTAGTTTTCAATAATAGTATTGATATTTTTCTTATAACATTGAATAATACAGAAGATTGATTCCATTCGTTTTCTTCTAATAAAGTGTAGACCAATTTTAAACTTTGTTCATAACACTACGAGATAGTTACATAAGAAACTGACTAACTCTGTGGCCAATGCAACCCGAAAGTTCAATGCCTCATTCATGAAAGCTCTGCAATTACTTTCGTGCTCAGGAAAATGGATTCCGTTTCAACAAAGTATTCTTATCTCTGAATCAAGTTCCTATTTTGTGTTACTGTTTCTACGAGATCCATCTAAATGAGGTCCTCTTATTCGTTTTAAGTCTTCTTAATGGTCTTTGTGTGATTGAGTTTCCAGTTTAATTTTTTTTAATAGTTGCAACTTTCTTCCATTTCCTACTGGCAAAATAATGAGCCCGGCCACCCTGTTAAATTTAACGTCTCTAACAATGATTGTAAACAGTTTAAATTATGCAATTCTTCCTTACGAACTTTGGGCCATTACCTATTCTTATCATTCTTACATCCGAATATTCCTTTCAGAATTTTATTTTCATAAACGTTCAGTCTGCTTTCTTTCGTCAAGGGAAGTGTAACGTTTCGTAACCATACAGTAAATAGTTCTATTAATCGTTTTATATATCTAAAGGTTAAAATCTTTCAACAGAATTCGCGAATACAAAATAGTTTGAAAAGAATAATAACACGAACTCCCTGCTTTTAATCGACATTCAATTTCCTCATGAATATGATATTGGTCCGTTAATGTTGATCCTTGATATTTGAGAGTTCCCACAGAAATTACTACATGATATTTTCACGTATCTATAGAACGTAACATACCCAACATAAGTCCATAACGTCTATTTATAGGCAACAAATGACTTTATTCAGGATATCTGTTTCGTGAACCTCCAGACAAGTGCAAACACAAATTATTTGGTCGTGCTGGAACTACATGTGCTAATCTTATTGATCATACAGAAATAGTTTACGCTATTACACTACTACTAGAATACGAAGAGAAAACTTGATATATCGAGAAACCGAAACGAGTTTATCGAACTACAATGAAGTGGAAAGTATTCAGAAAACACCAGTTTTATACATCTTTCAAATATTTTATTATAGTATTTGTCTATACTGAAATCTGTATCTCTGCTAGTAAATAAATAACCTTATCTCAACTAACCTGTTTGCTGAATATTAAAGATTACAAATTGATCGTCACCAGGAAGGCTATCTATTAAGATTGACTTCTCTTTTCTTAGGAAGTCAAATGGAGAAGTGTCATTAAAATCCAACTCTTCTTGCGTTGTAAAAGTCACAGGGATCCACCAAAGAGATTCATTATCCGTAGAACCATCAGTGAGAAATCTTTGCTACGTAAATGTGTAACAAAGTACGTCATCAGGATATTCGTGCACATCAACTTAACACTTACATAACTTAAACAGATCAAGATTGCATACATTGATAAATAGCCAACCAATTTCAAAATTTCAGCTAAGATACGCTTTTAAAATTGCTCATGGAAGAAATGTGTTTCTATTTAAAATTACTATTATTAGTTTATCTCTGAAATCTTATTTCATTAGTTTCTTTATATAGGATATTTAAAGCATCTTAATTATTTTTAGATATGAATATGTGTTTCTATATTAATCTTTCCATTATATAGCACAGGAAGTAGCATTATTTATGTGCTTACGTTTTGTAAAATACTAGTTTCTGATTTCAATTTGCTACAATAATATTTTGTAAAATATTCAGAAGTTCTGAGGTAGAGTGATAGAATTAATGTATTTCAACTCTTACTACTAGGGCTACTTTTATATAGTTACTCTTTGCGTAGCGTACAGCTCAAGATATAAGTAACCTGCTAATTAATGTTAAATATATGTCATTTTAACCAAATGCATACAATTTACATTTTAAGGTTGTATTTATTGAATAAAATTTCTTCCAACGCTGAATTTATTAGATTTATCATGATTAATACCAGAATTACACGAAAACTTCTGCTATACACTTTCACTCTTGATAAACCAACTGAGGCATTTCACCAATATTACAGAGTCTATATCACGTCTACCGCAATTATTAAACTGAATTAAACGTACCAGGAATGTTTAATGGGATCATGTATAAAAGGTACAGATGAGTCTCATTCAATTATTTAAGATTTAAATTATTGAAGTGACTCTCTACTATTTAAATTGAACGAAGTAAAATAATATTGTTAATATATATATATATATATATATATATATATATATATATATATATATATATATATATACAGGGTATCCATAAGGTCCGTTGCCAGCCCGTGTATCTTAGAAACGACAATGAATATGACAAAACGCAAAAACACGTCCGTCATTATTGTGAGAGGCATGAATTTTGAGCTATAGAAGGTTTATCCCCAGACACCTCCATATAGAGGTACGACCAGTGAGAAAAAATGTATGCCGCCTACATAAAATCGTCTCATACATTTGAAAATCCCCCTAGTTTTTGGATTTAACGTACAGCAAACGTATAGCTGAAAACCCATGTTCTATAATACTTTCTGTATGTATTCCATTTGTACGTATTTACCGAATGAAACAATATAGGCGGTCAGGATCTCACATACAAATGGATGTATATAACATATAGCTGACGAAGGTAATATATATATATATATATATATATATATATATATATATATATGTGTGTGTGTGTGTGTGTGTGTGTGTGTAATATAAGGAAAACTGTTAGATATCAGATATCCTCTAACGAAATGATATAATATGTAAGGGCAGCGCCTATGTAGCATACGAATAGAGTACTTCATTACTGATTTATGTAGTAAGCAAGAGGATTAAGTATATTTGTACAATATACCGCTGTCCGGAGAAAGGATTGTTTTCTTTTTCAGTATGAGTTAACTTGAAAATTTCAAATGGCAAATAGGTCGAGTAATATGTCGTTGGAAAGGTGTGAAATATGATTGCCGATATTTCTAGTCGCTATGTTGACCCCGTACAAAATGACGGGGGTTCACATTTCGTGTCCATAAAGTCTGTTGTCACTCCGTGTATCCGCAAAACAACTGCGAATATGAGAAAAAGCAAAGAAATGTCTTTCATTATTTTAAGGGGTTGCAATTGCGTGCTATAAAAGTTCCAGCTCAGACCCCCCAAATAGGGGTACCGGTGTAAACTTCTCTACGCTGCGGTAGTACTGATCCCTTTTTCTGATGTCGATATTATCGCAACTCTTTATTCCCACCTCTGACATAACCATTCCGTAAATCTTTACTCTAATGGTAATACAGTATAAGAGCAAAATCGATATATGTTTTACATACTAGGGGTAACATGCACAAAAACAATGTCTCGACCCAAACACTCATCATTTTCTCGTTTCACAAACGTATTTACAATACCTACACCCTGCCTACAAATCATAAAGTAGTAGAGGGACCACATTCACAAACCATAGCTATCTAAAAGTCATCTAAGGTCTTCACTCCGAAATTTGATTTCACCGTCAATTTAGATGTCGGCAACCTAGCAAATTTAGAACTTACAAGCAAAAGGTCTTTTGTCGAGCCTGTTCAAATTACTCGACCCCTTTGCCATTTGAAATGTTCAAATTTACCCCGTACCTCTATTTGGGAGAGAAATTTGAGATGAAACTTTTACAACACACAATTGCAACCCCCTATTATATTGATGGACATGTTTTAGCATTTTCTCATATTCGCAGTAGTTTCACAGATACACGGGGTGACAACGGACTTCATGGACACCCTATATATATATATATATATATATATATATATATATATATATATATATGACAAATGGTAAAATGGCTCTCAAGGAAAAATGGCAACTGATAAGGTCTACCAGCCATGTTACATATATGGTGATTTAAATGCACACGAGAATCAGGTTAAACTTTGCCCATTTTAGACCTATTTCATATTTGAGATCTATAGCTGAATCTTATTTCAAAGCTTAAAAAATTAATTTGGAATCTTAATGTTGTAAAATTGTTCGGATAATTAATTTCATTTATATTATGAATGTGTTAAAATAATTCATTAGTAATACCATTTTATTAACTACATTTTCAAATATTTAAATAACATGGTTATGGGTATTACTAATTATGATTTTGTCAAACAATGCCATAAATAAACTTAAGAGCAATTAATTCTGAACAACATTAAGTATATTGTGTGCAGTGTCAATTTTATACTACAACACTTTGTTCATTAGAAGTTAAATAAGAGACATTAATCGTATTAGAAGGGCTTAAGAAGGAATCTTTGTATCATAAACTTTTGAAAACTTTATTCAAATAATTGCATTTCGTGTGACATAATCTCTTACTTCGTCTCAGAATCTTGCTTACCTGACTGACATGTGCGCTTCTATGTTCATAGTCTCTTTTTACTGTCACCAGAGGATATCCCGCCTGCAGAGTCCAAGGCTCAAAAATTTCTTCCACACTCAGATCATCTGGTAATGTTCCTTTCTCATGTGCTACGTCGTTCAGAGCTGCATACAGTGCAGGTCGTGTTCCAGAACCATATGCTCTACAGTAAAATTATCAAGTTAAGGAAGTATATTTTTCAATTAGGAATAGAGTGAGTCGAGCAAGGTATATTCGCGCAGTGTTACCTCGGAATTCGTGTAAAATTGATTCAAATGCAAAGTTCTCCGAGGCCCAATGTTTATTGTACTAATTTTAATGGCCTATACCAGTAATCTGTATATTTATGGGCCTTCATATAACCGGAATTCAATCATACACTACTATAACGCTTGAGCATAAAACTGCTTTTAGTTTCTTTACGTGTAACTGGAGATGAATGTGGGCACATGGAAAACAAATTGGGTGAAGTACTGATGTTAATGATCATCCTGAAATTTTTCAAGCTACGCTTAAACACATCTAACTTAATGAATTGGCGTACTGTCATTTTCGAAAATAGTATCGTTTTTCGGAAAGGACACTTGTATGTTAGGATGCATGTGCTGTACTAAAATGTTCACAGAAACACTGACAGTTATTTGTCATTCCTAGAGACACGATGTTTTGATGATACTGGAAAACACGATATGTATCAGTTTTGTATAAAAATATTGTGTACTTAAAATATATACTTTTTCATTATTTGTTAAGCCATATAACGCTCGCGATTAAACGTGAAATTTTGTCGAATTAGCGAAATTTGCAACAAGTTTCCCGTTGAATCCTCCAATATTCCAGTAAATTGACGCAAAAATGACAATTTTTCGACGCTTTTACGATTTATTCATTACCAATATTTCTCCCTTCTGCATACTTGACCGTGAGTAAACGCTACTAGGTTGTCATTTGTCTCCCACAATAAAATATGGAACTGCCGGATGTCTAGTGCCAGCCCGCTCTAAGTTTGTCTGTTTCTTGGCAGTAACGATTGTAGTCCCAGATTTGCCTCGTGTACTTCTGAACGGCAAAGCAACCGGTATAATGCCGAAAATCACATGTTTTGATAGAACACAATCGTTTAAAGATGATGGTTACTACGTTTTTGATGTACTTCAAAAAATAGTTATGTGTAAATTTTGTAATGTTAGACCAGATTGTTCGCAATAAAGAACAAATTTATCACCAGAGAACAATGAAACAATGCTTACCTGTTATTTGTTAAAGTAAACTGTGAACAATAAAGTTATTTTCTTCTATTAATGTTCTTTGTGTGTGTGTTTTCTTTAAATGATACTTTTATTCAATGAGGATGCTTAGTGTTATTTTTTAAAAACTTAAATATTGTTTTGTATAGTCATGCATGAACTCATGTCATGATTAATGAGTGAAAATTAAAGTGAAATAGAAAGTAACTAATTGTAATTGCCAAGTAAAATAGTGTTCTTACAATGAATTTTTATTCACCGATTTTATCCCGCTTTACGCATATTTTATATAACGAAATTACGAATTCTTTTTTAGCACAAAATCGTGTCTCTAGCCATTTCAAATCTAATAGGAAAGTGTCATACAATGAAATTGTGGTACGTATGAAGAAGGCAACATCATTTCAAATGAAGAAAACCGACAACCCAGAGCATATGTTTGTTTAGGCACGAAATATACAATCAATTGGTCTATTATTGGAAACAAAGACAGATAGTACCTATCGGATTGACATCAACTTTTCTACACTACGGCCTTATAATAGGCTATCAAATGATTTGATATTAGAAACTGAAAAAATTTTTAGTTCACACAGATCTCAGTGAATTGCCATTATAAAAATAGGAGTGTAAAATACTAATAGATTTCTCGAATTCGTTATAGCACCTCATTTAGAAGGTTTTTTTGTAATTTTGAATTCCCTTCATTAGCAGCTCACGTTAGTCATATCCTTTTTCGTAGTAGCTTTTCCGCTAACGCCACCTTTATTCTGTAATCTTTCAATGAAAGAGCGAATTTTTCTAAAACTCGCCGGTCCGTCTCAACTAGAAGTGGTTGCCACCTACTGTTACTCCTATGTGAGTATATTTTTCCGTAAGTTCTATGTGTGATCACGAGCTTCAACACTTGTTTTTCGACACACTACTAGTCTCACATAAATTTACTCCAATGATTAAGGCACCCACAATATCGTATGTTTGAAAATCACAGCAGGGACTTTCATTTCGCACTTGCAAGAGTCTCACTCCACAGGAAATAACTACCAAAACTCCTTGCCTAATAATATATCAACCAATGCAAAACTAAGACAAGATAGTCACAGTGCTCAAACGTACTGTTACATATAATAATATTCCTTGTTTCATTATCTTATTACCTATACATAGACACACATGTTTGTGTGTATCTATGTTCACCTTATAAAGAGGTTGTTCAGTCTACATTTGGCCAATTTCGACTTATTTAAAAATTAAAATGATTCCATGGCACCCGGTCCGTAAGTGCTCGATGTGTTTCCCTTGGTTCCTAACAATAGACGGACAGCGTAATTTCCACTATAATAGGCTTCTCTGAAGAACTGGGAGGAGAATCTTGCCCCATTCCCTTTGCACAACTGCCCAAAGTCCTTCCACAGTTGTCAAACGTCGTTTTCCCAAAGCCCGCTTCAGCAATCCAAATCTACAATAGTCCTTAGGACTTGCATCTGGAGATTTAACAGGTACCTCAGTGAAATATATCACCTGTATACCACTTTCCTCCTCCATCACCCTGTAGAATGCGAGAGACGGTCGTGAGATATGTGATGAGGTTTTGTCCATGTGAATGCCCACCAGATTGGCGTCGTTTCCGTACATTGTTGGAATCTCATGCTCCTAGATCGGCCGCATGATGTTCCTGAAAATACTGCAAATTTATTTTGCAGTTCTTCGCCACCCTACGAATCTTCAGTTTACCTCGGTACCAGTAGCCAGTAACGACCATGAACCCTTTTGGGAAGGATTCTTTACAGGCACGGACCAACCTTCGGAAGTTCTTGCCGCCTTTCTCTCAAGTACATGACGGCTCTCGGTTTGCCACAGTCGGTAAAGCAAATTCATGCTTCATCGAGCGTTACGACGTTCAATTACCTTTGTTTTGGCAGATGCCGTTCGTACAGCTTCTGGGCGTTACCTTTTCGTTCCTTTTGGTGGGCAGCTGTGAGAAGATGTCATAACTTTTTTCCAGCTTGAGTTGATGGTTTAACGTCCGGCTCACAGTCCCCAAAGACACGTCAAGACAATTAGCCATACACCAGTTTCCTCTGCATGGGGGAGGTGGCCTTGGTGAATTCTAGCTTCCTAGGCAACTTCGTTGGTGATGCAAATGGTGGAGCTTCGTTGCCCTTGTACTTTTAATAACATTCTTTATCCCACTTAAACTGATGTACACCCATTCTTCTTGCACTGTTTTCTAATGATAGATACACTAAGTGGGCATCATAAAGAGCCGCAGATAGCCTTCCAAAACCGGTTTAGTTTGGGCGGCATTTTGGTCAGCGAGCTGAAACCCACATACTTGGAAACACACTTGGAGGGGGAAGGAAAGAAATCTGCCAAACGTAGGCCGAATAACCTCTGTATATACTCACATCCATATACATTTTACATACATGACCTGATTTCTTTAAAAGATAACTTATATACGAAATTTACTGAGTTTAGCAATTAACTAAAGCTAACAATACATGTGACACCAGACAATGGAAGTAGAAAATACAACTTGTGTTCTTGTCCTGTGATTATTAGAACAGTGTAGTATTTAATGAAATTTATGATGTAGGTTGCCATATTATCCAACACTTGTGATTTAGCTTAGAATGACTGACTGATTTTTTGCGTTTTGTAAAAACATTCTGTACTAGAAAAGTTATAGCAGATGACTATATTATTAAAACAGGTAAACATAGGTTTGTGGGTAACAGAAACAATTCTAAGTTGGTGCCAGATGGAAGAAGGTATTGACTAAGGACTATGTCGCTAAATAATATAATTATATAGCTATCTAGAAAATAAACAAGTCTAAATGTTTATTCAACAAGAAATATAATATACCTTTCATTTAGATAGCGGTTAAGACCTCGACGAAAAACTTCCCTTGTCAATATATGTTGTAGCATTCTTATGATGGAAGCACCTGCGAAAAGAATAACCGATATAGGTTCGCCACAGCCAGATAAAAGTGTAGTAAGAACTTTATTGTTAAAATAATAGTTAAATCCTCTTATTATTATGGTAAAATGCCAGACTATGACATATGCTCTGAACATTTGGTTTCTCACCTAAAGAATTTACTGGAGATACTTACCTAAATTCTATTTAAGTGAACACAGATATATTTTCGGTTTAATATCGTTCCCAAATACATTTAACTCAAACTAATGTTATGTTCTCTAGTTGATTTCATTTCAAGACTACAAAACAAATCAACATGTTATAAATATAAATATTCCTGAATGTTTACGAATGATCTACTCAGCGAGAAAGACTACTAACTAATAGCAATTACACTTATATGTATAAAATTGGTGCCAGTGGTTAGAGAAGCCTGGAACATCTGGCTTCAGAACACAAGAATTGCTTTCCACAAAGGTTTACAATTTAGACATTATCTATTTGTCGCTCGATCCTATCAAGTTCCTATTATAAAGTTGTAGTTTTACACTATCTACTGATGTAATCGTGTATCTGGTGAAGAACGTTTTGAAATTAGTTTGATTCGCCTATATGGCTTAAAATTGCACCTTCTCGGTCAAAATCGTGCCAAATATTTGTAATCTACTGTGTGCGAATGCATATATCTCCTCCAGCTTCCTAAGTAGTCAGTATTTCAGTACGAAGTTCTCCACAAAATTATGGTACGTCATTTTGAACTCTCTTTGGATGCTCATGGGTTCGTCTCGTAGGGATGTTCTGCCAGATGTTTCTCTTACAACGTTCGTTTAAAAATCAGTGGTATTTTTCTTGAAAGATTTCACATGTTTGAAAACTCACTCCTTCCCATGTAATTTATATTTTCAAAATTAACATTCAAAACTTGCATAAACTCACAGATAGCCTAAATTATTTCCTTCTTTTTGAATAGTATTATGTAACTATTTTTGCCAAGTTTTAACGCAGTGTCTGGATAAAATGGTGGGGAGAATAATGTTCTCAAAGGAATGTTTTCAAAACCATTATAATTTCAAATAATTTAACATATTAGGAGTCTCCCACCCCAATACCTTTTCCCTTTAAAAATCAATTGGGGTTAAATGTCATCGGAGTGCCACCAATGAGTTCAGCTATCTCGAAAGCCTTCACTAATAGGGGTTAATTTTTTCATGTCTTCATTCAAACCTCCCCACCAGGATGATTGGTACTTAACTTTGAGTAAAACGGTGTCGGGAGTATCCCTATTCATCTCAATGACCCAGCATGGTGTGGGTGTGATATAAATAACAGTCACTTTACGATTAAATTTATACATCACCCCCTATTCCCTTATACTCTTGAAATGAAAATTTTAAATAATATTGGATCGACGTTGGGCATTTTTTGGTAAAATAATATTGTTTTCTTCAAGTATCATCCGAAATTTACAGGTTCCTGAGATTAATAGTCTTTTATGCAAACTTTTTGACCTCTGAATCAATCTTCCACTCAAAAATAAAAAGAGTATATACATGATTAGAGATAGTGAAGACTTTTAGACTACTCTACCGCTCACCAATTTTAGTGGTGGAGTTCACAAGTATGAGATCTTTGGTGCAACTATCGACGAGATGAGTTTAATCGGTCAGCGAAATGGGATATAGCCGAAAATCATTGAAAAAGTAAAATGAATGGAAATGTAAATACATGATAAACTGACAATATATAAACAAAATAAGATTTTTACCTGTATGTCCCTTTTTTTTTTAACTGTGCCTCGTGTTGTTTGACAGAAAAGAACGAAAAATCGTTTTTCAAAAATAAAAAAAAATAAACTTAAGTGTCAAAGATGACGTTCATAGTGATTCCAAGAAACAAGCATGATTCTGCATGTCAAAGAAAAGATCGTGATTTCGTTGACATGTATGAAGAAAATTCGGCACGCCATAAGATCAAATGCCATCTGCTCGTCGTGAAAATCGAGACTTTAATTCCATAATGCTCAATACAACAAATGGTTTCATTCTGAAACAAAGTTATTATTAGCTTAGGCCTAGAATAATGGTTGTTGTTCAGTTCCAAAAACGTAAACATTGTAGGGTTACCAGAATAGATGGGTATTATCTGCAAGAGAACTTATTAATAAAGCGTTGAAAACTATACAGTGTTGATCCAAGTTTTTCAAAGGTCTGAATCAAGGAAGTTGACTCACTAGTCTAAACATTCCTGAAAATAAATGGTCATTACGTCATGAATTGACCAAAACCATAGGTGGGAAAAATGTGTAATACTACACGTACTTACACACACAATATGCCATCGACACCTGCGAGGCAAAAAACTAGAAACGTGGAAAGGCCTGCGACCATAGGCACTTACAAAATGTTTCTATACATAACTGAAATATCAACACTAATATTCAGTAAAATACACGTATGTTCCCTGGAACATAACGTACATCATCCACCTGGAAAAAGATGTGTAAACACACGAAATACTAATGCTCTCCTAGCATGGTAAAGATATGTCTCTATAAGACAAAATACATGAGACCGGTGAAAAGAAAAACATGGGATACAAACAAGAGTATAGTCAACGACATTACAAATTTCTGGTCGGTCTGAAAACATCCAAATTAAATTCCCTACAAAACAGCTGTAACAAGCTTCCTTCGGCATCTTCGCTACAAATACTCAAAATGGTCTTATTAACATATTAAAATTCAGTCATCAAGCATACGAAATAATTAACAAAATAATTTTCAAAAATCGTTATGGCTTCACGCTGTTGGAAAGAAAATAAGTTTATTATTCGGGATCTATATCGAATTCGAATAGTTTCTAGGACATACTGGAACTAAAATACAATTTTCTCAAAATTAACATGAAAAATAAACATTACAACTCATTAGCATACAAGTACACAATATAGTTAAGATTCATAAACATTAAAATATTCACTAGAATATTACTAGACAATAAAATATACTCAAAATATTTAACCTAAGAATACGCATACTTAGTTACGGATACCATAAAGGAAGAAGGGAAATGAAAACTATATTTTGCGATTGATGGCGAAAATACAGTTAGCTATGGAATATCCAATGGATTAGCCACATCCATTTTTGCAAGAGATCTGCAATTCCAGGAAATATTGCCTCCCTGAAAAAAAATATTTATACCCATAAAATATCCTACCCGAAGAAGTTCCCCTACGGTCGTTCAGTGGTCTAGAGAAGACGAAAAAAAATGTTAATTAGAAATTACAAGAAAATATAGAAGTTAAACATATTTCCGCATATATATTAATATGAGGGGAAAAACGACCGTTCACCATCAGAATATCTGTTCATATAGTTCCTTCTACAATAAAAAGATTACTGCTTTCGTTCGGAGAATTATACTATTCACACGACATTCCTACACACACTATTAGCTAACAAGGAAATGTCGGTTTCACTCGTTTAAGGCTTAGCCTACTTTCCGTTCTAAACTTTTCTCTTCGAACGAATTATATCATGTCACATCCTGGAAATTCAAATAAGTCAAAATCGGGTAAATGACGTAAATGAGGTCCAATCAAATTACAGTAAACACTTCAAAATGAAAATGAAAATCTAAGATTAACACTGAAAAGAAATTTAACGTTGATTATAAATGTAAAGTTTCATATTCTACGCATGAGATTACGTACTAAGTTTCATTTACAAATACAGAAATATATACATAACTAACAACTAAAAATTTTCTCATTCTAAGCATCTCGATATTTTTTTTCTAAAAGAAAATCAAACATTAATTCTAAATAACATGTAATAACATATTTAAGAATTTCGAAAGTGGGAAGGGATCCTAAAAAGGGATTTAAAATTTAAAACATTTAATAAAAATATGTTATAAGGCCAAAATATCTTCCCACTGGCTGGGGATACGGAAATCGCGCCAAGATTTCAAATTGCTTTTAAAATGCAATTCCCCTACGTATGTGATTAATACTAAATTTTAATTATAAACATACAACTATATATATAAGTAAGAACTAAAAATTTTCTGACCTGCGCACCTGGATAATTTTTTTTTGGAAAAATTCTAAAAAGAAAATCGAACATTAATTGTAAATAACACGTAATAGCACATTTAAGAATTTCGAAAGTGGGAAGGGATCCTAAAAAGGGATTTAAAATTTAAAACATTTAATAAAAATATGTTATAAGGCCAAAATATCTTCCCACTGGCTGGGGATACGGAAATCGCGCCAAGATTTCAAATTGCTTTTAAAATGCATTTCCCCTACGTATGTGATTACATACTAAATTTTAATTATAAACATACAACTATATATATAAGTAAGAACTAAAAATTTTCTGACCTGCGCACCTGGATATTTTTTTTGGAAAAATTCTAAAAAGAAAATCGAACATTATTTGTAAATAACACGTAATAGCACATTTAAGAATTTCGAAAGTGGGAAGGGATCCTAAAAAGGGATTTAAAATTTAAAACATTTAATAAAAATATGTTATAAGGCCAAAATATCTTCCCACTGGCTGGGGATACGGAAATCGCGCCAAGATTTCAAATTGCTTTTAAAATGCAATTCCCCTACGTATGTGATACGTTAATTATTTACCAAAAAAATCTAAATTCAAACATCTGAAATGAAAACAAGAAAAAATTAATAACATTAAACTAATAGTAAGTCAGTGATAAGGTTTGCAACACAAATGCACAGCTGACTGAGGTACGAAATGCTACACGGAGCAAAGACAAAAAGAGGAAAAAAATTAATCAGCTGTATACCGTCCGGTATTCAGCGACATAAGCAGGTGCTCAGAAATGCAGCGATTATCTTATCAAAACAAAGAAAGAAAAACGTGTTATCTGCTCTTTGCTGAACAGTTAAAAGCCGGAAACAAAAATGAGTTTAAAAGAAATGCGTAGTTCTTCTTTTCGTGTCCAGGTGTTCTATCAAAAACTAAAAGCAAAAAGGAAGAAAAATGAATGAATGTCTATTGCTTAAAAGTTGAAAGAAAGATTAAAAGAAATGCGTTGCCTTCCTGGCAGAAAAATTTGTATCAACACACAAAGTCTTGGTTGCCTTTTTTTTCTTTTTCTATGATTACTGTTTCTGCTTTGATAATTACGGTTTGTTCGTCTATTCCTACAGCGGTTACCTCTATGTACAAATCTATGTTTAATGTTGTCACACAAATTGCGGTTCCTATCTCGTTTGTGATAACTCAGATTAAATGGCCGTGATTTACGACTTTTTTTGTATCTGTTATTCTTTCGTGTGCGCTCTTGGTTCTGATTCCCTTTAAATTTTGTATTGTTTACGATCTGATCTTTGTATCTTTGCTTATTGCTATAGCTATAATCTCGTTTACGCCTTTTCTCTCTGTGGTTTGTGGTAGTTATTCTTGTGCGCTTGCGACCTCTGTCGTTTACAATCATATGTTCGTGGATTTCACTACTTCTACTACAAGCGGCGTCACTAGATTCTGAATAGATAAAATCATTATCAGATATGTTACGAGGTTGGTTTAGACTACCTGTCTCTGGTTGGAGTTCAGATTTCTGCGTTTCCTTTTCATTAAGAGTGTTAGTGTCTGGCTCAAGTTCCAATTCCAATGTTTTGTTTACACTAGGAATATCAGTCACTAACTGAGGTTCAATTTCCGGTGTTTCGTATTCAGTAGGAAAATCTAACTGTAACTGGGGTTCACATTCCGGTGTTTTGTTTTCAGCATTTTCAGTTTGCTGACTATTTTCACGAAACACGTCCCGTAAAGCGTCTATCTTTTGACCTAATCCACTCTTTGACTCAACGAGATTCTCTTTCAAGCGAGCACAATTCTCTTTAAACTCAACACAGCTGTCTTTAAAATCAACTTTACTTTCCTTTATGTATCTCTCCATTTCTTCATTATATTTATCTAGCTTTCGTTCTAACCTATCTAAATTCTCTTTAAATTGAGCAAAATTCTTTTTATTGTCTCTCATCGATTCTTCGAGAAGTGAACTCATTCTAGTTATAATATCTACTTCCTGATGTTCCATTATGGACAAAAGTAAAATTTAAAACGTATGATTAGAATAAAATATATTATCACCAAAACATATGATTAAAATCACCTGAAAGAGATTTTTTTTCAGATTACTGGTACTAAGCTGAAAGAGAAATGATATATTAAAATATTAATCTTATATGTATATTCGAGCACCAACGGTCTCGATTCGGGTCGGTAGTTCGGGCGCCATTTATTTGTAACCAATCTCAAGTTCGTGGTCCATGTTCGGGCAGCTATTTATTTGTAACCGCCTGGATAATCTGGTCGCTGTCCGTGGCTCGTGGTACTACCAATAAGTATCTTTCTGATACTTTAACTTACCTGGACAGGACGATGAAAGACCTCACAAGAAAAGGTTACAAACTGTTCCCAAATCGCTCGTCGGTCTCAATAATATGAGCATTAGGCGCCGAGAGATTCGGGTGTCTCGTCTCGAAAACCTCACGGACGATCAGACGGTCATCCAGACCATAACGCACACAAACATCACTCATATAAACAACGAAAACACACTGGATTAATTGACACTATACTTATTTATTAGAACACTATTTTGAAAAAAAAATAACGAAGAGAAATGAATACAACACTGGACACTAATAAATTTTGCCGCTGAAATTACGCTTTGCCCTTTCCGGACAATATAGCCCTTTATATATATATATATATGATTATAATTCAGATATCACTACAAATGCTTCGCTCACACCATTAACACACTTGGGGGATTCGCACTGGGGAAAAGTTGTCTGGATCGTCTCACAATGAATCCAATTGTTACGCTGACAGTCCTGCAGCGTAAAGGTAAATCTTCAGCAAACACACAAAAGAAGATCTCCACAGTGGAATACAGATATTGGAGGGCGCGTATATAACATTTTAAACGCACAAGGTCTGCGGACCTGGGATTTCACTAGTTGGGGCTAGCCGTAAGAAATCGTCCTTCACCGGCTAAATAGCTTGTGCCCCTTCACAAAACTTAACCAACGCAACGGGCGTGGTGGTTGCGTACAACACCGGAGTCGAACTCCCTGAGCATCCAAGCTCAAGCTACGGGTTGCAATTTTCAACAGAAAAGTGTTGGCAGTTCCTTTCAAAAATCACTCAGTTACTCACCTGTATGCACATACAAACAGAATATAGAAAACAATTTATGTTAATTTTAGCCAACTGCCTATAATGCACTAGACACGGCGATAACACTGGCGTGAGAAAGTACAGATAACGGGCTGGAATACAACGCAGTTGGTGCCACTTCGGCTACTGGGACATCTGGTCAGCCCATATTTCTCTAATCTATTATAATGTTTCCATAAGCGATTAAAGAAAGCACTTAATTCAGTTCCCAATAACTATAGAATATCTACTGTGCATATAATGAGTCAGGGAGAAACACTGAAATGGTTAGTCACTAGCTAAAATGTTCTCACTAAAAACAACGTTTCAAATATATATATGAAAAAATGATGAAAGACTTCTTTGTCCAATTGTGTGGGAAAGAAGCAATTCCCACCAAAGAAAGAACTTATGTGCGTTGCAGAATAAAGTATAAATCGAAAATAATAATCACTGTCTTTACGAAATATACAGAGTGTCCACAAAAAATCCTTCTATAACCTGGTAGCGGTTATACAACGATCAGGGAATATTGTTTACTGCTAAAAAGTGTAGACAGTACATGCAATACAAAGCACGAGCTATTCTCCTGAAAGGTAGCCCTTGCAGAACCTGCACTAGAGGGAAACTTTCAGGTTCAATATGTCAGCAATGTTACGTTGCCTGGTTAAATGTAAGTTAATACGTACCAAGTACGAATGGGCACTTGATTCCGGGGCATCCTACACCACGACACTTGGTGATGTACTGACGCAGTGGTGCCCACCCCCTCATGTCCATGACGCACCCCCCTCAATTGTCTATCCGTAAGTGTTCTTCCATGAGAAAAAAATTTCGATTAATTTTTACACACCCTCAAACATATTTATATAGATTTTTAACCCCCCCAAATATTTCAATGACGCAGTTTGCGTCATAGCCCCCTCGTGGGCACCCCTGACTAACGTGACGATAAAAACAGTCGTCGCCCGCTCTAGTGACATGATGAGGCCAAATAGGGTCTCGTTTACAACGAAAGTGGAGTTCATCTGAAAGGAGAACGATTTGCCGTTTGGTTCTTCATGTTCGATGCATGCGACAACATTGTAATCTTCCTTACCTATTTTTCGCATTTTACAGAAACCACGGCAATGGGAGCCATGTGAAAATACCCTGCTCTGCCTGCCGACATAGAACTAGCTGTGATAACAGCCTTCTGTGTTTTCCTTATTGTGTCGGATAATGGTGTCTGATCTGCTTGACTGGATGGCAAGATCGCTGAAGTCCAGTGTGTTGTGTAGTGGCTTGATGGAGCCACCGAGTTTATATGTGCTGCACTGGGGCCGCATGTTTTCTACTATGGCACAAATATTGGAAAGGAATAAATCACACTCCCACTATTCTTCAATGATCAATGGTCAAAACCACGTACAAGGTGTACGGCATTCGACAACAGTCAACTTTTGACCATTCTTATAATCACCTCGATCCAATCTATCAGTGAACTGTTCTTCTCTGACTGGCCGCATGCTTCTCTCACTTGATGATATTGCCGGTCCTTTTCTAATACATACCAGTGGCGAGCTAAATAACTTTCTTGTCCTTCTATACTCTACACACACTGAGAATTTCGACCTAGATTTCCTCTGATTTGTGTTGTAGTTGTAATGGCGGTGGTATAACATGTAGCGACTTGTTCATACACGGAATTTCAAGCTATCAGCTATTCAACGATAGAGCAAGTTACGCGAACTTATATGTTTTACTATTATATAAGATTTATCAACAATTGAAAAACAGGGCTACAATATAATGTTTATGAAATTTCTGGAAATTATTCCATTTTCTTCCATTCTCGTTCGATTATAACATTCCACTTTCATTAATCATCCATCTATCGCTTTTCCCTTATTGTGTATAAGCATGGGCCATAAACCACATATTTCATTCTCTTTGAATTAAAAGAAAGCTTACTTCATAAGTAAATTAAAACAGATATACGCTTCAGTCTAAGATCTCTAGAGTAATTGAGAATATCTATAGGAAAATGAATCATATGTTAAAGAACATTTTGGAACACTTAGCCAGAAGTGTACCTTCTCTCATTGTTAATACGAGATTAAAGTTTTGTTTGGTATAGTTTCGATCAGTTATTTAATGCATTAACGCCAGTTAACCAATAGATGGAGCATTTTGTACCAGGATATTTCAGTTCTGTATATATAATTCTCTACATACCTTTTTTGTATGTGATATCGTCGAACATATTCTGAATTTCATATGGGGTGTTAACGTTCATAGAAATAGGTCTCGTGTAACTTGTTGAATCCACAGGAAACACAGCTTGCAGTTGATCTATTAAGAACTGTTGATCATATTTATATCCCGGATCAACCTAAAAGTAATTAGAAAATAACTTAAATTTACTTTCCTTTATAAGAATCTGATTCTATAAAAGGCCAAAAGTATTGGGCCGGCCGCTAGTTGATCACAGTGCGAGACAGCCCATCAGAGACAGAGAAAGCCAGAATAGATACGTAGAGAAAGCCCTGTGTGCATTCTACCTAATATTTGACGCAGTCAATAGGCAATTGAGAAAGAGAATCCTTATTCTGCTTGCAAATTTGCAAAATGACCAAACGTGCCGAAACAAGGTAAATCGTTACATAGGGAAAACACTCACTCTAAATTTGTAAGAATCAGTGTTTGACATTGAATTTCAGAAATACTTTGTAATCCAAACGTTGGAGACCTTCAATACCAACAATAACAATAGTTTGAAGCTAATATATATTACTCCCAGCAGAGACTCCTATAACCTAGTGTTCACATCCAATAAAGGAGACTTTTTTTTATAATCTTGATGCTCACTGATGTGGTTTATATTGCTCCTTCGCGAAAGGAATATATACATTATAAATATTGAAAATCAATATACGACTCCACTGACTGAGGCCTAATTAAAATATCAAGTCATACATAGAAAGTAGATGATTTAAAGATTAAAGGGAGAAAGCACGATTTAGGGTGATTCAGATACGTATCGATTATTTCAGATAAATGAAGAAGTAGTGGAAAATAATGTGAAAACAAGGTGATATGGAAAAGAGCAGAAAGATGTACGGGGAACTTATGCAGCGAGTTACGAAAGGAAATAGACAGAGTAAGGGAAGAATTCTGCAAAATAAAATTCATGGACAGAAAAAAATAGTAAGAGTTGGGACATAAGAAGAAATATATAAGGAGATGGAGTGTATGGAACGTCAGATTAAACAAGGGATTATCATAAGGACAGAATAAAATAGGAATGGGAAAGTTGTCAGCATTCGAGAAAGAAAATGAAGTATAAGAAGATGATAAATAGCTTAGTAATCTTCGGAATGAGTTTGGAAAAGCTATATTCAAGATTAGAAATTGAAAGGCAGCGAGGATAGGTGTTATACCAATCGAATTCATTGAGAATATGGAAGACAAGAGAGAAGTGTTCTGACTCTGCAATGAAATATATGAAGCAGACGAATCGCGAAAATATTTCCTGAAGATCAACATGCTACCGAAGACTAAAAATCGAATTCAGAGAGATGTGAGGATTACAAAACTATTACTCTCATATCGCATGCAGCAAAAATTTTGTTTTTAATATTGAACAGGAGGTTGTAATGAAAAGCAAATGAAAAGGCTATGAGTAACACTTCGGGTTCAGGAGACGTAAGGGCACCATCGATGCAATTGGATTATTAAGGGTAGAGTTAGCGAAAGGTTTCTAGAAAAGTGAAATACGGGTAGGTTGTATTTGTAGATTGAGAAAGGGTTTTTGACGGTGTGAATTTGGATTTTTTTGTTGGGAGTTTTAAGAAGATTGGGTATTAATAGAAAGATCAAAGATTCAAAAGAAACTTATACACGAACCAAAAGTAAATGTTAGTATAGAGGAGGAAATAATAAAGGAGAGTACAATTGGAAGAGGATTTGACAGGGATGCTGACTCTCGCCTACATTATTTAATATCAATCTAGAAGATATAGTGAAAAAATATACATAACGTAGACGGCACTTCGGTAGGAGGTAGAATAATTAGGTTTAAAAGGTTTGCAGGTGATGTTGCATTGTTGCAGAATATGAGAAGACAATCAATAAGATATTAAAATCAATAAATGTTAGAAAGAAAAATAACTATAATGGTTGCAACGAAGTAGAATCCATTGGCTAAACAAACAAGTCAATGGAGAACATTTCTGAAAGCGGTATTGAATATTCAAATACCTTAGGCAATAGAGTTATATTTTAAGTTGTATAATAGAAGCTTTTTTTAACTAAATATAAAAACTAAATATAAGGTTAAGTCTGAAAATATTCACTGTTTCGCCATAACTCTTTATACTGTGAGCTGTACTTTCTGCCCTTTCACGTTTATGTGACATTTCTACGAAAATTTGATTTTAATTGTTTCGTTTTTACTTCTTCTGTTATTGAGAAAACATGGCCGCTTCAGGCCAGTGTGAAATAAGGAAGAGAAGTACGCGTATTATGAATGCAAGACACCTCAGTCTGTCACTCAAGCTAATTACTAGTTGTTCAATATCAGGCTAGTAGTTAATAATTTTGATATTATTTAAAACTGTTGACAAATGTAATATCAGCTGTTAATGGTAGGTTATTAAGCAATTTGCATTTTCAATCTTACTCGATTCTTTTTCCGGGAAATCTTGTCGAAACACCATTCCTTCCCTTGGTATTTGTAAGCTATTTAACAGATTCAGCAAGAAATATGATATCCAAATCCATTGGACTTTCCAACACAGGACTTTGTTCCTCAGTGTTATTTAGACAGTAGTATAATGTATGTCGAGAAGAACATATGATCAACAAGGCAATCGAGTATATACAACGAAGGTTTCATTTAGATAAACATTGAATGATTGGGGATTTTGTTGGTGTAAAGTAAATGAATTTATAATCACAAAAGGAACACAATGAACCAGGTTAGCTCAGTGGAAGAGCGTTCCCATTTATCCCTGGTTCTATTCGAGCTCGTGCCAGACGGACTTTGTGATGGCTTCATACCACCATTTTATTCATTAGCATTATCATTATCTCTCTTGAATTGAACCAAAATCCGTAGGGTAGTAAAGAAATACTAAAATAAAGAAATCCAGCGAAAGAGAGCAAGGTTACCAAAACCTGACTCAACTATTAATAATAAGGAGAATTGTTCTTTTTAGAAAATGCCAGTTAAACTTACTTCCTCAACGGCAATGTGTTGTAAGAAATTAGCAAATCCTTCGTTAAGCCAAACGTCACTCCACCAATGCGCCGTTACTAAATTACCAAACCACTGATGAGCTTGTTTTTGAGCTAGATCTCCAATAATGCTTTGTTTAGTTAGAATATTGTCTTGAGAAGGATTATAAAGATTACCTGGTCTGAAAAATAACCATATTATGAAGCATATCATACATTGAAATTAACTCCATTAACCTTAGACCCTATATTGACAGTTACTGCGAGTAAGAAAAAATAAAAGTAACCCATGCTGAAAATTATAAAGTTATAAGGAATGACACATGTTTCAAAGTATTCTCGCCTATAAACAACACAAGAAGCAATTAGATATAGCTTGTACTATTGAAAAGGGATATTGAAAATTAAACACTACGTTTTTTCGAATTTACAATTGTTGGTTTTAAAAATTATTGCGATAGTTGTACTGATCAAATAGGAAATCAAAATTAAGTGGTTAACATGTTAATAGTTGTACCAGAAGTAGCTACTTTACCAAATAATTCCTTATTGACGAACATTGCGTTATTGTTAAGGTGTATTAGTCTTACTTTATTATGGCGTTTGGATTTAGCGCTATTCGATATAATGTGCTGAATAATCAAGTTGCTTTTTTTTCTATTGATGCTACAATTTTAATAGTGACGCAAGATCTGGAAGAAACCTTGTTAAGCTTTTCTATTAGAATTAATACCTACGGTCGTGAGTGTACATTATGGGCATGAGTGTACATTCAACATCAGGATGCATAATTTACTCCTTTACTCACAGCACCGTGTTTCAAGTTTTTTTTAACACGAAGTATGATAACGCTTAGTTTAAGTAGCTTTTCAATACGGAAACACGATATTAGTTCAGAGTCAAATAATGTGTTACTCTTTTGTTCAAGTGGTAAACCCATATGGTTTGTAGCCTCATGATCGTGGGCCACATTTTGAATCGATTTGCAACAGCGCAAAGAAACGTTGGAGTAATACTCCAAAAGAGCAATATTTCTCCCTCTTTCAATCATATTTATGTCTTTCCGTTCCCCTGGGTTGAAGGGGAATGGGGAGACACAAAAGGGATTGAAAACGACCGATATTAGTATTAAAACCTTGGTTTTGGGATCCATGAGCTGATTGCTGAGAGTGTCGATAATCTTTAAGTTCAACGTCTGCTCCCCAGTCAGTGTAAGGGCTCCCTTGTACAGCTATAGAGCGTGGATTGGCAGAGATATATGAAAATGATGGAAAACGACTGCTATTATTTTCGAATTTATTAGTTGCTGAGATGAACAATAACACTTCCGATGCGTCTGAATCCATATACAACCACTATTAATACTTTTGAGGGTGGTATCATGAAAATATAATTGAAAATGATCGATATCTTCATCCAATCCACAGTCTTCGGAATCACAAAGTTCATTGGTGACAGTTTTAGTGTCCTTTAAGTCCAAGGTTAGTTCCCAGTTGTGTTAAGACCCTTGAAGTACTCTTGAGGGCTGGGAAGGAAGGAAATATAAAATGATGAGAAACGGCAGATATTGGTGTAGAATACATAGTTTTGGGGACCACTTAGATAAGTAGTGACACACCCGTGCGAAGAATTTAGATTTCAGCTAGAAGTAAATAATAAACAAACAATTACTAACGTTTGTTGTTTGGTGTATCTACAACTTTGAATTATGTAGCTCGAATTGAGTATGCATTGTAATAAGAGCAGTGAAGGTAAGGAAGATATTTCTTTTTCTGAGTTTAACATCCCGCAATTACGCACAGAAGCTACAGTAGTAATGTAATAATGAGATGGATGTACATGCACGGGAACAGTGTTATGTCATACCAAGTGAACAGGTCACGTGACCTCTAACAGCCAATCAGAACCAATTGTCATTAATACTCACGTGTTCCCTTATTTTTAATTTCTAGTCATATTCACAATTTAAATGAACCCATATATATTATACAATTTTCTTAATTAATAATTGGAAATTTGAATACCATGCAAGTCAGCTCTCCTCTTTGCTATTAGAGGCAGAGTTTTTGAAAACTCTACAACGCTGTTTAACTTATTTTAATGATGAGTTCGTCTATCCAAGTTTCATCTATCCAATTTCAGAGCTTTCTTATAAATTGCATTCTTGCTAAAATATGTGAACCTCTCATTAGGATATGTATTTGAAAATACCAATTTTATCTTTTGTTTTCGTGACAGAAAGGAGATTGTGAATGATTACAAATTTAATGTACAAGGTTTACACACTTTATACTAAACCAGATGCATGATTAATGAAGTAGAATGTGAATGTGAGACGAAACTGGAAACTCGTGAGTGAACCTACTGACTGAAAGTAAGAATCGACAACAAACTTCCTTTGTTTTAGGATAGAGGCAGGGACTCCTCACAATAGAGGTGAGCGCTCTACCACTCGTAACAAAAGAGTTTGTTGTGCAAATTTCACGTTTCAATCCATAGTAGTATGGATGGACATTAATAAGTCACATTTTTTACTAATGTTACATAATAGTATATAATAAAGGAAGTGCAGTATTATATTGCATATAATTCTCTTGTATAACAAAATTAAAATTCCAGAAATTGAGATATATCTGCACTTATAATATCTTCATAGAAAGAGTTGAAAGTTATTCTTAGATTTTATTAAGTTACGAATTGATGTTCAGAGCACTGGGCAATCAAGTAAGATTACCTAAGTTGTGAAAAAAAAGGCAAAGTTTGTAGAATATACTCAAGTACATTGAAATGTTTACACTGCTTTTTTTACATTATAGAAGTTATTTGCAATATTTGGATCTGAACCATTAAAAAACTGAAAAGGACTTAAGATAGACATCTTAAAAATGAAATTTGTCCGAAACGACCAAAAATAAACTTTATTTTTCTTGTGCAAAATGTAGAATTTTTTATAATTTCATGCTGTTAACAATGACGTTAGTTGTATATGATGTTATAATAAGTAGATTTCATTTAAATAATAAATTCTAACCATGAATAACGTATAAATTTATGTGATTAATTAAATAAATGTATTTACCTAATTTCTGACGTTCCCTCTACTTATAGTATTTACGTACATATTATTGTATTTTACTTACCCATATGAGATCAATCCCCAATTCTCGGTATCTCCATTATATCCAGGAAGGACTACTGACTCTAACTTTGGAAGAGCGAATGGCATGCCTAAATATTCAGTTACGACATCTAAAAGTTTAGGACCAACTTCTAATGCATACTGTGTGTAATTTATGCGAGTAGGTTGAACATAAATAGTGTAATTAGAACTACTGGAGACTGTAGCAAAGTCTGATACGAGAAAAGAAACCTGATATGAAGACATATACGGGGATTCATCAAATGTGTCCAAATAGTATCCAGGAATACCAGATCTAGTAAAGTAAAAATATAATTATTTTTCAACAAATACGAATTCAAAGAAATTATTGAGTAATAAATAATGAAATTCATAAACCAGGAAAATACTATTCTAAACGAAAAACAAGAATAATTTCTGATAATGAAGTTTTGAAAGAATGGCCCAATTCCAAAACTGATCATTGAAAATCAGAATTCATTCCATGGAAATGTGTGAAACAAAATTTACAATTAAATGAGTCATTGGTCATTGCAACAATGTAATAAAATTTATTATATTAGGTAAACTACGTATGAAGTTTTCTTCTGTAACATAACAAATAGGTTAACAATAATATTTGTTATCAACTTTCAGTGCGATTTAAACTGACAAAATCCAATAACATATAAAATACTCTTAATCATTGAAACATCATGTAGTGTTCTATTTCTAGAAAATAATCGTACCAACCTTTTGTAAGTGACAAATCATCAACACTTGTGCCATAACTAGCCTCATTCTTCGATGCTACAAATTAAATATACACCATTATTAAGGACCATAGTTGAATTAAACGTGTGTAAATAGAAACGTCTAGGCAAACGTTAATGTATGATGTTTTAAAAAATGATATCATTTTAGTTTTATGTCGAATGTTATGTACTGTAAGCTAAAGAACATTGGCTTCGAGGAAGCCTAAGAATAGATTATTGACTAACACAAACATGCTTGGTCTCGTTTGGAATTCAATAACAGATCATTCGCACCAGAGGTGAGCACTCCGCAATTTAACTGTCTTGACCCCAAATTGGATATAAAAACAAGAAGAAGAGGAAGAACAACAACAACAAAAAGAAGAAGAAGAAGAAGAAACAGAAAAGTAAGTTTTTAGACTAGTAGACAAAATATGCCACGTTTTGAAATTGAAGTTCATGGTATTGGATTTTCATGGTAGAATAATAGTACCACTGGAAGTTACAAGTATAAATACAGAAAGAGTTAAAAAAATAATTATTTATATGCTTACGTAAAGACTAATTATAACTTGAAGTTAGTGGGTGAATTTTCATGAACATATTCTCTTGATTCCAATTTCCAACTAGCAAGTAATAGAGTAATATAGTCCACCTAATTGACTTTAGTTTGCTTGTCGGAATTGTGTTGATTATAGATATAATGATTAAAATATGTCTCTTGTCATTCCTTAGATTTACATGGGAGAAAGAGAACTTTGGAAGGATTAGCACAGGTTTCATAACAAATAATATTAAATAAGTTTTACAAGAGACACCCTGAGCTGTATATACAACTGGGAGAGATAGTGTCAACATGCAGAATTTTCAAATCTTACACATACCGAATTTAAAAATGTTGTGCAATAAATAGTAAACATCGACGAATCTTGTAGTTAAACATGGAAAGTTTCGTAACTTGAAGGGACATACAGTTAATAATTACATCTACTAATTACAGTGGCGGCCGGTGGATTGTGGTTTCGGGTGTTGCAGTACGAACGATAAGAGACAGAAGATATAAAGTGGACTCATTGACTAATCAGCATAACTTTAGATGCAAATGCTGTGTGACATGTGAAATTAAATAAAATTCTGTTTTTAAAAAAAATAAAAAAGGATAACATTTTATCCGATTTATCACCTTAATTAATTAGTAAGTTCATTCTCCTCTCTTTGAATGGAACGAATCTGTGTAATACATGCTGGGTGAGCTCTGGTATTCTTATTGTCAGGTCTTTTTCGATGGAAAGCATAACCAATGGTGATAAGCTTTCTTGGAACATTCAATTCCTTGAAAGTGTCAATTTTTTTCATGTAGAAAAATACTTTTCGTCTTTTGCTGACGCCATAGGTACAGTTAATATTAATTTCAGAAGCTTTGTAGATTCAATAAATATTTTTTCTAGATTATTGCGAACGATTCATTCTAGCAAACTCAGTCCAAGATAGTGATCCGAATTCCTCTTCAGCGTTGACTAAAGAGAGTTCGTAACAGAGATTAGTGTTATAAAAAATGTACATTGAACACACTTTATTCACAGTTTATCCAGGAAAATTTAAAATAAATTGAGAAAATGTATCTAGTGCAAACAACTTTACTGTCATAAATTATCCTGTAAATTTAAACCGGATTTTTTTCGAACTCTCTCGTGAATTGTCCTACGCTTGATTTGCCTAAGCCTGAATTGCAAGTTTTTCCTCAGTTGAAAGCTGGTCAATGTTTTTTGTAAGTTGTTTACAGAAGTCACTCTATACAATTCATTCAGAATTTGTAGGTTATTTACAGAATTAAAACACACACAATAAAATTAAATCTAGTAAATAAAAACCAAAATAGTGATACAATAGAGGTACAGGTATATGAATTCCGAATGTCACATATTCATATATCAACACACATACACATGAGCGTAAAAGAAATAAACTACATTCCAAATCATCTGTCTTGGTTGTTACGCAATGCACGATGAACACAATATACTTTTACATGAGGCGAAACAATGCTTATCAATGTCATATGTGTCGGCGAGCAACTTCTCCCCACCAAAGGTTTAGTCAAATTTATACATTATATGATGAAAAAATCGAATAAATTGGAGTAAACTTTTGATAGCTTATAGATTGTGCTTTAAATACGTTTCGAATGAATTTCCTTACTTGAGTACAGACGTTACTCTCAAATCACTTATAACTAGGGAAATAGTGGTGATGAATTTGAAGAAAACGTCTTTTTTTAACTCCATATCACCTGTACATTTTTTCCCACAGAGAGACACATACCATAGTATTTCAAGATCAATATCACATTTCGAGTTGGTACCAAAATGTCTAACAGTAAAGGACTTTCTCTAGGAATATTGTATGAAAATAGAAGGAAATGTATGCATCTGGTATTTACAAGGACAATAAAGCTAGTATACTTACATAGTATAAATAAAAATTAAACATGTTCATGCATAGTATGCATATATCAGTGACAGATGAAATGAAAAACGAAAAGAAACCAGAGACAGTAGATACATAACAAAACTAATTTTGGTGTTGATGTTGTTGACCAAGTGCTTTGCAAATGCCCAGAAAACCAATTAGTAGGAGATGGAATGTGCATGTGATATACAATGTGATGGGTTAGGCGAGTCCAAATATTTACATTTTGTATAACGAAACTATTGAAAGGAAGATAAGTACTGGCTGAGAGCTTCAAAAACTATGTATAATTGAAGAAGAAGGATGGAAAAAATCTCTAGGACAGAAGCTCGGAGTGCAAGTAACGGAAGAAGTATTAAATGTTGCTGTTCAATACGTATTAAACAAGTGATGTGTGTAAAAGTAGTAAACTATGTGTTTGTGATAAATGTGTCGGAAAAGTAGTTTTAAAGTGTGCTTAAAGGTAAATCTATTATTGTCAACATACGTCCTTAACTGAAAAGTGCACAGCCTGCAACATAGTTTTGTGTTTTGTGAATAATATTTTTTTGTGTGAATGTAGAATTGTGATTTTCATTGTTCATATAGAGGAAGTGTAATAAATACGTATATGTTGTGTATAATACGTACATGTAAAGTATGAGCACAATATATTTCACACATAGTACCCAACATATCCACTACGTGCAATATAACTATAATAATCAGGTAATATAACATTTTAGTAAGGCGTCAAGGAGTAAAAGATTATAGAGAAATACAACTAACTTCAAAATAAATTTTAAATTACTTTTCATCATATACAGACATAAATTAATGACTAATTTGGCTACTTGGTACTTGTTGGGAGTAAAAAGTTTGGTCCTTATACAGCTTTACAATACACAATTACTCATAAGTAATTTCCTGCAACAGAATAAAATTGTCAGTTTTTATTGGCAGCGAAGAGTCTTTTCATCTTCACAAAAGATTCTTGTTTCGACTTTCTCAAGTACTACCAAGACAATTTAGCTCCACACATATCGTTTTTCAATTTAATGTATTCTATTGACTCTTATAAACAGGGTGGCTCATAAAGTCCTCGAATTAATTCCTTTTATTGTTTTTTTACCAACTCTGTTTGTGGGATAACCATTGAATTACGTAGTATTATATGTACATAATAAGAGTGCAAATTAGTGTTAGAATAGTTGCAGTAGTTTAGATGACAGGACTTGAGACTCATACCGCTTTGTTAGTCTGGGTCTAAGTGTGAAGTGGATTAGAAGGGCGGCAAAATAACGGTATCGGCTAGCTTCTGCTGTAAATCTGGTATTTCTGCAACAGACACTCTAAATACAATTGAGAAAACTTATGGCAGTAAAGCTTTAAGTACAATAAACATTTGTGAGTGACAGAAACGATTTCAAGAGGGTAGGGAGTCAGTGACAAATGCCAGGTGCAGTGGTTGGCTCAAACAACCCGAACCGATGATAAAATTGCCTCAGTTCTAGAACGCCTTATAGCACTCAACTGTCGAGTTCATCCTATTCTGTACCGAATTTACAAATTTTCCGTCCCCACAACAACACTCCAGCCCATTTGGCAACAATGACTAAGCAGTTTCTTGCTCAAAAACTAATAGTAATCTTGCACAATCCTCCTTAATCTCCAGATCAGTTTTTGTCCGATTATTTTCAATTTCACAACATGAAGGTGCAAGTAAACGGTGAAAAATGCAATGCCATCAAAAGATTTAAATACTGGTGACCGAGCAGGTGAACAAGATTCCTGCAGAAGAAGTTTTCAGGGCCTTGAAAAAGGCAAAAGTACGTATCAGCAGTATACCTTATATTGATTCAAATGAAGTATATTTTGAATGTTAAAAAGAATAATAAAATGACACCATCCTTATTTTTTTTCACTTCGTTGTAGTTCGGGAGAATTATGGACCCCTCTGTGTATGTCATATGTTAAAATAATATTTTAGTTAAATAGAAACAATTTTCATCCTCCGAATGTTTTGGGAACAACTTTATCAAGAGAAAATAATTAGGCCTAAAATTGATTACTCTTTGCATAAGTTAAAATTATTTTAATTCAACATATAGCTCTTACATGGGTTGAGTTTCTCCAACTTGTGGCATGTTGGACACAGTAGAGTAACCTTCTGGTCTTCCAAGAGAAATTCTGAATCTGGATTTGTATCCGGGTTCATCAAATGATGGGAAAGCTCGTCTAGCTCCTGTTGGTTTGAATTGTGTTGCTGCTATCGACCTTTATTAAAATGCAAAAGAAATAGTATACATTTTAGAAATGCAAAACATTTCTTGTGGTGATATAAAATCAATATGCAATGACACAATTGTTTCAGATAAACGTAATTAAGTCATTTGAAAATCGAAAAAATAAGACGTAGAAATAGTTCGGTTTCAAACATTTTATCTACAGAGTCTCTTGTTCGGTCTACATATAAATGAAATTAGCTTAATCACATTATTTGATAAAGTGTAATACTACATTCTGCATAAGAACCAATATACCACATTTCCCAGAAACATTTTAAGTTTAATTGTTTCTCTGTTGTTGTAATGATTAGAAACTCCTATATATTTCTTTACGATGTTGATGTAAAATACTCAAAACTAAAGTTTATAACTTAAGCCACCCAACATACACGTTACACATAGAAGTAGAATATTTACATACTTCAAAGGTACTCCGCTATTATTGACAGTTCACTTGTTGCAATTAAAAAAATCAAAAACACTGTCCTCATCTAACGTCTTCACGTATTAATTCTCTCTTTCTATATAGTTAAATAGTTAATTCAATTTTTAGTTTCAGTCATCTCCCCCTCAGGGGCGTCATTTAGAAGGAGCAGGGAGGGGCAATTGCCCTCCCTGAGTTAGATATACAGTATATATATATATTATCAATAGAATAAATCGGTGAAGAAAGTGAAATTTTACTTATATCAAGGGGTCTTGCCGCCCCCCCAAGCAAAATCTGAAATGACGCTCCTGTCTCCCCTACGGGAGATTTATAAAAGAAGTGCCAGCCTTAAAGCCTTGTGGGCTGTTTCAATAAATTTGTTTTAAATAAAAATTGTTTGAAGTAAGTGTATGTACTAAAGTGGCACGTACCAAAATGGCCGAATTTGCCTGTTCTAAATATAATTGTTTATCACACTGTTGTTAATGTAAGAAGGAAGGTTAAGCGGAGCATGAATATATTAAAATTGAAAGAAACAGTGTATTAAGATTGTAACAAATAATAAAATTGTCAAAAGTAATGAATTGAAAATGATAAAAATTGAATAAAAATTGAGAGCAATGCTCCCTAATAATTAGCGTTTACAGCGCCATCTCTTCCTCTAATTCATTCTTAACTTTCACAATATTTCTATCTCATCCCTTAGAAACAGCTTTTTTTTTTTTTTTTTTTTTTTTGAAACAATGAGCAAATAACAATGAACTCTTTAAACTAGTTTCTTCTTGTTGTTTCACCCATTTCCATATCTAGCACTTCATCATTGGTTTCTATTTAACCCACTAATTAGTACGTCTTCAGAAAATGCTTACCTATGTGCGTTCTGTACTCTTAGTCGCAAACTCGAATTTTGACGATGAATTTTGTGGACAGAAAATTGATTATTTATTCAGACACCACTTTAAGAATAGGTGCCGCCTTATGTACCCCTGTGATAAAAAAGAACTTTTAAATATTAATAATAAATTAATTTATTTTCTCTATTCCTTTCGATACCATTATTTCGTAAGTTTGTAGTACTTTTTAATACCTTAGGGTTCGATTCCCGGCGGAGCTTATGTGGTTCGGATTCCACGTTAATCACTAGGTCCACGTCTCATATAGCCTCTCAGCTGAATGGGACGTTAAACTTAAAATCAACTCAAAAACATAAGGTATTGGCGACACTTAAAGATTTAGAAATAGACTGTAAAAAGTTCTTAGAAATATTAAACTAAAACTTAACAAAAAAACTTATGTATATCTTTAGCAACATAATAAAACCATTAAGTTATGAAAAGTCTTAGTACATTTTTTAAAAATATGACAATACAAGCTGGTCTACAATTGGCGCTTGTTGCCCCACACCGTCCGGCAAAGAGCGACAGCTATATTCATAACTATTATTTTTTTATTTTTCATATTCGATTCCCGGAGGGAGTTCAAGTGGTTCAGATCCCACATTAAACTATAGGTTCACGTCTCATATAGCCTTTCTGCTGAAAGAGGCACTAAACAAAATGAACTCAAAACTGACGACACAATATCAACAAAAAGAGAAATATCGGAGCCGAATCTTGATGTTTCAAAAACCCATGGCAAAAATATTTGGCTTGGCCGTCTAGGAACTTAATGGTCTAGGACCTTAAGCACCTCCGCCTTGCAGTTAGTGTCCGCGAAACACTTACCTATTATAATATTAACACTAACAACTTCAAAAATTACAATTTTTGTTTCCCTTGTTACTGGCAACGCCGCGGTCAGCCTGTCAATAGGTTGTTTCTAATTTGTAAAACAAAGTCTTACATATATATATGACCATATACATATCAGTATTTGATCATATTACATAATATGCTACAACACCATTGTATCAAAATTTGAAATTTTAAGAGCATGAAAATTACGTATCTTGAATGAAACAAATATATTTTCTGTTGCTTTTACAAGTGTATATCATCAGCTCCTGTCAAGAACAACGTGTGTATTGTCATACAAAACAAGGACAACTTTATCACATGATCCAATCCGTGTCGCACTGCGCCAACTACTGATTTCACAAATAAAGACTTAATGATGTTTTGGCGCTCTTTACCCCTTGTCGCTCATTACCCAACGTCAGTGTACTTATTGAAGTCTATTCCAACATATCACATGCTGAAAAAGAATCTACAATAATAAACAATCATGTGTCTTATTGGCTTCAGAAGCGTTTCAATCTCGCACTCTTGAGGATCACTGAGCTGTAAAACACTCGAAAAGTTAAAATGCAAGCAAATAGATTACTTTAACCAATATCCAGCTTTAGGATAAAGATATCTACTACTAAGCAAGCAAATAGATTGCTTTAACCAATATCCAGCTTTAGGATAAAGATATCTTCTACCAAGTTGGGTGTAACTCACAAAATTTTAGAAATCAACGACTTTATCATGGAGTTATAACGCAGAAAGAAATAAAAGGAAATACAAGACTATTTTATCACAAGTTTATATTCTGGATTTATAACAACAAACTATCTCGCAAATCCCTTGATACTAGCACGCGACACCCAAGCTGGAAATCTCTGATCAAAATATTATACAAAATTGATCACATTAGAAACCTCTTTTGGTTTTAAGTTAGCTGAAGTTATTTTTTTTCTGAATTTTAACAGGGATAAGGATATGGGAAAATAACAAAAAGTAGTCTTCTCCGTAATCAAGGGATCCGATCCTAAAATTAATTTCTTTGGACCCTTACTACGCAATAGTATAGTATGAATAGTACATACAGTAAAAGACAGTTATACTTTTGTGCATCAAGTCGATTTACGGTAATATAACTGTAATAGTTGACAGATGATGATAGTATTTACCTCATTACTCCATCACTTGTTACGTAGTAATCTCTGTAGAATCCAAGTAGGTATCCACTATGAATCAACGTTCCAGTGAACTTTAAACTTAATTCATACTGTTGTCCTGGGTGAAGAGTATCTTCCAACTGAACTGTGTAAAATTCTAAATCTTCATTGTACACGTGGCCACTTATCGCAATCTCTAAGTCAGATGATACATCAACCACCTGCACAGTTTCTTCGTCTATTTTTATGTTGGCAATATGCAGTGTTATATTGTTAGTTTCGTGTGTTACATTAACAACAATGTTTTCGGAGCCAAGAACATCAAAATTTCGATCTTCAAGGAAAGGTATCAAGGTGATGGTATAAAGATCTGGAACCACATAGCCAGAAAGGCGAATATTAGATCCATCTCGTAACTGGGGAGAAAATCCGAGAACATGTTCTATTCGAAGTACCACAAGTATTGAAAAGACATATTGTATTTTGGAAATCCCCATGATCTCTTTTCTTCATGAATCTAGAAGAGATAAAGGATTAACAGGTAAAATGTACAGTTTCACATAATATTTATCAATTGCTAAGAAGATTACAATTGTTTTACAATTAGTTGGTTGCTTGATTAGGGCCTTAATACCTCTTTTCAATACGTGTACTATATGCGACGTGTACCTACTGATTATTGGGGATTGGATACACATAAGATTCCACCGACATTGAACTCGAAAGCCATAAGAGCAAATATCAACAATAGAGCCATCTCGAAACAAAGATGTTTCCTTTTCAGAAATACAGTTTAGAAATTACTATAGCTTAAATGAAATTATGATTACAGAAATGATAGTTCGTATTTCTACATAGAAAGATCGTTCTATATATCGTTCTACAGAGAAAGTTCGTCTTTTATTAATATTTTCGTAATTCTCTATTATTAATACCCAATAGCAATTAGTAATATTTGTCAAACGATTGACCCAGTTCAAGCTGCAAATTTGGTAACTCATAACTTGGAATTCGAAGGTTTATTCATTGAAATGTTTCATATGGTTATTAATTAAGTGAATGCATAGTGTAATTCCCAGTTTAGTTATGCTTATGTCGTGCGCGCAAGGGGTGATGGGGTTGGAGCCCCTCCCGAAATTAAAAAAAAACATTATCAACTGAAAATAATAAACATTGAGTAAATCAGAAAAATAGGCAATCGAACAAATAAATTCTTACCCGAAATCGGATCATTTAAAATTTACTACCGCTTTTTTTTATTGTCAGTCAAATGTTCCTTCATTCTAGAGCTAAACGATAAAATATCCAAACCACGCTCGAAGAGCAATAGAATGATAACACTTTGTAAAATGAGATTGCGTGATAGACAAGACGCTCAATTACTTTTCAAAGAAATGGAGCAATCCCTCTAAATAGCTGTATGGTATATTTGAAACTTTTGGATTTACCAATGAAATAATGCTGTACGGAATATGACTGGTGCATACTGAAACGCTCGTTCCTCCATTCCTCGGAGTACTGAAGTTAATTTCCACATTTCCATTCCACCAATTCTTTCTTCATCATTCTCTTGCCTTGATCTTCATCATTCTCCCTTAGCCCAAAGCGCACGATCGTGAAGAGTTCAACTGAAAAAATTTCTATTACGGAAATTGTGGCATTAGTATAATAGAAAACTATGTCGTTGTACATGCAAACATACTACAGTTTTCCACCATTTGATTTGATTTGATTTGTTTTTGAGTTTAGCATCCCTTTCAGCAGCAACGTTATGTCAGACGTGGACCTGCAGCTTGATATGAGATCCGATCCACATAAGCTCACTCCGGGAATCGAACCCTGGTCTCCCACTCCAAAGGCTTGTACGCTAACCTCTTACCCACATGGGAGCTTATCGTTTTACTCGATTTTACTGAAATGTGTTCTATAGTGTTATTCGGAAGAGTGCTCCAAATATTGATTCCAGTTGCCCTAGCTATGATGGTATCAATTAACTAAATGGTGAACATTTGAAACAAGTTTTATTAATTTTATAAGCAATCGCCATTCATTCCGGCTTCGATTGTCACTTCAAAATTTTTGGGATCGTTCTATAATCTCTTTTAAAAATCTTCAAGCGTAAGGTACCGAAGTCTGCAGTACCTTATAACAAGTGCAAGTGAAAACAAGACTAGTACACGATTTTCTACAAAATACCGAATCTGATTTTCACTATCTGTTCAAACCTTACGTGAAAGTAGTAGTAAGAATAAATGTCCCAAATTAACAGTACAAAGAATAAACAGTTGATCTTCAGAGATATCGACCCAATATACTTTCTACATACTACGTACATATTACCGAGTAGGCCCGCAACCAATCACCATTTTATTGCCTTACGTTCAGCCAAATTTGCCGGAGCGCCAAACATATCACTCACATCTTGGACTCTTTAAGGGACCCTATCAACGAAACGATGTCCCATAGGATACAGCGGCAGATACATTTTTCTCCTCTTTGGAACTTTAGAATCACCTCGTAAGTTTTGTAGTAGTTATTTTGAATCAACCCGTGTATATGATCTGCAACGTGCGAAAAGTGTCAATAACTGGACTAAAGTTCTTAAGCTACACCAATAATACACTCCCACGGTCCATTACTGGTACACGTCACAAGCTATCCGTTTCTTTGAGCCACTTTGTTCATATAGCTTTCATGGTATTTTTGCAGTGGACATTTGTGTTATTGAGACATTTTCCAATTCTACAAGTAATGGACGGAGGGTGTCCAACATTGGCAAATAGCACCTTTATATTACCAATCATGCAGACCCCAATATTAACATTTCAAATTTATTAATATACATTTTTACCGCAATTATGTCTTTCCTATACCTATATTAGTGAGTAGAAAAACATACACACCTTTCATTTTGTTCAAAGCTTTATTATAGCAGAGCTGCCAAGTGATTTTTTATCTTAATCAACTTCATAACACAAATGTGAAAACAAGCGCATATAATCTACACCATGACTTTACCATAGCTGCAGAGTCCGTAGATATAACAGACGGCAGCCTCACGATTTTGAGAGGAACCAGTATATCATGTAGATAATTTCCAGCACAATGCAAACTTCCCTGCGTTAGTGAATGTCTTATTTTTCACATATTTCCGCCAAAGTGTTCATTACTGGTGGCGAGTTTATCCATGTCCATCACGGGTGTTTACCTTAATATATTTTAACATTTAAATCTATTTAATTTATGATTTTCGATAACTTTATGTAAACCATTTATTTAAAGAGAAATTAAATAAAAGATACGGACCACTACACTAAACTTTTTCCTTTCCATTTATTAAATGGCAAGTTCTGCTCCAGTTATTACTAAAACGCTTGTATATGAAATATTAACAAAATTATAGTATGTGTTTTCAAGTTATAATAATAATAATAATAATAATAATAATAATAATAATAATAATAATAATAATAATAATGATTTCCTAATTTATGTCTGCATGTATTTCATCGCATCTTATTTACGAAAGAACACAAGCACTCTTCCTAAAATCCTCCTGCAAACTCAGGTGCATGACATCTTCAGATAAACTTTCTTATCCCCAATTTTAGCGTATACCAACAAGTAAATTGCTTTCAGGTAAGGACACCAACATAATAATAAGCAAGGGCTCCAGATTTTTAAAATCAGCATGAGTGCTCTCAGAATTCATGACCAGAGATCACGGGATAAGAAATACTCTTCAGGTTTAGCGTGGGCCCATTTTTACATTTTTTTTATTTATTTTTTTATTATTTTTTTTTGTTTGGTTTTGAAAATTGACTCTCCTGAAAATACACTTTTAGATATTTTATAAGTAGAATTAATTTTTGTTTTCCTCTTTATTTTCTTCTTTCAAGAGAAATTATGTACCTTTGAGTGACAGTATAGTTGCGTAAGCGAAGGTTTCAAGCTTGTAAATTGATATAAGTTATCGTCTCCATTCTGAACACCGATTATTAGTGATATAAGGAGAGAAAAAAGTGCTGAAAAATAGAATGAAGAAACTCTTGTTCAATTTGGCACCTACAAAATCAATCAGCTGCAGAATTCTGAAGCTTTATGTCATTTCATCCCTTGTGAAGTCTGTCCAAACTTCACATTTTTTACGTCTCCGATTTATGGTCCTAATATAATTTAAGAAATACAGTAAAGTATTTGAATTTTCCCTGTTTTGTTTCTTTTGATTTCCTCCTGTTTTCTTCTTCTTTTTGTTTCTATTCCTCTTCTCTTTTTCCCTGGCTCCTGAGCACGTCCACATATTTTCTAGGCTGTGTTCGAGCATCAAGACAGACCAAAGTTTGGCAGTAACTCTTTTAGGGTTTCCACTGTTTGAGGTAAATTTTAGACTTCCAGTTAAGCTGCTACTATATATATACTAACTACTATATATATTAAAATTTACTGCGTCCGTACTATTTGGCCTAGAGTCATGGTTTAAACAACATTTTCTTCAGTATAAAAACTGCTTTTCTATGGTAGCACTCACGTGTCCTTATCGTACACCTGAAGCGGGAAAAAACAGGATTTTTTTTTTCAGAAAAATCACAATTTAATATTTAAACCCTCTGGCACGGGCTTGAGTTCACATAGGGATCTGGAAATCTCTTGAAAAATACTCAGTTTTGCACACAATGCGTGTACAAAATGCCAATCTTGTAACTTCGAAACAAAGGGCCAAAACACCTGAAGGTGAGCCATATATATATATATATATATATATATATATATATATATATATATATATATATATATATATATAATAAAAAATTACTGCATTATTACTGTGGCCTAGAGTCATGGATCAAACGCCATTTTCTTTAGTAACGAGTTCTTTCGAACTGTATCAGTTACGTGTTAGTGTCATTCAGCTCAACCAAAAAGTTCTGAAAAAAATGGAATTTTTCTATTTAAAAAAAAAACCAAAAGCACTTCCTGGGAATAGTGGCGCTCCTCGGGCCCGGCCAAGTTTCACGTAGAGATCTCAAAAAATTGAGAAATACTCAAAGATTAACACAATAAGTATGGAAAATGTCAATCTGATATCTTGAGAACCAAGGTTGTGATTTTTTTTTAATTTGTCTTAAGGAAAACAGAAAAAAGTCACGCCCCTTCGCCCTCACTTGGCGTCGCCAAGATGACCATTGGATTTTGAAATGCATCTGGAGTGTTATTTGTTCCATGCTTGACTTGACCAATAAAAAAAAAAACCTGCCTTAAATACCTTTTGTAGGACCTAAATTAGCGGTCAAACACAACACTACTCCATGGTAATAAAAGTTACCGTAAAGCCTAAAAGGGAAAGGAACATTTGGCACCATCTATTTACAAAATAATAATTAATGAAATTCAGTTCATAATTAATGATCGCTAATTTTGTACAATTATAAAGAAAAACTGATAAAGTAAATTTTGGATGGAAACACGTGTTTATACGTGATTCGTAAACTCCAAACATTTGACCACTTCATATATATATATATACATGATTAGAACTCGATACATACATGATATACATGTTAATATGTATTCGAGTGATTAAGTATTGTAATCATGAGTTCAGAATATTTCTTCCTGAGACTAAAAATAATATTACCATAATAGTGCCAAACCAGGATGAGTTTGATTGGAGAAATCCTTCGGGGGTGGATTTTGTGGTTTCCAGTGGATTTACGGAAGGGCCACTCCCCGAAATCTTCATTGCACTGTAAGTATTCACTCTCGTAGAAAATCGCTGTTTAGAAGAAAATTGCTTGGCAACTCTGACTTAAAGTACTGAAACTCACATATAACTCAAACCATAGTTTATATAAGTATGCTGAAAGTTGATCTTTTGCAACTACCTGTTTCGGTAAGTGTACTGAGCCCCTTTTCCAAAGAACAAAGAGGTTCATATTGTTAAAGAAAGAAAGTTCATAGTCTGATAAGACATGTTCATAAATTGGAGGTAAATAAAATACTTTTGTTTATTTGTAAAGTAAAATAGAAAACATGAAAATGAAGTCTGCAATAAATTAAGAAAGATAACAGTTTCAATCGTAAAAAAAATCCATTGATATGAACAGACACTTAATTCAGTAAAATAAATTTATTTTTTTAAATGTCATTAAGTACAAATCACCATAGTCTTTTTGCCTTCCTGTTATTATTTTGCTTTCATAAAGAAATATTTTTTCCGTTATTAGATATGCTGATAGTACTGAGTTAAAATTTATATAGTGATTTTGGTATGCTTTAATACTAAAAATATAATTGCATTTCAAGATCGAAATACCATAAAAACGTGCATATTTTTATGAAATCTTTTCAGTTTTATGCCTCGCGGTTGTGATGGGTAGATGCAATGCAAATTTTGGAGGGCATAATTTTGATCGTTTTCAAAAATATAGTATATATTTACCTCTAATACCTTCATAAATTTAAGGTGATTATGCGCTCGACTGTAAAAATATTAGGTGGGTATGTTAAAGGGCTGTAGGTGATAGTATAAACATATTTAAGCTTAGTCATTAGGGTGTAGTTTCTATTTCAAAGCTTACATTACTTCTGTTTTGCTTATATTTGTTTACTTATTTATCTAAACGGGTCATGACTCAAATAATAAAGTGGCTATATCACTTTTTTTCTACCCGATACTTAATCGTTGTTCTGGTATATCAATCATGCCCAAAAATTCACTTCCTATCGGTCACCTACAGTGGTTAAAAAGAAAAGAAGGATGAATTCGAATTTAGCGTCCTTTCTATCATCAAGGCTACAAGAAACCTACATCTTAACCATGTACAGTTGGAAGCATAGAAAATGTTACAAAAAGTTTAAGTCCAACTTAAGAACAAACTCTTGCGCCGTGTGCTTATGCATTTCGAAATACACTTCTCATCGACTAGTTACATGTCTAAAGCGGTGTGTGACGTAATGTACTCTTTCCATTCAGACGGAGAAAACACGAACCAGTTTACAAGGTTTATCGCTCTAAAACCGTCTCTTTCATTCGTTTGTTTTGAAGTGCCTTTCGGCTTTTTTGAGCCCGAATAAAACAAACCATCACAAAATATTCCCATACTTTCATAATCACTCTTATATGCATTCTTTCGATTCTTCAAAGGCTGCATACCACATCAAGCTAGAAAGATGCTCCCTGTGAATACTATGGAAATTGTTAATCATGGCACTAGGTTTTGTGCTTCCCAAAGTCTGTAATCCGGACGCAGTGCTCTAAAACCTACTGACAGAAATTAGTGTTATTCATTTCTTGTCAGTAATTGCAAGCAGATATTCTAGATTTCGTCATTAGGCGAGGATAGAAGGGTGTAATTGCTCCCTCCCTTGAATTTCACAAATACATATTGTTTGATCAAATGTGTAATAATATAATAAAAAAAAGTTCAATCCCAGCTCGCGAGAAATAAACTTTGTGGTGGACAAACATCGTGAGCGTGGATTTTTCCGCTTCCTTCCACCTTTTCTTTCCATCATTTCCATCATTGCTTATCGTCACTGTCTCCTTTATCCTCCCCGCATAATCGGAGACGGTAAACTTAAAGATTTCATTTCATTATTTTACTAATAAAGAAATAAAACTATTATGTGGATGAAGAATCTCTGCTTCTCCCCCCCCACCCTTTGGACCCGAACAAAATCTAAAATGACGCTGCTTCTAACATAAACCTATACAGTAATGGTAGCACATTGCTAGAGCGCTTACATTTGGTTTCAAGGGTCGAAGGTTTGATCCCAAGCCATAACAGTCCATGGAAGACACTGAGAGAGAGAGAGGGAGAGAGAGAGAGAGAGAGAGAATGGGAGAGAGAGATTCAAACATGGAGACAGAAAGGAATGATTTACATATACAAGTTTAGAATTGGAGATAAAATGATCGGACAGAATCCGTATTATGATGAAAATTGTGACTTTGTGAAACAGAAGAAGGAAAGGTTCCGAACTGCGAAGATTACATTAGGCAGTTCCTGAATTAAGATGGGGAATTCTTTTTAGAGCATCAGACGATCGCGAAGGGAGAGAAAGATCTTAAGATTTGGAGAATTAAGAATTTAAAAAATCTTTAGCTTTCGACCCGGGTTTCTAATCACGAACCTTTTAGTTGTCGATCCATGACTTTATCCACTCAGCCACGGAGAACTCTACGTAGTCTGCACATACTTTTTCTCTATCAACTAGAATGGGATATTCCAAACGTTGACACGGTGGATGCGCCGTTCAGATGGGACGCAGACCTCTTGTAGCTTAGTTATAGAGTGTATAATGAACTTCCCTTTGTTCAGGAACACTTTTTAAGTCAGTAAAATTTATTCTTATTGTGTTCATTAAGTTATATTGATAGAACTATATGATAAAATAGTGCCAAATACTTTGTCTGAATGTTTAATGTAAGGGATTCCTACTTGGATGGCGTTAGGTTTGAATTCCGACCATTCTTCCTTACTTTTTCTTCTAGCCACGCTCATACTGTGCAATCGAGAAACTCAATTTTGAGGTAAATGTAGTCACAGTTAGCTTAAGACGAAATTATATTCAAATATGATATATTGTTATTACATGCTTTCCTTTAACTTATTATGTTTTAATGTTTTTACTAAATCCTACTACCTTTATGTAATTCATTTCAATACGTCATATCATGCTCAATGTTTGCACATGAGCGACTGTCGGGCGGTAATATAAAATCCATTGTATATATATATATATATATATATATATATATATATATATATATATATATATATATATATATATATATATATACGGGGGAAGATCAAATGAAAACCTTAAAAGTTTATTATAAATTTGAAATGTTGTGCTATTGCTTTGAAAGTTGGCAATATTCTTTCTAACAACATTCTCTTTCTTCAGTAGGTGGCAGAAGTGTCTAGTCGAACAAGCGTCAGCACAGGAGCAGTTTCATGATGACCGCCCCACTGCCCCACTGCCCACATTAGAACAGAGTTCGGTGATCCGGTTTTTTTAGTAGTAAAGGTGTGAAACTAATTGAAAATTATCGCAGGATGGCAGCAAAGTATGGTGATTCGTGTTTGTCCCTGCAGCAAGTATGCGAGTAGTGTAGGAAATTTAAAAGTGGCGTAACATCTGTGGAGGATGTTCCTCGACCGAGACAGGCTCACCACGTAGTGACTGACAACAACATTGCGCCAGTGGAACAGCTTGTAAAGGGCAACAGGCGTATTACCCTGAAAGAAATCGCAACCATAATGAAGATTAGCTTTGGTTCAGCTCAACACATTCTGCATAATTTTCTGCATTTCAATAAGGTATCAGCAAGATGGGTCCCACGTCATTTGACTGTTGAATTGAAAGATCGTTGCGTCGACGCCTGTGAAGAACTTTTGCGTCATTTCAACACCAAGGGTGATGCATTTCTGGACAGGAGTGTTACAGGCGATCAGACCTGGGTTCACTGTCATCAACCAGAAACAAAGAAAGCGAGCAAGGAATGGCGGCATAGCTTTTCGCCGAAACAAAAAATAATAATAATCCGCACTCAACCATCAGGAGGAAAGGTCATGCTCACTCTCTTCTGGGACTCTAATGGAATAATTTTGGAACAGTACATGAAAAAAGAAGTGACAGTAACCAGTGCCTCATATTCAAACATGCTGAAAAATCAACTTCGCCCTGCAATCAGGCGTAAACGGCGAGGACTTTTGTCCTCAGAAGTACTCCTACAGCATGACAACGCCCGACCGCATACTACCCATTTGATCGTTGAGACTATCGATGGCATCAAATTTGAGTGTCTCATTCATCCACTCAATTCACCAGACGTTGTGCCCAGTGAATTTCGTTTGTTTTGAGCACTCGAAGTAGCGATGGGCGACACACATTTCAGTAGTGATGAAGAGGTGAAAAATGCGGTGCATGAGTGGCTACAATCTCGATCAAAAGAATTCTTTCACCGAGGTACCCATGCACTTCCGAAAAAGTGGAATACTTGCATTGAATATCAAGGGAACTACCTCTTGAAAAATAAGAGGTAAGATTTCCTTTTCATTGTTACATTCTAACATTTATTGCACTCTTAAGGTTTTATTTGATCCTCCCTCGTATCTCGTATATATATATTTAGGAAGAATGACTTAGAAAATAGGTACATTAAATCGAACGATGCAACATGGATTCCTGTAGGAAATTCAAACGAATTTAGCATATGTCTAAATTACCATCTGAACAATTTATTGTGGGGTGTAAGACACTGAAACCAACCCTAGAAGGGGAAGAGATGACATGTAAAAAAGTAAAAGAAAACGAAACATATTGGTGTCGAATTCATAGATTGCTTTTTCGAAAAGATGAATAGTGGCACTTCAGATGAGCGCTCCTCACTTGTTTTCAGCCCTACATAAGTGGAAAATGGCTTCATAAATATATTTTTTTTTCAAGTGTGAATTGTTTAAAAAAACTTGTCCTTCCACTTTAGTTTGTAATTATTTTCTACCTCTTAGTTATAATTACATATATTTTCTATTTATATTTTATTCTGTTCTACATTTCTTATATACATGATATGTCTTATACGTTTGAAGAGAAGCTTATGACGACTCAGAACTGGCGATCCAGAACCCCCTGAACCCCGATATCACTACTTATCTGTAAATTTTACCTATTTTTAGAGATGATGTTAGACATTTTAGTACAGAATGTCCTAATATTAAATTTGGACACCTGAAAAAGCTTTCTATTCCTGAAATAAATTTCTGCCTAGCCCCTCCAAAGCAGTGGCGATTTTAGCTAGTGATCAGGGGATAATGCAACGTCAATTTCCCAGAAATCACATCTCTGATAGGTCCAGATGTGACACCAGTATCTATGAATTACCACTTTCCACTCCCAGGGTATTGAAACTCATGCCAAAGGAACTGTTCGGAAATCTTAATTTGTTCTCTCCTTGACTCTTATGCAAATAGGTCCGACCTTGGACATATACTACATCTGGAATGGCACTATTTATATCAATGCTCCCAAAAACTATGGTTTCGACACAAGTATAAAACGTTTTCGATTCTTTTTGCTTATCACCCTCCCACTCTGACCTCCATGCCAACCAAGGCTTAACTCGTACTTAAGCATAATCAGCAGAGTCACTATTCATCTTTGTGACCCCGAAAACTATGAATTCAACACTAATATCGTTCGTATTTTACTACTTTTACACTTCACGTTCCTCCCTTAATGGGGATGGTTTCAGTGTCTAGCCACTAACTATGCAGGAATTTAAACCAACTTAAGTACGCATATAATCTTTCTCGAAGAGGAATTCGTTGACTACTTTATCAATACCAATGGGTGCCTTTATTTTCGTTTTCCATGCTGAAGATTGACAAAGACCTCAATGTTATCTGCACCATTGTGCTATTAATATAGGTTATAATGGTGTTTAGTCCACTGATGCTCGCTTAGATGCTGTTCTCATCACATGAAAAGTGATATACATTTATAAATGACTAGGGATCTAAACAAATACGGAACACAACTAGCAATGATAGTTATCAAAGAATAAAACTTTAGCTAATTCATTCTAACTTAAAATTTCTCGCAATCTTTTCCTTTATTACTGTCCGTTAACGTTGTTGCAGCAAAGAGGGGATAAATGTTTTGAGTAGGTTTTACAGTCTACAGTTCCTTTACAACTTCCTGTTTTTCTAAGAATGAAGTAGTGTCCAGTTTAGACATTGAGGAAAAAGTGTGAAATTATATAAAAATGTACAAAGAGGAGTTATGAATCTTAAATGGCCCCCCTTCTGCTGTAAGTCTCCCGCACCGTACTTCAGTTAGTTACGCCACCGTTCATGCTGCATGATGAAGTTTTCCTTTCTAGGAACATTTTTAGGGCAGTAAGAATTTTTTTACTGTCGTGTGAATTGAGTTGTATTGGTTAGAAATATCTGATAAAGAAGACAATATACTCAAACACAAATCATCTTTTTCGAGGATCTAATGGAAAATGAATCAAATTGTCTTAAATATGCTACGTTTTTGAAGAGAGAAAGAGCAAAAATTATTACACATTCTCATAAGCGTGTTGTTTGGATGAGTATTAATAACTAACAAATAGTCATGTTTACGTCAAAGCTTATTAGATCAGAGGTTAGTGAAAGGGATTTCTACGCTGGTGTTCCTGAGTTCATTTCTCGTCCATTTTTGATACTTTCTTCTTTTAGCTACACTTAGTTTATGCATTCCAGATCTTCAAGCTTGAGCAAATACAATAACACCTAGCGAATTAAATGTAGCTACAAAATTGAATGTAGTATTATTTGCTACATTGTATATTGTAAGCTAATAAAAAGCATGTATTAACCAGTCATATTTGAAAATAATACGTGAACATAGCCACTTGTAAGTTATAAATTTGCATAAATATGTAAGTTACATATATTAAAGTAAAATGGGATTTTATTATTACCGCCCGACTGCCGTCATTGAGCAAACATTCAGCATGATAAGACGCATTGAAATGAATTACATAAAGGTAGTAGGATTTAATAACAACATTGAAACATTATAAGTTAATGAAAAGCATGTAATAACGAATATCATCTTTGAATATAATTTCGTCCTAAATTAGCTGTGACTACATTTACTTCAAAATTGAGTTTCTCGATTGCACACTATAAGCGTGGCTAGATGAAAAAGTCACGAAGAATGGTCGGAATTCGAACCTAAGTCCATCCAAGTAGGAATCCATTACAATAAACATTCAAGTAACAGGCAAAGTATTTGGCACTATTTTATCATATAGTTCTATAAAATATAACTTAATGAATACATAAAGAATAAATTTTACTAACTTAAAAAGTGTTTCTGAACAAGAGGAAGTTCATTATACATCCTATAACTAAGCTACAAGAGGTCTGCGTGCCATCTCAACGGCGAATTCACTGAGTCAACCTTTAGAATATCCTATTCTAATAGATAGAGGAAAAGTATGTGACAGACTACGTAGAGTTCTCCGTGGCTGAGTGGATAAAATCATGGATCGATAACTAAACGGTTCGTGGTTAGAAACCCGGCTCGGAAGCTAAAGATTTTTTAAATTCTCAATTCTCCAGATCTTACGATCTTTCTCTCTCTTCATGATCATCTGATGCTCTAAAAAGAATTCTCGGTCTTAATTCAATAACTGCTTAATGTGATCCTCGCAGTTCGGAACCTTTCCTTCTTCTGTTTCACAAAGTCACAATTTTCATCATAATACGGAAACTGTCCAATCATTGTTTTCTCCAATTCTAAACTTGTATATGCAAATTATTCCCTTCTGTCTCCATATTTGAATCTCTCTCTCTTGTCTCTCAATGTCGTTCATGGACTGTTATGGCTTGGGATCAAACCTTCGACTCTTGAAACCAAATGTAAGCGCTCTAGCAATGTTCTATCATTACTATATACGTTTATGTCAAAAGCAGCGTCAGTTTAGACGAGAAGAGTTGGAGGATGGGGTGAGTTGGGGTGAACACCGGACGTAACTAGTCGATGAGAAGTGCATTTCGGAATGCATAAGCACACGGCGCAAGAGTTTGTTCCTAAGTTGAACTTAAACTTTTTGTAACTTTTTCTATGCTTTGGACTGTACCTAAGGCTCAATATGGAATCCGAATCACATGGAATCCAAATTTAAGGAATCGAACACAGATTTTCCGTCTTGAATTCGCATATACTAACCATATACTCACAATGGAAGATTACAAAAGAGATGGAAGCAAAAATAAGCTTGAACTTTGTAAAAGTTCACATTGTTTTCTTCAATGTGTATCAGTACGAAAGTTTCGTTTAACTATGATATACGTATTTCAACCCTACTCCTCATCACAATTTTCTTTAATTCTTCTCGCACATCGTGCACAAATTTTTGTTTGTTTCTCTTTGCACTGGATTGGCTCCTTCTGTGTATCTACACCCATTTATGTTATTTGCGTGATTTATTTAAGGTGTTCCTTAAAGAAAATACCATAATATATTTTCAGACTATAGAAAACTATTTCAGACTTCATGTTTTAACGGATATGTGCATTTTACAGTTTTATTTTTAAAAAATACTTTCTCTGTTGTCATACATACAAACAAAGAAAATCATAGATATCAGTAAACAGTGGCGCAACTACAATGGAGCGAGTGGAGTAGTTGCTCCAGGACGCACAGTAAAAGGCGCAAAGGGCGAATGCAAAGAATACCGAAAACTGTTCATTATGCAAAAAACGATTTAAAACATTTAAAAAAAGTTCGCTGTGACTATTAGCAGTTTATTGGCAACAGCCGATGCCGGGGGATGCAGAAATTTTTGAGTGGGGGGCAGGTCTGAAAAGTAAACTTGAGACATTTATCGATATTTGCTTCGGTAACTAAAAATGTGGACTGTAGTGCTTCATAAGACATATTTATATCCACGCTTCTGCAGGTATAGCATTGAGGAAGGCCATGTTGTTGAACACGAAGAATCCAGAATTACTATGAACTAAAAATGCATCATACACTATTTGAAATGAGTGGAGAACTCACTCAGGTTCTTCCTTTTGAGAGAAATTTAAAACTTTTTTCCCCACAGCCTCCCTTTCCCCACAAGCGCTTCATTAGAGACTAATTTATATATTTTACTCCTCATGAGGTGCATGTGAGACCCTTTCTGGATCCCCGCTAGGCCATACCCGGATAATCGTCACTGCAATGTTTGTCTAGCTAGCTGCCTAGTGAAAGTTTTACATAATGAGTCATTGCAAACACCGCGCCGCCCCCTAACTAAACTTTGTATACTATAAAACGGGGCAGCTGAAATGCTTATGGCAGGGGGCGGGTATGAGTAAATCGATGATTGATCGATCCACGGCGCAACAAAACTGGTTACGGCGCTGTTCAGGAAACTGGGTATGGACTGTGAAAATTTTGAGATTAATGGAAGCAGTGGGTATAATCCCGGTTACATCTGTATATAAGAGCTCTCTAGACTATATGTGATTAGCCTACTAGTCTTCCGCGCGAAATACCCGGGTTCATTCCCGGAGAAGTTCATGGTTCAGATCCCACATTAAGCTATAGTTACAGGTTTCTAATAATCTTCGTGGTAAACGAGACTCTAAATGTCAATACAACTAAGTAACCAAACAAATTCCATAAATAATAAAAAAAACAGTGCTAAGAAAATCGAACAATATAATTAAATACTGAAAACAGAAAATACCGAAAAAGACAAGACCAGCAAATTAAAGTACACAAGAACGATAAAATAAATGTAACTGGAATTTGTTAATATAACATATATTTGAGTAAATACCAAAGTCTGGAAAGAACAATTAAATCAGACTCCAAACTATTACCGTATAGGTCTATATTTTATCACTTAAAAGGCGTTAACTCTTTTAAAGTGGAGCATTTCGTACAATAACGCCTTCCACATATTATTTAAGAAATATAAACCAATAACGTAATACAGGAAACTATTTTCAAGTTTGACTTTGGTGTTTCTCACCCTTATACAACACCGAATGTTCATTGGAATACTTAACCATTTAAAAAGAAAAGAAAAAGAAATATCTAAGAATCGCATTAAAAAAAGAAATATGCATTCATATTTAAAAAACGAAATAAAGTAATATAGAAGAAAAGTAATATATGGCCCTTACTAGACTTGTATGTCAACTAGAAAGAAAATATAGAATAGATTCCCGCTTTAATAAGAGAGAAAATAAAGGGAAAACCGTAAAAAAGTAAAAAAAGAGAATAATTCAGAAATTCAATTTGGTATATTCGAAATTTTTGAATGGTTCTGTATTTTTGGTATTTCGGTATATTGACATTGCGGTATGAGTAATACTGAAATTTCGGTGTTCGAAACTGCCGATGCCGGTTTCTGTGTGTCGGTACTTTTTACAGTTATACACTCACAGCTGGAGGCAAAAACGGGTAATTATTCCGCCCTGAATTTTCGAAAGAGAGGTTGGGTTTTCGAAATACAAATCAAACATATTAAAGTTGTTTTCCCCACAACAGAATTTAATAAATTTCTTGTAGCTAATAAAAAGTATGCAATGAATCAATAAAATTGTTTTGTCCTAATATTTATGTGAGTCAAAGTGTATGAATAAAGACATGTTGATTTACAAAACACTACGGAATTATGAACCAATTTATTAGTAATACTAGTAGCTTATTTTACCTTACTTCCTTTCGAACTGAGTGAAACTGGTGAGATACAGATAACTTAGAATGCACTTGGCCCAACTTTTTTTTACAATTACTGATAAGAAGAAAAGAATGAAACGAAGATAACAATAAATGCAAAGTTACGTAACGACTTTTATCATTTAGTCAACACTTTTATCTCACGTGGAAACAAAACATCATATCTTGTCCAGGAATAATACAGGAAAATTTATTCAATGCTAGAAATAGTGAATTCTTATCAGTAACAACAGACAACTGATCCTTCTTCACATAAAGTAAAAAATCACCTCACACTGAGTAAGGCTATATAAAAATATATAAACACAACACGGAAACAAGGTCTCATGAAATAGTATAAGAAAGTAATATCAAAATTTAGAGAGATGTGGATTATTCTGAACAATATAAAATAGATAACAAGGACAACAATGAGTGTCTAGATTTTCTCGTTTTCTTTTTTGTTTCCTCCCACTTTCTTAATTATACCATTTCATTCATTCTCATTATCCTATTCTTCTTTACATTACAGTACATAATCGTCGTAGATAAAATCGAGAGATTTCACCCAGTTTGAATATAATCAACACAAACATACTTAATGATCAATTTTTAACCCTTTTTAGGGTGACAAGAATTCAACCTGATCCTTGAAGTATTTCTCAAGACTTTCTGTCTCCCATCAAGAAGAACGGACAGGAACAGAGTACGTATGTTTAAAAGTCACGGTATCTTCTTAAAAACTGAACTTATATGTGAGAAAAGTGATAATGATGAAAGTTTACTTTTTTGGCGATGTGTTTACGAAATGTCTTTACGCATGCATATTCGCAGTACTGTATGTAATCTTATGAACAAACGTTGATTTCAGATTCAATTAGCTCGATGCACAGAAGGATGTATCGAGTAAAATTTATGTTTCACGGTGCTCTCCAAAACACCACAGTAACGCCACCTAAGATATGGACTCGAAGACGATTCAACCTTGGAAAACTGTGCTTCCCATTAAAGTAGACAAAGGCTGTGGGAACATCTTTTCACAGTGTTACCTTAAAACCGATAACAATTTATTTTCAATGCTAAAGGGTTTTCAGTGTTTGTTGAAAAATAAATCCTTATTTTAGGAATTTATACATGATTCAAATAAGTTGAAAGTGGAAATACTAATGTAGTGACTATCGTAAGATAACATCTTAGTGTTAAAGGCGCCGGCGTCTCTTTCGTCGGATCCAGAAGACCCTTCCCACCTTGTTAGACAATACGTTACAAATTTTAAAATGGCAAATCAGAATTAACTTACTGAAGTACTACACAAGGCGAAAGACTTGAACCTACTCCAAGGCTAATTATTTTAATATTCAGCTTTTTGTATGACCGAATTGTTCCATACTATGATGTCAATACTATATTTTATTAATTTATTATCTATTACGCAATATCATGAATATTGGAAAAATATTTTTTAGAATTAAATTCAAGTCTTTAACAAGAACTAAAGATTGAGCAACATAAACTCCCGCCAATCAAATAAAATTTGTCAAAAATCAAATCAAGATTGACATCACACACACTACAATTTACAGATGATGTAGTTGGTAATGTGAAATCTAAACAGAGAATTCATATATTCTTTGAAGGACAATTATAATATCTCATGAAATTAACCTTTCAAAAGTCACAATCAATAGTAATCGAGATAGATATTGAATGTAGGAATTTGGATGGCAGTAAAGCGAGTAAATACCTTAAGTTTCCTACATAGTAAATGCATAAAATAAATAACGTGAAATAAAATCTGGATAGAAATGACGAGAGAATGATTTACTAGGAAGGAAGGCATATTTTTAAGATCTTCGAATAAAGAACATCTTTATAGTTCTTGGAATCACTGAGAAAGTAGTGACATTCTTCATGCCATTTAAATGCATGTTATTCCTCATTTATAAGAAATGATAATACCCGTAAAAACTAAAATTAATGTTTTCATAAAATGCACAAAATCGAGATTCGTGTCACTAAATGAACAAATAGTTTCAGGGCTTTTATAGCGCACAATTGTTTACAATGGATTATTGTGAACCATTTAGGGTGTCTAATACTTTTTCAGTCATGTAACTAGGAATATCTATATTTTTATGTAGTCTTACATAATGGAAGAGAATAAATATCCGGCAGTGGAATGTTTGTGAGAACATTCTCTCAAGGACATTATTCTTCCTCTGCTTTTTTCAGGTTATCAATTGCAATTTAGCAAAGATGGGTGATCTCAGCTATATAATTTTACTAGCATTTGGCTAGCTGGGAATCCTGCCCCATACTACCGCGTTTGTTCGGCCTATGGCCTCCCGTTTGTTATGTATCAGCCTTTGTAACAAGAATGAACTTCCTGTATTTGCTCTTAACATTTCTTAATTTGGCCAAGCTGGGGGCTTCGCCACATGACCCTCAGCTGGAGACTTTACTCGGCCTACAGTCTTGCACCTCTTAAACAAATGACTGTATGAAATTGCATGTTTCTTTTCGTTCTTCAACTTTCTAAAAGATGAGATTTTGTACTCCAAGAAAACGCCCATTTAAGTAACATGGGAATTTCTTCACCCGCACTTTAGACCACTTCAAACTAAATATCGTCGCTGCGCCTCGATGAACCGCTACGTGTTAAAAGCACAACTTTTCAGTATAAGCAAAAAACGTTCCGAACTCATAAAATTTTGCCAAATATACACGGAAATACTTCAAAAATATAATAAAATTTGCTCTGTGTGTATTATGCACTAGACATTGTTGTAGCTTGCTTCAACAATAATATATTACTATTTTTGTGTTTACACAGCATCTTCTGCGCCTTTATAAGCACAAGAGGATGTGCATACGTTAATCAACACGTACGTGATGAGATCCAGAAGCCTTTAATTTTCAATCTATAATTTTTCATTGTTGTGGCGAAACAATTGAATATTAACTTATCACATTATAAGGGAAGCTGCCTGAAAACTTTCAGGATTATTTGCACGACATAACTCATTTTCGACAAAAATGTCACATAGAGGTTCTTCGAGTCGCAGAGACGATATATTCATTTTGGCAATTGTATTCTAATTTGGCACTTAGTCCCGGAAGGCTACAGTCATTCCAAATTTCATCATTGTAATCGTGCCGGAAGCGTCTTTTTTTGTTTTATTTCTGGTGATTTAATTAGTTAACGCTAACTAAAATGTACAAGCATACCAAATTTTAAGTTTTTATTCCAAATTCCAAGAACCTACAATATGAGATTATAGGTCCAAATAAGCCAATTTAAATAACGTGGGGAATTTCTTCATCGTCCTTTTAGACCCCATAAAACTTAAACTGAACTTCAACGCTTCACCTCAAACGGAAGTACCATTTTATTTTATACTAGTCAGTCCATGCAGTTTTATTTCTATATGTAATTAGAATTTTATATGACAGAGCACCCCATGCTTATCTTTTTAATTATGGGTAAGTAAAATTTATTTTTATAAACGTATTTTTAAACAACTATTTTCTACATTTTAATTGCAATAATTCACTTTCTAACTATTTAGTACGATTTATTTTATTCTTTACGAAAAGTATGTTTTGTTTAAAAAAAACAGTTCTTTAATAATTATGTTTATATCCTTTCTTTATAAGTATTCCTCTCGGCTCAAAGATATATTAAATGTATTACTACCAATACGTATTTATCCATATACGTATTGATTTTAAAATGTCTAAAGAAACGGCAGTGTTCCTGAATAACGCTGAGTGGCGAGTTCGGGACTTCTTGAAAACACTACACAGTTCTCATTGTTTCAAATGAGCACATAATGTTGTTGAACAACATTATACTCATAGCCTGCCTTCACCTTTGCGGGGTCTAGGACGAGCGATCTCCATGGAACAATTCACTAGTTACATTGCACAATACCAAATGTAGAATTGTCGACGAAAGAATAGCGCGCATCAAAATATTGTGAATAAAATACAATTGTTATCGATTTCATCAGTATTTTTGTCTACAAATATCAATATGAAAGAAAACTGTTTTACATAAGCCGGGGTTTCCCGCTATTTCTATACATCTGAAAAGGTCACCAGAGGAACGCATGAGGATCGGGGAAGAGGGTGAAAAAATGAATGTAATTGGGATCTAGATATTTTTTCATGATTACCTTGAATTTCTTATTTTTGTAGACATATTTGTATTTGCATAGTTATTGTTAAACTGGTATTCCTATTCCTATATAAAATTCACGCATATGTACAATTGTAAGCGATTAGCAACACTGCCGTGTCGTGACAAAACGCTGTAACTTTGGCGAAGAAGTTTTGCGAAAATGAGCCTTAAAGTTTTCATCCGAAAATGTGATCTGTATCGTGTAGAACCAGTGTAACTAGGCAATAATGGTCAACCAATCAATTTTCACCAAATTTAATCACACAACATGCATTTACGTAACATTACATGTAACCACGTGTTTCCAAAGTCAAGATACACTATTTCTACACGATACAGATCACATTTTCGGATGAAAACTTTAAGGCTCATTTTCGCAAAACTTCTTCGCCAAAGTTACAGCGTTTTGTCACGACACGGCAGAACAATAATCAGATAGATTATTAGAAACAGGGAATTACTTACCGAGATTGCTGGAACGAGGTGAGAAAATGGGGGTCGAGACATAAAATAGTTTGAGAGATCATGACACACACAACATCTCATATGCAATCATGAATAATGGAGTAGTAGGTACTTGTTTTTCTAATCTTACCAAAAATGTTTGTTTATGTTTGACATGAGTTTTTTAAATAAATTTTGAATACTTCTTCCTAAGATGACTCCTGAATTCTAAAATATAACAAGTTAGAAACTGAACACTCGCTAATAAATAACATCGCTAAAATATATTTCCAACCCTATTGTCCTGCTTGAGTTTGTATCTGGGATATACGTCCTTTAGAAGATGGTTTGTTCTAATATACAAGCACTGGGGTAACGTGGGAAAGAATATACTAAAGGTAGAGGATTGTTAGGAAGATTTTGGGAAATATCTACACAGCAGTAAATTGTCAATGCTTCACGATGCTTAAAAATAATGTGTTCGGAATATAATGAAATGATTTGAGTTGCTCCATACTTTTCAATTCTTCTATGGCAAAAATCAATCTATTCGTAATAATTGAAATTATGGGTAATTAATCGCCCACTACACTTAACATCTCATATTTATAGAGTAAAGAAGTTGGTTAGTTGGTTTGAAGTTTCACATTACTTTCTACACCGACAATCTATTAAAGTAGATATACAGCTTAATGCAGAATCCCAGGCACATCAGCTTCCAGAGAGACAATTTCACGCTCTAACCACATAGCCCAGAAGAAGTTCTGCAAGACTGGTGGGAAAATAATAAAAATACAATTGTGACAATATTAGTTATCATAGCATTATGTTATACAAATACTCCTTTCCTAGAGAGCGGAACTCGTATTCGCAATACTGCCCTACGTTCGCCACCCAACACTTGAGATACTCAACTAAGCAGGTTGCAGGGTATGAAAATTTGAGGAGTCAGGATTTTGCCAAAGATATAACTCAAGAAACACAAAAATATGTAGAATGTACAAAGTTGTGAATATATTTACGTAATTTTCCAAATTTGGTTGATAATATTTATTTTCTTAGTCTCATACCGGATTCCCCCGGCAGCTCAATCAGATTCATTAATTCCAATCAATTTGTCCTCACCATTTTAGGACTCATTCACTAAATACACTTAATTTAATGCCAACTTATTTGAAGGAATGCAGTACTTACGTCTTACATCCGACTAAATCCATTAAAATACACATTTTACTATCATGGCAATAACGAACTTTATTTCAGTGTTAGGTTAAATGTCAAGTACACTTTCTTACAAAAACAAGTAATATAACAGGAAAGGTTTTTGTGTTTTTGTAAAATCAGTGTCTCGTCTTAACATCTTTTATAAGTTTAAGTTAATTGTACGGTCAAATTCAATGTTAGGTTAAATGTAGAGTACACTTTCTTACAAAAACAAGTAATATAACAGGAAATGTTTTTGTATTTTCGTAAAATCAGTGTCTCATCTAACATCTTTTATAAATTTAAATTAATTGCACGGTCAAATTGTACTAGATTTGTGACAACTAGTACGCTTCATTTGTCTTTTAGGATAAAATTATTTAATAATTTCAATGTTTTATAATTGTTTTCAGTCATTCTTATATCCTTATTTGAAAGATAAAGTATTAATAATTTTGAATAAAATTTTATATATCTTGACCTAATTATTTCTGACTCTCGTAGCTAATAGTAAGTGCAACAATGTTAAAAGTTTGGGTGAAAATATCCTAACTTACTGTCCGGAGACGGGAAAATTTGATCTAACTAAGTAAAACTGTGCCTCATTTCTCAAAATAACCTATTAATTTCATTCTTGCCACGGATGCTGGAGAGAAGTGTCAGAGTACGTTAAATCTACTTTATTTTCTTTAGATGTCACAGATCGAAATAGAGTGCCAAAATTTAATAACTTTAATATTCCTTCCCAAATTTAAGGATAAAGCCTGAAGTAAAACAATACTGGATTCCTTTAATTAGCAACAGCACTACGAAGCCAATTAGCAACAGTATCGTAGTTGTCATCAAGCCATTGCAACCGATTTTCAGTCCCTCGATAGTAGATAGACAATCCTCCTAAAACATCCTCATGCTCAGCTACCAATCGCTTTATCTACAAAGAAAGAACACTTCATGAATATTTTCGTTAGTGTAATAACTGCTATATTTACAGTCAATTAGAAAACATTATTTTTTAATTTAATGCATTCAAAATTAGAAGGCAGAAATCTGATATTACAGTATAGAAAGTGTATATTGAATGTCTTTGAAAGTGTTATAGCAAGGTCAAACAATAAAATACAGAGAGACATGTTGGCTTTCGTCATTGAACAACTTAGAAAGTTCTTTAACCGTGCTAGGTTACCAACTAGCTTCTTGCTACAGTAATTCTGTTCTAAATCAATCAAAACATTACCGAAGAAACTTTTATAGACAGATAACTTAGAGAATGGTGTCGAAATACTAATAGAAGTGCCTAGCTTTGGATGGAGAGAAAAAAATTAAAAGCACAATATTCGAAAATAAAGTGCTGATTAGAATAAACAATGAAGAACAACGTCTTTTCTATATCAATTTCGATCTAACGGACATTCGTAACGTCTTTGACGTTGACCCTGTAAGAAAATAAGAAACAGAGTAGAATAAGTAATGACAACCTGTTAGTAACAATGTAATGTTAGATTCTCCAAAATATTCAATCGTGGATCTCTTAATCTGAACCTTTACCTTAATATAACTGCAGAATCACTTTACAAATGACTGTATGCTAATACTGTTAGGCAAACTGATACATATTTCCAACAATACTTACAAGTATCTCAATTTCACTAATTCCATTTATTATTATTTACCTTCAAATTATACTTGCTTTTCCAATATCGTAGTATTTCCAACTACAGAACAAACATAGTCATTACCCATCATGATTTCACATAACTCACATAACATATTAGGACTCCAGTCACTACATCATAATCTATAAGATCACATAAACTAAAATGTTTACACAGTATTTCCCCTAGCAACCTATTAATATGTGTATGTGAAATTATTTTAAAACCTTATCATCTCGTGGCCTCATTCCATACCTAACAACACTCTCCCCCTTTTTACATAAATAGACTTTACCTTCCAGACACCAATTAAAGACTTCTGCAATATAATCAAAGAATAGGTAAACTAACTGGACCTAATTCCAATTACAATAAATATAGATCACTGATAAACTCAACATAATAAAACTAACGAGTCAATTTCAATCCCGTAACTGTTTTCACTAAACATCCCCTTCTTTCAATCTATAGTCTAAATGCATGTACCACGAATCAACCTTATGTTCTAAATTCTCGATCTTCATTGAATATACATCTAGCTGTTTCTTAATTTTTGCAATTTCAGCTCGCAGCTGATCTAATACTTCTTCACGTTTCTTTAATTCACCAATAACAACTGCTCTGTTATTAAATTTCGTTTTCTAACTTGTTCCATTTCATCATCTCTCTTCTTTAATTAATCTGTCAACCATTGTATCATTTTGAGTTTGTGGTTACAATTTGCATGTTTTATTTTACCTTGTTCTTCCTTTTTCTCTTCCATTTTTCCTCTTTTACTATTTCGTTTGTTCCTTTGACCACCTCGTTTACCGTATTCTGCTTGTTAATATCATCAGAAGAACCAGGCGTGCTTTCAGCAACATTTTGTATCTTTGGGTTTTCCAATAATTTCTTACTTCTCTTTCCTTTCTTTTATGTTTCTTCTCGTACTTTATATTTCCATCCTTGTCTTCTACTTCGCCTTCTTCTTTAGACTCTAAGTACCCACTACATTTGGATTACTATTTATTTCATTATTTCCTTCTTTGTGACTGACTACTGAACTGTCCTGTTCAAAACTTTTAACTTCATTCTGTACTTCTGTTTCCATAAAAACAAAACCATTAATAGAATGCTCCGTTGTTGCCTTTAAACCTGCACCATCCTTATTTTCTGGCAAAGAGATTTTAGAATTGCTGTCCGCACCATTTCATTGACCAGTACTGTTGTTACTCACTTGCACTACAATTGTTTGAATTTGTTGTATCTGCTGTACTCCATTTGAAAAGAAATGTGTCTGCAGGCGTATGCGAAATGATTATTTTTGTTGCATACAAAACATTGTTTTCCACATGCTGGACAGTTATGAAAAGCATGAAAATTCTTACATCTTCTGCATGAAAACTTCCTTCTTTGATATTTATTTAATTGTGAACACCGTTGACAATTTACTGTTTCCCTTTGTTGATTATTCTGTATTTGCTTAAACGAAAGTTGAACATTAGAATTCTCCAAATCACAAGCCTCTTTTACTGATTCCTCAAATCTAAAATTGTCCTTAGAAAGTAATGAACTTCGAATTCGGTTGCTTGATAATTCAAAAATTAATTGATCACAACGCAAGCTCTTTATATTGTTCAAATGCACACTCCGAAACTGCGTTCAGTAGCTCTGTTACAAACTGCATTACATTTTGGTTAAATTGCTGTTTCAGAGAATGAAATTTAAAGCGATGTGTCCATTTGCTGTACGCGATGTCTGAGTTGTTTATCAATAAATTCTGTCTGACCTTGCTCCAAAGACGAAAAAGTTGCCATAATATATGAGATAAGAAGCGTTATCTCGAAATCGACTACGGTCCAATGTTAGTAACAAAGTAAGGTTAGATTCTTCTAAATATTCAATCGTCGACCTCTTAAACTTATTCTGCACCTTTATCATAATATAAATGCAGAATCACTTTCCAAAAGCTGTATGCTAATACTGTTAGGCAAACTGATACATATTTCCAACAATACTTACAAGTATCTCCATTTCATTAATTCCATTTATTATCATATTGCCTTTAAATTATACTTGCTTTTCCAATATCTTAGTATTTCCAACTACAGAACAAACATAGCCATTACCCATCATGATTTCACATAACTCACATAACATACTAGGACTCCAGTCACTACATCATAATATATAAGATCACATAAACTAAAATGTTTAAACAGTATATTCCCTAGCAACCTATTAATATGTGTATGTGCCAATATTTTAAAACCTTATCATCTCGTGGCCTCATACCATACCTACCAACACAACCAAAACCCATTGATTGCCAATGTCAAAAATAAAGAACAGAGTAAAGTAAAACACCAGAGAAAACAACTTTGGCTAGGTAACTTAAATGTACTTTGAGTTTACCTTGAGTTTGAAGATTATTGGGTTATCACCAATCAGTTTAGCGAGCCTTAAAACTGTAGATTTGATATTAATCTGTCATTTTAAACATTTATTTTTCACTCCCTTTTACTTCCAGACATGGTAATAAAGTTGAAGTTAGTCTTATAGGCACAGGAAGTGCCACTATTTCCCTCAGTGAACTCATATAAAGATTTACAGCATATCTTTTTCATAATTTTTGTATGCTACCCTCTTCCTCTTCTCTAGGAATGTCCTAGCTCAGAGTATTTTTTCAGATTGTAAGTCGTACGTGTACGTCAACTTCTTTTATAGAGATTTGAATCCAGAAATATGCGTATAACAAGAAAGTATGTTTTATACATAGTTAACTGTTAAACCAATCCAAACTTTTCTGAACATCTTAGTTTCTTCAGCGACATTCTTTTTATCTGTACCTAGTTAGATAGGATTAGAAAACATAGTAAAGACAGTTAAACATGCTCAAGCTCTTCAGAGTAATTTGTCTCAAAATGGCTTTCGACTTCCGAACCTCGGTCGAGACTGCTACAAATCGACAAAAGTACAAAGATCGATGCATTGAATAGACCGATCTTGATTTCTTCCAGATACAAAAATAGACGATGTAAAGTGTGTGCAATTTGAAAATATTTCATATTAACCTTTCCCGCAAAAAATAGTGAATAGCATATGAGCTAAGTTTAAAGAGATTATTAAACACTAGTAAAACTTTCCGCAATGGATTTTTGGGCATGGCTGCCACGTAAGAATTTCTTGTGTTCTTCTAATCCAGAGTCTTTGGTAAGTTATTGTTTCATATTTTCAGTTTACAAATATTGCAAATTATATTTCGGAATTTATGATTAATCATGTATTTAGTTTATTTATCAAATTTACATTCTGCAATTAACCATTTTACGCTAAGAAAAGTGATGAGAAATGAATTCTGAAAACGACAATATGGCAATAACAAAGACTTATGCATTTAACTGGATTCGAATCCGTCACATTTTGCCATAATGCCATGTTCTGATATAATAATCTAGCTCACCTTGTACCAGAAAACGTACGATCACTGGGCAGTACTGAATAATGCATGTGTAGAAGCGGTTCTTTCCTGAATTTACAAGAAAAACGAAAACGCTTCGCAAGTCGCACGCAAAGCACCGCCACACGGAGAAGGCCTTAGCTTTGGTTTGAAGTATAAATCATCAAATCTCTCTAACATCCACTCTATTCTGCAAATCTTGCTCCCCTTAAATTCTGACAGTTTCCAAATCTGCGCAGAAATATTTGCGTAGAAATATTCTTCTTTTATCAAGAAGTTTCTTCAGAATAAGTATGCACCAGTTTCTCAAAATGATTTTGTAGTAGCTTTTACGGGGTGGATACAAAGTCTGCGATAGTGTTTGAGGTGGACAGATATTACGGTAAAATTCTCATAGTATATTAAACATGATCAAAGTTTTATGTAAACGGCACATACATTTGATACGCACCTCGTAAATGTGTATATAGTATTCTTGTATAAACAGATTTACTAAGCTTTTGATTAGCGAAGCAAATGGGTAAGATTAGCTTCGTAAATTCATGACGGAATAGGCTTACAAAATATCACTCGAGTTGTAAATATTCATGTAGCAAATAATGAACCTATGACGTACTTACTTTTTGTTTACATCCTACTTACTAGAATAGCAACCAATATTCATTAGTTGATATTACACGAGAGCAAACATATCTCAACGAAATACTTGTACAATGAATTAATATTGCTATTTTAATGGGAAATAATTAAAGAAAATAATACTGTAAAAATTCATTACTATGTAGAAACGTCAATAATTATGTTGTGTTATTCACTTATTATACGTACTCCAAAAGCAAATTCATAAAATGAGATTATTTCATGTGTCGTAAATATATATTTCACTTATATTTATTTAACTGAATATAGTTACTAACTATTAACTTCATTAGTAGCATTTTTATTAAGTTTATTATAGCATTTTCTTAAACATTTAGATTATGGTATTTTAAACATTATCTTATTCTTAGTTGTATGGTATATAAAACTCAGTAACATTGCGCATTTTCGAATTTACAATTATATAGGATGGGTGTCATGTTTAATCGATTAATTAATATAATGTTCGTAACATTACATTTCTCGTACATTTTATTGAAATTCTTATCACCAAATTTTGTCCCAATAGTTGTTGTATAATCCAATTTTTATGGTTAAATAATGGTAATTTTAATTCATGGATTGACCTTCTTAACCTAATGTTAATGTTTATTGCGATACCTATTCTTTTAATTCTATTCTTCATTTTCTTCGAACAACATTATTATTATAATCTCAATCACTGACTCCGAAAATTGGTACTTTGCTTTATTTTCATGTTGCTTTAGTGTTAACATATGATTTGTTAATCTCTTTTACTTTTTCATTTAAATATATAGAACTGAACTTAACTCTTAATAGGTCAGAATCCTTTTGAAATTTAAAGATACTATACGAAATTACTAAATGGTCCTATGTAGTACTTAAATAGAAACAATGATAGATTAAATTTAAAAATACAAGTAATTAAATAATTATATATATATATATGAAGTAAGAGAATATATTAAGTATAAGATATTTAAATATCGTAAGAACAAGTGTGAATTTTTGAGTGATAAGATAATCATTCAATATGTACTTAGATCTTAAAGGATGTATGCAATTTACAACGTATTACTTTTTATGGGCCAGGTGTTCTTTATATATAGTTATAGTTTAGTTGCAATTTCGTGCAATTTCCATATCTTGGTAGGTATTATACAACGAGGACGTAGAACAAAAATGATTCTCTATGATACTGGCTCAGAAGAAGAATTTGACTAGTCCGACTATACATATACAGGGTGTCCAATATAAAATGCAACCCTGAGTTTGGGATAGTAGAACTTTTGAACCTGAAGCGATACACGAATAATGGTTATATTAAAATGAAGTCTTCTTTATGCGTATATTTTTAAACTAAGAAGCAACGATTAACGTATACTAGGAACCACACAGTGTTGTCAGGTGTAACCGAAGGTGTAAATCAATTTTTTTGCAAACCTTCTAAATTGACTCATAACTAATACGTATGGATGTTCTGTTGTTAATTTTCAATTTGTTTAGTTGTAGTAGCTTGAAAACTATAACTGCTTGCAGCAGATAAATGCTTTTTTTTTTCATTTCCACCGATAACTAATCGGATGAGGCCTCTGTAAGGGGGGAACTAGAGAAATCGTAGTTTTCATAACTTAAAACTGTGAATTGGCAACTTAGCTGATGTTTCAGTGGATCAAAAGTGTGTTAAGGATCTGTCTACATTATGCAATTCATGAAAACAATTAAAAACAAACTTTGAAATTATCACGATAAAAAGTTTACTTACATGCACCCGGCAACATTGCTACTATCAGAGATTAGTTACCAGCTCTACAGTGGATGCTGGGAGTTCTCCTGTTTTGATTCAAACACTGGTTCACACGTTATACCAGGTTGGCAGCAACTTTACGAAGATTAGAAGTGTTAATGTTCTCAATGGGACTGCGTTTCCAGGTCTTGAATAGTTCGAGAATTGTTCTTGTACACCTCTTGCTTTAAATAGCCTCATAGAAATGAATAGCAGTGTTGCCTATTGTATGTAAGTAAAAATTTTATCTTGGTGGGTTAGTTATTGGTGGAAATGAAAAATTCTTTTCCTGCTCCATAGTTTCTAAGCTACTCACACTAAACAAACTGAAAATTAACGACAGAACATCCATACGTATGAGTTGTGAGTCAATTTGCATGTTTTGCTAAAAAAATAATTGATTTACACCTTCGGTTACATCTGGCAACACTGTGTGGGTCCTAGTATACTACAATCGTTGCTTCGTAGTTTAAAAATATATGCCTGAACAAGGCTTTATTTTGGTATAACCATTATTTGAGTATCACTTCAGGTTCAAAAGTTCTACTATCCCAATCTCCGGGTTGCATTGTATATTGGACACCCTGTATAACATCATTATTATTATTATAAGAAGTAAGGAAGATACTAAACTTGTTGTTGTTTTACTCAACGAAAGTAAGTTATATCAATAAGTTAAAAGCATCTTTCTCAATATTGTTATTAATTCACACACAAGTTATAACCTAGTAAAGTAATGTATCTGTTGAGTCTATGTCGTAATGTTTGAAAGTAAATGGCTAATTTTACTCATATTTCAATTATGCTTATCGAAAATTCAGAGTTATGCTAATGTTGTCTATTGAGAAAAAGATCTTTCATTCCCATACATTTTAAAGATACAACTAGCATTATGATATTAATATGTAATATTTATATAATATTATTAATAATTTCACATAGAATTTGATTTTCTGGAGGCAAGCACATGACAATTATCGTTTATATTATTATATATTAATGTATAGTCATATATTTATCAGAAACACAACATAAATAAGAATGAATTAACACGATCTATTTATTGCAAATGCGTATGCAACTATGGACAAGGGAGTAAAACATCAAAACATAAGTTTCTAAGAACAAAATTTGTTGGTATATTACTTCCTCATTAATATTCTCAATTATAAGTGCTGAAATTTGTTCCTTAACGACATTGGTATTTATAAAGTTCGCTTATAATAGTGTTTCGTTTCCGAAGAAAGAGAAATTGTTACTTACTTGATCGAAGTCTTCTCGAGTATTGATGTGAATAAAATATGTTTAACAGCACTCTGTACAATATCGGAACCGAGTCTGAAATATTAACATACGAATAAAATATCTAAATTATAATATTAAATTTGTCACTAAGTAACAAAAACACAATTGTATTTGAAACTCTAAGTAATTGTTAACAGATATCTACATTTATTCAGTTCTATTAAAAAGTGAATTGATATACTATAAAATGTTCTTGAGAATAATTAAAACACATGCCAACTTTTCAGATTCTTTAAACGATAGTTAAAACGCATTTTACAGCTACATTGTACGTTCAAATAGTTTTGGGATCAAACATTCTTTTTTTGCTATTATGTGGACTTCGCATTTTATTTAGTGTCTCCTTTGTCCTAAACGATAAAATCATGGACGTTTAACTAAAACATTTCTATATCTTTTATTCTATTTGGATGTAAATTCGCAGTTAAAACTATCATTTCCAAGTTGTAAGGGATGAAATGACTCTTCTTCGGAGAGTTAAAGTATTCGTTATTTAAAGTTAGATATTCTGATAATCCTCTTCTGAATTAACACTTTTGCCTTCTTCTTTCATTAGTGATTTAGCATGTTATTAGCCACAAATAACGTCCTCACTATACATGCGAATAATTTTAATAACTGTACGGAGCACTCGCATAAGAATATATTATACAATATTACAAAAAAATGTGGATAATTGCTTGACTCAGAAGAGTTAGTTCACATCAAAATTTTAGTGATCCTAGGAATGTCCACAGATGTGTTACAGTGTAACAAAGTGTAAAGAAATGGCGATGCAAGAAATAGTTTGTGAACAGCTTGAGAAAGCACATTATAATACATATGGATAATATTAGCGTAACGAATTATTAAAAGATTTCGTATTTTTACTTCTCAATATAGATTATAATCACTCGGAGCGTATATATATATATATATATATATATATATATATATATATATATATATATATATATATATATATATATATTAGAGTAGTCCTTATTTATATGGGGAAAAATAAATTTAGAAATTTCCTTGGAGGAAACGCCTAAAATGGTTCCATATGAGACCAAATTAAGTCACGAGAATAATGAGATCCATTGAATATTTTTAAATGGTGATTCAAGCGACCTAAAGCTTTGAATGCATTTACAATCCGTAGTATATGGGGAAAATCTGGAATAAACCTTTGTAATTTAGAAACAGCCAAAGGGAATGGGAAGATATCTTGAATAATGAAATTAAAGGAAGAGACCAACCTAACCCTGTATAGCATTATCCTGGCGGCCATCTTGAATTCAGGTCAAATTTTCCAAATAGGAAGAGGATCATATAACATATCGTTTTGAGGTAGCATTTTACGGGAAGCACAAATCTGGCATTATTTTCAAGTTACCTGTAATCATGTAAGAGTTATTACGCTTGAAAAACAAAATGCTCCCATGTAATGTTATTTTATTGTAGTTATGGACCACAGATTTGTAATTATTTTGGAAGTCATATATATAAACTGAAACAAACTGCTAGATAAAGTTAGACATGTGTTTCGCTATGAACTACAAATATTTTTTTTAGATTAAGAGAGTTCATAGGCCATTATGAGGAAAAAGAAAAATTATAGCTTGGAAGAAATTGAAATATCCCTTATTTATGTAGTAGCTTGAGGGAAAATTTTCAATCTTATTAGCTACACAGTTCACCTTTATCACATCTAGGAAAAGATGGACTGTGAGCCTTCACTATCTGCAAAACAAACTGTTCCTGCTATTCGTTTTTAGTAAGAACGTTGTTTTAATCTTCTATTGGTTTCACTCCCCTTTCTGCTGTATCGTTTGTTACGTGCATGAATTTAAGTATTGTCTTTCCTTGAAGATAATCATTATTTTTTGACCACGAAATCGGATCGCACTCAAGAAACCCTTTGCATATTTTAATCTCTCGAGGAAACTTTGTGTATTTGTTATAATAAAATCAGTGATTTCTCTTTTCACAAGACGTTTTATGTTATGACCTCTTGCATCAAGCCTCTTTGCTGCTTCACGGTTTCCCTTACAATTTTAATTCTTTCAACCGTTTTTTGTTTTCTCATTATGCTAACTTCATCATCAAAAAAAAAAACAATGCTACGTGTTCCTCCGTCAAGTACCAGTGGTGGCGAGAAAATTTAGAAACAGCCATTTCAGATAATTCAGCTTCTATTTTTCTATAACTGTACAAACCTTTCAAAAATTGCAGGTCTTGTAATGCTGAATGGGATGGTTGATCACCTCTAAACTAAGCGTGAACCTATTGTCGTATCAGAAAAATGCATGCTCTCCGATGAACCGTTTATATTTGCTTCGTAAAAAAATGTTCGCGAAAGAAATTTTCTTTAAAACAAGAGATTGCTTTTCCCATCCACCTTGCATGGTGAATTGCTTCAGGCAAACGAAAGAAAACTCCTCGAGGAGGTATGCCTCCTAAGTATATGATGATCAGTACTAAAAATTCCCTGTAATCTTCTCTGCGGTGTACTGCTTCTACAAGTTTGATAACAAAATTCAACACTTCATTTCTTACATTGGAAATATTGTTACTTACATCCTTATCATCAATTCCTGGAATAAATTTTTAGAAATCTACTTTAGACCTCTTGTTCTCAAAACACCTCAATAGGGAAAAGTCTGGTCCAGATCAAAACGGAAAGCAAACTTGTCAAATACACATTTTAAACCCAATTCATAAATGTGGTGTCTATAAGGAAGGTATAGAAGGTTATTTTGGAGCTTCTGCTCTATCAGAATACAACAACGAGTTGGCCTGATCCATATTGCAGGGAGTAGTATCACAACAAACTGAGTGCACAATCTTTACCAAGTTCCATTCTTCAAGTAAGTGAACTACAGTAGAAGCAATATGTTCTGCTTTTGTTGATGACATAATTTGAACACCAATTAGCCTCTCATGACCGTCTCCTGTAATAGTTATTGCTAACCTGTCGCCAGTCTCTCTGCCAGTCAAATTCAGCAGTACTTTCCCGTTCCTATGTACAACTAATGCACTTGATTCACTCTGAAATTGTTTTTCGTGGTCCTGTGTAACTTCGACACGGCTTTACTCTCTGCATCGGTGAATGGAAGATACATTTATTACTAGTTCCTCTACATTATGGCCTAATGCCTCTGCCGTCGCTGTCAGGGTATGTATCCGGATCAGTGGCCTTGTATCTATCAAGAGCAGCAACCAGTCTTGGAGTAATACCAGAAGTTTTTTCCCTTTTACATATATTTGAGGGTCCGGACATATGCCCATCCATATTTACATTTTCTGTAACACTCCCAACTTTTCCTCTTCATTACTTGAACTGCTTATCTCCATGTTATTTTTTGGTATAAAGTTCAAACAAATCATTTACAGATGTGCATTTTGTTGTGCTGTCCTCTTTCTTTTGAAGCCGTGCATATCCCTTTCGTTCCTTTCGCGCCAAACTCATATCTACTTTAAATGTGAAAAGGAGAAATCTTTTCACAGGTATTAATTATTACACGATTAAAGCTATCTTCAAAATAGTGCTAGATTTATTTTTCTGGTGAAACGCTACCTCAAAACTACATGTTACATGACCTTCTATTTGAAAATTTCGAAATTGATAAAACATGGCGGACTTCAAGGTGGCTGCAATGACAATACTATACAAAATTAGATATGCTTCTTCCTCTGGTTTCATTAATCAGGTTATTTTCGCGTTCCATTTAGTCGTCTATAAGTTATAGGAATTTACTCCAGATGTTTTTCATATGCTATGTGTTGTAATTGAATTCAAAACTTTAGGTGGCTTGAGGCACAATTTTATAGTGTTCGATGACGCTAATTTTTCTCCTGACCTAATTTAGTCCCATGTGGAACCATTTTAGTGTGTTTTTCCAAATAAATTCCTAAATTTATTTTCCCCATATAAATGAGAACCACCTTAATATATCATATGGGAAAAATCTGGAATAAACTCATGTAATTTAGAAACGGCTAAAGGTAATGCAAAGATACCCTGAATAATACAAAATAGAGGAAGAAACATATCTAATTTTGTATAGTACTGCCATTGCGGCCATCTTCAAATCCGTCATCTTGGATTCAGTTCAAAATTTTTAAATAGAAAGAGGGTCATGTGACATATTGTTTTGAGGTCGCCCACACAAACGGTCATAACCCCCACACAAATGGACAAATCTCCCAAATACACGAACGGTCATAACCTCCACAGCCAAAACCCCCACACTCAAGAAATGTCAAAACTTCCACAAAATCGGTCAAAACTCCCACACAAATGGACAAAACAGCCACACATAGCAACGGTCATAATCCCCACATAAATGGACAAAACCCCCACACAAATGGTCAAAACTCCCACATGCAAAAATTGTCACAACTGCCACACAAATGGACAAAACCCCCACACAATCGGACAAATTCCCCACACTCTGATATGATCGTGATTGCACGTCTTTGTTGCGGCTCTTTATGACGCCCACTTTAGTATGTCTGTCATTAGAAAACAGTGCAAGAAGAATAGTTGCAATATCAGTTTAAGTGGAATAAAAAATGTTATTAAAAAGTACAAGGGCAAGACATGCAACCAGGATTATTTCAGAGTGTGGGAGATTTGTCCGATTGTGTGGGGGTTTTGTCCATTTGTGTGGCAGTTGTGACAATTTCTGCATGTGGGAGTTTTGTCCATTCGTGTGGGGGTTTTGTCCATTTATGTGGGGATTATGACCGTTGCTATGTGTGGCTGTTTTGTCCATTTGTGTGGGAGTTATGACCGTTGGAGGTTATGACCGATTACCAGTGTGGGGGTTTTGGCTGTGGGGGTTATGACCGTTCGTGTATTTGGGAAATTTGTCCATTTGTGTGGGGGTTATGACCGATCGTGCGGGCGTTTTGACATTTCTTGAGTGTGGGCGTTTTGGCTGTGGGGGTTTTGACCGGTTCCTAAAAGAACGAAAGGGATATGCACGGCTTCAAACGAAAGAGGAACGCGAAAGAAAATGCACTTCTGAAAATAATTTGTTTGAACTTTATACGCCAAAAGACATGGAGCAGTTCAAGTAATGAAGAGGGAAACCCAGTTGAGAATGTTAGAGAAAATATAAATACGAATGTGTGTGTGCCGGGACCGTCCAAGAGATGTAAAAGGGGGAAAAACTAATTTTATTACTCAAAGACTACTGTTGCTCTTAATCGATAAAAGATCACTCATAGATCTGCAATACATATTCTGGCAGCGACAGCAGAGGCATTTGGCCATAATGTAGAGGAACTAGCAATAAATGGGTCTTCCATTCACCGATGCTGAGAGAAAACCTGTAGTGAAGTTGCGCAGAACTACAACAAACAATTTCAGAGTGCATCAAGTGCGTTAGTTGGGCATTGGAACGGAAAACTACTGCTGAATTTGACTGGCAGAGAGACTGCCGGCAGGTTATCAACAATTATTACAGGAGATGGTCATGAGAGGCTAATTGGTGTTCCAGTTTTGTCGTCATCAAGAGAAGAACATATTAATTCTACTATAGTTCTTTCGCTTGAAGAATGGAACTTGGTAAAGTTCGTGCAGGCAGTTTATTGTGACACTACTCCTTGAAATACGGATCTTGTCAATGGTGCTGCATTCTGCTAGAGCAGTAGCTTCAAAATAACCTTCTATACATTCCATGTAAACACCACATTTATGAATTAGTTTTAAAATGTGTATTTGATAACTGTCGTGTTTCGTTGGCATCTGGACCAGACTTTTCCCTATTGAAGTGTTTTGAGAACAAGCGGTCTAAAGTAAATTTCATTGCAGTGGCAGCAGTGACGAACATTGTGGGGGTATGGAAAGGCACTGTGCCCAATGTTACGAGGGCATACACAATTCATGGACAAACGACGTCTGCAAAGCACAACAGTGGTCGAAAGACAATCCTGTCAGATAGGGACCGGAGGGCATTAACATCGATTGTAGCAACTAAAAAGAAGACCACTGCAATGAAAATTACTTCTAAACTAAATTTCGGGCTACAGAACCCGGTTTCATCGAAAACAGTGCGAAGGGAATTTCATAAAATGAAAATGCATGGCAAGGCCGCTAATGCCAAACCCCTGGGCACAGCAGTAAAAGAGAAGAGGCGTATCCAGTGGTGCAAGGACTACAAGGCGTAGACTCATGAGCAGTGGAAACACGTAATGTGGTCCCATGAATCGACCTTCACCTTGTTTCCAACAACCAGTTGTGTTTACGTATGGAGAACATCGTCGCTGGCCTATGATACAGACAGTCTGCTCCCAAGTGTCAAGCATAGGGGTGTTCTGTTACAGTATGGGCAGTGATATGGTGGTTTTCTGCAGGTCCCGTCATAGCCCTGTATGGAATGATGAATGCTAACGCGTATGAAGCAATTTTGGGGGACCACGTTCTACGCATGTCCCAAATATTGTTCCCTGATGGTGATGGAATTACCAAGATGATGTGGCACCCTGTCACGCTACAGAAACGGTAAAATCATGGTTTGAGGAGCATGACCAGGAGCTATTATACCTCCCCTGAATTCCACAATCACCAGATCTGAACATCATTGAGCCATTGTGGTCTAAGTTAGAAAGGCGTGTTCGGTCTCATTACCCTCATTACCCTCCACCAACATCCCTTAAGGAACTGGAGATGTTTTGGAGGAACGATGGTACGAAATTCCATACACCACGATTCAGGAGCTGTATCGTCCGTTCTACGTCGAATCCAAGCTGTTTTGGAAGCAAAAGAAAGCCCCACACCATACTAGGTATCATTTTCACAGTTTTTGCAAACGATTTAGATTTTTTGTAAAACCCCTGTATATATATTCAACTGTATATGAATATAAGATAAAGAGAATATGAGAAGATCAAGGAACAGAAGGAAAAATTATAGTGAAACAAAATAGAATTTCCATATTCATATTTACACTCCTACACAATTTTACGAGACTCTTACGTTTAACAGTTTATTGTACAAATTAATTTTGGTCGTGTTGAAATTATTTTTCTTCTTTCTTTCTTTGTGAATTAGGTAGATAAATGTAAATAAAATGCAATAATATGATTTTTAAGGTTTTTACTTCTGGGGTATCAAATTACAGGATAGGTGTCATGGTTGTATTACACTAGTGAAAACAGTTAATGTCAACATCAGCAGAAATCATGTGGTATGGAAGATTGTGAAACAGTTATTTTTTTTTTTAATGTTAAGAGAACAAAAAATATTTTATGAAAAAATTACTTGTAATAATTGTGTACGTTTCGTGATTTATATGAGTTTTTTGGTGCTCTCTGATACTCTCTGTCTGATCTATGCAACTAGACGAAAACTGTGTGTATGAAGCTTAGCTCCGTTGGTGCCACATGGCATCAGCGTATGCTATTCGCTAATGTACGCATTTTAAGAATATCATTATTATTGTTATTGATATTGATTCACTATGATGCTAATTGGCATCAGAATGCACTTTAGGGTTAATGGAGGGGCAATCGAACCGAATTGAATTCAACTGTTAACAAGTTTCAATATATGCGAGTAGTAGATACAAGGAAAATGTAGGAATTTCCTTCTATTGGATTGACCTTCCTTCTATAAAACTAACAGCTTACAAAAATAATAAGCAATTGAAGCAGTCCACGAAACAAAGCTGTTAGAGAGATTTTGAAAGTACTGATATGCTTGTAAATTATGAAAGAGAGCATGATTGGCTTATACTAAAGGGATCAATCCTTGAATATCAGTACCATGTCTGAGATAATCGAAAAAAGATCATTTCAGTCTGAGCGAATCATGTTCCACTAGCGTAATTCTACTGGGATACCAGCAGAACACATTTCAAAATATTGTAACGCCATGGTTTCGTGGAATGCTTCTACTTCTAAAACAACGGAAGTTGTAATTTTGGCCTATAATAACAATAACATTATCAAAATTAAGATTTATAACATTGGTAGTAAAACCATTGTATTTGCTTTATAATTGAGAATAAGAAACTTTGTAATGCAATGATTTTTTCAGCTATACTTTCGACCAAAATCCCATACTGGCTGAAGTCAATAATGCCGAAAGACTCTCATGGGCCGTAGTACTTGCACACAAAACGCTACACAAACGTCGGTTTGTATGTGTTTGCATACAAGAGGCTAGAAAGAAAACTTCATTGCGTATCGCAAATGATATACACGGCCAAGAATAAAAACAAATGTGTGTCAATTCCGATACACGCAGCCTGAACGTGTTACTTTGTTCCGAGAGGGGGAATCCGCAAAATGTCTTAAAGATAAAAGAGAAGAGTCTAATGAGTAAAGAAAAATTATGTGGAAATAAGATATATAAGTAGAAGACAATAATTGTGCAGCAAGAATACTGCTTTGCAAAGTAGTTAAAGTGAAGGATAAGAAAGCAGTGTAGTAAATAAGTAGTTTGAGTGAAAATATTAAGAGGAGAGTTACCGATGAATACAGACAATTCTCACATTAAATTCGGGAACACTTTATTAAACGAACATAAGGATGTATCATTTACGATCCATTATTTAGATAAATCTGTGTATGAAATATTCAAGTTCATAGCTGCCTAGATAATCTTGTTTTTCTAATATGTTCATAACAGTTTCTATGAATAAATTAACATGTAAAACTTTTAAGCATCTTATATTTAGGGACTGTGCATTTCTGTTAAATATCAAAAAATTAAGTGGATTCTCTTAGTGTGCAAGTGATTATTGTTGTAATAAAATCAACGTTACTCAGTTTTCGTTTACATGGTATCAGTCATGGCTCTTGAAGGAAGTTCCATCAGTGAAAATTAAAAATCTCTTAGTTTAATTGGCACAAAGTAAGACTATGGCTAGGGAATTTTATTAATCTTTTACTTGTTTTAGCTAAGAATTATTACATGAGATATGTTTTGTTCCTATTAAATTTTAGTTTTTACAAATGAGACTCCTCTCAAGAGGTGTTATTGTATTAGAATTCTAACTTTCAATTGATATTTAACCTTCCTAACTGCACATCAAGGAAATATCTTTTATACTTATTTCCAGTTTAGTGGCCTGTTACGTAGAGTTTTTTTTCTCCTTTTACATATAAGTGGAGAGGAAACAAGAAATTTGCGAGACAAAGTGCAACATATTGAGTTGTTCTCAGCAGTGACTGTCTTTTTTCCATGTGCAATCAAACTAACATACAACTGAGAAAATACATAAATATTATTCTTCCTTTATCGAATCAATTTAAATTGTTTTCCAAATCATTTAACAACTCCCTACTCTTATACTTTTTTCTAGCTGTTCTTGATTCTTCATAAAAGCACATTAAATTCTGGCGTGACGATCACCACTATTATGATACAGATGTACCATGTAACTAACTTAAGTAATCCATACCCAGAGAATCTAATAATCTTTAAAAGATGCTTCCAAGACTAATAAGGTACTTTGATATAACATAAATTAATTCGTATTATCACCTACTTACGATTCAATAGCTGCATCAATATTCTCAGATATAAAATTAAGTGCCAATCCACGAGTATCTTTGTTGGCAACGATTGCAGCAAAGAACGTATCAAAATCATCATTACTCACTCCTCCGTTGGATGGATCAACAATCGACTGCCATAAAACGCTGGAAAAAAATAAATAAACTTAGCATTTGAAGCCAAATATTATGCTTCTCAGATAATTTTAAGTACCTCCCAATCTTTAGTTTTACAATATATAATTAATAAATTAGAAAAAAATATACGCATGTTGAATTTCCTAATATTTTGGAAAAGTCATACAAAAATATGCTACAATTAAATACTAAAATATAGTTAACTCGATTAGCTCAACAAATATAACAACTACGTTTGAGTCACTGTTTTAAGTTATATAGTGTAGTCCACGGACAAACGCCTCTGTTCTGTCACATCTCTTCATAAGTATAATACTGTATTTGCACTCGATGCGTCATTTGAGACTTCAGAGATCAATTGCCTCTACTGAAGTTTGGATATATATTAGAGTAATGAAAAACATGAAATCTTAGTTCCTTATATCAGAGAGTCTTGTTCTCTCCCTCCCGAAGGAAACCATGAAATAAAGCTGCTAATCTGCATCTTTATCTTGTGGAATGGAATATAAATAAGAGGATAGATTCTGTTTCTCACGTAATTAGCATAAGGCAAAGATTATTTCTTTCCTTTAATACTTCGATTGAGTAGTTACTGAATCCCAATAAATTAAATCCATTTTATTGTATTTATGTTATTATCTTTTTATACTTTAATAGTAATAGTACTGAGAAGTTAGGTTTAACATACTGCATAATGTATCAAAATTATTTAATACTAATATTATAGGGAGCTAGCTTGCTTACCAGCGGGACATGAGATAGAGGGGGAGAAATTTCAAATTTTTTTCTGCCTGACTCTTGCGACACTCCCTTGCCCTACTTCTATATGTCAGCGTTGCCAGGGGTAGAAAATTATCACGTGAATGTCATTCTGAAGAGTTAGTGTGAGTTGATTATTTGTTGAGTGCTGTTGTGGTTTTGTTCCTTAGTATTCACTTGATAATGGCTTCACAGCGTAAGAGATTGCAAACTATACACAGCGAAGCTAGAGAAGTAATGCTAGGCCGCTTCGCCACGAGGGTGGTTATAAAATATAGAAGGTGAGTATATGCAAAATATACCCAAATACGGTAACTGCTTATGCAAATTTGTAAATGACGAGTTTTGAAAAAAAAATCTTTCGATAGGGATTGCATAATTTGTATAAACTCTTTGAATTCAGTGAGTATTAGGTGAATTTTTTACAACGCACTGGCAACCCTGCCCAGGACCGTCGAATGACCGTTTCTTGGTGAAGGGAGTGGGGCATCTGTCAATCAAATCTGAATTCCTCAGCCTCGCATTAAAGCCAGCTCCCTATAATACTTAAAATATACTGTATGGTATTGATATTAATGATCTGGTCTGTATCAAGGCAATACGCACAAATATAAACCTTCATTATACCAACTGATGACGATTTAATATTATTATCGCAAATATTATAATCACCAAATATGATTTTTTAAATAAGTAAGCTACATTCTATGATAATATTTTATTGTCTAGAGAAGGTTATATACGGAAAGTTATTAAATTAGCTAAATCTTGTTCATTTTTCAATGTGAATTCTGTATCTTGGTAAAGAAGTTTATAATAATACGCGACTGTACTCCGAAATTGAAATAACACATTACAATTGTCTCCATATACCTGGGTTTTAAAAATTCATTGTTCTAATATACTGGGTGCGTGATGTTCAGCTTGTGAATGCTGAAATTTGCAATTGTTGTGGCGTGGGTGTTTACACTTTTACTAGCCTTTGAACAACTTGTGTAGTTCGCGCCAGATAATTTATTGCAGTCCTTGTTTCTCAATCCTAAATGAGAGAATTTAAAGAACTCAAGGAATGCTCGTCCTGAATTATAGATATTGGTTCAAAACATGATGTATCGTTTCAAAATATAAAACTAATATTAGTCCTAACAACAACCGTTAGATTTGATATAAAGTACAGAGTATTAACTTTTACCACCGTTTTCCTTCATTCTATAAAAATTCTGACTTTTCTCAAAATCGTGACAGAAAAATTGCTCGTCATTCAATTGATGAGATATTATTCTGAGTCGACAACTAATGAATAGGGGAAAACGTTGTACCTTTGAAACAATGTACCTTTGAACACTTGTGCTTTCCTCGAATTCAGAGCTATCGAGGGGCAGTGGTTAAAATTCGTTTGAAAGAGTAATTGAAAAAAAAAAGCACTTCAAACGCGTTTTGCTGTTGTTTACTGAGTGTTGTGCCGAGTAATGTACCTTTTAATTTTTTCACCCCCAAAACGAAGATTTTTTGTAGTTACCTTTTGAGTTTTGTACTTTTCGCTATTCGCAACTTGTGATATTTATTTGTCCAAATTTGGGGTAGAATCACTGGTGAATACAGTAATATTTTTAGTTTTAACTACTGTTCAATATTTAAGCTAGTGGATAACTTTTTTTCGTAATGGTGACCCTCTTGTACCTATGAACATTAATGCATCTTGTACCTTTGAACGATAAATAATACTGTTTAAAGGTACACAATGTAAGTAGTTAAAACAATTGATATATTTTAGGTTAGGATATAAAGTTATTAATTATAATTTTAAGTAGTTTCTAAATATTCGCTTACTGTATAACATATACGGTTATGTTAAGAATTGTATATGCTAAACTTTATTGTTCATAAGTTTTTGTTAGAACTTCTCTTCAATATTTAATTTAATTAATAAAATTTCAATTCTGGGAAACTTTTTATAGCTATACCTTTTAATACAATTTATAACTATTAATATTTGTGGCTTATTTTTATATTATTGCCCCAGAAACATTGTAATTATCACTTTGTTCAAAGGTACAAGAGGGTCTGTTCAATGGTACATGACCATAATGTACCTGTGAATAAAACGGATGTTTTCTTATTATATCCTATAAAATGAACTGTAATTATAAAACACGTTTAAAAATCATCCTGTCTTATAGCAAAGAGATGGCACTTCAAATATACGACAAAAATTGGGGAAAAAGTGCTGAATATTAGCACCAAAAATTCGAAGACTCTAAAAGTGTTCACAGGTACAACGCCTTCCCCTAATCTTCTAGTACATTCAAAGTGGAAATTTCCATTTTCTTTTTAAGAAAAACATCAATTTTGTCCCCATCATAAAATTGAACATTTCTCTAATTGTATGCACAATACGATTATTTACATGTTTTGTTTTAGATGTAGTCTATGAAACTCTACTCAATTCAATCGAGTTTGAGAATATTTTCAGATTCTTGCGATATGTAACTTTTGAAAAAAAAAATGAGGTAGGTTAACTACAGACTCGACATATGCATAATGATACCTAGGTAATACATTTGAATTTGTACATTTCCACATATTTCCAAAACATTACTAATTTTTTTATGTCTTCACATCTACTTTTGTATAGCTCTTTCCTTGCTCCGTCTGTTTCCCCTCGTAACTCGTTATTTAACTTCCTGTAGATCTTCACCCTTTCTTGTATCAAATTGTTTCCAAGTCTGCCTTTCACTCTTTTTCTGCAACATTTGTTCTGTAACCCATGGTTTCAGTTTCGTGTTCGCAGTAACCTACTATCTGTCTTCCTCTGCAGCCTGCTTTATGTATACTTTAACATGTTCCCGCCGTATGTTACTACCTGCACCTATCATTTTCTCGTTAGAATATTTTCTTTCGAATTTCTTACTTCCTCTTTTTTCGACTTTTCAATATTCAACATCTTGTTACTGACTTTTCTCTTGCCTACATTTTTAGGATGAATATCGAACTCGCCCAGCACAAGGTTATGATCAGAGAAAATATCGGCCCTGGGAAGTATTCGAATACTTCTAACTATTCCGATATCTATAGTCTATTTGATAATACCCATCGCCTATTGGGTGGAGTAGAGCATAGTAAGAGATTGTTTGGGTGCATCAACGGATAGGTTCTTTTGCACCCATACAAAGACAGGAGTTAATCATAAAACAAATGAAACACAAAATCCACAATAATAAAACGAGTAATAAATTAATTAAAACATAGGCAAATACATACACACACGAGTTAAAACTAAATGGCATGTAAAACATAGAGCTCTGCGAAAATATCAGCAGTTCGTGGAGAAAACCTGTGCTGTCACAAAGCAGCAAATGTGGCTCTTCCGGAAGCTTGTAACGTTGTCGGTGCCGACCCAGAGCAGGGCAAGCGACAAGAAGATGACAAACAGCTAAAAGATCTTCACAAAAATGTAACCGTCGGTTACTGTTAAGGCAGTATAAATTTTTTGGGTCCCCATAATGTTTGATCGTACTGCGTATTATTAGATTTTACTATATAATTACCGGTTTACGCACTAAATCTGTTTGTTTCTTGTCCAAGTAAAAAAATTAACCAAGATCCTTCAGAAAAATTCGGAAAAAATTATATTTCGGGAAGTAATGTTATTATATATTATTTTTGTCGCAAATTTATGTATATGGACAACTCATTTGAAAGATTATTTCAATTATACATTTTTTCGATGTAATTTGTAGGTTAGCAATTGGGAAGAATTTTCTGAATTTTCCAACCAGTCCAATATTTGGTAGAGTATCTTGGACACCTTCATCCCGCTGAGATCCTCTTATCCTGCTAAAAATCCGGTTCGATCAAGTTTCCACCATTTTTCATTCGCTTTATATTTTCCGCCGCAAAAATTACCGTGCTTTGATAGGGAACTGTATTCTAGCTGAGTATTCTGGGGAACTTTACCTCTTTTTTGTCTGGGAGCAGTCGGTGGATCAACATAGATTAAATTGATGCAGTGAAATGTAATAAAAGGACCAGATTTCCAACAATATTTGCATTTAATAAATAAACCAGTTTGGAAGCTTCCGGAGTCCTGAACTTTTGAAAATCCTTCAGTGAAATTAGTCATAAAATATAAAATATGGAACTCGATTGAGCAGGCGCCATGTTTGTGAATACAGATAGTTATGGACAGGATTTGTAGTGAAATATATTGATTTTTCCGGTTTTATGATCCCGTCGAACTAAGTTGTGGAGATTAGTGTTTTCCCTTAAGATTTTCCTTCACCCTCCCCACTTCGTAACATTTTGATGAACCGTAATCGTTTAAAATGACCCGAAGAAGTGTTTAGAGAATCATAATGTGAGGACAATTCATATTTCATGACTTCTATACAATTTGTTCCCTTTACACAATTCAGAAATGCAAGTAAACTTGATTGGTAAATACATGTAAGTATTAAGTACCTACCTGGTCTAACGATGTGAGTGGCGTTGATTTAGTAAATGTTTTGGTATAGTTTAAAAGTAACTACAGAGCAGTATGGCTGTTTCCCCAATTGGTGCAGTATAATTATACTCGTCCAGCCTTTATTCTCGTTAGTACTTGTTTGCTTTGATTTTTTAAATTACCTTACTAAGCTTAGTTCGTCACTGTTCGTATAGGTGACGGGACGAATAAAAGTAAATAGCATAGTTGGTTTATTACAGTAGTGTATCATTATCCCGCACCAACCCGTCAGGAATCCTAATATCTATGGATCTTCACTTCCTTTATTTCTAAAGATATAGTATTTGAAATTAGTTGACGCCTCAAGACCTCGTAAGTCTTGCGGACTGGGAGCGACTGGCTAAATTTGGCTTCTATTAACTTGCTAGTACAACATTAATTTATTTTAATTTTTTTTTAAATCTCTGGCACGCCTTTTATTATTTTTTTTGTTTACCGACTTCTATACTATTTTCTCCATGCTTTAATCTAAAATCTTCACAATTTGCTGAGGGGTAGGATATTTTTTATAATTAAAAAATTTTAAATTAAGAGACTACACTTCCGTTCCTGCATTTCCAGTGGCTTGACGGGATACAGTGGGGAATGGGATTTCAATAAAGCCCGTGTCTTTGTGAAAATCCCATCCTGGGCACTGACTTGTTCTCGCATTTGGGGAGATATCTTTGTCTTCGCATTTACTATGACAACCAATCAGACATATTAAAATATATATTTTTGGCTCTGAAGTCGACGATTTCGTATATTTAAATTCGACTACTCTTCTTTGTAGTATTTAGTGTTCTATATTACTTCCTCTTTTGGCGCGCTGATATTCTCTTCTCTAGCTATTCTTCTGTTTTTTCTATAAGATTCTTTAACCTCCCCGTTTTAACTTGACAATTCTTAACCATTTAATATGCCTTATTTGAACTTGAATATTCAATTGAGATATTGCAGGATATAATTCGAAGAGTTATTCACTTTCGTCAAATATCAAGGGACCATTTCAATAGCTATTCGACCCGCTGTAGTTGTGAGCGATCGCCCAGTATACGATCCAACATTGTTTCCGTTTCCTTCACCATTTTCTGATTGAAGTTTAGCTTTGGTACTCATCGTCTCTATTCTTGTTTCGACACAGTGTCACAGAGATGAATTTTTCGTGTAAAATATGGGCCCACGAGTATTTGTTAAAACTTGAAGTTTGATCATCTGGATGGCAAACTGTAAAATGAAAGTGTTAGTGTTTTAATTCCGTTTACGTACCTGTCTTATACCTTGAATGTTCATTATTTCGAAATCGTTAAGGAATCGAAATCGTTATTCATTGTATGGTCGAATTCATTTCATTGTATATGATGTAGTGGTGAAACCCTAGGATTTTGTTATGCGGGGTTATCAATTTAAAACTGTAAGGAAATAATTAAATGTGTGTATATTGAATTATAAATATTTAATGGATCTAAGTGTGATATTGAAGAGAAATCGTATGATGATGAAATACTTTGATTAAGGTGAATAAAGGGTTTGTTACGTACCACGAACGGTTACGTTGGTTGCCATATTTTCATAAATTTGACAGTTGTAATATATAAATTTGGAATCTACCGCCCTATGTTTAAACATCATCCTTAGTTTTCTAATGTGATCAACGTGTGTGTGTATATATAAATATCTAATATTATCGTATTAATTGCATGTTGCATCTGAACAAGGCAGGTTATCGTAAGCCAGAAGTATCATCAAGGCTATCCTTAATCCCATGAACCTGGAATCTCCTATATATTCATATCTCCATTTCCGTTGTGATATACAACCCATTGAAACCCAAATAGTGTTTCCGTCGTAATGATCTTGGTCTTGGTACGAAAGTGATTGGCAACATCTGCAATCTCATATCAATTATCCTTCGAAAGTTGTGACAAATCTAGGAATTTATGAAATTTTAGTTTCTTTAAATTGTACTAATATGACTACGAATGTGTGTGAGCGATATGATATAATTCGATGATGACTCGAGAGATATTGAGTTAACGAAATAACAAACGATGTGGTGAAATGAGTGATTTAGTCAAATCTGAGCTAATAACAGAAATTCTAATCTTCCTTAATTTACGAATGTATAAAAATATATAAACAAATAATTCTATAAACTAAATGTGTTAGTCGCAAATACATAAATATCACGTCATGTCTATACTCGAATAAAGGAAAACGTGTATGGATGCCAAATAGGTGCAGTATTGGCACGTGAAATAAACTGTTATGCAAAACTACTATAAGGATAGACTCGTTTGATAATATTTCTTTAGAAAACCTCTTAATATACGAGGTACGAATTGATGTTATTAATTTCTTTTTTAAAATATTCTTCTAACATCAAATTTAGATTGACACAATTTAACATTATATGTATAATGATATAACAATATGTATTTATTTGCATGTAATTAACATCTTCTTTTGTGTTTATTCTTGAAAGATGTAATAAATGTTACAAAAATGTAGTTAGGTGATAATTTCATTCAAAGCAAATCTAAACCTATTTACCTCTATCAGTACATTGTCCTGTACGTTTGTCCGTGTGTGAGTAATATATCTGGTTTTTGAGTGGTCATTTCTAACGTTAATATAGAATAATAACACTTATTATGTACTTGTCTTACTATAACAAGTGTATATCTCAGTCATGACCCAGGTCATGAAGTTAAATGGTCTTAAGATAATCCAAATCGGATCTGAAAGACATGTCGAAACAGCAGAATAAGCTGTTGATAAGGACGGTATCTTCAAAGTTTCAAGATCTCCGATTTGTGGAAAATATGTGTATCATTTGAAATATTTTCTTTCCTTGTTTAACTCAAAGGTGGGTTCGACCTTGATTATATACAATGAGTTACTGGATGAAAGTTATTCAATATTCAGAAATAACAGATAAATAATTGAATTAATACTTCTCATCATCTGGTCTGGGTCTGGGTAACTCAAACTTCTGTAGTTACCTGGATCCAGGTCAGAGTAGTACGAGGGAACATGTTCTCATCGGGAATAGTTCAGAATTGATTCTCGAATAATAAAATTCGGTTATGAAGCACCTTTTAATATCTTTTTAAGATTCATTACTATATTTCCATAATTATCCAGTATTTTTCATTTCTATTTTTTTCTCTTGCTTCTCTATTTTCTTCTATTTCTGTTTCTTGCATTTCTATTTTTTCTTGTATTAACCATGAACTATTCAACGTTCCTTTTCTGCAACGTTTTCTTCTGGTCTCTCCCTCTCTCCAACATAGTAGATTTCTTTAGAAGACCTTTCTAACTCTCTTTCTTCCTTCTATAATTCTTTCCTTTTCCCTCTCCTCCTGCTACCTCCTTCTTGACATTACTATCTCTTTCTCAGTCTTTACTACCTTTAATAAAACTGAAGAGAATTCATGATTGGGAATTTTCGCTATAGGAGCGGTCAATACATTCAATTTATGTTCTCTTCGGAAGTCCGTTATTAAATAACTAATAATGAAATATATTCAGAACAGAAAAATGAAAATTATTTTAGTTTATTTACTGAATTAACAAATTGAAGTTCAAACTGGTGACAACTAGAAGGGTCACTTCATCTCCTTTTTTCACAATCACCACGTTCATTGTTTCAAAAAACACATTTTGTAACTGCATCTCCACGTAAAAGATATGCATGCGTTATATGATTGTGCCCAATACGCAGTCAAGTTAAAAATATTTCTTCTCCATGAGACTTTCGAGAACTTGAGGTCCGGGCTGCTAGGCGTCGTTTAATAGCATGCAATTTGTGGCATGCGGAAAATCTCATTCCGACTGCCATTGTGGAAGAAGACGAGATGTCAACACCGGGTAAAAATAAGTACAATGCAGGGGGAATCACGTGTGCAAGTGCAACACCTTGAACAGCTGCATATTTTGCCACAGAATCCGCCGCTCATTACCAGGTATACCAACATAGCTACGAATCCATGAAAGTGGGCCACTTAGTCTTCACAAAGTAGGGAGTGACATTTTAGCATAATGCGCTCAACCAGAAGATGCCTAGTGTATATATTACTAAGGCTGGTAAGAGCACTCACGGAGTCAGACAAGATTAGAATACGGGCAATAGCAAGGAGCTGAACAGTTAAGATGGATGCAAACGAAGGGAGTCGGTAACCATAATGACCCGGGCCAAAGATGAAGCCCCCAGCCAACAGAATATTTCTGATTGTAGCCTTCTGTACAAAATTCTGAGAATTCAGCATAGTGTTGTAACAAAGAGCAAAATTCCTGCTCATATGCCTAATCAGTGGTGGTTTACTTACTAAAACACGCCAACAAAAATGAAATATGAAGACTATGGAGCTGCCAAGGTGAAACGGGAAGAAAACACAATTCATCTAAAAGTTCTAATGCACGAAACCCAAAAAGCAGGCTGACACCAGGTTGTGTAACATACCGAGAATCGCGATCACCCGTTTCAAGAACGAAAGAAGTAGGGTGACTCGGAATGGCTTTAGGATGTCCAAAATAACGGACGATTAAACAACGTTTGCTATGATGAGGAGGTAGTTCATGCAAATCAACAACGGAAGCTCCCATACACAAGAGAATACCAAGATGATGGATTATATCTATTTGACTTAGAACAGATGGCCGAGCGAAGGAGTCAACCAAGCAACCATTATCCAATTTAGAAAGATCAGTGTACGGTAGATTCGCAAACGTACTGTAGGATCATCACCCCAAGAACAATAAGATAGGACTCGCAAAATGTTGAGCGCTCTCAAGCAAGTATATATCAGATATCACACTTGTTAAAACCAACTTAGTCTACGGTCGAATTGTAAGAAATCGAACACTTCAGACAAACGAAAGACGTGTTCCACGAAAATAAAGGTCAGGATCTGAAACACGATGTAATCGACAAAAATTAACACACTTGGATTTCTCAAAGGAAATACGAAGCACAGGCTGTGTGGTATATATAACGATTCCAGGTGTATATAATGATTCAGCGTAAGTTGGGGCTGGAGAGTACATGTACGGAGGTCATAGAAAATACAATAGATGGTAAGGTCATCAACATAAATGAGGCCACAAACAGGTGTCGTAATATGAGACTTGACATCATTGATGGCAACAACAAAGAGCGTCACACTCAGAACACTACTTTCAGGGACACCATTTTCTTTGATGAAGCGATAAGAAAGAGTGAAGACAACCTGAAATATCACTCACCTTAGAACTGTTCTAAAAACAGGGCCATAGGGCCGCACAGTCCCCAACCATGAAGCTATTGGAGAATTCCAAAGCAGCAGGTTATGTCCTACGGTTTTTCTAGGTCAGGAAGTGTTCCCCATGACAAAAAGCATCTTGAACAAAGATTTCCAGATCGACAAGATGGTTTGTACTCGAACAAAATTGACGGAATCCACATTGGAAGTTCGAAAGGAAGGATTCCAGTTCAAAGAACCACACCAACCGAAGATTTACCAGCTTTTCAAAAACCTTGGAGACACAGCTAGTAAGGGCAATAGGCAGTTAGCTAGAACTGCAAGTTGAAATCTTACTTGTTTTAAAAAAGGAAGGATATGAGCATCTGGCCAAACTACCTGAATGTGACCTGCAAGCCAGATATGATTCGACAGTCAGTAAAGAAGCCTTCCCATTAGGGGTGGATGGCTTAACATAGCATTAGGAATGTTATCAGGGCCTGGAGCAATATCCTTGGTGGTGCAAGGCCCTTAGTCGAGTTCTGCAGCAGTAAAAGGTAAATTATAGTTCCACATGACTATTGTGAAATGATAAACGTGTAAGTTCAGCGTGTTGTTCATAGCGATTGAAGTCCATAGCAAAGAGTAGTGGGTAGAGCTAGAGATGGAGGCAAAATAACTAACTAATTCGTTCGCTATTTGCTTTTGATCAGTGACCAACACGTTATCTACGTGAAGTGCTGGGATAGAGTGCGGTTCATCACAACAGTGTAAACGGCAGATTTTCGACCAAAGAGCAGTCATGGAACTGAACGTGGTTAATGTAGAGACATACTCTCGCCAACACTGACGTTTTGCCTGTTCAGTCAAGTAGCTAGCACGAACACGAAACTGACAATTGTGTGGTAAATTATCGATTGTTGGAAAACATGTAAACCGGCTAAGTGCACGACACCGAGCAAGAATAGCACAAGGATTTCAGAGGATCACTAAGAAACTCTGCGTGAACCTGACCGTAGGGAACAGGGATTAGAAGAATCAGCAGCTGCGAGAAAACTTTGCTAAAATAGTGTACTACGCTCGCCAAGAGAAATATTTTACCACATTAAAGATAAAGAGGTGTCTGAAATGATTCTTGTCTGCCGGACATAACTTGTAAGTGGATGGTTAAATGGTAGAAACACTAGGGAAACCATGAATGATTATGGAGAAATGGTCGCTTCCTCACAAATCGGATTAAACATTCCACGTAAGAGGAACACCTAGCTGGGGATTGCAAATGGAAAGGTGCCCGTCCTAGCTATAAAATAGATGAGACTGCCATCATTAAGTAAGACCAGGTCGAACATATCAAGGAATGTAGTGACTTCACGGCCCCGAACCTCGGTCTGAGGATAACCCCGCAATATGTCAAGTATTAAAATCTTCAACAAGAACGACAGGGAGTGGTAATGATGATAAAGTTAATATAAATCATGCATTGCAGCGTGATCACGACGAGTAAGGTAAATACTGCAGAAGGTAGTCGGTTGTTGGAGGAAATCTCGAACAGCAGCAATTTGCAAAGTACTTTGAAGATACAGGAGTGAGAAATTAAAGGCGTTCAAGACACCAATAGCCACTCCTTCTGTACCACAGCCACTTGAAGCTTGATCCTGTCTATACATAGTATAATCCGACACGACAGCTGAGCGCGGTGGAATAAAATGAGTTTCCTGAATGCAAAAATTACAGGTTGACGTCTGAAATAGCTGCATAAATTCTTCGAAATGGCTGGAAAAATATTCAAATTCAATAAAAGAATTGCCTTTATCAAAAAGAGGTGTTAAGGTGTAGTAATCCGCGATTTTGATTTCTTCTTCATATCCTCAAAGACAGTAAAAGGAGTAGGATCATCCACCACCATCATTCGAGATAGAGGAATCGCTATGGTGTGGACTGCCAAGTGGACTAGAAAAAGATTTAGACTTCTTACTAGTAGGAGGACTGGCAGATTTAATTCGCTTCAATATCTTCTTGCTTTTACGAGATTAATTTCTTGAGGTGGCACAGGCTGATCACAAAAGACAGTAGGTGTTTTAAAGAAGATCTTCCGTAAAGAACTAAGAAACACCAATGGATTAATGTTGAGAAGCAGGCGGAGTCTTAATTTTGGGATGGTCTGTAGTAGCAGTCTATGACGATGCGCCAACTATATCTGAAGCAGTTGTAGATGACGGTTGAAAACTAGTTTGGGTACCTGCATCAACAATCTGGGTAGCCTGGGAGCAGGTGGAGGTAGTAGCAGTAGTAGTTTGAGTAGAGACCTCACTTGTTTGGGTGCTCTTGTACATGTCGGCAGTAGCTACCGAAGAAAAGCTAACTCCAAACGTATGAAAGTTTAGACGTCTACGGGCGCCGGCAGCAGAAATTTTCTCCGTAACCATTAATTGTCGAATGCCCTTCCAAGTTTCAACGACAGACAATGGGGATTTCCATGTATAGCTTCTCTTCTTCTGATTAAACCACGTGTTTCCAATTGTAATGAACTCTGTCTATAGAAATTCACCAGTCCCTCTCCCATTTTATTATTTTTTTGCCTAACAATATTCGGCTAAAACCCTACCTTCCTGTTTTACTCCCACAACTACATTGAAATCTCCCATTAAAATTACACATGCATCCCTGTTTTTCCTTCCTATAACTTCTTCTATTTTCCCATAATTTTCCTTTACTTCTTCGGTCCTATACAAAGTTGTCGGTACATGTGTCTACTACACTACTAGACAATTGTTTTCTCCTTTAAGTCTTAAAACCATTACTCTATCTACAACACATTCTACTTTCACTAACTTCTCCTTTAAGTGCTTACCAAGAATGATTCCTACATCATTATGACCGCCCTTTTCGTAAAACATTCTATTTCCTTCACTGTTCAACGCCCTATTTTCTTCCCATCTAACTTCACAAATTCCTACCATATCAAGATTATTTTGTTTCATTTCCTCTTTAAGATTTTTTTACTTTCCCTTTCTGTAACATGATAAGTACGTTACGTATCTCTTTCCTAAACCTTTTCCTCTTGCATGTTTTTCTCTATTTATCTTCTATACATTGTTACTTTCTCGTCCTATAGATCTTCCCAAGCCATCCCCTATCGGAGATCCAAATGGGGGATATTTTACCTGCGGAACTGTCTTTTGACCTATAGAAGACCATTGTACGTACATATGTTCTGTTTCTGCTGCCAACAAACTAGCGGAAAACGAGAGTACTGAGTTTCTGTTGCCTTCCACCCCTCAGTATCCCAACCGTTTAGGTCATTCTGTCTGCGCTTGGAACTAAAATCCAAGTTGCCCTACCAATGACTATGATTCCTGCTAACTTGGCTACTGGAGAACTGCCGTCTTCTCCGAGAATACTTTATGTCTGAGTACTCCGTTTAGACCAATTCGGTAGGGGTAGCCCTTCTGGTAGTCAATTACCTAAGTCATAGCTCTATATATGACTCTAGAATACAATCCTCCCCACTCGACATATAAGTGTGTTCGTAAAAGTGGTGAACATGTTCAAATTTGAGGTTCTTTAGTCTTCCTGTTGCTCTTGGGCTGAGCTTCTTTATGTACAAAGAGACCACCCAAATATAAAACATTTCCCACGTTGCTTGAAAAAATTACATTAAAAATTGCAGTATTTCATTGAGTATAATACTAGAATAAAGTGTTGACTTCACATATCTTTTTTGCTTGTGTTAAGATAACTTCCGTTAAAAGATATTTTTTTATTAAATGCTATATGTTATCTTTGAGACTTACCAGCATTCTGACTTGTAGTCTGCCAAACAGTGGAGCATATTTTGAACTCAAGACCCCAAATTAAAAAAAAAAACATGTTGGTCGCTTATATACAATGCGACACGAATTTAGTTACCAAACAACGTCCTGTAGTAAAATATAAAAGGGTTTCTTGATTATCACAAAATATCCAACTATACTTAGAAACGTAAGAGCTAAAATATTATCTTAGTTACCTCTTCTAAGAATCTTAAGTCATAAAATATGATTTTAATATATTTACTGTGTTTCGCACTAAAATATATACTCACCTGTTCAGAAGAGTTTCATTTCGTGAAGAACCTAAAACTTTAACCCAATATTTCTTGTTTGTCAATCCCTGGGCTTTTAAGTATTGCTGATAAACAAAATTCCATTCTTCATTTCCTCCTTCTCTAACTGCTGTTTTATAAATTGTTTCTCTATAATTTGGGGAAATTCTGCAACAAGTAGAAAATGCAATGTAAGCGTGCAAATACTTCGCTAATTCCAAAATGAATTATGTAACTAACAACATTGGGGTCAAACTTACAAGTATTTGAAAGTTTACCCAAAACAAAAAATATTTTTAGTTTTTTCAATGAAAACTAGTTACTTGCGCCTTTGTAAAAATACATCAGTATGGTGGTTAACAAGAATAATATACTTTTTCGGAAAGTTACGAGATATTTCAATTTTAGGCACTGCAACTTTTGGGTGCGAAGAAGTTTAATACAACTTGTTGGTATATTCTTCGTACGCTCTCGTATAGCAACACTACGCCAGAGCATGTATAATGCATTTCGATTTGTCCTTGACTTTTAGTTATTTTTTAAAATCAATATAACAAAAATTGAAACCAGCAATAACTGTTCTTTTTTTGTGTGTGTGTGGAAATAGTCAACGTGAGAAAATCTCACCGTACCGCCAATCCATCTCAGCGTATTGCGATGAGGAGTGTATTTTTTAGAAGCTGAATATAAATGCCACTCACTCGAGCCCCTGAAGAATCGCAATCTCTAAAAATAAAAGAAAATCTTTAATTTAGTGTCCCATGATTATACTATTTAGGTAAAAGGAGATGAATGACTAACAACAGTAAAAATATGAAATGTTTGGTTAGTCAAAATATCGAAGGAACGAGAAGATCCTCGAAAAATCACGAACACGATATTATACACTCGAAACTAACATGCCTGGTGTCAAAGGTATTCGACCACTTCCAACAGAGATGTGTTCCTTACCACTGAACAACCGTGCCAACATTAATAAGCGCCTTCACTGTTACCATGCTATCATCAACGTGATTCACTACTGTTTTGAAAGGTTTTTCTTAAAACTGTATACTGTATTGGTGATAACATTGGAATCTAATTTTACTCTCGTCATTTCACACTATTCTACCATTTTTCTTAGTACTTATAGTTAAGAGATCATCCAAGTTAAGTTAGCCCGTGAAAGTTGCATTAATTTACGATGTCAGATAGACATAATGGTTAAGTTTTTGTTCCATCACAGCTTAGTAGATTTTTGTAATTAAAATCATTTGAAGTATTGATAGCTTCTATAATAATTTCAAAAATATCCAAATAATAAATTCTATTTTTCATTTCTCATCCTAAGAAATTCATTAAATACGCCCTTAAGTTTTCTTAGTACACGGTATGCAATTTGTACTGAGCTGTGCTCTGGTACCAAGCATAAAAGTTTCTAAAATGTTAAGTTATTTCAGGCGGAACATTTCTGGCATCTCCACTGTTGAAACCAACTTCCTAAAGTGCGCCTTCTTAACCGTTACTATTGAAGTATGTCTCTCGATAGTTCACGCCATTTCTGCTGGCAACTTGGGTATTATGTCAACGCTACTCTTTTCTTCTGAAGACTTTTTCTTTTCTATATTTTTCATCTAATATTTGTATTCATCATATTTACTTCATTTACGTCTTTTAAGTTTAACTTGTCGACAACTATTACGATGATTGAGAACATTCTGTCAGCACTTTTTGACATTTCATAATGATTTGACGTTTATAGGCATATTATCTTTCATTTTGCTGTGTAAAGTTTCACATTTTCACTTTCAGTATTACGTGCTGAAATTACATACGGTGACTGACATACATACGTGAAACTACTAACTCTTTGTCAATCCTCCTCAATTCTCTTCATTCTACCTTCATAATTATGTATAATTTAAACAAAAATCAAATATCACTAAAGCATTTTTTATTATTAATCTGTGTGAGAATTTCGCAATGTATATCATTGCCTCCATCATACACGTTTTGAAAATACAATCTAAGTCAACCTATATGCATTTAAGTAAATTAAAGAGATTACACCTAACAGCAAATTGCATTCTTCATTTAATTTTTATTGTCATAAATGCTTAACTAGGAATTACTACAAATCATGATTAGTTACACATTTTCAGTTTTTATTAGAATACTTAACCTTTAACTATGGAAACTTGCCCTTACATAACATACTACCTTGCATGTTCTGTCTCTTGGTCCTTTTATTAATATTTTATCTATAATCTTGAACCATGAATCGCAACTGTTAGTGTACTTGTGTGAAATATTAATCTCTTTCTTCTCTTTGTTTATCCACTGTCCTTCTTTCTGCTTTCCTATATCATTTTTTCTTTCTCTTTCCACTCGCTCTATCCCACCTTAGTCTCTTTCCTACACTGTTTCTCTCACATCTTTAAAACTTGCGTTCTTTTTCTATTAAACCTAGGATCATCTTTATTATAATTAATCCTTTCTTCTAACCTCTTCTCTATCTCTTTTATTCTTTACTTTAATGCAATTCCTTCCTCCTTCTATCACACTGCTTGTTCTCATTTGATACTAAAAGTGCGCAATCAGTTTTGTAATTGTTGTTCACATACGAATCTGGAAAGCCAACCAGTAGAATTACAAAAAGTGACAAGAAAATACGTTCTTTATACAAATGAGTGTCTTAGAATTTACGTTTTAAACTATGTACTCACCTATTTTCATCTGGATTTCCTGATGCCATCCATTGTCGAAATGCCTCTAGAGATCTCTGCGAAGAATCTTTATGTCCAAGATCATTAATACGTGGAAGCAGAAGTTGTCTGGAGAGGGTTTTATCTTTGGATTCCGTTGGTTGTTCATCAAAACCTATATCTTCATAGATACCCTCAAGCAGTGCAAGCAAGTAGTTCTGAAATAAGTCAGACAAATAATTTCGTTGCAAAAACTGAGAATTATAAACAGTATGTGCATCATCGTTAGAAGTGTGGGATTCGCCGTTAGGTATAGAAAAAAGAAATAATAATTATGGTCTGCTAGTTAGCAGTGTTTTCTTTTACACATCAATACAGAAATAAATAATCTGTTGAAGCACAATAAAATCTATAAAGTATTATTGGTAATAAGCGGTATGATTTTTAGCACTATAAAAATTAGATTTTCCCGATTTTCTTGAACACTACTGATGGAAATATACCCTCAAAAAGTACGTTTGTTATGCTCGATGTTGAATACCGATTGATGTCAAATCTTTAGACATTATTGGAGTTAAAGAAGAATTAAATTTTAAGAGTTCATGATAAATTTGGACCATATCTCATTAACCAAACTGTGTACTTTCCTGTTGCTTGTGCTATATTGGAAACCTTCATAATGCTACACATTAGTATAACTTCTATTTTAATATGTAACATTTTTATCTTCCTGTATACATTTTCACATTTATAAAAGACTTAGTTTCTTTTTCTGGGTCTCAAGAAATATGCACAGAAAGATTTTCAATGACTCATATAGTTTGTTCAGCTTGGACAAATTTATTGATTGGTGCATGTCTCATCTTCGGTCATTGTTCGGTCATTACAGGCTAATAATATTTTACAAAGTTACTAAATGAATCCTATTTTATTTTTTCAAGTAATATGTGTGTATCTCTGTTAGGATTATATCCAACACTCTTTGGAGTATGATTATCACTCTTAAAAATATGTACGTTAGTGTTGAGGACTATAAGTGTCACTCGTGGGAGAAATCGAATATCAAGTGATAAAATATCACAAGATTTTTTCATATATAGATTGGAAAGAAACGACGTACTTTTAGTGGAATACAAATTCGTTTCTTATCGATTATCTCGATACTAAATCATGAAAATTGACCCTCGGATATGCCAGGTTATTTTTCTCAATGCGCTTTGCAAACTGATATATGGATTGACTTTGAATAATACAATACTTAAACAAACATTACAATTTAAGAGATAATGATCATTTTGGGCTATACCTCGTTAGCTATACTGCTCCTACCTGCTGCCGTTTGGTTGTTGGCATACAGAAGAGCTTATTGAAGTTTATTTCAATACTTATTTCATGTTATTAAGTAGAATGGTTCTGAACAACACAAATTTTTAAATTTAGAAGATCGTTTTTCTTATTTCCCTAGAAAACTACGCATGAGGACTTACGCTCAGCCATATCATTGTGTTCGCTGAATGAGACCGATCAACTTATATACGTCTTCCTATATCTTAAGTATTTGTTTCATTATGCAGTCATAATGTCGTACAAACTATGAAAAATACAAATGAAATATTAGAAATATTACTGAACGATCTGTCTAAAGGATGTTTTTATTTCCATTTACTTGTGTTTTATAGTGGTTGATACGTTTCCTACGGAGCTTTGAACTATATACGAAGGATTGAAACCTAGGTGAAAAGGAACAGGCTGTCCTTTAATTCTCCAGGCAATCCCTACTATTTACATTGGTATTCACTTGTATGTATTTTCTAATAGTTCAAGATATAAAGCGCGCTCTCCACTTTGTTGATAATAGTAAGTGCCTTGCAGCAGGTAGTAAAATAGTAAATAACATTTTGCCTCTTTCATTTAAGTATGACACGCCTAGTAAAATACATCATTGTTATAATATCATAAATAGAATACCTATTTTAAACGATACATTCATATTTAATGCTCTTCTTATTCTTCTTCATTGAGCTGTTTGAATGCAGATAATTCGGAGGATTCATAGGTAATTATCGAAGTTGAAAGAAAAAGAGACAAAATGTGTACACCCCGTTTAAAACACATGGCTTTCTGTCTTACCTTCTAATAATTATTTCAATATCTGTAGAAGGAATGTCATTTGGGAAAGGTAGGAGGAGCAATTCGGAGGAGCCCGTCGTGAGTTTGAAAAGTATACACTGTTTTGATAAATTCTATACTAATATGCTAACAAAAAAGGAAAAACGTATTGGTGGATATTTTTGTCCCCTCTTTCCTCGTAAAACATAAAAGACTCCATTCATCTGGACACGAATCGTTTAGAGACAGTAAAGAACTTCAGGTAGAGATCTTAAGTATGAAATATGCCCGAAATGACCAAAATTAGACTCGAATCCGAAGGAACCCATGTTGGGTATATAATTCCTACAAAGTTGAAAGTATTGTTTTAAAATACAGAACATATGGTACAACGAAAACAAGAGGGCTGCAGTCTGTGAGAATTTCAGAGCTTATTAAAGTTCAGTGCCTGAACCATATTTAAAATTAACTGGATAAAAAATTCTAATATTCTAGTTGAAGTGCACGTTCTGTTTATGGGAAGAATGAATTTGAACTAACTTACCCCTTAAGATGTGTATTTGAATGGAAATTAAATAATACAAACCCCGCATGACGTAAGTGCTAACCAGTTTTTAAAAAATCGTTTACAAGGGTTGAACTATTTCCTCGCTTTCACCTTTATATAAAGAGAAAAAAGAAAATTAAGGTATTTGAGAAATTTACCTCTTCTGCACTTAGAAGGAGAATTTAGTTAAAAGATTGACCATATATCGACTTATTTTTAATAAAGGTTGTTTATACCCAGTTTCAGCGTCCTCAGGTTAGGAATTCCCCTGTATTGAGTTTTAAATCACGATACTATATGATTAGCGATTAACGAAAAAATATCCAAATTTGAAGCAATGGATAAATCATTGATCTGAAAAAAGATAAACCAAGATGTGTAGTTTTCAACAAATTAATGACTTTTTGTAAACCTAAACATTGGTGATATATGATAAGCATGTCAACAAAAATGAAACTGACATTGAACTATAACCTGATCAAAGTTTTCATTCTCTCCAAAGGTTATATATATATATATATATATATATATATATATATATGTCAGTCGATACATCACAAGGAGATAAATAAAAAAGAGATGTTTCGAATTCTTATTCGTGGTCTCCGAGAAAATCAGAGAAAATAATTTTTTATTTGATTGAAAATTATGTTATTCATTGCTAACAAACATACGTTTTATTCCGCTGAATCAGTTTATTTATTTATTTATTTATTTATTTATTTATTTATTATGTACGTAAAAATACACTACTATATCGTTGTTCTCACAGTGACATAAATATTCCTAACAATGAGAGAAATATTACTTGAAATAACGAATATCAAAATTCTTTTAACCTCTTAATACTGTGTTTAAAATTGTTTTCTTCTGAAATCGTAATTGTAGAAATATATGAAAAAGAAACTTTCTAAAGACAGCGATTTCGTGGAATCCGAATTTAATCCGATTTATAACCCTCTTGGGGTTTCAAATCATTTGCGTTACAAGGCACAAATTGAATTAATCAACTTTCAAAATTATTTCAACACTAAATTCGCCATATTTAAGGGCTAAATACAAAAAAAAATAACATTACTTAAGTAAACAAAATGAACTTTTAATACACATCAGTTATTCTAAGTTGATATGATACGTTCTCTTTTTAAAAAAAGGAACACACACATAAAACAGATACAGCAACGTCAAGGTAGCAGCAGCACTGTTGCAGCTTCTGACAATGAACTGAATAAGGGAGTGTATGGATGTTCCAGGTGCAGAGAAAATGTTCGCACTAACATGCACGAATAACCTGCTGGCATTCTGGTTTCAATAACGATTTCGTTTGTAAACCATGTGTGGCCACGCTTCTTTCGACCAACTATACACTATACGTATGACATTACAAAGGTGCGATTTTAAACATAACTCGAAATATCCTGTTTTGGAAATATTACTTGACAAAACATCAGAGTAATTTCTACACAAGAAAGATTTTCAGGAAGAAGTAAAAATGAATTTCAATTAATATTTTCACAGTTCAATAAATAACTGGTCACGATTTCAGCTTCCAAGTCGGTTTGCAGCAACGTTGCCGGTGCTATGTTGCAGAAGTCCTATTGTCCGAAAGTAATATGCTGACAAGAATCTTTTCATGTGATTCATTGACTGAGGATTCTAAGCCTTTTATTCTCTCTGAGAATGTTTGTGTAACAACCGCAATTCTATATATATTAATTCATATCTTACATCGGCTTATTATTCCGGTCTTGGGTTCGTTGTAAAACACTATTAATAACAGCAGAATAACACTAACGATATTCAGAATTGATTGATGTTTCAAAATTGCTTGGAACCTTTTAGTCGAAAACCAGATATAAGATATGCAGTTGAATGTTAAGCATTATAATAGTATGAATAAAATCTAAATGGCAGAACCCCCTGAATATTCTATTAATCTCCTACGTAATTTTGGTAATTTACATCACATTGAAAACTTTAAAAGATATTATATGTTCCCATTCTTATAAATGTAGATTAACGTGTGTACCTTGGAACTGGATAGCTTCATAAGCGTAAACGGCATATTTAATGATATATGTTTTAAATTTATTGGGCCTTATGCAGAGTCGTTCTGACGCTTAATTAGTGCCATACTAAAGTGTTCTACTAACATGTTTCTTGCAGTAGTCAGGCCTTTAGTACGACGCTAATCGTACTTCAAAACGACTCTGCATAAGATTTATTATGATTAATACTTTTAAGTTATGTTCATTATACTTTATTTTTAAATGTTATCTGTAACTTTTAATGTAGTTGAAATAGACAAATATTGAATTGAATTTTGTAATTTTTTGACGTTATTACCTTGTTAGCTAAAAGAAAAAAAGTTAAAATAGCGAGCAAATCATTATGGGTGAATTAGTGGAGTGAAGTGACTTTCAGGAATCGCAAAACCTAATAGAAACCAAAGGACAAGTTATCCACCGTAAGTTAACACTGCATGGAATTGAACCAAATAAAAGGTATTTTACTACTAAGGTCACAATGTCCAACACGTAAGTGGTTAAATGTCATATAATGAAATCACTGCACGAGATTTCCTTGTGTCTAATGATAAATACTAGTAGTATAATGACATTTCTTTAACATATTCACATTAACATATTGGTATATTTAATTCTATAAATGAAAGAAACATAGTTATAAATGAAGCACTAAATGCCAAATAACGTTAAGTTGTTTCATATTGATTTACTTTCCATGTTAACGTTTGAAATAAAGGAACAGAAACTTGTGTTATTTGTATAACCGTCTCCCCTATAACGTTATTAGTGTTAGATATTTTTCTTCAGCTAAAACGAAGTTACATGTTATAGGTTAAGTTTTTGCTTAATAAATTTCCATCTTTCGCTAAAGGCATACATGTCATTGTTTCATGAAGTAGTGATCGCTGCGCGCATTAGTTGTCTTCAAAAAATATATCTTGAAAGTTTCTTAATACTTTCTAACGAAACAAAAAATAAATATAAAAATACTTCATAAACATAAAATGCTCTCATTGAAAGTTAACATTATATTGCTTTGAACTTTATACCGTACATCACTAAGATCAACGATTGTGTCGATTTCATATATATGTAAACAGATCATACCTTGTAAATGTCTTCGTGTTTCAGATACAAATCCAGTAGATGAAATATGTTGTTTGAGGCGACATACCAGGGAACATATTCAACTTCCCTGCTCATATATCTTGTGAGTTCCAAGGGTACAGTTATATTTAAGAGGCCAGCATTATATAAATCATAGGAGTCATCGAGCAGTTGAGCTCTATTGAAAGGACTGATGTTAAGGCCATCTTCAGAGTCCAAATAATCAGCAATCAGCTGCCAATTTTTGTCATCGTAATTCACTCTATAATAACCTGTCACAAAGATAGTTTCAAAGTTAATTTTAGTCTTGATCACGTGCAGTTTCGTAAAAGTAATATTAAAACATCTGACTTCCTTACTTGAATCAACTATGTAACTGTTTATAAGATTTCAAGTGATTCAATCTATTAAATGTATGCACTTAGCTTGTAATAATTAAAAAATAAAGACCTTATTAAGTAGATCAAACATAAATGAGTATATACGTGTTCTTAGTGTTTTTGCTTTAAAACTAAGAGCTTCTCCGTTCAAATTGACCGAAAACTTACCCATATTAGTTTTAAATCATTAGTTTTGTCAGATAGGAGAGATTAATGATGATAGATTAACTTTAACTGTGGAACTTGATTAAACTCCAGAATCACTTAAAGTATTTCGTTGTTACTTGTTTCCCGTGTAAAGTGCCTTGATAGGATTATTTGGAATTTTGATAATATCTGTATGTAAAAGAATTCTTGGCTGACCGGCTGGTCAAAAGCCCTAGCGAAACAGTTTAAGCAAAAACTTTGAAATTTGAACTGTGCATTACTTTGTAACGTAAGCTTCCTACTACTAAGAAAGGATTTTAGATTGCACATCTTCGAAAGGTACAAAGATTTTGGTTTCGTTTCCTCTAAATTGGGTCAAATGGTTGCAGGGTAATAAAAATGCTTAACTACGTCTTGACTGGTTAAGTTATATTTAGGGATCAGTTATTAACAAATTTCTGAAAATTGAACATATTTGGCTTATCGATTTAACGAAATTCAATATTCATGTGCAGAACGCGATTTAACTACTTCTTGCTGTAGGGAAAGAAATGTAATCTCTTCTTAGCAAGAATTGGATATTGAAGGCAAAGAACTAACGTAGAATTAGATCAATGTCCCTTTTTTAAGCCAAAATAAGATATCTAGATTGATTTCAATGTTTTCAAATAAAGAAATTATACGTTCAAGGTCGGAAAACTCAATTCATTCAAGTACTGTTTTGTTAGAATTATCATAAAATTTAGTGAATTTTAAGTTTTGGGATAAGAACAAGAAATTTAACTTAAAACGACTTGAGAAACAGATCTAGTAAGAAATCATTAAAGAGAAAGGGTAACTAGCGCGATTTACATAAGATGAGACCATTTTACCATTTTGGGGTGCAATAATGCTATTTCGATAGATCTCGAAGTCGCGAAAGAACATCAAAGGTCGATTTTTAAGAGTTCACGAAGCTAGAGTGAAAACAAAATTAAAAGGAATCTGAACCTGCTGTTTTAGCATCTGTCAAGTTTTCGTTATTCTAGTTCAATGCAGATTAAAAATATCGGGACTTCAGCAGCTAATATTTATTAATTCAGAATGGCAGAATAATATTCAAAACTCTTGTTTGTGCATACGTTCAACATGAGAGTTATGTATACGAACGATTCATTAATACACAATTGTAATGTAAAACTAGTTTGTACTGATCATCTAGAGAAGTTGATGAGTGTTTTCCACACTTGTCTTCCTTTATGCGCATAATGATCTATACTAACGCATAGTGCATGTTTTTCAAAGGAGTAATCTTTAAAACAGCATAAGTCTCCATAGAAATAATGACATTTAAGTGGATAGCCACATTGTTTACGGCATATGAATTATGAAGCATATTACAAGTCTGTGCGTGATACGGGGAGGCGTTAAAAGAATAACAGTACAGAGAACATTAGAAGATAATTATTGAAAGAATTTTATTTTTGTGCAAGTATTTCTGATAGTGCCTCTCAATTTTACCTGCTCCAAATGGATAACCCGCACACTCCAACAAAACAAGTGCAAAGAAGACATGAGGGTACAATTTCCACAAGATTTGAGAGTTTCACTATTATGTAAATTTGATCCTATATTTTAAAATCTGTTTGTTTAATTTCTTCTTATACAGAAGCAGTCACCTGTACTATTGAACAAATAAATAAATCTGTGCCTACTAACCTGTTTGTTGGATATTAAATATTACGAATTGATCGTCACCGGGAAGGTCATCTACTAACATTAGTTTTTTCTTCCTTAGAAAGTCAAATGGAGCAGTGTCATTAAAATCCAACTCTTCTTGTGTGGTAAAAGTTATAGGAACCCACCAAAGGGTGTCATTATCCACAGAACCATCAGTGAGAAATCTTTGCTAAGTAAACATGGAAAAACATAGTAGTATCAGTATTTTGTTATAACATATCAGAACTTTATACACATATGAAATCTACAGATCAGGCTTTAATACAGGCATGCGAATAAGCAACAAAATTTTACTAGCCCAAGAAAGAAAGCTACTAGCCCACATGCCAAAATAGAAATTATTTACTTACCTTCACTGTGATATTAAATACTCGCCCGTGCCGATGAACCACTCCCTCCGGGCGAGTGGTTATTTGCATCCCTGCTGTTACAGACAAGGGTGTCCATCAGGGGGGCAAGGTGGGGCTCTCGCACCCTCTAAGAGGAAATTGTACTTGGGAATATTGAAAACCCAATATAATTTTTACATTAGTTACAGCAAAATTTGAAATTATATTTCAAACGTCGCTTCTACTTGCCCCCGTTGGAAACCACAACCTGGTCGCCCTTGGTTACAGATATACAAATATTGGAACCACGGTATTATTATTATTATTATTATTATTATTATTATTATTATTATTATTATTATTATTATTATTATTATTATTATTATTATTATGAAGTATTCTGCCTTTTTTCAGGTCCTGGGTCAAATGAGAGGTTTTTTTATTTATTCTTCTTCATATTTTTTTTCAATTTGGGCCAGAAAATGTTTCTTCAATGTTTCTCGATTTTCAGCTAATTCTCTTAACTAAAATATTTCGTTCTATTTTTTTTTCGAATCGTCGATCACTTGTGTTCTTCTTATTCCTATTCCTCGAATTCCTGGGGGCCACGGTGGCTCAATGTTATGGCGTTCACCTCTGTTGCATGGGGTTCTTCATTCAATCCTAGCTCGCGCCAAATGAACTTTGTAATGGACAAACACGATGTGCGTGGATTTCTCGGGGTTCTCCTGTTTCCTCCAACTTTCTTCATGTCAACAATTCATTCATTTCTCATCATTACTGTCTTCTTTAGCCTAGCCGGTATACCCCTGGAACATACAACTTAAAGGTTTCTTTTCATTTTTCCCACTTTCCTTCCATCTTTCCTAGTATGGCGGTGTGAAGAAGACAATTTCTGCACAAGATCTGACCAATCCAATTGGATTACCTACAAAATATGGTGGCTGAAAGTGTCCTCTTCTCTCCTATCCGCTTAAAAGACATCGTTTGTTGCTCTCTCTGTACATTTTATCTTCTCAATTTTTCTCCAACACCACATTTCGAAGCTCTCCAAATATTTCTTCTCTAACTTCCGTCATGTCCAAGTCTCCGAACCATACAGTCCAACGCTCAATATATATCACTCGACCAACTTCTTATTAAGTCAAATATTAAGACTGCTAGTTAAAAGTGATCTTTCCTTGTTGAATGTTTCTTTGGCTATGGTAATTGTTTACTTGATCTCTTTGGTACAGTAAGCGTCTCTCGTCAAAATATTTCCCAGATACTTGAAATTATCGATCTCTTCGAGTTCTCTTTATTCTACACTGACCCATAAGGGCACGTTTCAACGGTATATTCTCATGACTTTCAATTTTTTGATGTTTATTTTCATTCCATATAGCTTTCCAGTGTCAACTATTCTGTCAAGCATTTCCTGCAGTCCTTCTTCAGTCCTAGCTACAATAACCGTATAATCTGCATACCTGATCTTGTTAATGATCTTCCCACCAATCTTGAAATCTCCAATTGCAATTAATTCTTCCTTCATTAAACATTCACTGTAAATATTGAATAATTGGGGCGACATATTACATCTTTGTCTGACTCCTCTTTCGATCTCCACACTATTGGTTTATCCTTCATTCGAGCGCAACTTCACTCGTTGTCCTATGTATAGATTTTGAATTAGTCGTCGATCTCCCTAGTTGACTCTGATTGTTTAAAGTATTTTCAGACCTTTCGCCCAATTGGCTATAATATACATATACAGCATGATTTTTTTTAAACTCAAGGATTTCACTTGAATCTACAATTACTGACTGAAGGCCGATCTCCATGAGATTTGTGGCAAATGATCAAGGAAGAATGGGAGAGTAATGGCACTATGTTTACTGGTTTAAATTCATTCGGAGTAATATGGGCCACGCCTCAAAAAAAACAGAAATATTCGCCAGGTACCTTACAATTGAAATGAGGTTTTGGGTTTTTGAAGCAAAATTGCAGAATACAAACGAAGTGTTAGTGAGAATATAAACTCAGTGTTAGGGGCAACATCCATAAATCACATGTTGAATAGTATTAACCGGTTTCTTGGGACAAACAACGGAGAGATTTCTTGGGCAACCTAAGTAGTCGATAATTGCCATTTTCCACAACACCCAATGCTTCCCTGACTCAATCAAAAAAGATCTTATTTCTTCCAATGTATTCACTAGCGACTATATTATGTTCCTGTCTGCGGCAGGACGTAACACAAATTTCTTTCTAAGTGCTTTTTGCGTACCAACATCACATTTCGTTCTCCAAGAACTTGTAAAAATAAACTCATGTTGCTCCAAACAGTACAGTATTCTTACTGTATCCCGATCATACTCACACAGTAGCACAAAAATGTACAGTACAATTCCCAATACAACGACTCAATTTACTTTTTCTTATTGACCTTGGCGAGGTTGATAGCTAAAGAAGAAAACTCAAATATCCACACCGCATCGCAGCTCATTCCAATTGTAAGGTACATTGGCGAATATTTGCCGCTTTTCTTGAGGCGTGGCCCATATTAGCCCGCATGAATTTAAACCAGTCAACATGGTTCCATAAATCTCCCATCATTCCTTGGGATTTTCATGCGTTGCGACTAACCGCATGAAAATCGGACTTCAGTTAGAAATTCTAAACTTAAATGAAATCCGCGAGTTTAAAAAAATAACCTAATATAATTTCCCAACGAAATATATTTGTACATCGATATTACTACAAAAATTTTGATCTTACTGAGCTCGCTCGAAAGGATATCGGACATAATACACAAAATCTGGAGCAAACGATTCAGCTTAAAAGTGTGCTATTTATGGACAGAGTTGCGGCAACATTGCGCCTGATCACTACTTGATGGGTCATTAATTTGAAGCTTGGGTCAGCCGCGCGTGCTTCTTGTTCAGAGTGGGCTCTTAACCTATGTGCAGTAACTCTCTACATTTATGCTCTCTACGTTTTTATGTCACCATCGACAAACGAGCTTTTCATCCACTTCGCACACCAATTTAGTATAGGCATTGAATAATGTCTTATGATTTCACTGAAAGCCTTTAGTTGTTTTTACTTGTAAAAAAACATACAACACAAACATCACTTCTGTCAAATAAATCTGAATGCAACTGATTTTAAAATGAAGTGAATATGGCAATATTGTTAACGTTGGAAAAAGCGTTAGACGCTCCCTATGCGCAAAATCATCGTCAAGTCCCTACACTTCTCTCAGTGCTTTTCACTCTTTACGAATATACTGTTCTTCCAGATAATCACGAATATAACGTCGTTTGTATTCTCAGCACGTCAAACATCCCGTACCATATCTCACCTTCATATTATTCACAGTAAAACCCGATTGTTACTAACCGGGCCTTCTGACATATCTAATCACTTCGAGGGTCGCCCCTGGACAGAAGTTTACAACCTAGCATTCGTCTCAGTAACACTTCCTTTGTGTTGCACATCCTCATCGTCGTTTCATTTCACTAAGCTGCTCATGAAAGCAAATCCAACCAGACATCCAAACTGCCTCATCTAATTATAAAGAATGCTCGTTGATGTTAATTAAAGTTAATTAATATCATTTGCCCACAATAAATTCTTCTTACTCCATGAATACGGCAATACTGTTTTGTTAGTAGAAGGGCAAAGCCACCGCAACGGGTGCTAGTTACACCCTTGTTGAAAAAAGTACAGACACTGCTAAATCTAGTTTGGGAATTATTAGTTACAAACAGAGAGAGTAAGGAGGCAATTTGAACATTTGTTTCAGGATTATTAAAGTACTAGTGTAAACAGAAGTTTTACAATAGAATAACTGTCAGATTCACATATAGTGATTTTTTATCGTGTTGTAGTATATGAGATTTGTGGTGATAGTTGCAGAACTCTAATAGAGGAATACCACCAAAGATTTTCTAACCACACAGTCTCCAATCGACGCATGTTCTCACACGTGTTTGATCAGCAAAGGAACATTGATCATCCTCCCCACGTACGGATAACATCGGGACGGGTTTCCCGATAAACTGCTGACACAAATGAAGGTACCAACAATAAATATTAGAAGGGTTTCGATTTCAACTTCTCCCTATTTCAATGCGGACAGTCTCTCCTTCCGGTAGACAGTGCAAAACTTGTTCCATTTTATGAATTGGTAGAAACGCTTCCTAACATTCTGCAATTCATTTTGTTTACTGATCAGGCAATTTTCACCCGAGACCGGATCAAAAACACCTACAACACACGTCATTGTAGTGACGAAAATCCTAGGGCAACGATAATAAGAAATTATAAAAAGATTTAGGATAAATGTGTGGACTGAGGCTATTGATGATAAGATTATTGGTCCCATTTTCCTCCCTTAGCGTTTCGCCAGTCAGGACCACTTGCTCTCCTACACGATGATTTACCACAACTGCAAGAGAGTATGTCTCTCCAAAGTAGGTTACTAGCATGACAGAGAGCTATCTCGCGCTCATCATTGTACTTCAGTAATTTGATCAAAAAAGTTTTCAAGTCGTTTAATCGGTCGGGGAGGAGCAGTCAACGCAAACTCAAAAGATGAATTAGTGCAGAACATCATTCAGGTATTCACTACGATCAAGGAACGCAGAGAAGACACTAGAAGGGCAACAAGACACAAGACATATAATGACCCGTACGCCAAAATGCATCGAAGATAGTCATATTTAAAAAAACTTTAATCACACATAATAAATTGTAACGGAAATTCCGACGTCAGTTTTCTGTTTCGTATCTACTATATCTGTTTCCAGTGAATTAGCTTTATATTGTGTCGCAGAAATTGCGTCCAATTATCTTTTCGTTACCTTTCTATTTTAGCGGAGCCTTTTAATATTTTAACTCCCTTACTTGCATCTTTTAGAATACTTGCAATACCCTGTAAACCGTTGGAATGTGCTATACACTATTAACGGAAACTCAACATATTTCAGTGGCAGAAAATCTAACCTTTATCTCGAAAATCAGGGGGAATATACCGTATGTAATACGAAGTTCCTGTGATAGTATTACCCATTTAGCACCTCCAAAACTATCTTTACTTCCTCACCGGATACCTATCTTGTATACGTAGATGGATGTGTGTATGTTTCAACGTAATTCTGGAACGATTGGAATAATTTCCAAAATTATTTGCACATATCATTATAATCTGAAAGCAAGTGCTATGCAGCAACAAAACTCAAACGCCCGTAACAGAGGAAAGCGGTAACTTATATAATAATCGAAAATAACCAATATTAGTGTTCAATTAATAGTTTTGGGGGTCGCTAAACTGATAAGTCATAGTTCTGATGAAATTTAAGTACGTATTACTCGAGGAACAAGCAATACCTTCCTTCGATAGAAATAAGAATCGGAACGGGCTGACATGGGCAATTGAAAACGGCAGATATTAGTACCGATTTCACAGTTTTTAGGACTACTGAGAGAATAGTGTTACTGTCGATGAAGTTTAAATTGATAGGCAATGGTATGAGTAGGGCCGGAAAATAAAATACCCAATATGGGCGAGATTAATGTCGAGGGTATAGCTATCATAATCATTAGGCTAATTAGTGGCAGTTCAGGTGATCATAAATTTTAAACAAGCTCGGACATGCCATTTAGTCTGGAAGGTCAGAGGTGCAAAGGTGAAGAAGGCGTTGTTTGTACACTCATATATATATATATGAACTTCTGAGTGTGTATGTACCTACAGTCAGCACAACTCTCTCTTACATCTGAAGAAAATCAACCCAACTTGCTACACATATGGCTTACAAGGAAATTCATACGGATTGAATGACAAGTAACGATGAAAAAATATAGAAAACGATTGATAATTTTGTTCAATCCGCACTTTTCTTGGCCGCTGAGATAAATAGAAACATTCACGATGACGTTTCATTGCAAGTTCATCCCTCAGTAGGGGTAGTAAAAGTCTCCTATCCCTCCTAGTGTGTAAACAAGGTAACATGTACAGATAACTGTAAGACATTTTCGATGCCGTTTAAGTCAAAGATCATTCGGCATGAAGGAGAGAAAGAGTGAAACATTGAATGTCTAAATGACTCAGATTAATATCTAATCTATTATTTTTGGAGTTAGGCAAGCAACTAATCCATCAGAAATGCCTTTAGGAACATTGTTAGTACCCACATCAAGCCAGTTTCTATCGACTCGCTATGACGAAATGGAGTATCCTAAGGGAAGAGGGTGTTTTATAATTTAAGTTAAAATAGAGTATTCCATAGATTTTTGGCACGTTTTTTTTATTGAAATCATTATCCCAATGGACAAGGGCGGGAACGACCGTAGTGTTTTTTTTTTAAATGGGAGCAAACGTTAAATTCCAAGGATTGCAGAGATTGATTCAAAGGGAAGGTCAAAAGACAGAAACACAAACACAGTCATGAATAAACAAACTTTGATGCACGCGTGCATATACTACTCTGTATCAAACAATAATAATTTACTTACATATTCTTATTAACTACAGAAATAAACTACAATATTTTGGTATTTTATACTAGCAACTTAGTATGTTTTGACATGTATTTTTAAGAATTCAGCACCTTTCGAAAGTCTAGAGAGATAAAGGGCTGTCATGGACAAGAGGAGTCAAGTGTTTTTCATAATTATATTCTCTTTGTGCGAAAAACAGGATTTTTTATCTAGTTTCATTATAAAACATTCTGTTTATTATGAACTAAATAAGGAACATTTATAGTATTCAAGACATCAGAATAACAACGGATGCATCTTCCTGGTAAAAGGTTCCCAAATGTTTCTTTAATCATTGCAATAAATATTACTTATAGTGTTACTGTCATAGCACACTCTTCCTACCTGACTAACATATGCGCTGCCACTTTCATAATTTCTTTCTACTGTTAGGAGAGGGTATCCGGGCTGAAGAATCCAAGATTCAAAAATTTCTTCCACACTCAGATCATCTGCCAATGTTCCCTCCTCATGAGCCACTGAATCCAGAGCTGCATACAAAGCAGGTCGAGTTCCAGAACCATACGCTCTACATCAAAATGGAAAATATGTTAGGAATTTACACACATTATTCACTCTTCAGTTACTACAGAAGGTATGATTTTATTTTACTCAACCTGGCAAATACGTAACATGTATCTTTAAATATAGAGCTTGACGACTTTCTTTCAGTTCTTTTCCCCAGATTCGAGAGGAAATTAGTAACCGTGCATGTTTCTCGAAAATGTTTGACAAATACATAAAATTTGGGACTTAAGGCGACCCAACCGACAATGAATATGGCTGAGTAATTTGAGTATTTTAACTCCAAAGCAGAAGTTGGTATATTTTCAATGGATCTTTTAGTTCTGGGGACAAAGGCTAGATGGATAAATCAAATACTGAAAACAGATTTATGAGATTCTGCTTACAGATTGAAACTACCCGAATAACTCTAATCGAATATACTAAATTAGAATCTGAAGTTTGCCTTTTGATAGTAACTTTCGTTCATACAAAGAAGTTAACATAGCGATTCCCACCGATTCAACTGACAGACAATTCATACATTCGACGATTTAGTAAATGAAAGGTAGTGGTAGGAGAACCACTTTTTGTTCTCTACATTTAGTCAAGAAAGCCAGAAAGCTTGCTTTCTGGAAACACATTGATAATTTAAAATAGCTGTAAAAATCGAGAATGACAAATCTGAATTAGAAGTTACTCTTTCTGTCGATCATTTAATTCTCAAGAAACACTTCGTGATAGACGCAAGGATCACGTAAAATATTTTGCTTCTTTTTAGTGAGTTAGAGATTATAAATGCGGATTTTGACGAAATCAATCAACTATCGACCAAATATTTACCTTTCGCCAAATACTCGAAAACAAAGTGGGAATACAATACCCCGGTACTTCAATTATTTATTGATTTTAGAAAGGCGTACGGCTCGGTTAGGAGAGAAACATTATACAACGTTCTTACAGAACTTGGAATACCGAGAATGCTAATTAGATTAATTAAGATATGTTCAAATTAATCCCAAAGTAAAGTCCGGGTAAGAAAACTTTTGTTCATGAGCTTTCACGTCGAAAATGGCCTGAAACAAGGAGCTGTGTCGTCGCCATTATTATTTAACTTTGTGCTGGAATACGCTATAAGGAAAATCAAAGATAGCAACCTGGGCCTAGAGTTGAACGGTATTCACCAGGTTATGGCATATGCTGATAATGTAAATCTAATAGGGGAGGATAGGAGAACAATAGAAAGAAATGTAGAGATCATATTAAACGCTTGCATGGACATGGGTTTAGAAGTAAATGCAGAAAAACCTAAATACATAGAAGTGCGTCGGAACCGTAATAGGGCAAATTGTGGATGCGTTAATATTTTAAATAATACTTTTGATAAAGTGGATACTTTCAAATATTTAGGATCAATATTAACAGACGAAAATCATATTCACGAACAAATTAAATGTCGACTAAAAGCAGGGAATTCGTGTTACTATTCGGTTCAAAATCTCTTGTCGTCGCGAATTCTGTCGAGGAATTTGAAGTTTAAAATATACAAAACTATAATCATGCCTGTTGTTCTGTATAGCTGCGAAACATGGTCGCTTACTCTAATGGAAGAACATAGACTGAAAGTATTTGAGAACAAGATCCTGAGACGAATATTCGGACCCAAGAGGAACGGGAATGGGGAATGGCGGAAACTTCATAACGAGGAACTACATAATCTATAAGGTTTACCCAACATTGTTAGGGTCGTCAAGTCTAGGAGGCTTAGGTGGGCAGTCATGTAGCTAGAATGAAAGAAAGTAGAAATGCTTTCAAAGTCTTGACTGGAAGACCAATCGGAAAACGATCATTAGGAAGACCTGGGCGCAGATTGGAGGACAATATTAAGATGGATCTCGCAGAGATAGGAATACAAATTAAAACTGGATCCAATTGGCTAAGGATAGAAATCAGTGGGTAGCTTTTGTAAACGCGGCATTGAACCTCCTGGTTCCATAGATCATAGTTAGTTAAGTTAGAGGCAGGCTTTTTGATAGTAACAGAATTGAAAATCTTTTAGACTTCAGTGCCAGAACCTAAATAAATGTGTTATTTCGGTTCTATTCTAGTATCAGAAGGGAAATATATTTCAAAATATTGGTTCTGTTTTCGAGACCAAAATCCACAGTGTTTTGGTTTCCGGTACCTTTGCATAAAAGTGGGAACAGAATCTAATTACAACCCAACACAACTATTCCAAAAACTACACTGTTTTGATTTCTGGAACCAGAACTTGAAGTTTCGATTAGGTGCACTTCTGAGAAAAGAACCAAAGTACATTTTTAGATGTATGTTCTGTTTACGGAATCAAAAAACACACTGTTCTCGATTTCGGTACCAAAACCCGAGTACCAGGTTTAATTCGATGCAGTTAAACTGGGAACATAACTTAAATATATTTCGAAGTAACCATTCTGTTCAGAAAACAGAAAAAACTTATAAACTGTGTTTTGGTAATAGAACCAAATATATTTATCATACTGATTTTGTTCAGGAAATCTTAAACAAAAGATTCATTAACTTATGTTTAGAATTGGTTTAATTCGAATAGGTTTTCTATTAATTATTTTTCAAATTGTTAATAGTACTACAAGGTAGAGCGTTAATGTTCTTCAAATGTTCTTTATATATTAAAATCAAATATTCGAAATGTATTCGTAGTTAGTCAGTTTAGGCAGTTAAAGAATGTTGAAAGGAAATTCAGCGAATTTGAAAAAAAAATATCCAAGGTGCATTCGAGGGTTATTCGCCGTATGTAGGCTACCAAATGTCACTATATTTTTGCATATCAACAATGAACTGTGTCCCGATGTCATAGCTTTATGGCCTCTGGAAAATATTATTCCCTTGTCGATTACTAGCCTTTTCAGAGTCAAAGTTTGATTGATTCAGATGGATTCGGATCTGAGAAAATTAGTTTCACTTCCAGAACAAAACGTTTGTAAAATCCATCTCCACCTACCGTTCTCGTTACCATTAACAAATCTAGTTAAATGTTTGTGAATTCATCGAGTATAAAAACGATAATGATGGACTATCATTAACAGCAAGCCATGCAAAATACAAAATAGGTTAGTGTGAACGAAAGGCGAATTATGATCGGTACTCGTCTAGTAAAAGTTCATATTACATTATAATCACAGATAAACTTAGTTATATATCTTACTTTGATGGACGCTAACAAATTTAAAATTTTATCAAAAGTATCAAAAGTTGAGACTTGCTGAAATTTTTAAGAATGTATTTACTAATGTATGTTTATTAACTCATCGCAAAGATGAAAAAAGATATTTTTTCTGCACCACATCGTTACACTTGATGAGACATGGATACATTATTATTTGGTTTAAAGTAAAGAGAGCACCGGTGTTGTAAAGACACATATTTGCCACTAAAGACGTTTTGCATTGTACCAAATGTACGTCATTCTAAATAGCTATATGAAGACCAATTATATTAGGTATATAGATTTCTGAAGGAAGAATAAAGTGTAAATTCCGAGTACTACTCTACCTTAAATTCTGAAAATGTCTGTAGGGTCAAGGATAAGAAATGTACAATGTTGCTTACAAAAGTACCTGACAAGGGACATCACCCAATTGTCCGGCTCCGATTTCAATGAAATTTTTATTGCTGATAGAGGACATGTATTCATTACTTGCGATGACAGAAATTTTTGCCATGGTGCATGTTTTCTATTTTTTAATAATTTTTAAAGGTTGTGATGTGGTTAATAGAGATTACTGCAGAAGTCCCTTACTACCCTTTGTAAACGGAGTGTTAATGAAAGAACAACCATGTAGATACGTATAGGGTCTAGGGGAAAGTCGTACGGTACGTATGACCTTGACGGCAGCCATCTTGAAATCCGCCATTTTGAATTAAGGTCAAGTTTTTAAAATGGGAATAGGGTAATATGATACATAATTTCGAACTAGAATTTAATCAGGAAGACAGTGGTGAAGTTAGTTTTAAGATGCGCCTATTTGGTGAAAAGTTACAAGCATATTAATTGTTTATACTTACTATGTGCTTAAGTCCCTTACCTCCGCTTCAAACCCGCGTATTAATGATAATAAGTGGATAATGGTTTCGGTAATACATATTATGCCTAGAGGGAAGTGATATGATAAGGGTATCATTGACGGCAGCCATCTTTAAATCCGCCATTTTGAATTAAAGTTAAGTTTTGAAAACTGAAAACCATAGCATGTGGCACCAAATTTTAATAGTAAATTTTCCCCCAAAGCCAATGGTATGCTTATTTTTGTTCTATAGTTCACCAGTATGAATTTATGACTGCTCTAATTTGCACGAAACGTCCATTACTCGATCTTTCAAATTGGCAACACTCCTAATTTTCATCGCATGTTTTAAGATTCCAACTGGCACTTTGCAATTGTTTCCATGGCTCATGTTTTCTAAATTTATTACATTTTTTTTAAGAGTTGCGATTTGTCAGTTCATGAATAGTGTTGGGTTAAGCATCCAGCAGTCTTTCTGAAGTTTGAAGACTTGCCATGTAATTATTAATTTCCTAGGGAGTGTAATTATTTATTTTAACCGAGAGTACATGAGGAACCTATGAACCTATGCGATGTAAAGAAATACAAATGAAATTATAAGAAGTTGGTGTAACACGAACTCAAAATTATCATGAAGTGTAGCCTACATGTTGCGCAAACGACAAACAGTATTTTTTTTTTAAATAAATACAACTTTACAATTTTATAGGAACAGCAACAAGGATAGAAAATATCAAAGAGACATAATATGACTGTTCCCAACACACTGTTTGTACCATGAACAAAATATGAAAACAGGTAACTTTTTTATAAAGAGGTGTAACTTAATTGAGTTCCCGATTGAAACTGATTATAAATCTTACAAACATAAACCATCGACAACAATCGCTAGAAAACGAATGACTTTTTTGTCTGACTAGCTAAAATATTGCCATAGAAAATAAATATAAAACAAAACAAAAGACCATTGATTTACACAACAATCATATTTCGTTTCCTTTTCTGAAGTAAATTTTCAACTTATTTCTCGTCTCATCTACTATCCATTACAAGCTACGTCTCCGGTATTACGTGAATGCAAAGTTGGAGTTCTTTCGTTCTGCGATGATTCATGTCAGTAAACGAGTTTTTGAAGGGCAGGTATAGGAAATAAATAATTACATTGTCTATGAAATTAATAATTACATGGCAAGTGTTCAAAATTCAGAAAGATTGCTGGATGCTTATCCCAACACTATTCACGAAGTGACAAATTGCAATTCTTAAAAAAAATGTCATAAATTTAGAAAACATGAGCCATGGAAACAATTGCAAACTGCCAGTTGGAATCTTAAAACCAGGAGCGTCATTTCAGATTTTGCTTTGGGGGGGGGGCAAGATCCCTTGATATAAGTAAAATTTCGCGTTTTTTCACTGATTTACTACTATTCTACTGATAAAATCTATATACATCTCAAACTCAGGGGGGCAAATGCCCCTCCCTGCCCCCCTAAATGACGCCCCTGCTTAAAACATGCGGTGAAAATTAGGAGTGTTGCCAGTTTGAAACATCGAATAATGGACGTTTCGTGCACATTAGAACAGTCATAAATTCATACTGGTTAACTATAGAACAAAAATAAGCATACCATTGGCTTTTGGGGAAAATTTACTATTAAAATTTGGTGCCACATGCTATGGATTTCAGTTTTCAAAACTTGACCTCAATTCAAAATGGCGGATTTAAAGATGGCTGCCGTCAATGATACCCTTATCATATCACTTCCCTCTAGGCATAATATGTATTACCGAAACCTTTATCCACTTATTATCATTAATACGCGGGTTAGAAGCGGAGGTAAGGGACTTAAGCACATAGTAAGTATAAACAATTAATATGCTTGTAACTTTTCACCAAATGGGCGCATCTTAAAACTAACTTCACCATTGTCTTCCTGATTAAATTCTAGTTCGAAATTATGTATCATATTACCCTATTCCCATTTTAAAAACTTGACCTTAATTCAAAATGGCGGATTTCAAGATGGCTGCCGTCAAGGTCATACGTACCGTACGACTTTCCCCTAGACCCTATACGTATCTACATGGTTGTTCTTTCATTAACACTCCGTTTATAAAGGGTAGTAAGGGACTTCTGCAGTAATCTCTATTAACCACATCACAACCTTTAAAAATTATTAAAAAATAGAAAACATGCACCATGGCAAAAATTTCTGTCATCACAAGTAATGAATACATGTCCTCTATCAGCAATAAAAATTTCACTGAAATCGGAGCCGAACAATTGGGTGATGTCCCTTGTGAGATTCGAGACGGCTGCTAGAAATGTGATTGTTATTGACTGATTGCATCATAGCCCACCCAACCAACGTGACTACATTTCCATGTAGCTGACATTTCTTACTTATCTGATGACATTTTTCGAAATCCATTGTTTGTTTTTGTGTTGTTTGTTTAATTAAATTTAGCACATGTTTTTCAGCATTGAGCCTGTATAACACGTAGACAGTTGAAGTGGTATGGGCTTTATGCGCAGTGGATCAGCCAGCCACTCGGGTCACAGATTGAAATCGTAAACCAGTGATGTGTAAAGTAGACCCACGGGCTAGATGTGGCATAACCTCTGTTCTCACAAATGAAAAATAATATGGCTCTTTCAAAACAGTTGTATTAGAAACAATGAAATACGATTATATAACATTATTCTGAGAATTAGTACATCCCAGTTCCATTCCGATTATGAGAGTTTTCAATCATAAATAGGGATTATTATTACAAGAATTTTGTAAATATATCATTGTTGTCAATAAATTTACATTCCTAAAGTTTTTCTCTCCTTTTATCTATCCTAAAATAGTTTGCTGGTCATTGTTTTGGCCATAAGTAAACTGGCCCGTAATTCAGAAAAACTTGCATTTGCATGCTCCATCTAGATTCTCAATACAATATTCAAAACTGTTTCGAAGAGAGGCATGGGATACGCCTATTACTGCGATTTGCCGGCAGACATCTCCTGGTTATATCTACTGGTAGAGAAAGCTTCCCTCGATAATGGAAGTCTATCGGTATTTGCAGTGTCGGCAACGAAGTGTCTCGAGCCAAACTGTAACCTAGGTTTGGTGCCAGGAAGCATCCTGGCACTTTAAGATAACAAACATTAGCAGTGTAATTACAACCTAGCAGTTTTCAACCCATTTTTGAAAACTTTTAAGAGACAGAAGGGGTATAATCCCAGACCTACCTACCTCAAATTATAGCCCAGATACCACCTGCATTACTGAAGCCCAATACCTAGTGCAGCTTGCCCATTTTGAAGTAGGGCAAACTCTTCTAAAGAAGAAATACAAACCACTGTGATGCGCTCAATGTTCTCCCAGGATCCCGTCCACGAAACGTGTGCACATTACCAACTAATCTAGTGGAAAGGGCACTTCAAAGAAGTTCACATGACATAATTAAGGCAATTCTCTATTGATTTGTGACAATGCTATGAGAACAGGGAACCTCACAATCATGTCGGAAAGTGTCTTGCAACGAAAAAAAACTTATGACACTTATTTTTTGACAAGAGCACCTCGGTCTGTAACGGTTAAATATGGGATGTGCTCTGTAGTTACGCCTTGCCGGATGATTACGGGTTGCTTATTTAGAAATACCTTAACACACCTTATGCACAGAATGAGTATACCAAAGGTTTCACTAGTAATTCCCTCTTCGTTCTGTTCGAATTATAGCTGCATTAATGCACTAGTTTCAACGACGTATCAAACGGGATGACAACCTTTTATACAATTTATATCTTAACTCCTTACAGCGGGAATCGAACATTGAAATCCCTCTCCGAAGTCACGTCTACTATATAACAACTAGGAAGTTCAAAGGCTATGTCGGAAAATTCTGCAACTTCAGAGCTGTCTACGAGATAAATCAGTCTGGATATAATTTCGACATCCTTCGTACATAACTACACTCTGAAATAATTATACCTGTCATTTAGGTAGCGGTTTAGTCCTTGACGGAAAACTTCAGGTGTCAAGATGTGTTGTAGCATTCTTATGACTGAAGCACCTGTAAGAAAAAGAATAATTGTCTGGGTGTTATTATTGCTAGACAGACAAGTAGTAGGATTTTTCTTTAATTATTTGAGTATTATAATCAAATAAGAATTTTAATAAGCTGTATCATGTGTACTCATATGAAGAAGTTTTGTTCGTATGGCGTAATATTTTCTAAATTATTTTTGAAACCGGAAGTGTTAGTAGATTTTAATATAGAAAGATTGGAATGGATATGACTAATATTCATGAGACGCTTAATTAATTACAGAAGACCGATTTTCTCTAATTATTACCGTTTCTACCCTAAAACATTCGACGTTAAATCTAGCAGTGATTTATTTCTAGCAATTTTTGATTTGAATAAGCAGTTAAGAGGAAACGAGCAGTTTGAATAAGCAGTTAGTACCTATTCTTAGAACGCTAACTAGGTGTCATAACTTTTCGTCATCTTTTATCGTTTTTGCTCTACGTAGATCAATATTAAAACCGGAAGTTGCAGTATATTTCTACCACTTCCTGGTTTAATAGATTGACTTAAGGGTAGAAACGTATGCACTCTTGGGACAGTAATCGATTGCAAAACATCTTTTTTAGCAATCTGTTCCTATTCTCACTCTATGAAGATCAGAGCTAAAACCGCAGTGGTTGATTTGTGACACTTTCGATTTAGTGCAGTGATTAGAGTGGAAACGAAATATATTCTTCGGATTCTTAATTGATTACATAAGACCACTTGTCGCTATCTATTATTTTTTTTTATTTTATAGCAATTAACGTTAAAACCGGAAGTGGCTGAATGCTGAAACTTCTGGTTTTAATAGAGAGATTAGAGAGCAGATTAGTGTATTCTATTGACGACACTTAATAGTAATACTATTATTACTATTATGATTACGAATGCTAGTGCTAATTCCACTATTTCTGCCACTGCTACTACTATCACTACTACCACTAGTGCTACTACTCATTACTATACTAATACGACAGCGAATACCACTACTGCTATTACTAGTAATACCAAAACAAAGCAATGAAAATGAAATCTTTGACTTTTACGTCCGACAGTTATCCCGGCTAGGCTAAAGAATATATGGTGAATGAATAAAGTGGGAGGAAACGGGAAAACTCCGAGAACCCCTCTCCCACATGGTGTTTGTCCACCACATAGTTCACTTGACAAGAACTGGGATCGAACCAGGGACCCCATGCACCAGAGGTGAACGCTCAACCACTGACCCACCGTTCCAGAACACCTAATTGACCCTGGCGTCTTGGTGATTTATGTGATCAATATACAGTATTTTGTTATATTTGTAGTATCATATTATAAACAATACATTAACATGTAGCACCATTTGGTATTTCCCTTGCTTATTGAACATTACTACAAATTGCGATGATCTTAGGAGCACGCCAGTTTACGGTTTTGGCCTCCGTGGTCTAATGGTAACGTACCAAATTCTACTTAGTAAGTCAAGTACTTGACTTTATCATACGTTCTTTAGGTAACTATTGTACAGGGCGTAGGGCAGCAAATTTCCAGATGCAGCAAATGTTTAAAACGCAGGTTTGAACTACGATATGTGCACGAAGGAAGGTTTCCACGATACTGAAAGATAAGGAAGGTCTATACTGAAAATAATGTTGGTACCACAATGTGACTCAGTTTTCGCGTTCCGGCGCTAGAAGTTGAGGAAATTGATTATTGGCTGCTAGTGTAATCTGTGCATTTATTTATACACCCTCCTCATTGCTTGAGTACAAAATTAAACTGGATGTGATCGCATTATTCAGACGTATAATGAATACGAATCACTAGGGGAACTAAATTTTCTTGGACTGAGGGGCGTAAAACAAATAAATACAAAACTGGTAAATAGAGTTTGAAACTATCTTTATTGATCACATATAGAAGGTTTTTATTACTTGTAGTTGTGAAAAGAATATTTTGTAATTTAATATTATTTGGAAAACCTTAACTGGGTTAAGATTTATAATGATTAAAATACCTAATAAATCATAAGTTTTTTTTTTCTCCAAATTTACTTACCTTTGACTGATTGGCGTAGCATCAACAAAGTGATAGGATTCTTTAACATTAGTTTGGAGTTTGTATCATTTTTAAGTTACGCACATAAAGTAATCATTACTACTAATACGTACGTCACTCTTTGAAACATCGAACACTTCTGAACAGGACAGGAGTGTGGTATGGCTTAAAAGTTAACTCAAGTTTGTTTCCCCAAAAGTGTTAACTGTCTCATTACCAACATCTACTGTGGCATAATTCTTAGCTATTTTAGAGGACCAATCTCTATTCAGCCTTCTGATCTCGACAAAAGTGGAGAAGAAAATGCTCTCTCTCGGAACTTTAACTTTGTTTTGTTTTACTTCAGATAAAGTTGAATGAAGTATAAATTAACTAGCTAATTTTCATGCTAACTAGATAATTTGCTCTGTGAAAGTTAATCGGGATCACTTCTATCCAAGGTTAGATTAGGATCACTCTACCTCTACCTTCGTTCACTAAAGCAATGGAAGAGTATGACACAACTAGTTTCTACACTGAAGTATTAGTTAGCAGCTGATAAATGATAGCCCATTTCTAAAACTTCTATTTGTTAAGATTTATCAACAATTAATAAAGTTTCTTTGGTAACACAAAGAATATTAAATTTGAATATACGTTCTCTAGCATAATTGAAAAGTAATGAGGAAAGTGGACCCATCCGCGCAAGAAGATTCTGTAAAGTTAGCTTCACATATGATTAATTTGTAGATGGAAATATTAATTATCAACTACAAAAAGACGAAGCAAACTCCTAAACTTTATATTCGTGTCACTACTATATCAGCCTTACTGGTAACGTTCCTTTTCTAATACAAAAGCTTGCTTCTAACTCGATCGTAAATTATAAGTTATGAGAAAGGAAACGAAGACGCCAAAAATAATAATAATAACCTGAAAGATAGTTTGAAATTTACAACTTTTGAGGTTCAATTTTATTTTTATATAATGTTAGCACCTATTTTTTCCATTGACTTGGGTTCTTATAAGTTTCACACAGGCTACAAAGCTGAAATGTAGAAGGTAGTATCAAATATCATAAGAAAGAAACACAACTTGTAACATAAATATTGTGCTGGTAATATATTGAATTGGTACTGCATTAACACCACATAAAAGGGACTCACTATATAGTTCATGTTAAGCATCCCTCAAATATATAAAACCTGTAGAACAGTAACTGTGGTCTTATATATATATATATATATATATATATATATATATAGATAGATAGATAGATAGATAGATAGATAGATAGATAGATAGATAGATAGATAGATATAGATATAGATATAGATATATACGTTTTTACATACCTTTCTGGTATGTAATATGTTGAAACATTTTAAGTGGCGTGCTCACATTCCTTGAAATAGGTAAAGTTTTAAGTGTTGAATCCGGAGAAAACACGTCTTGGATTTGTTTTATTAAGAACTGTTGATCATATTTATATCCAGGATCAACCTAAAAGAATGACATGAAAGAATAAAAGAAAGAATAACATGAAAGAATAAAAGAATAATACGAAGTTATGTTAATAGATCATTCTTAGAACTAAAGGAAAGAACTTTGAATACGGACCCTATAAAATATTCTCTAAATAAAAACAACAATATTAACAAATCTCAACAAAAGCGCTAAAAAGCAAAATATAATATAAGCGCTGAAAGGCAGAAAATAGTAAAAGTAAAGTGCATAAAAGCAGAAAATACTTCATTTTTCTTATCTTTAAAAAACTATTGAAGTTTGTGCTAAGCCTAGTGAATTATTGCCTGAAAATTATCATTGAAACTAATTATATGTTCAGTATTAATTTGTTTGAATTTCCACATAATTCATTATTTTTATACGTAATAATCATGAATTATTAGCTGCTTTTAAGTACCTCAATGTTATTATTTCCTGTTTGTAATGGCTTTTATTATTTTCTACTATTTAGCGCCTTTGTTGAAGTCGGTATATGTTGTTAGTTTTTAAATTTTAATTTCCAGTTTTTAGTGTTTTTGAAATCGATTGCTTTTCTTTTAACTTTGTTTCAATTTTTGACATTTCTGTTATCTCAATACTTTAGTTAGATACTTAAACTAAAGGTTGGGAACTAACCTCCTATAAAATAGATCATTCTTAGAAACACGTGTACTAACATTATCGTCTCTTGAGTATCATGGCTAACTCCAAAGACTGTAATCAGAGGCTGATAATAAAATCATTGAAACCTGTGAGAAAGTATACTCTTTAAAACCAAAACGGAATAATTAAAGTTGGTGCATATACACTCATGTCCAAAATGATTGTCGCATATCTATAACTGTCTTCTTGTAAGAATATAATTTGATAATAATTTTGCAGGGTACTTTTAATACTGATACTATGTGTATAATCGGAAAATGTATATTTGTGGCAAATTTCACAGGAAATTAATTATAAATAGGAAAATTTGAATGAGTAAAGCAAAATGTTGCTAAATAGGCAAGGAAGATTTACTTTCGTTTTATGGTTCTTATTTAATGCTCTTTTGACATGAAATTTGCCACATACATGTCTTTGCCGATTATACATATACTAACATTATAAGAAATACCGGGCGAATGCATTATCAAATCATATTCCTACAACAACATATGTATATGTTCTCGACAAAGTAGGTTAATTACGATATTAGCACAGTGTCATTCAAAAGTTTTATAGTCTACCTATGAAAATTATTATTAGATCATTATGCAATTTAGCTGGGGACACAAGCAAAGAACACGCTTTGAAACAAACAATAAAAGAATAATCAAAACCAGTACACCTATATCGAAATTATGTGTGATGATACAAAAATTATTGTACGAACACTGTCAGACATGTAGTTTCATGATGTAACTTAGAAGACTGTTGTTAGATCCTTATGAAGTTTATATGGAATCACAATTACAAAACACTCTTTCAAACAAACAAAACAATGATAGAATATTCAAAATCGGTGTAACTTTATCGAAGTTATGAGTGATTATATGTAAAATGATAAACACCGTCAGGTATTGAAGAGTTTCGTGATTTAGCTCCGAATGGTATTGTTACAGCCTTATAGAGTTTCAGTGGAACCAAAAGGAAAGAAGCTCATCCAAATCGGTGTACATATAGAGAGAGTCCCTCCAGAATAAAATAGACACGCGATTTGGAACATCTAGTATTGGAAGTCTCTATAGAGCAGATGCGTTTAAATCCGTAACAAGTGAGTTAGAGAAATACAGGATGGACTTATTTTAGAAGCTGAAGAAGTTAGGTGGAAAGGAAGTGCAAGCGGAACTGTTTTACCAATTATAGTTTGAACAGGTTCTTCGTTCACGAACGAATAATATCAGCAACTAAGTTGGTTGAATTTGTTAATGGCAGACTTTCTTCTATTACTCTTAAAAGACGGTGGTGTGATATTATTGTCGTAAATGTACATGTCCAACAAAAGAACATAATGACAATGTAAATGATATTAAACGGGAATTTGACTATAAAAATTCTATTAAGGAATGTCAATTCCAAGGTAGAACGAGAGGGTATTTTCAAACTGATTATGAAGAACGAAAGTCTACACGAGGAAAGTAATGATACCGGTGTTAGACTCGTGAAGTTTCCAACATCAAAAAAACTTATTTCTGGGAGGAGTACAAAATTCCCACATCGCGACTTTCATAAATATAGTAGGACCGCCTCCCCAGACACATAATTTATCACCTTTTAATAACTAGAAGAAGACAATCTAGTATAACTGATGTTCGCTCGTTTAGATGAGATGAATGTGAGTACCTGGTGGCAGGTATAATAAGAGAGTTATCGTTAAATAAAAGAAATATTCAATATCTGAAAACTGAGGGATTTCACTTAAAGAAATTAGAGGAGAGCCAGGTGAAAGAGGAATACACCTGCTCATCCCATAACAATAGTTAACAATAATAACGTAAAACCATTATCTTTACACCATTATTCTCTTTTGTGCGTTTACCACAGTTTATTACTAAAGCATTGTTTAAGTTGGGTCATCGAAAGTTTCTTTCTAAATCTTAAAATATTAATAATACTAATAAATATTGAAGATTTAATAATTTTGCAAAACTCACTTGGGCAGAGCCATAAGGCAGGAAATATTAGATTTTCAAGAACCAGCATTTCACGTAAATAAAATGACTAAGTACCTTTTCAATAAACATCAACTGACTTTCACACAATCATTTATAATCCTGTTACTTACTTTATACAAAGTGCACAATATTGGTAATCTTAAAGCCATAGTCGTAGTAACAAAACGTTATTGTCCATTAATAATAATTTTGGACCAATGTAGAAAGAGAAGGAAGGGTATAGTTAATAGCGTTAATATCTTCTAGTGTAAGACACACACTAAAAATTAGAAACAATTCTGCAATTCATATTTTCGTTTTACATTCATAGAATAGATTTTGTTGCACTCGTTTCCCTGTAAAAGGTTCTCGATATACTACCACTTCATTCGTACCTACAGAGGAAATACATCAGTAAATATTACCAAGACATTTTAGAACGAATTTTAAAATTCCCTTATGGTCGCCATACATGACATTTTATATAAAGTTATAGTGACTGCAGAGGAATGAATTGGGACATATCATAATATATGTAGAAAGAACATGATACAATGTATACATTGTTAAGATTCCATGAAGATAAGCAGGAAATATTTAAAATTTAGTAGGTGTTTCATTCCTTCTTTAAAAATAAAATGAAATGAAATCTTTCAGTTTTAAATCCCACGGTTTTCCCGGCTAGGCTAAAAGAGTAAGTGATGAAGAGAAACGAATGAAATTAAATATTTTGGAAACGTATAACTATTTTTGTTGTAGATTATTATTATTATTATTATTATTATTATTATTATTATTATTAGTAGTAGTAGTAGTAGTAGTAGTAGTAGTAGTAGTAGTAGTAGTAGTAGTAGTAGTAGTAGTACACTAACAGCACAATTACATAGCAGGTATATGCCTATCATGTTCCCTCAGGTACAAGGGAATGTGTCCAGTATGTGCCTTATGTACCTCTGAGAGAGAAATCACATGGATGGCAAGTGATAGTCACAGTCTATGTCTGCCCCTAGCCGCATTCCTGACATGTACCTGGGGATGGTGCCTAGTATGTTCTAGGTATGTTTCCTATGCCATAAGCGTGAATGAATCACAAAATACTCTCCCAAAATATGTTAAATCGCCTATATGCGTAATGGGCTTGCGTTAAGGTGAGTGTGATAAACACTTTAAACAAGTAAAAATCTACCCCAAGGTTGGCAAGAACCATCAACCTTCGGATTACTGGCCGCGTGCTCTTCCGACTTAGCCACCTAGGCGATGAAGGGAACATCGCTTGTAGAAGGATAAATTGTTGAGTTCTTTCGAATTTGGCTAATCAGAGTGCTCCTTTAACCAAACTATAATCGTTTGGGATAAAATAAAATCTGCTCGCCATGTAATTTTATAACAAACTTACGACTGTCTATTTACTTTCTTCCATATTCACTTTCAAATGATAAGCGAAAGTTGCCATCTAATAAAGTTGATGCGTTTGTTGTTTCTAGTACTCAATCGCTTAGAACAAGAAGCAAAAATTGCATTAAATGTGGGAGATGAATTTAGAACACCTAACTGTCACATGCCTTGCACATCTTGTGTTGTCAGGGTATTTGAAACAGTATGTACCTAAATGACGTACCTAGAACATGACAGATATATGTTCCAAGTGATGACATAAAAGCAAATGACTCTTAGAGTGCGAAACTGAGACAGATATATTCATGCTATATTTGTGGTACAGCGGGGGACACTTCTAAATGGTACAGCCATATGGAGATTTACGGCTAAGGTGTACCATTTAGAAATGTCCCCCGCTGTACATAGTGGCAAATATCAATTAGGTGTAACAAGTACCTAAAACTATAGGTAGCTGAAGTACATACTTATCACATGAATATCATATGTGCCAATGTCGGGTACCTAAAAAATAGCTGGTACACATAAATGACACATGCCTAGCACATCTTGTGCTGTTAGGATAGTAGTATCATTGATGAAATGACTTTCTTTGGAAACAGTAATATTTATAGTTCAACAAAATGTAAAGCAAATAGATTATCAACAGATAAAATGTATTATCTCAACTACTACCAACATAGAAAAAGACATTTAAAATGTAAACTAGACTTACTGCATTGACGACAATGTGCTGAAAGAAATTAGCAAATCCTTCATTGAGCCAAAGGTCACTCCACCAATGCGTCGTTACTAAATTTCCAAACCATTGATGCGCTTGTTCATGACCCATTGTTCCAATAATATTTTGCTTAATTCCAATATCGGAATCAGAAGGGTTATAAATGAGAAAGTATTGCCTGGAAACAACAATGTATTAAATCGCATTATTCAAAGAAAATTAACATCGTTGAAATCATACTGAAAATTTCTGAGAGTTGGGAAATTTATAAACAACTCCACATGTTCCCTATAACACAAGAATAAATTAGATTCTTATACTATTGATACAGAAAATCGAAAGCCTAAACACTACCTTTTATCCCATTTATCTATGAAGGTAATACAAGAAGAAATACGATATTCATACGATTAAAACGGGAATTGAACTTTTAAAGTGAACATTTCAAAATTTAACGTGTTTAGAATTGTAACAATCGCAGCTCCTTTAATTGCAATGATTAGCTGCAGAAGCTCCAAGTGTTCTAGTGCACTTATACCTATATCCTACTGATTTGAAATTAGTAAATTCTATTAAGGCGTATAAGTCAAAATCTCTCTTAATTTTGACATTTGGTTAAGAGCACTCTTATAATGCATCACCCGATGATGGTACATTGCACAGCATTGATGCTATATACTTATATTCTAATACTGGTGTGGGGTCTATTCTTTTATATTAGCTCCAGCACCTACGGCTGCATCATATTTTTTTTGTCAGAAAGTATAACGTTAGTTGATGTCCAGACTCTGCGATAGAACTGAATATATGTAAAGATAACGAAGGTATACAAATATTTTGTTACATGAGGCAGCCAATATTTATTGTTCTTGTAGTTAAATTACGATACTTTTAAAAAGACAAAACAAGACAAGAAATTTAGAAAGAAAGAAAAAGGGAGAGAACTTAGAGGAAAGAAAATAGAGCTGGAGATAATACAGATAATTTGGAGGGGAAATTATGCGAGAATGTACGAGATATCAAGTTTAATTATACATTATATGCAAATATTGCGGATATACAAGAAATACCATTCATTAGTTCTGAGATTGTATACTGTATATTGTTTATCGGAAATAGCAGAAAGTCAATAAATCTAAAATTTTCTGCACTAATTAAGCTGATTTTAATTTCATTACTTGGTAGTATTACTGTAATAACTGTTATGCTTATAAATGCATTTTCCCTATTTCTTTATTATATTCCTAATTTATAAACTATGTTACTAATTATTAGTTGAAACATTGAATTATCTTCTACTGTAAAACAAAACTAAGCATCTTTATAAGGAAAAAATTAATTAATCGTAGACCTTAATTGAGTTAGAAATATAAATATTTATAATTTTACACTCTTAATCATGGCCTTTAGTGTAAATTATCTTATCGCTAAATTATGCTGTATGAAATCTACAAAATTAAATCGTAAATAACACAAATATTTATTTTATTAATTAAGCAAATATGTTTAAGTAATTTCAGAAGTTCTCTCAACTTATATTATTTATTTATTAGCTTCTTTGTTTTATTACTTACGAGTACGTGATCAATCCCCAATTTTCCATGGCCCCACCTTTTATAGGAAGTGCTACTGAATCCAACTTTGGAAGGGTGAATGGTATTCCTAAATATTCACTTAGGACATCTAAAAGTTTAGGACCAACATCTAATGCATATTCTGTGTCGTTTATCAGAGCAGGTTGAGCATAAATAGTGTAATTAGAACTACTGGAGGCAGAAGCAAAGTCTGACACCAGAAAAGCAACCAGATAAGAAGACATATACGGAGATTCATCAAAGGTATCTAAATAGTATCCAGGAATATCCGATCTGAAATAAGAAGCAATAATTATAATGTACTTTCAACTTTAAAGAAATGGATTTCATATACAGTAAACTGTGGTAAATAAAGAGGAAAGATAAACGCAAAAGTAAAGTTGTTTCTCATAATGAAGTTTTGGAAACATAATCACATTTCCAAACTATTCATTGGTAATCCCCAATTAATTCCAAACAAAAGTGTAGAATGAATTATACATTTCCAGTGTATAAGTTATGATTATAATAACATAATCAAATTCATCCTATTATAGAAAGCTATATGTACAGATTTTTTCGGTAACAAAACAAGAATTGTTATTATCTCCTAGAGCGTGCCATAACTAAGTAACTATCAAACTACTCTATTAAATTAAGTAAACATTCTGGAGTATTTACCTTCTTGAAATTCAAGTTACTTAGTCTTTAATCAAGAAATCCCTGAACAATCTTGTTGCAAGTTTTTCCTTTTTCCCCATGCTATTAATGAAATATGCACAACTATTTAGCACCTTAGCAGAATTAAATAAGATGAATAGAAATATTTAATTAAAGTTAGATATACAATGCTTTAGAATGTACGTACTAGAACTAAGAAAAAGAAGCATAGAATTTGAAGACAACGAAGTTCGTTGCAATAAGTCTTTTAGTATAATGTCTGATAATGTAATTACTCTATTAGGACAGTAGAAGTATATATTAAAAGGAATTACAAATTCTTTGTGTTTTTTAAACTTACCAGGAAACTTTTTCTGGTGTCATCCGAAATGTGGAACGAGACTATGGTCAATCGATTTGTGTTAGTGAACACGAAAATCCATAGGCGGAAAAAAGCTCGATCGCAAACGTTTCGTATTTATGAGAGGAAGAGTTGGGGCACTGCCAACACTACACGTTGTGGATAATGAGACGAAATATGGCGCGAGTTCGATGAAAATATGCATAGAAGCACAGTTAAACATATACTAAAATGTGACATTACATTCGACAATACTTTGATAACTGAGGGTAGAGGCATAGGGAGGAAAAGGAACGCGGTTAAAGTCGAGTACAGCATAGGGGAAAATAACCATAGAAGGTATGAACACTTACGAGCCGGACTTAAGGGGAACAGCATAGTAATATAGTCGAGAGATGCATTTTATTTCTTACATTAACAATAATAACATATATTAAATGAATTATTGCAGCTCCTGTGGTAACTTACTTAAAAGTGCTTAAAAGAAACTATTAATAACACGTTCGCTCCCGTGCTTACGTGGTTATAAAAAATCCAATCACTAAAAGTTTTGTACCTTTTAGGAGATGTATATCAAGTAGTGAGTAAAAGGTAGACCTGTGAAATTTGCGCATGTCAAACACATCTTTAGACAATTGTTTTTAAGATGAATACTACATTTATTTGTATTGTTGGTTACAATTGATACAACACCGTTTAAAATAGATTCTCTTTTTCTTACATCAAATAATTTTAACAAACTGAAATATGAAGTACAAAAGGCGATAAACTTTATATTTTTATAATGATTAGGTAAAACCGCTACAAAGTTGCACAAAGAAATCGTTTCCACTTCATGTGAAATGTGCAAAAGATATCAACATAACAAAAAGAAAACATTTATAAATAGTTTTCTTTTCTGTAGTTTCGTTCGACATACTGATGCACGCAGAAAGCAACACGACAGATGAGGAAATAAACCGAAATGTAATATTTTAAAACTTGTATTGAATGTGTTACGAACATTTAATTTGTGTTTATTAGTATTCTATCTATTTTCGCTAGTAAATACCTTTTTCTGCTAATGTCTTTTGAGAATATCTAAATCATTATGTCTAGAAATTAAGAACCTCACCGCCAAAACCAGTCAAGTATTAGCTTATTCAGAACATTTGCTGTTTGTTCTCTATTGACTTTTATGCATTCACACAATTCTCCTAAATAAGAGTAAAACAAGTTTAGCTCAAAACATGTAACGAATTAGTTTATATTTATCAGCAAAGTACATCTAAACAACACAACTAGCAACAGATTTCAGCTTATAAGATGTTTCTGCAAGACTTAAAGTAAATAATGTTTTCTTTCAGGTGCAATTCTGATAAATTTTCCATACAACTGACAACGAACAACAATTAACCACTCGCCGAAGATTTTTTAGAGATGCAAACTTACAACCAGACCCTAACTCGGGTTTCGTCGACTTACATTACAAAAGTATCCCGAGTTCTCCTATGGCTTTGGATCGAAAGTGGTAACTTAAATACAGTAGTTATTTAGACTTTTAAGAAAGGTTATTATTGTGGGAACATACTTCAGAAGTAAGTCAAAGATTCTCCTGACGAGTATTAGAGAATCATTGCTTTATTATCTAGTAAACAAAACAATCCATATTTTGTATTTGAAGTGTAAATCTCAAAGTAATATTAAACACAAAATCATTTCATATTCTACAGACTACTTTATAACTGAGAATGTAACTCTTAAGATCAAGGTGTAAAATCATATTTTATAGAACGTCGGAAAACTACTGTGATAAAATTAGATTTAATTTGGAATTTTCTATTGCTTCCTCGGTTTATTGCGTTAAGTTAATATGTTGGAATGAAAAATAATCTTCAAAAGAATACGAGTGTTCTTTGTGAATAAAAAGATATTTTTCAATCACCATAACCAAATGCCTATTACAGTTAGATGACTGACAGTTAACCTATAAGTATTGTCCCTGAGAATAGAAGCCGAGAACGTCAAAGAACTCTCCGCAGTACCAGTAAAATATGAAGTTCAAGAACGGTTAATGTAGAAAATTTAATAAATGAAGCGTTGATGGCAAGATCTTTTCTTTCTTTCTTTCTTTCTTTCTTTCTTTCTTTATTTATTTATTTTATTTTTGGAAAAAGGAAATTAAGTCATTTCCGTTAACTTGAACCATAAGTTGTTGGATGGGAAAGTTGCGTACACCAGAGTTTAAAAGAGGCCAAGAGATGGCAACACACAGAATGTCGTAAATTCGAACTCAAGATGATCCTGCAGGGCAAAGTGGCGTAAGTCAGACAACATTCGACAAGAGGCACTTTACAAAGGACCTCGAGCGTAGCCACCGATATAAAGACCTGTGGACGAAAATGTGACGTCATCATCGGTAGGGCTATCACATTACAATGGAGGAAAACTTGAAAGCCCATTACATTAAAAATGGCTCAAACGATTTACATGAAATTTGCTGATGAAACGTTTCTTGATACGGGAAATGGATCTACCTTGGTCTCAACTTTCGAAAAACTTGTTCAATGGCGTTTTTGGGCGCATCAATTAGGGGGCGCCTCACTTCCATTACAAAAACAACAAAGAATGTTCACCAATTTTCTGAAAATGTATTGTCTCGTACAAGAAAACAATTTAGGTATGGATCAATTATCTACAATTACATTAGTGGCGTTTTGGGGCGCTTCATTTTAGGGGCGCCTGAATTATATTCCAAAAAGAACAAGCTATATACACAAAATTTTTCTCAAATGCATTTTCGCATACAAGAGTGTGTTTCAGCTAAGTTTCAAGTTACGCAAATTAGTTCAGTGGAGTATTCGAACTTTATTTCGGAGTGGAAAAATTTAAACTTAAAATAGTTCCTAAGATCATCATGAAATTTTGTAAAACTACCTTTTTTGAGTGTAGTAAAGAGATTTAGCTTAGTCTCAACTTTCGACAAAACTTGCTTACGGGCCTTTTTGGGGCGCTTCATCTCGGAAGTGCCTCAATTATATTTAAAAAATAAAGGATCTCCAAGAAAATTAGTACAAATGTGTTGGAGCGTATAAGAAAACGATTTAGTCATGGTTCAACTACCATAAATCACTTTATGGAGTTTTCGAGCGCTTCCATTATATTTCAAAATGAACAAACTATCTTCACAATATTTTATGCACATGCGTTTTCAGGTACAAGAAAACGATTTAGCTAAGACTCAAGTGCCGCAAAATTAATCCAGCATCATTATTGGTAGGCTCAAGATTTCATAAAAAAGCTCTTATGATCATAGTTTACTCCCAAATTTCAAGAAATTAATTTGGAGACATTTTTAGAACTTAAAGTACTAAAATTTTTAGCTTAGAAATCGATCAAACTATCTTCGTAAACTAGAAAAGTCAAATGTTTTGCGTGCGAACTAGCTATTGGAAAGATCAAAATACATAAATTATCTATCGTGAATATTTCGGCATATAATGAGACTATCTGTAGATCCTCCTAGAAAAAAACTTAATGTACACAGCTTCAGTCTTTTTATTAAATTTAAATACAAAATTAGCTTTGATTCTATTTATATAATGCATCATATGGAAACGTAGATATAAGAAACATGTTATCAAAGGAATTACTGTACATCAATAACAACCAAAATTCGCCTATTACCTGAAGAACAAGTGTCTTTTACAAAGTGAGTACTGGAGATGAAAGTGTAGTAGAGTAACAGCTCCGACCAATGAAATTGTCACATCTGTTACCTTCTCTCTTTACTTTTATTGTAACACTGATACCAATACTATTTTCTTTAAAAAAAATATGGCATTTTTCTTAAATTCTGCATTTATTTTGCATTATTCATTTTATTTACACTATTTTAAATTTTATAACTTAGAAATCTTAGAGTTCTAAAATAAATAAAATATTCTAGCATAAAAGTGAATAATTATTCTAAAGTTATATACCATTTGAGAAAGCAGCAAAAATATTCCAATTAATTACAGAAATTATACATCAATGAATGATTTTAACGAACTAATTAATATATATATAAAAGAAAGCAAATATTTTAACCTGTGTGTTGCGCTTTGGGGTATTTTCTCCTACAATATTTCGCAAACTTCAATGTTTGCTTATCCATTTAGTCTTATTCTCCGCACTACTTGTTCAATTTTTTAATTCATATTTTTATACAGAGAGAGAGAGAGAGAGAGAGAGAGAGAGAGAGAGAGAGAGAAAGAAACGAAGAAAACATTAATGAAGGAATTCAACAAGTAATCTGAAGAAAAAGACTAGACGGATAAGGAAACTGTGAAGTTTGCGAAACACTGTAGGAAAAAATACTACACGACGCACCACACAGGTAAACAATATTTGCTCTCACAACGACTAAAAACGAAATTATTATTCAAGGCTTTAATAACTTGGTTTGACGTGTTTACATCTTAATTTATACATATCAAACACTACTGAAATATTAAATAATACGCCTACACACATGGTGAAAAATCGTACACACAATCATACATTAGTACGAAAACGTTAATATAAATACACATGAACGTGCCTGACAGATTTAGAGGGTTAATAATCACAGTCGTAACATCTAAATGAATGCTGATTAATAAAACGTACGGAGATCATTTTTCAAACTATAAATTACACTAACCTTTTTTTTATATTCGTAGTAGACGATATTTCGGATAGTCCATTTTCAAGGACACAACGGCTTAAATAATATGCATTAATAGAAGCGAAATCTGACCCAAGCAACCGCTTATAATTACTAATCTGTTTGGCTATTTTTTTCAGTAAAATTTCTCATGTTATTTGCTTCAACATCAGTGGAAGTTAATTAATTTGTATACGAAGTAATGCGTATTTACGGAGCAACATATTAAAAGAAGACTTATATTCTAAATTTTCCCACACGAAATTCTGTATATGGGATTGTGATAAGTGCACTTATTACCTAATTATATATTCGTTCTTTCTATCTTACAGGTATTTCAGCGTATTAATATCATCTAAATAATATTAATACGATCAAATACCTTAAGACAAAAATAATATCTAAATTGGTATGTAAATATATAAACTGATGAATTTCCACTAGTGTTAAAGGAAAAAGGATGTAAACGTCTTGCTGCATAATATGATTTAACTTGTTGTGATCTTGTAGTGTAAATGAACACCTGGTTAACTGTCTGAAATATTCGAGATTATATCAATCTACTAAAAATATAAAAAGATTAGTATAATTTCTAATTGAATGTTTGTATTTTCCTTCTTTTTTGTTTCTGCTGAATCCCTTGCATTGTTGTGTCTGACCGTATCCTGCAATAGTTACTTAATAGACAATTAATCGATACATTTAACACCAAACGAATTACAACTTCTGCAGTATGACCATTCGAACACAAATCCAAGGCATCTAACATTTCTCTACTCTGGAGCTCTCTGAATGTTAGTTCCCTTGCCACTATTCTTTGATTTTGTACATTTAAAAAATCTTTCTCATAATCCTTGCATAAAATTTGAACAATAAGAAAGTTATAAACAACTGTGTTGAGAACAACATTTGTTGGATACGTAAGTTTTCCCCTGTCTAAGCGTTTCAGCAAGCAACAGTTTGTATCATACGCTACTTCCTTGTCTGAAACCAACATTGATTTGCACTCTTCATACTTCAATTTTTTGGAAGCAACATAGGAACAATATCCTCCCAAGTAAACAAGGACTGGTAAATATGGCTCTGTGCTTTTAGGTGACTATTCAGAAACATCAATACTAAATGGCGTCATATCCGCATCTGTAACGTGCGACACTTCACACTGAATAACTTCAGGCATATTGTCATCAACATCAGTCACTGGAACATCACCGTAGCTGCTAGTAGCAATTTTTAATTTCATGACCGACTGAAAATGTAGTTTAGACTCATTCTCAAATATCTGACGAAGGGTCACACTATAATTAGCACCTGACATTTGCCTGTACATACCGAATCGTGATTCCAAACAGTCAGTTTGATATTTGCCTGGCAAAATATAAGTCATGCCCAATTCACTAGTACAATAAACAGCCAGTTGCATGAGGGATTCTGATGTCGTTTTCAGCACTGCGCAAGTTTCTCTTGATAGTCTGCCAGTATTTGAATTCATCGCATCCCACCGATCTAACCAGTTGACAAATTCGCCCAAAAAGGCAAATTTCGGGTCGTCAACTGATGCTGTTAAAGGTTTTCGAAAAGTGTCGTTCAAACGGAGTCCTTTCATTGGTGATTTAACATTGACAATTCTCCACCACTTTTCTATAATTTCAATGAAGTTGGCAGTACCTCGTAGTAGGGCAAGTTATGCATCTTTCCAAGTTCACGAACACCCACAGCAGTAAATTCGTTGAAAATTTGTAATGCTAATTTTACATTTTGCCTTTCAATATTGGTAGGAGCAAGTGCCTTCAGCGATAGTCGAAATCCATATTTTGCTAAACTGTTACTTTCTAAATTGTGAACCTGCTTAAGAATTGAAAATGAAGCTGTCTTAATATTGTCATTTGATTCATACTTAAAGTCAGGATACCAGAAGCATTTTTCTGCATTTTTTACATTTAACCAATTATTTCGTACACATTTTAGTAAACAATGGCCTATTTTTATGACAGGGATGGGGATAAACAATACTTTCAACTGGAGGAGTTGTAAACAACGACACTGCCTTTCTGTTGATTGAATTATTATCTGTCACAATGCATATCACTTTCAATTCTAGATTCTCCAAACCTACGATAATTTTTTCACGCACAGAGTGCAAAACTATAGCATTGATTGTCTTAGCCGGTAATATATGGACAACGTCTGCATATAACGACTGGATACTGGAGATCATAAAAACATGAGCACTTGTTGCAGCATCAGTGTTGTCAAAAGCTGTCCCAACAATGTTACCTCCTTTATAGTCAAAGAATGGCCTTAACTGAATTTCGTCTATCATCAACACCACAGTTTTGCCTTTTGATTGTAAATAAGTGTGCTTTTGCTTAATATAACTAAGGTAATCACTTTCAGATTGCTCGTTATGTATACTAGTGGGAAAAGGACTACACACACCACGCAATGTAGAGGGATGCGGTAGAATTATATATCCTGAATTTCTAAAAAAGCGATATGCATGTGGTGCAACTGAATGTAATAATGCAAAGAACACTAACATTTCAGGTAAATAACGGAACTGGAACTTGCTACTTGTGAGGAGAGAGACTTGCTGAATAAGGAACGTAACAATATTTGTTCTTTCTTCACCAACACTGTTTTTAACCGATGATAACAAAGTTTCTATTATTTTAAAAATGCAATTCACATCTGTGTCTGTATTTACTGCGTTCTCTATTGATTTCAGTTTATCAAGTATGTCCTGAATTTGTGTAATATTGCTAACTTTACATGGCAGTTTTCCAATTCCGTGCATCGAATTCAGGCTCACACTTCCAACATATACATTAACTTCCATGATTTCAGAAATACATACAGACAATGTTATTTTCGGACAAGGCATTAATTCCATATGATAAAAAGTTGCACTCGCATTCTGAAAATGACATAACCAAAATGATTGTAAATAAAGTTTACCAAGTTTCAATTTCAGTTGTTCTACCGATGATACAGTGGTTTCTTTCTCGTGTCTGAGAAACTCCTCTTCACTTTTCTGAATTATCTTCGATATTTGTCCTTCTTCCTTTCTTAGAAGTCGTTTGTTTGGACCTTCCCTTACGGCCACTTTACCACTCAAATAGGTTGGGCAATTTGGTAGTATCGTGGGTACTGCTCCGTGTATAAGCTGCGGTACAGACAGTTTTGCAGTAATCCGCCTGCCCGTTTTCTCATCAAAAGCCTGAGAATGCCATCTGATAGAGTTTGGTGCAAAATGTAGTTCACAAATCTGAAAAATACGAAATAAAAAACAAATTAAGATAATTACAATGTTAAGATGAACTATATACGTAAATACAGTGATATTTCGAGACTTACAGAAATGACGGGGAGAGAAAGCTAAAGCCCTTAGTATAAAAGCTCACAGTTATGCTCTGTAGACAAAATGAGGGACGATTAAAGGATTAGTGAAACGAAGGGAGTTATTAAAAACGGAAGGATCCTTAGAAACCTATAAAATGATTTTATCCATCAAAACATGGGGACATTGCGTGTAGTAGAATTGAATCAAGCCTTGGAAGCAGAGTTCTGTACTCCACTATGGAATTATATCTTCCTCCCCTTACGTGAACTGAATCGTATGTAAGTTGACATGGTCCTGATTATTTGTAATGTGATGGGAAACAAACCAGGAACATAGACCCGTTAAAACAAATGTATGAAACGTTAAAGTATTTAATTTACCTTTATGTGCTTGCATATTAACGTAAAATAGAGTAAAAATTAAAATACCTACCTTAGTATTTGTTTTTTTCTTTTTAATCCTGATATTTCTCCTTTGATAAAAGTATCAGTTAAGAGTTATTGAAATTCCGTGATAAAAAGAAAAACAACACGTATTAAGGTAAATATTTTACCTTCCTTTATCATGCGTGAATATTGCATTTCATAAGTAAAGAGGAAATTGGAAAATTAAATCACCAGACCATGTAGGGCCAGACCTAAAGAGAAAGATCAATTTCGGCTGCTACCTACATGGAATGATCCGAAATTGATTAACTCGTTAAACTCTAATAGTTACTTATTTCTTTTACAAAAAGTAAATTTTGTGTGGATAAAGTAACATACTGCGATCTTTGCACTAAATAACTATTATTAGAAAATATTCTAGAACATTTCTGATGACTAGTCAGTAATAATACGAAAAAAAAATGTACCAAGTAAACGACTTGACATGAACGTAGTCGAACATCGAGTCGTTTCGATGTTTTACCGAAAAGCCGAAAACAGTTCAAGCTAAGTAAGTGGTAAAAGATTTTTAAAAATCTCAACATTTAATTATTTTGCAAGCTTAAAATAACAACTAATAGTTATTTTAAAGGTAACGACATTATCATAACCATATCTCGTTTACAGCTCTAAGGCAGGCAATTTTAAAAATGTCGTAGCTTATAAAAAGAATTCCATCGCCCCATGAAAGTAATGCATTCTTATTCGTATATTCAATAAAATTAAATAGCGATTAATCTCTCTTATCATTAGCAATTTTGGCAACGAATATTCCTAACCAGAATTCAAACTCGAAAGGATCAACATAGCAATAAGTCAATGGAATTATTACATACCTATTAATGATGAAAAAAGATATAAATCAAAAGATAAAGGCAAATTAAGGTAGAAAGATGAAATTGTAGCGAATTAAGCTACAGTAATACTTACCTTGCTATATTTATTTGGCACATAATTGTCTCTGTGAATGTTTCGTAGCCATTTAGACTGAAGTTCCGCATCTTTCGGAAATGAAAAAACATGAACTTTTGGTCCATTCTTATAATTACCATTACATCCTGGTACACAACAGGTGTACGGCATATCTGAAATTTATAACAAAACTTGAATTCACTCAAAGAATATTGATGCGTTAAAAATAGTGACACAGTAAGATAAAATTAGTACATTAGTAGAATCTACATAGTTTTTCTACAACTACAAAGTCAGAAGTCAAAAGCCCAAAACTACACTAATATTTACACCAAACGAAGTTCAAAGCTACTATATTGTGCATCTTTACCTTGTATTCTACTACAGGTACGTACACAGCAATTTATTTTCATGGGGAGATTAATATGAGTACGAACTGTATTGAAATATGTATAATTGCTCCTAAAATTAGGCAGAATTTAGAGAAAAGACGTGATTTCGGGCCTTAACGTTCTTGTGCAATAGCGGTGCTATTAAAATAAACTGACAATTTCAAAAGACTACAGAATACAGATCAAAATTAGTTCCGAGTTAGTTCATTAGTTGGAAATACGTTTTAATTTAATTTGCGTATCAGTTCAAGAAGCAAATAAAGATACGAAAATTTGACTTCACTCTAGTTTTCAAGCACTCATCTTATAGTTTTGATTTAAATTAATTCCATGAGAAAAACGTTTAAAGCAGCCAACCCTGTCCAGGACCAACCCTCTGCGTACGCCCCTGCTATACTGTATAGAACATAATACAATATCGAATCTAATTTACTCTTCAGGCCCCTCTACACACTGTGCAAATCGACGAGAGGATGCCAGGAATTCTCTCCCCCTCTGGCAAAAAAAAAAAAAACTTTATCCTTCCTCTCGAGAAGATATCCTTGGTAGGGAGAACTTACCCCACTCTCTCTATATAGTTTACGTATGTGATAGCTGAGTGTGTATCTGGGTGAAATTCATCCCGCTGGGAAAAATGTTCAATTCGCACACTACCGGCATCTTTGCAAATACAAAAAATAGCACTTACAACTAGATAGGTACGTTCTTTTTTATTTTCGTATCAGTCGATAAGTAAATCAAAGTCACTTTGTTACCCTCTTGGTAAGTTCGTAGATATTCAATGAATAATCCCTAAAAGTATGAGCGTCCAGCTCGTTCGGGAACTGACGCGGCTTTAAGTATACTATATCCTATAAACAATTTAATGATTAGTAATTAACAATCTGTATTGTGATTAGTATTTAACAACTCCTATGTTCAATGATGAGTATAGTGACTTAATTAATATGATTACTATGTAATTAAATTATTTTGTATTTGTATATAAGTATTAATACTTATTCCAATTATACTATAGTAATAATAAGTAGTTTGGTAGTAATAGTAGTACGTTGAATTATTTTAAATAATCTATTCTGTTTTATTAAACAATTGCGATCATTATTTCATCACGGAAGGTAATCTGGAGAAATGCCAGCTACGGAACTTTACCCAAAGTGACTACCTACCAGAGCTTCGTGGGTATTTTCGCATAAAAGCGATTTTTCAAAGTAATAACGCTTATGTCTTTCTGCAGCGAATTTGTATTGAGGAGTGCAACACCGCATATTAAACACAATGTTAGGTACTAAGAGTCTCTCTTGGTGAAAAAGGAAGATTATGTAATTAAAGTGAATTTGGAACGAGGTTCTGTACCTGCACACAACATAATGAACACTGCCAAGTCATGAGAAAAATTAAACTAAATACGTACTCAAAAATGTAAATAACCATTATACAATTGAAACACTACATTAAGGCTGCTTTTCAACCACTTACATGTAATTTTAAAATGGTTGACTTCCGAAGTGCATTCAGATAATTGAGTATATGTATTGTACAAGGTGTAGTTGTTTGCAATATTTATAATGTACCTTATGCACTAAAAAGTTCTACACAAATTATTTGCAGTGTTTCATTGTACACACTTCATGAAAACGCATTTTTGTAGGTGTATGGACGTACCATATTCAATTAAAGCCTATTTCGGAACTTTTGATTCATATTGACAGTTTACACTCCATAATGATGAATCTCTCTTATCCTTCCAGGCTACAGTATACATGTTTTATTTTCCGGTGCAACAATAAATAATTATTGTATCACATGATTTTTATGATCCTTATCGATAAATGGCAACAATAACAAGAGGAACAGATGTTAAAATTAAACTCTTCTATTTATACTGTAGATAGAGGTATGAAATCAAAGATGCTGCTTAAGTTATGAACTTTATGTTATATTTAAAGATTAAACTAAATATATTGACTTACCTTCCACTTTTAAGGTGTCTTCTAATACTTCTGTCACAAAATGGTGTATTTCTTCCTTACAATGATATGTTTTATCTTCAGAACTTACAATAAAGCATCAAATAAGCATGCTTATGATAGTAAGTTTGCCCTACAGGATGTGACGTATGAGCTTCGTGACGTCAGCGCCCTCAGGCCTTTATAACGGTGGCTACGCATCGAGTCATTTGTGTGCTAAAGAAGGACGTAATTGACTCGTTGCTATTTATAAGACCTATCCATCATCACTACTTCTTGTCTTTAACGGACAGCGACAAGTAAGGAGATGATGATGATGTGTACTGTGACAGTAATGATGATTCATAATGTTCCAGTATGCCTTCCTTACTCATGTTTCTGTTTACATTGATATTGCCACTTTGTTTTTTTATATATATATATATTTAATTTCGTTTAGTGCTGTGCATTGTTTTTGTCAACATACGGTTCTGCTACACAAAGGTTTGGATGGCAAAGTAACATAAGTCAATATTACTCATAATTTTAATACTGATGTGTTTATTAGAGTAAATATTGGTAATTCTACAAACTTATGAACTTATAGCTACATAACTATTCTTCACAGATAAACGTCTCGTTAAATAGAGATAAAAATATATAATACTTGTAAAATTTCCTGCATTTATTTTAATATGTATCTCAACATCTAGAAATCTTTTCCCTCCAACCCCTCAATTATGTGCTATTTTACTGAAAATACAAGAACTCTAAATATATATTCTGACACTCTGCACTTTCCGAGTTGGCAACATATCTTAGCAACATAAAGAATTCACAATACAACTTTACCTTCTCTTCGATTTTTCTATATCGATTCTAATAAAAGTCTCAATATTTCAAAATGTCTCAAAAGTGACTTACGCCATCCAAAGCATCAAATGCCAAATGATGATTAAATATGGTCAATTAAATATGAAAGATAGAGGCAAATCTGCCCCATGTCTTCTTAGAAAGGTAAAGTAATTAATTTATTCTATTCATGGAGTAGGTCGGAAGAACGTTAACTTAATTGTAGAACACTTCTCTCTATTGCGAAACTGTTTCATTATTTTAATACTTTGAATGTTCAAAAGAAACTTATTACTTTCACTTTTGATGTACACAAATAAACAAGATTATCCAATACGTCAGTTAAAAGTATTTTAGGCATAAGAAAAACATAGGTCTTACATGGGCTGAGATTCACCAACTTGTGGCATGTTGGACACAGCAGAGTAACTTTCTGGTCTTCCAAGGGAAATCCTGAATCTAGCTTTGTATCCTGGTTCATCAAATGACGGGAATGCTCTTCTCGCTCCTGTTGGTTGGAACTGAGTTACTGCTAACCATCTGTATTAAAATTACAATTATTTTAAAGGAAATATACATAATCTATGAAAAATATCTATACTGTATATTTCGTACGATAAAGTAAACATGTCAGATAAAAAGTTTTTCTTTTTCAAATAAGGGACTTAAATCCATATAAGAAACGAGAAATATTCGTCATATAAACGTAACTAAGAAAGCACTGTCGCTTTTGATGAAGATCTGTGTTCCGTTGGTCTTCACACCTTGAGCTGAGTGTGAATGGAGATAAAGCAAAGATCAGTTATTGGTCTGGATATATCTAACATACCATCAAACTGGTGACGGCGGTTCAGTTACACCGGAAATTGCGTAAGGACAGTGAACATGGGAGCTCCACAGAGCTTCATACGGGCATGCATGCTGTACGAGTTCAAACTGGGGTCAAATGCTGCTACAGTGGGCTGGAAGATGTGCCAAAACTTTTGGTGAGGGTGTCGTGACAATGCAGTAGTGCTTTAACAAGTTTAGGAACGTTGACGAAACCCTCGAAGTTTAAGAACGTTGACGACAAATCAACTGCCGGAAGACCAACACATGTACAAAATGAAGATCATCAAGCAGTGATTCATATGAATAGTAGTCAGATATGTGAGGAACCTGGACTACAATTTCTTGTGAGTGGAGAAACCATTCAGCAGTACCTCCATCAACTTCGGAAGCACTACAAGTTGGGTCGATGGCTCCCACATGATTTGACTCCAGGTCAGAAAATACGGCGAGCAGACACCTGTTTCTGTCTCGTCTGTGGAAGGAGCCATTTCTGGAACGATTGATGACATGTGATGCAAAGTGGGTCCTGTACGAAAGTCCAGGGCGTCGTCATCATTTGTTAGCATCCCATGAACAGGTTCCAAAACAGCCGAAACTAGCATTGCACCAAAAGGTCCTCCTGTGTGTTTGGTAAACTGCTCGCGGCATCTTGCATCGTGAACTCCTAGCAGCTGGTCAGAGCACCAATGGAACTGTGTACTGTCAGCAGTTGAACCGTGTTCAAGAAAAACTCAAAACGCTGGAGCCAGCACTTCTGAATCGCAAATGGGTTCTCCTGTTCCAGGACAAAGCTAAGGCCCACGTATCTAGGATGACCCGGGAAACCATTCTACGCCTTGCATGGGAAACACTATTGCATTTGCTACACTTCCCGTACATTGCACCGTCCGATTATTATCTGTTGCATTTCTTGGATAATCAATTTAGGGAACGCCAGTTCAAATCCCTAGTAGAGGTGCAAAATGCACTTGATACTTTCTTCGGTTCACGGCCCACCAAGTTCTAGCGATATGGAATCGCTGGCCTTCCAGAATGTTGTCAGAATGTCGTCGATACTGATGGGCACTATTTTAGATCGTTCAGGTACGTCTTAGGTGGTATATCGATGTTCGAAGGTGGTGGGTGAAAAAGCAACAGAACTTTCTTGGTTACCTTAATAGAAGCAGTTAAGTAAATAACACTCCACCCGCAACGCTTAAAATCTGAATTCTATTTCATATATAAATAAAATACTCTAAATTATTAAATTGATTAAATCGGAATAGAAAACGTACATAATAGCCAATAGGCACTCATCAATCTCATCATAAGCTAAACTATCCTTGTCAAACACATCATTAGAGCTCTTTTATAGGTGCATCCTAATTTGTATTGTCAATGTATGTACTCAAACACAGAGATAAAACTCTTAACATCAGACAGTAATGTAAAGTAAAACTCGAACGAACCTTCAAAGACACAACAATACAAAGTAAAATATTTCCAGAAATACGAAGATACTCAGCCATTATTGACAGGTTATTTGCTACACTAAGAAAGCTTATCATTGTCACCAAACCTCTTCGTTATCGCTTAGCAACTGTTAAACAAACTTTGCGTTAAACATTTATTCTCTATACGCTCGTGTACGTGCAGAAGTTAAAAAGTCTCGAGAACTACTTGATGGAGCACCATCAATATTTGCCTGAATGTACAGGGTCGAAACTTACTTGTAGATAACAAGTCGTTTGTTCACTTGAACCACTCATTTAACCCCAGATTATGGCCAATAAACAATTTGTTCCTTATTCATTGTTATGGGAGTAAATATGTATTTCAAGGTTGAGAAAAAATTCCCAGTGATGTTGAGAATAGCGGTTAATTATCATTCTCAAGATGGAAAACCGTAATCTGCTTGTGAAAAATTATACAATGATAAAACGAAACTAAAATGACATTTTACGCGACAAATCTAGATTTAAAAATGAATGAAAAAGCAAAAATTGAAACTTAGAATTTTTCACGTTGTGTACACAGGAGCAAATCGAACAATTGTACATATTGTAAACTGTGAAATATTACTATTTTATCTCTTCACACAATCAATTGATTTAACCCCCTTTTAACTCCCATCATGACCTACATCTCATTCCATAGTTTGCGACAAAGAACTAGTGGTTTCCTATACTCTTTTATATTATTAATCTACTGCTCTTTTCTCCACCACCTTCTACCACCTCGTCTTTGGTTTCTACTCGTACCAACCAATTTTCTCCAGCGTACCCCTTCAACAAAGAGAGTGCCACGCGTGATTTCTGTGCTCATAGTCGGAAGTTCGATTTGCGACAAAGATGGTTGTCTTGGGCAGGAACTTAATTACATATTCGGATTCCACTTCAAGCAGTAAATCCAGTCTTACATAGCCCATGTGATGAAAAGGAATCTCAACATTCAAAATGACCAGTTAATACATTTTATCTACTCTTCTCGTCACCTATATTTCGAACGTTTCTATTAGATTTTTCAGCATCTATGAGAAGTAACTTTATTAAAATGAAAATGAAAATTCAATTAAGAAAATATCTGTACACTTTTAATTTTAAACAAAGATAGAAGTATTCAACAAAAATAACAAAATCAAAAAGTTCCTTGCTTCATAATTAAGAGATTAGCTACTGTAAATTAACTTACTTTTTCTTCCTACTACATAATGCTAATGTGTCAATACTGCGTACAGTAAACGACAGGTATATCCTCTTCCATTAACTAAGTATTAAAATAAATCGTTTAATTAACTGATGTCAGTGATACGTATCTTGTTTCCCCTTCACTTGTTGTATAGTAATCTGTGTGGAATCCTGTTTGATAAGGGAGCAAAATTTCAGTGAAGTTTAAACTCAATTCATATTGTTGTCCTGGGTGAAGAGTCTCTTCCAACTGAACTATGTAGAACTCCAAATCTCCATTGTATTCATGGCCTGTGATCACAATCTTCGATCCGGATGATACATTCACCAATTGCAATTAACATTATATACAGTAAAAGAGAGCTATCATGTTGCATTAACTAGGTTAGGATTAATATAACTTGAATAATTAACTAATGTTTATCTTACGTACCGTCTTTCTCCATCTCTTGTTCTGTAGTAATCTCTGTAGAATCCTGTTTCACTCCATCCTTCATAGCTCAAAGTTCCAGTGAAGTTTAAACTTAATTCATACTGTTGTCCTGGCTGAAGAGTCTCTTCCAATTGTACTATATAGAACTCCAAATATTCATCATACTCATGTCCTGTGATAGAAATCTCTGATCCAGATGATACATTAACCACTTGCACAGTCTTTTCGTCTATTGTTATGTCAACAATATGTAGAGTTACATTATTAGTTTCGTGTGTTACATTAACTACAATGCTCTCAGCACCAAGAAAGATGAAATTTCTATCTTCGAAGAAAGGTATCAAAGTGATAGTATAAACATCAGGAACTACGTAGCCAGACAAACGAGTATCAGGCCCATCTCTTAGCTGGGGAGGGAATTGTCCAAAAGGTGTAGGTACGGGTATTCCTTGAACATTATGTCCTATTCCAAACACCAACAATAGTATTAGGAAGAGAGCTTGAATTCTGAAAGTTCCCATGATATATTTTCTTCAAGAACTAGAAGTAGATCAATAGATTAATAAATGATATCATGCATTCTCAATAATACTTATAATAATAACTGACAAATACACATTTTTTGATTCACAGGTTTATATAGAGATTAATGTTTCTTTCCAACACAGGCTAGAGTGTCATTTGCCAGGTGCCCAGTATTTACACATTCTTTTAGAAAATTATGCTGCCGTCTACTCGAGAACTCTATTCTAATAGCGTAATTCACTTTTAGCATGTCAGGTTTCCAGTCTACAAGTGTCGGTTAATTGAAAGTCACCAAGTACAATAGACCGATCTAGATGTTCTTGATTTGCCTCTACTTGGAGCCGACATGAATCGTGTCGAAAATGTGTGTAAAGAGTGATCAAAGTACGCTTTCCTCATCCGCCACCCACGACACAATCTACTTTGTGAGATTTAGAAGAGGCATGGGAGGAAGTTACTTCTACATTCTAATTGATGGGATTCCGCGAAGAATACAAGCGGTTGTTAGTGCAGAAACACATTGGATATCTTTCCAATATGGAGACGAGTTTATATAAAACAGACTCTTTGAAAGCTATATTAATAAATTCCAAAACACTTGAAATTTTAACTATTTAAAGGATTGCCACATATATATATATATATATATATATATATATATATATATATATATATATATATATATATATATATATAGAAATCATACATTTGAGAAAAGAAAATTGCATAATACTTTAATCGGAGATCGAACACGCGCTAACAAATACATCAGCAGGGAGTATTGTTTCATGTAAGAGCTTCACGCTCTTCCTGCAGATTAAGATATCCTTCGTAATTCACTGACGTGTAATAAAAAGCATATTCTAAATCAAGTAGAAATAAATTGCTAACAAACATTACGGAAGACAGGACATACCAGAACCACAGTTACGAATGAAAGTAGACCTCTATTGCAAAAGCAATATAATTTCCCAGTGTTTCTGAGCGTTCTCGCACTGTAACTTAATAACTGGATAATAGTAATGCTGAACAAAACGCCACAGAAATGTTAGCTAAACTCCTGTCTGTATCTACCATTGGGCACTCAATACTAACCTCAAGAACAAATGAGTGTTATGCATTATAGAACCTTCACTTAAATAGATGTTTACAGAGAAAATCAAACATTGGAGAGGCAAGTTTTTTACGAAACAAGTAGATAATTGAGAAAGTTTTATAATGCATGTGATTAAGTTTTGAAGCCACGAGACAACAATCCTAAAATTTTCCAGACAATACGTAATGTGAAAATTGATTATAAAAGTGGCTAAATTACTGTTTTAGAAAAATATAATTTACTATACTTATTGGAAATATAAGCATTCTTTATGAACCCATAAGCATACTGACAATACTTATGAAACTTTTGAAAACAAAAATGTCAAATAGTAATAATGCAAGAATGGCATTTCCTCTTACTTTGATATCGTGTTAACTTTCGAAGATATGTGGTACTTTAATTATTTTTCACATACCAAAAATTCAATAAAATAAAATAAAGAATTATAATACTACACAAATTTCTTCATAGGGCACTTAAACTGCCTACCATCTCTTTCCTATTGATTGACTTTACACTAACGTGTTTATCAATTACCTGTTCTAACCCAAGATGTGATTTCATTATGATAGTGTTCCAATTCGTTCTTTTAATAGATAATTTGCACTGTTTGCTTTATTTATACGGAATCTGCAGATATAAGAAGTGTTAGAAATATTTGATTAAATGTGTGTTTCTGAATTTACATTGTTCCCACTGTCAGTAGATTCCACTGCCAGTAGTGCCAAAGGTCTCAGATATACGTACGTTGAACTGCACAATTCTGTCCCATTCTAGAAAAATGCTCTTTTCAATAGAGTTGGTAATTTTCGTAATTTCGGCAAGTTAAATTTCTTTGTTTCTAATTTTTTTATTCTAAAATAACATTGAACTCAAACATTACAAACATGTTTGTAGTTTGTAATTAACCTTTCCTACTGTAGAGGTTTCAATTTGTCTAAAATATAATGTAAACGGAGATACTTTGAAAAAGAAAGGTTAAAGAGACGCAAAAATATTTTTGCTCATACCTGCACAGTGTACACAGTCTATTTTCCACATTACTAGGGTTGAGCGAGTTAGTCTGGGACCCACTCTAAAGTTTTGTCCACCAGAGCTCGGTGTGAAATAGCTTGGTGATCTTTCAAATTTACTAGCGTTTCCAAACTTCAGCGCTAGGCATTAAAATACTGTAGTACGTGAGAGGAAAGGGCCTCTCCTTTTATAAGAACTTAGTTTGGAAATTGGCTTATCATTCCAGAAATTAAGTTTATAATGCTTCTAATATCACTTATAACGTCCATGTTATCTTCCTTGTTAACCTGAGGTGTGGATGGAGCTGCGCAAATTCACTGAAAAGGTACACTCACCTTTCTTTACATCTCGCTATCCACGCCCCTGTATATAAAATATGAAACTACAAATACGTTCTCAATATCATAATAGTCATAATGACTCAATATAACACAATCTATATCACGTCATGCGAAGTGGTTTGACTCCCATGTTTGTTTTGCGATCTTTTGTCTGCAAAACCACCCTATTTTCCATTTAAAGGAGAAGATGATTATATATATAGTGTGTACATTTGAGAACGAGCCAGGCCAGTGCGATTACTGGTGAACCACAAAAGATGTGAGTATGCTTTTGATGGGAAACATGTATTGGCGGAGGGAGATATATGTGTATGTTATTGGCGATGAGCGAGAATATCACCCATTCTCCAAGCTCCCCAACTGAAGAAATTGAAATTGGAAGATATACCTTGTGACATATCAAATGAAAGGGTGTTGAAAAAGAAACTGGTTGGTAAAGAAAATATTGCAATCGGGCAATTGGGTCTCCAGCAACAACAAAAATGTCAATGATGTGGATAAAAACGTTTCCTCATAGTATTAACTGTCCCTATTATTAACCTGCTACACTGCCCCAGCTCTCCAACTATAAAATTTGAAATGGAAAGATATAACTTGCGACATCTTAAATGAAATTCTGTGAAAAAAGAAACATGTTTGTAAAGGAAATATTGAAATAGAACGAGTGGTTCTCCAGTAATGACAGAAAATGTACTGTTTACACACCTTTTGGTTGCAGTTACCATTATACTGGGTAGGGAAGACCAGGGACAATTGTAAAGAGGGTAAATTGTAACATTAGCCATTACTTGTAGAAGTGAGTTTCGAAATATCGTTTCTACAGGTAATTAGAGTCACTCATGCAAGGTGTATGTGGTAGCTCACGAATCTCTGCCGCGATTCTAATACGTTTATGCCGTCAGCCGCGGCAGAGATTCGTGAGCTAAGCTATAGAAGACTGGACAAGGAGAAACGTGATTTTGACAGAGCTAAGTAAATTTTTAACTGACTTGTTTTTATTTTCTCTTGATAGATATACGTTTACTGTATACAAACATCCTTTGCGTGTATTATCTATGTTCTTTCCTTAACAACGAGGACATTGTGTTTGGTGCTTTGACTCAATGTAATTATGAGAAATCATGGTATTTATCACTGACCGTTGAACGGATACAAATGTAACATAGCGATCGGAGACGAGACGATTACAATCGTTCCATACAAAGTTGTACTGAATCACTATGAAAATAAACGTACATTGTTTTATGTAATTAATAAAACAATGTACGTATTAAGTATGCTTTACCGGGATCTGGGGCCTCCCTTGACTTCTTTATACAGTTTTACAAACGTTTGTAATTGGCTGTGGATCACTGCTTTACGATGTTGTATCAGAATAGGCTGATTTTTCATTATGTCCCTTCCTTGTGATATCTTTAAATAGTCTATAAGATTTTAAAGACTCATTTGTCAAATAGACTACCTTTCTAGTTCATCAGAAGAAATTAACAATATAACTTTTCACTTGGTTTACTTAATCTCTCTCGTACAGTAGCGCATTCGTTGTTCGAGGTTTTGTGTGAGGGATGTATAAAGGACCTACAAATGCAGTGTGGATGTCTATTAGAAAATATCATTAGGATCTGGAACAGTGGCATAACAATAGAGTTTGCATTGCCTAGGGGCGCAGTTCGCTAGGGCATGAGGGCGCCAGTACGGATTTTGCCTAGAGATGCCAAACGTCATTGTTACGTCTTTAAGTGTGCAGAGCCGTCATAAAAAAGGAAAACAACAATGTTTAAATCTCAACCCTATACAGAAAGAGGACATCTGGACAACTACAAAAAATTCTGTTTCGTATAATCTGTGGCTGGACTTTTGTGAACATGTGTATTAGTTTGAGTAGATCTTCCGATGCAAAATCGTTGCCTAATAGGGGAATGGCATCCACCAAGAAGGCGTGAGTGAACTTATGGTGGAAAAAGACGCACTTCTGCAAAACGTAGTTCATTAAAATCTGAACTCTAAAATCCGCGACCGTAATTACGCGCATCTAATCGTGTCATTAGGGTTAAAAGTACTTTATTCTACTAAAACGACACAAGATCAAAGTGAAAATAATATTTTACGTAGTAACATGTGAGACACAATATATAATATGTTGTAAACTACATGTAAGTATATAAAAGGGGCAATAAAAGAAATATCCAAGTCCAAGAAATTTATATACGCCAAACGAAAATCAGTGTTGTTTAATCCAAAAAGTTTCTTCTCTCTCCGCATGATTAATTATAAGTTGCATGGCTGCTAATGGTGTAATATTTGCGCTTTAAAGGTATAACTGAACGAAAATTAAACCGGTATTTCGTACAGTTATTTACATGATGATTCATAGTATATTTGCGCAATTGAAGGAACTGGTCACTAAATGATTTATATTCTTGATTCAAGTCCCAATGCGGTAATACCAAATGAAGTTCCGAACAGTTCATGAAACGTAATCTGAAGTTGAAGAGGGTAATAGGATTTATCATCACTAGGAACCGAAACCAGATTACTGATTCGGAACCAGCAGTTCCATATACATATTTGAAATACCAATTATTATTATGAAAATATCGTTCGAGCATGAGACAGAACCCAGGAAGTAACGTGAAACCCAATCTTACAGGTCACTGACTTGAATTTTTATGTTACGTCATATTTTAATCTTGGCTTGCTTCCATATTTAAGTTAGGCCGAAGAAACGGCCTAATGTGGCACGGTACCATATTGAGAGCTAATGTGGCACGGTACCGGTAACAAATAACTCATCATTCATGCATCTTGTTCACGCGTGGAATATGTAATTTTTAAATATGAATTCTTTTAAAGTTGAGGATGTAATCTATACTCTTAGTTTGTTGTCTCCAGGAGAGAATCCAGAGGGAAGAACTTTCTTATTTTATTCATATATAAAATAAGGTAACTTTCTTATTTTATATATAAATATAAATAAAACCCATCCCAGAGTTTGGAGCTCTTAAAGTAGCTCAAAGTAGGATCATTACAACACACCGTCCCCCCAGAAGTCCGTACTGGATCCGCCCCTGGTTGTCATCATCTGTTGTTAAACCAATCAGTATTATTATTATTAATATTATCAGTATTATTTAACTATATACATTGTTTTGCCATGCCATATATATTATACTTTCCATTAAAAGCATCATGTTACAATTGTCCCAAAGCTCTGTTATAATTAACCCTGGCACGGGGACGTTTGTAACAAGACAAACACTGTCATAAAAAGCATCGTAACTTTCTATATTAGAAATTGTCATGTATGAAAAAAGGAATGGAATAACAAAGCTTCACTTAATACATGTGTAATTTTCAGACTTATTGGAGCATAAACATGTATGAAAGAAAATAAAATGTAAAATTTGTTACATTCCCGGTCTCTCCTAATTTGTAGAAACGTAAAATCAGCAAGCAGGCTTGTTGTGTATTTGAAAATAGCCAAAGGGTAGAAGTTATGACAACGAAGAGCTACCGCAGACATGCAAAGGACAGTCGTCCCGTTTCGATAGCAACAAACTCAAGAATGGTAACCGCAGCCTATTGTAGTGATGCATTCACGGGGGCTGTGGCCTAGTCGATTGGTATCCAATTTGTCGTATCGTGTTTACAGTGGAGTGGGGTACCTATTGCGATTGTTTAAGTGGGTAAAAAAGGGTTTATAAGCAGCTGTTAAAATGGTGTATACTTTAAAGGAAGAGTGGAAATTATTTTTAGTTTTAGATCTACTGGAAGTGTTAGGGAAACTGCGAGACTTTTTCATGAAAAACATCCCGATAGAAATGTGGTCTACTCGTGCGTCCAGCAATTAGTTACTAAATTCACCGAGACTGGATCGGTTCCTAACAAGAAGCAGAGCGGTAGCAGAGTAGTTGACGAGCTAGCTGAAATTGAAGTGCTAGGAACCCTCATAGCTAATAAAACATCAATACGAAACAGTGTCACATATACTAGATTGTGTGTGTATTCTCTGCAGAAAATGTTAAAGGCTCATAAATTTCACCCTTACAAAATGCAAGATTTTCATGAACTACGAGAATACGATAGTGACAGGAGAGTGCAATTCTGTCAAAAATGCCGAACGCCCAATCTATTGAAACACATTTGCCTTTTTTTCGATGAATAGGCCTTTTATTTAGATAAGTTTGTCAACAAACACAATTACAGATATTTTGTAGATGAAAACCCACATCCTTTTGTTGAAGGCCATTCGCAATCTCCACAAAATACAGTCATTACATTAATAACTTATATTGTTACACTATAATAATAATAATTATTATTATTATTAGTAGTAGTAGTAGTAGTAGCAGTAATAGTAGTAGTTGTTGTAGTAGTACTAAAAATATCAAACAAATTTGTCGCGACATCCAGGATATTCACTAAAGTGTGTCAGTCAAAAAAGGTTGAGAACCACTACGATTAGCCACTAGATCATCATGAAGGGAATGGTTCATCCCTGATCTGAATCAAGCCCGTTTGCTTAGTAATCAGCATATAAAAGTTCCGTAAAGCAAGAAGTGTGTTGGAGGAGAGAAACTTGGACGATACTATGTTTTTTTAAATACATTTCGTAGTTATATTTCCAGATTTTCCTCTATCATTCAAACAACAGATGCAGGACCCATAGTTTATCTCGGACATAGTTGTGTTGTGAAATGGTTTCCCTGAAGTTTATGATTTGGCCACAAACATCATAAAAAGAGTCGCCAGACTCTTAGTTTAAGATTTCCAAAATGCCCACAAGGAACAAGGATCAGTGTATTTCAGCTAACAACTGTCGTACCAAATTTCAGCAATCACAAAAATGATTTTTCCATTGTGAAAAACACTGCTAAATATTTTTATCACTATTTTGCCCCAAGCGTAGATTGTTAATGCGGAATTTCAGATACAGGCATCTCAACAAATAAATAGTAATATCAGTTTCTTCTTAAATAAAAACCTTAAACAACAAATATAGCTTTGTTTCTTAGAAATAAATGGCAAGAAAAAAGTCTGTACCTCTTATGAGAAATAATTTAATATACGTACTTTGAAGCCTGATATTTTTTCGCAATATATATTACATCGATGCTTTACTTCTGTTTTATAGCATACGCCAGCTCCAAGGTGTCCTCACAAGAGAGAAAAATGTCCGAAATATCACTCCACACACGCCACTAATAACACATCTTATATACATAATTTATAACACATATTTCATCATGGATGTCATAAAAATGAAGTTTATTAGTCAATATAACATCTATCTGTCATTTTTTATCACGAAGAATTAGTAAATAACAATGCAACCCAAGGACAAAATGTGTCACATAATTTAATCATTCGAGTAAATACCGGTAGCATAATTGACAAGCATTGTAATTTGAAACGTATATTAAAAACGAAGAGATGATGAAAAACTATCCAACTTCACTTTCCATACGTTCATTTCATTTCTTCTCTTCTGAAATTGAAACACGATAGGAGATTCATGATTCATTCAAGTTTAGTTAAGAATTCTATTTTGATCTTTTCTAGTGAGATATTCATCGGACCATTCACTTTCAGCACCATGAAGCGAACCCACGGCTTAACATAGGACTTCAATTTCATTGTTTTCCTACCGGATGTCGAACCCTGTGTCATAGTCACAGACTCATTTACCGGGAACACATCCAAGAGGAAATTCCAAAATATTTAAGGTGATCCGCAACTTTTGCAGAATCTCAACGAACCACCTTTGTTATTGTCCCTCATCGCCTTAAACCTATCCTACATAACTCAAGTATATGTACAATATCTTCAGATAGTGTAAACACCAATAATACCAGTCTATTTATTTATTTTTCGTATACATGAAATACATAATTTGAAATTCTAATTTTCTACATGTTGTCTTTCTTGTGTAAGAAAATTTGAAATGTAATTAGGAAAGTATGCATTCGTTCCTGTAAGTGCTTGCAGAAAATATATAGAAATAAAATTAAAATACACATCAAATGCATTAAATACCAATATTGTAAAATGCATTCACAAAGATTTTTTTGTTATGAAAGATAATGGTTTCCTAATAATAATTTGTACATAGTTCCTATATTAGGAATCTGCTGCGAGAAACGACTACACATACTTCTGGCTTCCACACACAGTTCACTTGTCGCCAGTGATATCTAGCAAGTAAAGGACGAAGAGTCTGTGTTTCTTTCTATGTACACTTTGATATCAACTTGCTTTTTGTTTAACTTAGCTAGTTATCCTTGTTATTTGATAAAGGTACAGAGAGTAACATATGATGTTTGAGCATATGCAACACGTCTCTCATCATATTGTCGTGCGTAGGAGTGTATAGAGTACAAATAAAGTAAAAATTTCATTCTCAATTCTCACTGTAATATTCATACAGCGAGATGCTTGAACGAACATCATTTAACTCTGACTGTCCACCTCTTTGATGCCTAAAAGTAAAAACTAATTCAGAAAACTTGGACCGAAAGGCACATCAAGCACTTTGTTGTGATTTAATGCTGTTGCTGGCCACCTCGTATGGACAAGAATCAGACATTCGGCGACCACACTTAAATAATTATAATTTATCGTTCTGTATTTGCATACGAGAATAAATGTAAATTATTGTTCTCATTTCTAAATATTTTCTTTCTATTATAACCCTAAGGACAAGTCACTTTCTCACTATTAAGTACAACTGCAAGTGTATAAGCCATGTTTTGTAAAGCTGATGATGTTTACAAAATTTAATGTACAAATTAGTTGCTTTGATTACACACACACACACACAGACACACACACACACACACACACACATATATATATATATATATATATATATATATATATATATATATATATATATATATATATATATATATATACACGTGTGTGTGTGTTAATTTAAAGCTTATGTAGATTAACTTTATTCGTTTTCTAATCTAGTGACAACTGCACCTCTGGCGCACATGATCCTTAGTTCGATCTATGCTTAGACAAAATATCGAACGTAATTAAGTGGCTCGGATTAGTCCTTATATTAGATCCAGGTTTCATATAGTATTGAGTGAAATCTAGCTTTACCATAACCAGCAAACGAACTGGCACTTAAACATTATTTTCGCTCAAAGACAAAGGTCAGTGTTTATTGTCAATCAGGGGTCTACGTAGGGGTCCAATAAACTCCTACCGGGATAGGACTATAATTTGTTAAATACGGAGTTCTACAGTAAAATAGTAAGATTTAATAATAATAACTTAGTTCGAATACCAGACTGCATTTATCCTTAAGATTGATTTTGATACTGAAACTCTATGCTTCTTAAAGTTTCAATTTAAGGCAAACATATGCAAATAAAAATTATAATTTAACTTCAATATTATGCATTCAATATGCAAGAACCATTCATAAGGTTTAACGGCAGTGTTAAATTCCAGAATATTCAACAGCTTCAAATTAAGAAAGGCACAACGAAGAAACCTTCAGAACATCCATACTAGGAATGTTTTACTTATTTTTTATTTTTGAGAACTACTTTAACATGATAAGTAAAAACACTATGTAAATATAACAGGCTGATCATGATATATCGAATGGCTATTGGTTATACCGAAAATCAATAATCAGTTAACTACATTATGGTAAATGTTTATTTTTGGTTGTATTGTTTCTAAGTAGTGATTGATTGGTTATTAATTGGAAATAAAAGGTAAGGGAAGATTCAACATGTTCTCTTTATTTTACCCTGTATGTTTGTTATTTTCTTAACCCGTAAGTACTATGGACCGTCTCTCAGACCGCTGCGACTTTTTCTATCATTATATTTTCTACACCCTTACCACTACAAGTGGATCTTTTCGTCTACCTTCCTGTCTACCAAATAGTTACATATTGTGAAGTTTTTGTTATAGTAGATCCGCTGTGCGAAGCGCTGGAGGGGTCGCGCGGTCTCACAGACGTACTATAGTAGTTACGTGAGTATTTTACGGTTTATCACTCTTTCGTTATCTGCCAATTATTAGCAGGTTGTGACTTACCGTGTGGCTCGTTTGGCACCACACATCAAATAATGAGCCAGAGACTGGAATACCTGAAATAATCGTGTATTATAATATGACTAAAGGCCGAGTGGATACTGTAAACTAAAAATTACACGTCAAGTCGTCGAACAAGACGATGTCCAATGACAATTTTCTTTATGCTGCGTATGTTGGATGTTGCGTATGGTGTCAATCCGTATGTTTTGCATCAAGCCTAGGCTAAGTCCGCAGTGATGACAAGACTTGGTTTCATGAAAATGTTGGCAAAAGGACTTCTTAGGCATCAAATGGAATGAAATTTGTTCATCGGACATCTACCACAGAGGCTGAGTTTTTCAATCAAGAGCATACTTCAGACTGAAAGTAAGCTTTCCACCATCCCGGACGAATGATGAGTTCGATTAAAGAAAATTATGGCCTTCTGTCCACTGCGTCCTAAGCGGAAAGCAAGATATTCATATCAGTGGTGTGGGGTGCACATGAGGTTTCAGTGCAACAAAAAAGTTCCAAGTGCCTACCCGAAGAACGTGCGTGAAGTCGGAAATGCTAGTACAGTGTTTTCTTTACCGGTAAAACGCATTTTCTTTACTTTCGCTATCACGCTATCACGAAACGTTAGTTTTGTTCATTATCTTTTCACTAAGCAAAAATATAACAATACTTTCTTGCAGGTTTGAAAAAGCTACAATTCCATGATTTTTTTCGGTTTTTAATGTATTTTTTATTATCAATGCATTTATAAGAACAATATTTTTTGGATTAGTGTTGTTTCGACTACATAGAAACAGAAAAAAAATTGAATATTTCAACAATTAAAATTGTAGAATAACAGTGAAAGCATTGTCGCAAATTTTGACTATGTTCTCTTTCTCATTGTTTTAGAAATATAAAGCTCTTTTTACATCGTGAAATTACTATGCTTCATTTTTGTATAAACAACTAAAATATGTAGGATAGCATTTTTAAAACTATATACTAAAACAACTTTTCAGAAAATGTGAAACAACGATGCGGTCTGACAGACCGCTCCATAGTACTTATGTGATAATTTTCGTCCATAGTACTTAAGGGTTAACGAACATTTTTTTTCGCATGAGAGGTTTGACCAACTAATGTTAATAATACTGTTCATGATCTTTTTAAGATACTTCCATCCACTCTAATCAAGTTATTCTCTGGCCTTGGCTACTTTCAATGATAACTAGATCTGTATTTTAATGGACGTAATATGTAATAGGATGCAAAATTTAAGTATTATATCTGTTTTCTATCAAATTCCGTTAAGTCACAGAGGAGAACAGCGTGAGATTATGTAACGAAGATAAAACAAAGTTATTCATTGGATATCGCTTATTCACCACCACCGACAACACTCTTACATCCCATCATTGAAGGGTAACAAGCATTAAAGTATATCGAATGTATTCAGAAGCGGCTCACAATCGTGAATAACGTGTCTCCGTGTAGAAGAGTGTAATATATTCGTAATTCATTGTCGAATGGTTAAGAGTTACGGCGAGAAATTAATAAGGGTTTGCTGTGTATATAAGTGTTACATACAATCTAAACCAAGATTACCGATGTACTCGAACAGAGTGGACAGTTATGGAAATCTGTTATGGAAGGCGAAAGTCATGAACGCTCGAGAGAGTTTAGATTTTGGTTCCTGAACTGTATCATCCCAACATTTTAGAGAACTCAGCAACAACCTGAATAAATCAAGTTATATCACGTAGTCGTACTTGGAAAGTGCTTGGATTGCATACGATATGTTTTTCCGCTCCCTACTTCACAATCTTAGATGATAGCCTCAGTCTTTTGATATGCGGGATGTGCGACCTTCAGTAAATAGATTCGGTTTATCTACATTTAGTTATCATTTGTGTCTTCCCTCGTAGCTTCACTCAGTTGGGAAAACAGCCCTCGGATTAATCTACTAGGGTGGGTCGTTTTTCCACTGTTTTTCGGAACGAAATACAATACCTGGCAAATGTGACCCACCCACATGTACATTACAGGTATAGATTTTTTAAATCGGACATCTGTGTGAACTATTGTCTCAAAGTTTCAAAATTTCACTGAAAATTACAAAAATGTCAAAATTTTTCATTATTTTTAGTTATGTTAAAGCAAACATATTTTCGGAATTATACATGCCAGATGCTATGAAAACTGACATTCAATACTCAAAATGCCAGTTATATACCCCTGCGGAATGTTAGGGGAGCCTCCTCTGGAGCCGGGGAAGGGAGCAAATTCAGTACAATGAAGAGTTTCTTCAGCTATTTTCGTCCTTGACTTTTCCTTTGACTGGTGGTTCATCGCGGTAGCAGAGTATTGTTATATTTCACAACGATACTCCCACCCCTGTTCTTCACAATAAAGAAATGCCCTTCTCCTGTCCCGATCTGCTTAACTCAGCGTAGCAGTCAGGAACAAGTAGGATACGCTTAGAATTTGGCGCCATTTCTGAAGCGCTATATTTTCTTACTGTTGCCTTCAGCTTATATGAATTGGCAGTTACATATAATATTTTGCTAACCACTATTTTCACAGAAAATACTGTATTTCTTCTCTTAAAAACGTCAATAATGTTTTTACATCACAGAAATGACTTATAACTCGAACATTTATTGTAATTACTATAAAGAGTTCTTTCAAAAATACTTTAAACAAAAGCAAGGAAAAAGTCACAAAAATGACATTCGAGTTTGTGTCACAGTGGACTGAATCGCTTTTTGAAATCCCCCACTACGACTTCTCTGTATTTTTTCCTTGAGTCCGTAAGTGTGGCTGTTCGTGACTACAAAGGTAGTAGAAGAGCGCGAGGAGGAGGAAATATAGTTCTCTATAGTTCAACCACAGTCCGCTTTCCTTCGGGGCAAAACGAAGCTGTGTCGATATCATGAGCAGAACGTTGAATGGGGACAGAGTCATCATGGAAAATTTTCTTCTTTTAGGTTATTACATTATGATGTTGCAAAAAAGGACTGCTGGGTTGGAGGGTTAAGGATTTTCATTGAGAAGCAGAGATCATTTCTTTTCTTCATTCTTTATTTTTTTGAAAACAAGTCGAGTTTTCTTTAGTTATTTTTCCAGGCAGTTTTCCAAATCATGGGTACTTTGTTGAAAAGAATGAGTATAATATTTTTGTGTGATATTTCATTTTTTGCTGTGTGTATGCATGTTGTCTATTGTTTAAAGCAACTAAATGTTCATAATATGAACGACAAATGTGCTAAAGCCATGTCAGCAAAGTAAGGTATATTAATTATTCTCTATATGCTGCTTACGCTCGTCGATCTTTTATTTCTTATCATTTGACTATTGCCGGGTGTGTGCTTCGGATTTTTTTCTGCTTTTCATTCAGTCAAGAGAATGTCACTTTCGAAATTCGTTCTTTGTGGTGTAAACCATTGACAGATTTTTAAATGAAAGCCCTAATGATTTTGACGAAGTTACACTATAACAAAGAAAGATGTTCTCCTTTGTTGTCTCGAAGTCGGCAAATTGGGTTAAAGTCTAAAAGTAACAAGGAGTCCGCTTTTTCTTCGGTAGCCCAACAAGTTGCAATCCAGAAAGGAGTTATTTGGAATAAAAAATCTATTCCAAAAGTAATACGTAACATGGTAATTCAACTAATTACCGCAGACCACTGAACTTTTTGACATAGCCTTCTATAAATGTATTGACTTTTCTACATGATCCTGCCGTAAGCACAGCAAAGTTCCTATTCTCGAACAACAGTTCCTTCTTAATCAAAGAGGTCTTATAATTGATCACATCAGGCCAGTTGATTAAGCAGTAAGAAAACAAATGCTGATAAGGGTTGGACGTTCCTGTAAAAGGCGTAGGCATGAAATTTCCTTTCTCATCATCTGCTTCAAATGACAATGAAGCATACGTTGGAGACAAAGCTGATTATAGCTCTTCTGAATAGGAGACGAAATCCAGAGACAGAACATCTAAACCGAAGCAGGGTTTGACTAAAAAGGTTGATTGCCCGAAAATACAATGTAAGCGAGAGGGTTGCAGCACATATAACCCAGCTGTGCTTCTTATACTATAACTTCTGGCTGGAATTATAACTTCTCAAGAGTTTAGCGACATAACATTTTCTTTGACTGTGGACAGGAGCAAAATAAGGCGTGCGAAACTTAAAGTTGCTCGAAATTTAAAATCAAGTTCTAGAAATGATGATCCCATTAAAAGCCTATACTTTGATGGTCGAAAGGATGAGAGTAAAACACACACAGGCATCATTAGAGAAAAGGACTTATCACTTGTGGCAGAACCTAACTCTCAATACGTTGATCACGTGACACCATCCTCTGGCTCTGCGCATGACGAAACCATAGCTATTTTCGAGTACTTCATGAACCAACTCAAAGTTTGCTTTGATGAATTTGAAATTCTTGAGTGAGATGGAACAAACATTAACACTGTTTGAAAGGGTGGTATTCTTCCAAAACTGGAGGAACTAACAGGAAAACCTATGCAATGGGCTATTTGTCTCTTGTATTTTAATGAACTGTTTTTGCTAACTCTCTTCAAGCATTTTGATGGCACTTATTCAAGCCCCTATTCTTACACAGATCCCATAGGTTCAAAACTATCTGACTGTGAAATGATTCTAGTAGTGCCTGCAGTGGTGCCATTCAACCAATAAAATGTGGCTTACCTATCATAGTGCAAAAAAGCTCAGAAAACTTAGTAAAGACCTGAGACACTTGTTCCAGATATCTCAAACTATTGACTCTGGAGCATGTCTGGAAGAGCTTGTTTCTATGATTCCTGGAAAACTAAATAAATCTCGCTGGTTGAGTACTGCAAACAAAATTTAAGATTGAATATTGCAACCCAAATAAACCACCAAGATATTATTAGAAATTGTGACATTCATACTTACAGTCTATGTGGCTATGAAATACCTTGTTAGAAAACAGTCTTTCATTGCAGATGATCCTCGTCAAGTCTTTGAGACCATTCATGGGTCTAGATACTTACGAAGAAAATACCAGACTGTAATATGTTCATTCATTCAGGCGAATGTATTCTTCGCACTCCCAGAGCATGTTCTTCTCGCCATAATGACTGATGGTCGACTTGCTGTCCGAAAAGATGCATTATATCATATAAGATTCTTAGTGCTCAAGAACACGAAGGAGGGAATTTTCACAGCTCCATTAGATATAACATCATTTTCAGACTGAATTTTGAGGTGAAAGGTTACACTGAAATTTTCTTTTGGGAATGCTCAGATGTTTCAATAACTGTACTACCAGTTCTAAGGACAATACCAAACAAACAGCTCAGGAACACACTTTTACTTCCTGACAACATTGTGCCAGAATGGTAATTCACCGTTTATCTGTACCACAAGAACGGCTCTACATATGGATGGTTGGTTGGGATGGGCTGGCGGAGGAGTCCTAGGTGCAGCCATTTCCACGTGATAGGCTCTGAGTTGCTTGGCTAGGTAAGCTAAGAGTTGCACAATCGTTTAACTGTACTAAATTTGCCCCCTTTTCTGGCCCGAGAGGAATCACTCCTATCCCTCTCAAGGGTATATAACTGGCATGTTAACACTCGAATGTCAGTTTTCATACCAACTGACATGTATTTAACGAAAAATATGTTTACTTTAACATAACTAAAATTAATCAAAAACTTTGGTATTTTTTATAATTTTCAGTTAAATATTGAAACATTGAAGCAATAGTTCTCACAGAAGATATTATCCAAATTTTTAAAAAAAAATATATTCCTGTAATGTCCATGTGCGTGGGCCTCTTTGCCAAGTATTACATTTCGTTCCGAAAAAATGCTAAAACGCTGCGCTCTATATCTAGTCCCGAACAAGTAGGTCCTAAATTAAGTATAATTAATGAGTATGTGCTAAAAAGGTGAAAGCAAATGCAATTGAAATTAATGAATGTGCATCAAATATAGAAATTCCAAGTAACGAAGTACTAGAATTTATGAATAGGTTTAGAACTTAAGTACTATTATTAGTGAATATGTAACATACGAAGAAAAACAGATTTGAAATGTTAAACAAGTTTTTCTTAGAACAAGAAAGAAAAAAATATACATCATTTTAATAAAGAAACAAAAATGATTGATAATATATTCTTGTACTTATAGAATTTTAATAACTTGTACTATGCGGACTAAAGATGTGAATCTCACAATAGTCAGAAGAAACTCTCGAAAAGAACAACAACATTTAGAATTGTTAGAAGGTGGAAGGATCAGTGCGAAAAATTACTGGAGACAATAATTTTTCATTAGAAATGGAGTTGAATATATGAGACAATGGAAATATTTCAAACAACACATGACACGAAAAAAGTTACTTGTGGTTAAAGAATGGTCCAATACGTAGGAAGAAGTTTTTATATGAAAACTCACAGACGTTTGGAGGATTATAAAGCATGAAAGGTTTATATAATAACTGATCTCCCAGTAATAACAAAATTCTGATAAAGACAATTAAAGCATATGGTTGAATAACGCTGTTAAGTACATTTTGATCATATGTCTACAGTATATTTAATAATATGGTATATGTCGACAGTATATTTAATAATATGGTATATGTCGACAGTGTATTTAATAATATGGTATGTGTCGACAGTATATGGTGAACACTACAAGATGTCTTAAAGTTTTAAATAAATTCCGTCCATAGACAGTGTTGATGAGCAAAAACAATAACAACCATATTCAGATCAATCCCACACATTTTTAAAAGTACGGTTAGCCCAGAATACTAGTTATCTTAGCCACATCTACCGCAAGACTAAAATTCTGTTACAAAATGTCAAGGTATCGCTCCGAAACAGCTCTTCTCTGATAAATCATAAACATTACAAACATAGAATAATTTTTCACACTTTATACAACAGATAAAATTTACCATCATGAAAAAAAAAATATTTCGACCGGATGTAAGAGTTTCTGCATTCGAAAATATGGCCTAAAAATTTGATCGTTCAAAACTCAGAAATGAGAAAAGCTACAACATGATATTTCACGCTATTATATAGCAAATCAATTTCTAATATCATGCTGAATTTGAAAAGTACCGAATGACTTTGGTAATTGCTTTTCTCCAAAATATAACTCGAAGAAATAAATATAGTATCACTAGTAAAATGCGCCTACAGAAGGATAGATTTCCAATTGCTCTTTTTACACTAATTTAAGAATCGCAATCAAATGAAGCTATTACTAAATATACAATTCCATGATGTTACGAGAAAGATGACCTCAACCTTTGGATGACTCAAATACTTCTTATGTTTATGGTAAAAGTGCCCACACTTCAACATATATCGAAATGCAGTTTTTCCATGTCCTAACATGAGGACAGTAAATTCAATGTTACTATTCTCAAATGCACATATTCTAAAAAAGTGCGGTTTTCTAAAAAAAAAAAATGTGATATCAAACGTTGGATAAAAATAAATATATATTTATCTCAAATTTGAGATCAATTTCCTCAAACCACATCGTGAAATATCTCTGAAAATAGCTCCATTAGATTCAGCAAGCTGAAATTAGTATGAGAAGTGCAATTAAAATGCACACTTCTATCCACAATTTCTGTCGCGTGTCTTTAGAAATTATATAAATGAGAATGATTCTCCTTCTTATGATCAAAATGCCACATGTTTTGTTGAAAGTATGCACATGAAGGAAACACATATTTCCAAAAAAGTATTTCAATTAAAAAATTAAGAAATAAGCAAGTTATAATTAAAGAAAAGAAATCTCTGAAACTTTGATCGCCAAATTCTAAGTTCCATTTTAAGTAAGCGTGGCAAAACGCAGCAAAATTTGCAAAGACAGAGGGAATATTTACTATTAAAAATATAACGTAACTCTCTCATAATGTTTGTTAATATACATACAGCACAGCTCTAACAATCTAGGTATTAAAGATCTTACACGGATTAAACAATGGATTAAATAGAAATAAGACACAAAATATGCGAAGAAATCAGGCATTTTCTCTTATTGCCTCCTTATATATACGAGGGCTAGTCAAGAAAGACTTGGACTGATTTTTTTTCTAGGCAATTTATTATTACTCAGCAACAGGCACATGATCCTTTTCAAAGTAGTCCCCGCCCATTTGAATGCACTTTTTCATTCGAGCCTTCCAGTCCTCAAACACGTGTCGCAGGCCATTCTTTGAGAGGTCCTTCAAAACCGCCTCCGATGCCTTCAGAACCTCGGAATTATCGGAGAAGCGGCGTCCACGCAGTCTGGATTTTAGGGCAGGGAATAGAAAAAAGTCGCACGGTGCGGTAGGCGTCTCCACCATCCTCAAACCTTTGCAACAGCTCCCTGCAAGTCTCCACTCGAACGGCCTTCTGCTCTGGTGTCAGGAGTCGCGGAATCCATCGCGCACACACTCGGCTCATGTGGAGGTGGTCATGCAAAATTTTGAAGGCACTGCCATGAGATATGCGTAGTGCGGCTGCCAGATCGTCGATACTGATGCGGCGATCTTCTCTAACAATGACTGCTGCCGTGTTAATGTTCACCTCAGTAACAGCTGACGCTGATACACCTGGTTCACCAGCTTTCGTGATTGTCATTCGGCCCTCTTTAAACTCTTTGAACCACCAAAACACGGTACTTCGTGGCAGAGCGTCATCTTTGTAGGCTTGTCTCAACATTCCTAGAGTTTCTGTTGCACTTTTCCCCAGGCGATAGAAGAACCGTATAGCTGCAAATTGTTCATCTCGTAATGACTCCATTTCTTCTACAGGCGACTTCTATTGGTGGCGCAGAACATCACCTGCAATAAAAAGTCGTGGTTACCAAACATGCAATGATTCCTTAACAACACTTTATATATATGCACAGAGACCCACCCTACTTGTATGCCAAACTATGAAGCTCCAGCGTTAACAGAACTGCCGGGAAAAAAATCAGTCCAAGTCTTTCTTGACTTGCCCTCGTATATATATATATCTACCAAGTGAGTGCGATGTTTAGTTGCATTCGTAGAGTATTTGGTTAACGCGAGTTCGTTTGGTGTTCGACTTTTTTCAGGATCGTCATTTCAAATTCCATACCTACAATAACTCTTTCCTTTCTCTCTCTCTCTTTTATTTTTTCTTTAATCAAACGTTGATTCTGTCAAATCGGAAAACAATAATGTTTTGTTCTAATAATGTGTCTTAGTATTAGTCTATCCATTTAAGTTTCTTTTTATATTTGCAAATAATTAAGATTTATGTCTTTAAAGAATGTTACAATGATCGAGAACTTTATAAAAAGCGTGGGTCTTCTAGGGTTCATTTGTTTCCTCCATTTTTGTATTTCATCGTCATCATGCATCTCATTATCACCGTCTCCCTTAGCCTCAGAATATAATCGTATGACATTAAACCTAAAGAAAAAATAAAATATATAATTAGATAACTATAATATTTTCACATTATGTAAACATGAACTCTAAAGTTGTCTACCTTATGATCGCAGGAAAATGACAGAGCCATCAGAAATGAACGTAGTTATCACTTTGCTCCAAGTGGGACATTAGACTGTCAAACTATGCTATACTTAAATATCGAAAGTCTCCATGTGTCTATCGACCCCTGTTAGAACAACAATGTTAGGATATCGAGAAGCGATATTTTTGTAAGTGATTCAGCGTTTTCAGGATAGATATCGCTCCGTTATGTGGTTGTTATTAATATTATTAGATTTATGTGTCACCTGCTATTTCTACTGTATATATATATATATATATATATATATATATATATATATATATGTTAATTACTTAAAATAGTGAATGAATAAAGGAAAACCCCCTAGACCAACCACAATTTTTGTAACCTCTACATTCTTAATACAACACTTCCTCGAAGAAAGGGCACAACCCTTTAAACGGGTGGACGAGAAAATAAAAAAGGTATGTGCTATCACTTTTCCAGAGCTTACTCTGAAGAGTATTTGTTATATGTATTCAGTAAAATTTTATTATATAAGAATTCAGTAAAATTTCAAAAAAACATGATTGCAACCATTAATACACTTTATGTCCTCTTATTCAAGTAAATCCTAGGCAATTGCATTTGTTTGCATTATAGTTTATAATCACAGCCATTTTTAGTTAATTTTAGAATTTACTACTTGCTTTGTTCCTTGTATTTAAATACAATTAAAATTTGTAAAAGCTGTTCTTTTGCAAGTCATGTCCTTACGACAATAACTAAGAACTAGTTTCAAACAAGTAGGGTTGTGTGTTATTTAATAAGAATTGACTTATCATTATTTGAGTATAATTAAAACTTTTTAAGTCTCATTTCATAAGATTAAAAGTATAAAAGAAAGAGCAATATTCCATTAACGTCAGGAATTTCATCAGTCTTGTAAAATATTTAAAAAAAAACTTTTAGTGAAAGGAAAGTGTGTAACGATCCCGTTACTATGAGTTGGAGGCGAAGAAATAATGGAAAAACTATGTAAAAAAAGAAGAAAGAAAATGTTTATAATTATGTAATATCGATGATTAACTTTCTCTGATTTGTAAAAACTAACAAGAATTAGTAACCTTTCCTCGTTTGCTTCTTTTTTTTAAAAAAAAAAAAAATAATGTGAATCTACGATTGTGGTGAGTGAGAGAGAGAGAAATACATTCCTTTTCTGTTTGGTCAATTCAAGGTCGCTTGCGCGGTAGGTGACGTGCCTTATCGCGATCGTAGCGCCGCTGTCCTTCGTGGGAGCTCGCAACCTTTCCGGCTGCGAACTGACGTATTAATTTGGAAGGAAGGAGGACGTTTTCCTGCAGTCTCCTAGCAGGCGGATAATTTATCGTCGATGTTAGAATATGGGACGCGTGTCTTGTTCGTTTGACTTAGTTTGTAGTGTCTGCTATTTTTTGCATTAGTTATATCTGGAAGGAGTTGATTCAATATACAAGAATAAAAGTGCAAGTTGTGTTGTGTTTCGTGATTTTCTTTTTTCTTGAAAAGAAAGGAAGAAAAATAGTGATACGAAAAGTTGCAAACGGAAGGTTGGTGTTTGACCATGTGCATTGGTGCTGTCTGAGTAAAATTGAAGAGGTTAGATTATGCTCTGTGATTATCCAGTGTCTAAATGGTGCTCGAAGTATTGAGTGAAATTTGTATTTGTTCATATTTCCATACTTTTAAGTCAGACAAGTTTGTTTCGTGTTCAGGTGTGCAGGGGCATTTGATGAATTCAATTAGTAACGTAGAAATCTGTATAGTTGACCTAAGTCTTGGTCAATAAGTCGCTATTTCTTTCCTCGCCGAAATCTATCGTATTTTATCGAGAGTGTTAAATGGTGTATTTCTATGTGGGTTCCTTTCGGCAGGAAGATTAGATGTGCTAGTGAGTAAAATAAATCTGTTCTTGGCTGTTGCCTTAAAAATAGCATGTTATGCATGCATTAATACTCGTAATATCCAGAATCTGAGGTGGTTTTTCTTTTGTTGGTGGAACGATGAAGTGGGATATTTCGAGTGAGAACAGAGGTTTGCTCCCCATTGCACGTTGGAACGCATAGTCTTGCAATATAATAATATTCCCTGCAATCTTAGCGACGACCACTCTCTGGGTTCAATTGTCTGACGGATTGGTGGAATGATAATGTGGAAAACGAGGGAGAGCATTTCAATCTGTTGAAACCAGACCTAAGTTTGGTCATAGTGGTTTTAGCGAATCTGGAAACAGAGCGTGACTTTCGATCTTTGAATGGAAATTAGTTTGGCTGAATGGGGGAATGAGAATGTTGAAGATTGAGGTGAGAGTAGTAATGAATGTCGTTTGGTAAGAGACACTATACCTTATCCTGGGTTTGTCTCGTAGTATCACTGATTTCTTTAGTGACTCTCGATGTTTTGTGGTCCGAGAGAGAGCCGACTGAATCAGTGATAGAACTAGTTACATTCGGACGTTTTCGGTTTTCAGACCTAAGCATTGGTCTTTGAGTTACTTTTTCGATCACTGCCTAAGCACGTTTATTCTTGTAATTTGATAAAGAACAGACGACAAGCAGACTGAGAGCGAGGTAGTAAATACCAAAGAAAGGTAAAAAAAAAGAAGAATATAAGAGGTGAGTGTTCATTAATATATATATCATAGTTGATTGTCCTTTGTTTGTGTTCTATGTTTGTGGGTCGTCATTTTTGATTCCAAAATAGTCGATTAATAGATTATTTCTTTGGACCGCGTTAATAATTACGTGAATTTCGATTGATAATTCAGCATTGTATTTTTGGTAAGCGGGCTAAAACCCGATGCATATAGTAATTGTTTGTAATCTGCTTTTTTTTCAGCATATATTAATGCGATTAGTATTGAAATTGAGCCAAATAGTTTTTGAACAATTTTTGAGATTTATCCTGTTGCTTGCTATTGTAGGCGAATGGTGCGGTGAGGCACGGCACTCCAAATTTGCTGAAAGATTTTGACATACTTGTTAATTTAATTATTATTGTTGTTTTCAACATAAACCTAACGGATCTCTCGATATTGGAGATTTCCCCCCCCAAAAAGGATTTTTCTTGATCGTTTTTCTAGATTTTTTTTTCCTGAGAACTTTGATTTAAGATTCTGAAATTCGATTTAAGGAATTTATTCTCTCTACTCTGGTCAAGTAAATTGAAATTGATAAAAAGAAAAAGGAATTATAAATATTATTTACGAAATTCATATTGAGATTAAATTGTTATTGTTCCTGGATAGGCTTATTATTCCGATAAGAGTTGAACTATAATATGATCAATGACTGAATATTATCGTTGAATCTATATCACGAACAGACGTCGAAGGAATAAAGAATTGTTTGTTGCTCAACATATTTTTTACCCGAAATAATATTGTATTATTATAATAAATTATATACACTTGAATTGTTGTTGTTGTTATTATTTATTTATATATATATTTACATATATTTATGACTGGTAATTGGTATTTACATTTACTTATTGTTGATTATGCTGAATTATCCATCTGTACCTGCCGTATGACTCGGAATTGCGTTCTTCTTCGTAGATCCCTCTGAGGTCGGACTTGGGTAGTGTTGATTGGTCAACATTGCATGAGCTTTGGTATCCATGAATGTTGTCCTTTTAACATCGGCTCTTGTCCTGATAGCGGATGGGAACGCTACAAAATGGTTAATACGTCAGTTCCATTTTTTTTAATTTCATTTTTTTTTTCTCGAACCTTTTTTGCTTCTAGTCGTAAAATGAATTTACATTTGAAGTTTATTGTAAGTAAAAACTATAATCTTGAGACAGTTTAATCATAACAGAGGGTAAAATATTTTGGTTTAAATTGAATAAATTTGAGAATATTGAATATTAAGCGAAATTTAAGATTGTAATCAAGTCGATTGAATATAACAAACAAATATTTTTCAAGACTAGGTTTTGGTAAATAGGGTTGTTCCATGCTGGTTCTCTTTGGTTGTTGTAGTATCCGTAGTTAGTTTAGTTATTAATTTGTTTATGCTAACCTGTTATATATATTTTCTTGTGTATTATTTCTCTTGTTACCTGAAAAAAAAAACGTGTTTAAGGAATTTTTGTGAATTTGCCACTTTATGATGGCTAATCGATCTGAGTTTGTGAGTATTAATATACCCGATGGGTATTCAGAACTAGTAACACGAGATAGAACTGGTTGTTGTGATGCTGATTCACGTTCTGATTTTGGGCAATTCAATATGTCATTAACTCCTCCCACTCAGGGAAGTCTTTACGCCAGACGGGTTTCAAATGAAGTCAATCGGAGTACTATTGGAAATAATGATAGTATGCATTCTGTTAGTTATGGGTTTAGTAGGCAAGTTAATGCAACTAGTTTAGGAGAGTCTCAGCGAGATGTAAGGCAAGTTGCCTTTGAAGCTCCATTAAGGCAATCTGAACAGACAGGGTTTGTAAATCGGGATTCTTTAAACGATAACGTTGCTGGAAATATTCCAAGTCAGAATACTAACAGATACCTTAATCTTCGTGACTATTATCGAAGAGTTTCTCAGATAAGGAATTCTACTCCGAAAGCTCCTTTGAGTTCTCCTTTTCTGCAACCTATAAATAGATATGAAGCTAGAAATAGTGCGGAATCTGGTGTACACGCTGGAGTTAATAGATTAGATTCTGGTGGGATCGAACATAACTTAATGGTAAAATATGCATTCAAAAGAAACAGTGAATCTCTTGAGTTGATATTTAAGGATGTAAAATTAACAGATGGGAGTAATAGTCATCAAGTTTTCAATTTATTGTTGAAAATTGAAGAAACATTATTAGAAACTAGTTATTCACTCGGGATGGTATTAACCGTTCTTGTAGCTAAATGTACTGGTGCTTTATTAAGAGAAATCTTATTTGCCTTGAACAACAATGTAAGTTGGTATAATCTACGAGGGAATTTACTAAGTAATTTCGTTACTCCAGTGAGTAGGCATTCTTTTGTATCAGAGTATGTTTATAGAAGACAGAAGTTGTCTGAACAAGTTAATGATTATGTAAGGTCTGTTATTGTAGCTATGAATGTATTAGGATTTGATGGTCCGGAATCGGAATTAGTGAGTATAATTATGAGTGGTTTAAATCCTAATCAAAAGTATAGGATGTTGAATAACTATTTGCCTGCATCACGTTTGGAATTATTGGAAATAGCTGAAAAACACGTGTTGAGTTTTAGAAACCAGTTAGATTATAATAGAGAAATGAGTGATAATAGAAAAAAGTCTAGTGTTCTAGTATCGATCTATCATAATAATAAATTGGGTCCGAATGAAACCTCGGTGAATAATACTTTGTTAGAAAATAAATGTAGATCAACCCTTTACGAAAATAAATTGAGTCGATCGATAGGTGGCTCTCGGGATTTTCGGAATTCTAGGGGTCCAAGTAATTTATCTGAGCCTGGAGGGAATCCTAGAACAACTTCATCGTTTATCCCTTCAGAGATGGACAATACTGTGGCGTCTTTCGTTGTCGGAAAAATTAATAGTCAGTTGACGGACATTTGCGTCGACGGTGGTTCCAGCTTCAACATTGTTCGTGCAGATTTGGTTCGTGCTTGTGGTTTCGAGAAATATATTACTACAACACAAGAGAAATTAGTAAATGCTCCTTCAGGATTGCATTTTTCCACGAACAAGGAAATTGTGTTGACCGTCAATTTTTCAGGACACTTTGAAAGAGTTAGTTTCAAGGTGGTAGATGAGTTATCTTGTAAGTGTTTGCTGGGAACTCCGTTTTTGCGTTCCACCAATTCGGTTGTTGATTATTCTAATAATACCTTAGTTCTCCGTGGTGGCAAGAAAAGAATTGCATTGAACTTTAAGAAAACAGTTCGGCATTTTGGTTTTCAATCTAAAGGGTTTAAGTCTGGTCCTCATGCCGGCCAGTTGAAGGGGAAGAATGGAAATCAACAGAGAATACAGACTCGGGATTCTCTGGATCAAGATAAAATGACTTCGATCTTTATATACGAAGATTTCTTTGATTATGGTTTGCGAGATGAAGGAATTCAGTGCGATTTGGATCTAGTTGATGCCGAATCTAGAATTTTGGAGATTCGTGCTCCGAATAACTTACAGCTTGGTCAACTTAGAGCGATGATTGATTCAGAAATCGATTCGGGTCATCATATAGAAAATACTTTATCTTCCATGGTTGATAGTTATGCGAGGGTTCAACCAGTTAGTAGTGTGCATGGTGCGATAGAAAGGTCCAATCGTCATTTGTCTCCGAACCGAAACTTAGTTTCTGGGACTTCGAAGCAGAATAACGATTCATCGCAGTTTAATTCGTGCAAGACTGGTGGTGTGATTGGAAACTCTTGTGACCAGCATCCATCTTACGTGAACTTGGTGACTTCGTCATCGAGATTTGGTTGTTCGTCTGGAACAGCTGCTTGTGCTAGTGGTTCAGATGGTGAAAGGGGGAATTCCATTCCTCGTTTGCCTTTTGATCAGAACTTGGGAGAGATGACATCGTTAATGAACAATGATACTATCAATTGTCGATCTGTTGAGACTTTAGGTGGTGCGAATGCAATGTCCGATTTTGTGAATCCGTCTAGTGGAACTTTGGTGACATCTACATGGGAAGATGGTTCTTTTCCGACTCGAACGTGTTGTAATAGAAGATCTGATGGTGCGAGTGACATGCCCTTTGGGAATAATTCGTCCATGGGACAAATAGTGAATTCTGAGTTCGACGTGAGATGTCGTGATTCGGGAGAATCTTTTCAGGATTATGATAATGGTGCGAATGAAATGTGCTTTGGTCATCGGATTGTCGCTGATGGAGACACTTCGAAATTAGTTTTAAATAATGAAAGACCTAGTAATATGAATGTTTCGGAACTTAAGGATGGTGTTAGTCAGTCATCTAGCAAAACTGTTACTACAAAAGACAATTTAGATCTTGTTCAGAATGAGGATCCATCGGCAATTGAGATTCCAGAATCTGAGAGTGTTAAGAAGAACAGTACTCGCAAAAGAAATAGGAATCGTAGAAGAAAGAAGAAAAGGGTGGATAATGTGACGGAATCCTCAAAAAATGTTAGTGTCTTGGAAAAACTAGATGATGTTAGTCCTTCGGGAGTGAATTGTTCGTCGAACGACAATGAACGTAAGGATGCGGTGTTAAACCATAGTAGTGGTTCCGAAGCGTCTGACGTTGACCTAGAACAGTCTGAAAATTTCCATAAATTAATTCAGCGGAATCGGAAGTTTCAGCCTCCTGACCTTTCATCTAATCAACGGGTAATGGCTCAGAATAACACACGGGTGAAGAATCAACCTAACATACAGGTGAAAAATCAGAATTTAGGGCAAGACTCGTGGAAGTTCGATAACCCTGAGATTGTTGCTTTCATCGACTCAATGAAAACTAAATATTCTGATGTAATTTCCGATAGGGTTGGATGTGTAAAAGGGTTCGTTGGTCGACTCCATTTAAAGGAGAATAAACCTTTCAAGGATACCCCCTTTCCAGTTCCTAAAAATAAGGAGAAAATTTTTTATGATCAAATTGAAGAACTTGTTAAGGAGGGGATTTTAGAAGAGGTTGACCATGCTAACTATGGCAGTAGTTGTTTTCTAGTGAAAAATAAGAACAATACATATCGAATAGTAGGAAATTACATTAAGGCTAATAGCTTAATTGTGAATGACGTATATCCATCCCCGAATTTAGAAGCGTGTCTGACAGGCCTTGCGGATAAGAAACTGTACTCTAAATTTGATTTAAAGCGGGCCTACAACCAAATCTACCTTGATAAATCATCACGTGAGATTACTACCTTGGTTACTCCCAAGGGATGTTATCAATACACCCGAGTTCCGGTCGGAATAAAAACTGGGAGCAACATTTTGTCAAGGGCGATGGAAAAGGTATTAGGTGATCTAACAGATAAGGGTGTCAAAATTTATTTTGACGACGTCCTGGTAGCTAGCGATACAATTGAAGAACACATGTTAATGGTTGAAAAGGTGTTACAGAGGTTCAAAGATTATAACATAACTGTATCTCCTGACAAATGCTTTATGTTTTATAAAAAGATCAATTATCTGGGGTATATTATTCAAGGAGACCAGATGGAAATTGACCCAGGCAGAGTATCTGCTATACGAAATATTCCTCCACCTCGTAATAGGCGTGGATTGTTGAAAATACTAGGAGTATTTAGTTATTATTCTAAGTTTGCGTCGGAGCTCCAACAGCTAATGGCTCCCCTTAGTGCCTTGAAATCTCCTAAGATTAAATTTGTTTGGACTCAGGAACATCAACAAATTCTAGATAAATTAAAAAATATTTTGATAGATAACATAGTTTTAAAGACTCCAGACCTTAATAAACGTTTTGTAGTCCACGTCGACGGCAGTGGGAAAAGTATTGCCGGATGTATTTCCCAAAGGAATGCGAATGGGGACCTTCAACCTGTGTGCTTCTATAGCAAGAAACTCTCAGAGGCGGATAAACACCGCAGTATTTATGAGATAGAATTTATAAGTCTTGTAAAAACAATATCTCGTTATAGACACTACTTGGTTAATGAGTTTGACGTGTTAACAGACAATAAAGCCTTGTCCTGGATACTTAACAACAGTAAAAGGCTCTTAAAGTACGGTCCTTTCGTCGAAACGCTTTGTCAGTTTAATTTTAAGATACGCCATATAAAGTCAGCGGAGAATATAGTAGCGGATTTCTTGACACGAATCTACGATCCGTTTGAATTCAGTATATTGGATGGACCGGTAGGATTAGCTGCATTTAGAAGAAATATGAATATAATGCATCTTTGGAATTTGCCATTAATTAAGGATCCTATCGATAAATTACAACGAGAAGATCCAGAATTAGATAATATTATCAGAAGAATTGAGAACGGTGACGATGTTCAAGGGTATCACCTTAATAAGAATATCCTGCTAAAAAGAACTAATTCGGCGATTAACCCATATAAGATAGTAATCCCGAAAGATTTAAGGAAGGTGCTTATTGAATATCATCATGAAGATGCGTTGATTGGTGGTCATGCTGGTGTGTCAAGAACATTAGCTAAACTGATGAAGAAATTTACCTGGGAAGGATTGAAAGAAGACGTCAAAAATTTCGTAAGTACGTGTGATGTGTGCCAAAAGGTTAAGGAATCGAATCAAAAGAAAATGGGACATTTAATTTCTGATTTCAGTAAGAGAGTTAATTCTCACTGGATGTTTGACATAGTAGGTGCATTACCAAATTCGAATGGATTTAAATTTATACTTATAGGTGTTGATAACGCCAGCCGATTTGTGGTTTTGGAGCGTTTGAGAACCATAAGTTCCAGTGTGGTTGCTAACAAGATGATGGAAATATTCAGTCGACTAGGTTTTCCGGAGGCCCTGTCCACTGACAATGCTTCAATTTTTGTTTCCGAACACTTCAAGAAATTCCTGTTTAGTTTGGGTATCAAGCACATACGGCTGAGCCCCTATCACCCTGGTGGTAATGCGGCTGAAAGATTTATAAAAACCCTGAAGGCATCCCTTAGAGCTTACATCTCGACGAAGCAACATCTGTGGTCAACTCTTGTGCCGGAGCTCCAATTCACCTTAAATATAAGCGAGCACTCAGGATTAAAGATGTCGCCCATCGAAGTATATTTTGGACGTCCATATAATACACCGTTAGGAAACCGATGGAGCATCAATGATTCTGATTTTGGTGGAAAATCATCTGCTCAGATATGGAAAGAAGCTATTCAGAATATGGAGAAAAGTTGGGCAACAAGGCGTAAGTTGATGTTAAGAAGAAGAAATCCCGTTAATTTAGACATAGGACAAAGTGTCCTCTTAAAGGCACACGTTAAATCATCATTAAGAGATAAGGTAGCGAAATCTTTAAGCGACAAGTGGTATGGTCCATTTGTGATTAGGAAATTTTTGACACCGAATACCGTCTTAGTTTCTGATGAGAATGACACGCCAGACTCATATCGCCGTTCGCATGTCTCAGAATTGAAGGTCTATAGGAGTAGGAGAGATTAATATTGTCAGAACTTAGTTATCCTGGTCTTGAAAAATAGTGTTGATTTGTTTGTATATGTAGTTATGATATAAGAAAATTTTGACTGAATTAACTGTGATATTTGTCGAGCATTTGTTAATATTGTTGTTTGTTGCCTAAACAGTATAAAAAACCTCTCCTTCAACAACAAGTGAAGATTTGGATACCTGAACTTGGATTGGCTTATTGAAGTACTACAAGAATGGCAGCACACTCTCCTGGCCCACTAAATTGTCCTTTCCTTACCTTTCTGATCTTGCGATACTCCACTATCACTGCCAATCATACTAATCACTAAATTTGTTAACTTGTTGAATTTTGTTCTTGAGATAATTGAAATCATTAAGGATCACATTAATTTGTGGCTTTTATTGTCTAAAGTGTTTCTGAGTAAGCTAACTGCACCAATACTGTTTACAGGATTAAGTATCGACTCTCTTAGCGCCTTGTAATAGCTACATGCAGAATGTGACATTGTTTGTTGTTCTAAATAATATAAAATAAAACATGTTCGCTAACAGCCCATCAATCCTTTCATTTCATATCAAAATACATACATTCTCAATAATAAATAACTATGTTCTCAATAAAAAGTAATAAATAATAATAGTAACATTCATAATCAATATTCTCAGAATATTTGAATATTCTTAGCATTATAATTATATAAGAGAATCAATATCTAACTACTTTTCTAGAGAACAAACAGTAATGTCAGAGCAATGAATTCAAGAAGTTTCCTAACGGTGACAGGATCGTCAACGGTGCGGTTGGTAGAAGCTGTCTGTTCTGCAGCCCGTATAGGTACAACAAGATTTGGATAAGATTCTTGAGCTGTAGGTTTGAATTTACATTTATAACTATATGCAGGGTGTTGATCATTGCACCTGGGGTATTTCGGAGGTTGTTTCATGTTTGGGCAGATACGAATTTGATGGGACCCAGAACTGTAACCGCATACAGCAGAGTTTGTAAACTGAGAAGTATGATGAGAGTTGTATACCTGGCATTTCTCACGCCGGAGAGACAAAGGGGGAGAAGAACTCGATGGTTCGACACGAGGTTTTCGTTTATAGATAAGTGCTCATACCGTCAGAAGTTTATCGATGGTGTCTTGAGGTGAGGTGAGGGCACATACCATGTAAGTGGGACCAGCACTGTATCGAATGCGTATGACTTTTCTGATGGCATGTCCTTCGTTTTGAATTAATTATAAATATCTTCATCACTGTAAGTTGGGTCCACGGCTCGAATCATTACTAAAAGTAGTGGAAGTAGTTTTGGTGGGGGTGCTTGTTTAAGTCGAGTAGAGTTAGGTGATATGATGAATTGGCTAAGATCTCAAGTGAAGCCTTATTCCGGACTGTAGTGATGAACTGTGGGTCTGGCAATTTGAAAAAATATCCGTTTCTAGTTTTAACGTTTTTTGTTACAGGTATGCTGGGTACATATTTACGGAGTTGAGTTGTAAGGAACTTTTCGTTACTGAACTTCGTATCATACTGTTGAAGGATAAATGAGTGAAAAGAGGGTTTTTCGTGAGAAATATGATTCTTCATGACAGATGATTGAGTATGATTGGCGTCATTAGCAAAGTGGTCATCGGCTGCATCCATATCTGAAAAGTCTGATGGTTTATCTCGGTGCTGCTTTTTCGCCTGATGGCGATGCTGAGTTACAGTATCAGAAAATAGCTGATTTCTTCGTGGTGATCTGGAACTTGTAGAAAGGTTTAATGTGGTAGAAGCAATTGAAGTATACGACTGAGTTCGTTGTCTGTTGCCCGTATCCTTCCGCTTTACCATCTTCGTGACTAAGGGGAGGGAGAAAGGAAAACAGGTGGTAGTTTAGCATGTCGGCCATCCAGTATGGATGCACCACAAACATGGGGTCCGCCGCCATGCAGACCAGAACAACGGTAAGCGGTGACTCGGACCGATGAGATGCTGATGAAGGACGAATGAGATGATGAAGGTAGGACAACCCGTTTAATCACTGTCCAGGTTGAGCAGCCGCTCTGGCTCGATCCCTACATCCTACCGCCCTTGACTGGATAAGTCTGACGAGAGGATCTCAAGAAAGAGACAGATAAGAAACGCAGCATGTGGAATAGGAAGGATAGATCAAAACTCGTTAACATGCACTTAATAACGCTATAGAGTCAGCTCTGGTAAAGTGCTAGCACAGACATTTTTTATTTTGTGGTCTACATGTTTGAAGGGTTGGGCCCTTTCTTCGAGGAAGTGTTGTATTAGGAATGTAGACGTTACAAAAATTGTGGTTGGTCTAAGGGGTTTTCCTTTATTCATTCACTATTTTAAGTAGTTATACTACTGTAAGTATATACAGCAAAAATAGCAGGTGACACATTAATCTAATAATATTAATAACAACCACATAAAGGAAATATGCTCATAGAGGTTATTAGAAACATAAACAAGAAAATAACAAGAGTGTCAGTGCATGAAGGCTAAGTGCGTGAATATAATAACAAATTAGAAAAAGTAAGAGGATTAAAAATTCAAAGAAATAATATTTTGACATTATGATGAAAATGATGATGAATTGTACTGGACACCGCAACACTAGGTTTTGTTAGTGAACAGAATGTGTAGTAATAGTAGTAGTAGTAGTAGTAGTAGTAGTGTTAGAACGGATTATATACCCCGCAGGACTCGGTTTGTTCCACATTGATTATAGTGATATAAATTTAACCTCAACTGTTTCTTCAGTCTTCTTCTTCAACTCCAACAAAGTGCTAATTTTCTTCTGTTACATCTATAATACGCAAAACATACATTAGAGGGTTTGGACCAGAGTCGTAACTGCCACAGAGGGTTAGACAGGCCATGAAGATGTTAGAGGAGACAAGTGATTAAAATTCTCTCACACATATCTAATTGTGTTTTCTGTATTGAGGTCTGGTGGTGCCACGAAGAGCTTAGGGGGCCAAGCCCCCTAGCCCCCCTCTGGTTGCGTGCCTGATTTTGAAAATCGCAAACTGCAAAGAATCAGAAACGTGTTTTTAGTTTCTATGGATAGGGTCGAGAGTTAAAAGAAACATGCTGTCCAGAAGATGATGTCTAAAATGCAGTGAGCAGTGGGTCTCTTCGTGGTGGGTCGCGGTGGGTCATGGCGGTGGTGGACCGCTGTGGGTCATGGTGGGTGGTGCTGTTGACCCATGACCCACTGGTACTCAGAACACTCGACCCACTGATCCACCAAGTCACTGACCCACTCCAAATCTGATTGGCGCTTATCCGTACATATTTTGGAAAAGTTAAAAACGATATGAATTGTTTCGTTTAGGGCTAATGTATTATGAGTCTTGTGTTTCACTTTTGAATGGAATTACGATTCCCCATGTATGTTTTGTCCCCCTCTATATATGTTTTGTGAAAACACCTTAATGAGCAATAGCAAATACAACTGTTTTTCGATTCGTATTGGTTTGGGTTAACAGCTTGAAAATGAAATCTTTACGTTTAATGCCCGATGATTATGCCTGTTAGGTTGAGGAAGACTATGATTGAAGCAAGTGAACTATAATAGACAAATTGGTGGAATGAGAAAGAGGGAGTGTCCCGAGAAAAAACACGAGCACGATGTTGTCCGACTCAAGCTTACTTACCTTGGGAACGAACCAGACACCCCATCAGATAGTTCAGTAGGCGGGGTCTCAGTTTCGATTCCCGTTGGGAGAGCCTTTGAAATATTACATGTCCTCGATGTATCTGTGTTCGTGTCCCTGTCGTTCAAAGTTACTGGAAATAACTGTACAACGAGATTAACGGAATATAATAGAGATAAGTTAGAGATACACTTTCGACTTTTTTTACAATTCAAACTTGAATTCTCTGGACTATATTATTTTATCATGTTCGAAATTAGTGTTTCATGGTTAATAAAATATTGGAATCGTAAACGTTTGCAATTTGCTACATAGACAAGTGATTCTTGACTGTTATTTAAAATAGCAATTTTTGGGAGTGGTTTGAGCATTCGTTTAGTTAGGGGTTTGCGGATCGATTCCCTACGAAAATATTAAGAAAAAATTATAATTTAGAATGTTGATATTTCTGACGAATAATAACATGAAAAATAGTCAATTTATCTCGTTCTTACAAGTTAGAGTTGAAACGACTTCCTTCACAGGGGAAAAACTAACAACATGACGCCACAATCAACAACCTTGATTCCTAATGTCTGAAAACCTCGCGTGTTTCGCAAACAATTCATGTATACAAACGGGTCATCGTTCAGGTCTACTATGAGTCATAAATTTGTCTCCCGTCTTACTAGAAATAAAAATAATATTTTCGTTCACAATTTTCAACACGTTCCATATATTGGTTCAACAAAAATTTGTAAATAGGAACTATCCCTTTTCTATATTTGTTTGTATATTTTGTTAAAATATCAATATAACGCATACATAATACAATATATTTTACCTAAAGGAAGGGTGTTACTATGTATCGTGAACCTACTTAGTTTCCGAAGGTTCGATTTTCATGTCCTCCAGTAGCTCACACCTTCTTCTTCCCCCTCTTTTCCTTCCAAAGTATCTTTTATAAGGAAATTCATCCTTATAGAGGGTCCAAAAAATTTCTTTTCGTTTTTCTTAACTTCAGTATGCTTATTTGCATTGGAATAGGACGTAATATTGAGATCTCAAATATTCAGTAATAATAATAATAATAATAATAATAATAAAATAATAATAATAATAATAATAATAATAATAATAATAATAATAATAATAATAATAATAATAATAATGGTATTAAAATTTGAAACTAATAACAAACTAACTTGTAGAGTATGCAGATGTAATCATGAAAGGTTTGCTACACAAATATAAACACAAACCATAATTCAGTGAGCTCTGAAATACAAAGTAACAAAATAACGTATAATATTCTATCTGCAGAGCAATTGTTACCTAAAGAGTGTCATACACTATTTCGAAAATCGAGATTAGAGGAGAAATGTTTACGATAATTTTCGCCTTATCTTGATTCTCATCTCCAAAGCAAGACAATAATTTGAATTAGTCTTGTCCCGTCTCGAATGTAAACTGTTAGGTCTCGTCCCGATTTTATTTAGTTTGTTTTAGAATCGAGATGAGAAATTATTCTTCTCATTTGCAACTTTAAACAAAACCGAAACATTTTTTGCCTAATCTCACGTTTCTGCTTGTAATTGTATGAACTAAGCGATAATAAGTTTCTAATTTTTAATCATCTACGAGATAGTTATTATTATTACTACTATTATTCCTAAAGATTTGATAGTTCAAGTATTGAAACATCCGACTATTCAAATATTGGAATATAATAAAACGTGTGTCATCGCCATCAATCACCATCAAAATTCATTAAGTAAAAAAATTGGCCGATGTGTATTCGATACAAGAACTTCCAGATTACTGGTCAAGTACCTTGACCACTGAACCACGATCACTACCGTGTAAATGATTCGTCTTTAGTCTGGTTACGTATGGTTTCTTTGCCTCCGCTTGCAAAGTTGTATGTTATATTTCTTCTTTTCAAAAAGTCTTTCGTATTTCATTTATGATGATATAAGTTAATAATCTTCGGCAAAGCTTATATTAATAACATGAGTTGTTTTTAAACCCTTGGTTCACAAGTTTCTTTCTTCTCCACAAGAAACTACGGATATGACAGATTTAATTCTGATACTCTGCATTTGTTTCAAAGCAGTCGCCATTATCTGGTGAAAGTCTAATGTCCGCCACGATACATAAAGCAGTTGTCCAGTAATGTATAGCCTAAATAAGAAAAGTAATTATTTTTGGAATTATTTATATGTATAATAATGATTCCAAATACTGATAATACTTACAGAAGTCGGAGTTAACTGGAGAGATCGACGACTCATTCAAAACCTGGTCACAGATCAATGAGTGAAGCTGCACTTGAATGAAGGAGAAACCAATAGTGTGGAGATTGGAAAATAAATCACACAACGATATAGTTTGTCGCCCCAATTATTCAACATTTACAGTGAATGTTTAATGAAGGAAGCATTAATGGGAATTGGAGATTTTAAGATTGGAGAGCAGATCATTAACAAGATCAGCTATGCAGATAATATGGTTATAATAGCTAAAACCAAAAAAGAACTACAGGAGATGATTGATAAAATAGTTGGCACTGGAAAACTGTATGGAATGGAAATTAGCATCGGAAAGTCGAACGTCATGAGACTATCCCTTGGAAACACGCCCTTACGGATCAGAGTAGAAGAAAGAGAATTTGAAGAGGTGGATAATTTCAAGTATCTGGGTGTATTTTAACGATAGACGCTTAGTGCACCAAAGAGATCAGGTCAAGAATTGCCATAGCTAAAGAAGCATTCAACATGAAAATACTGTATCACTCTTAATTACCAGGCACAATATTGGACTTAAGAAGAAGTTGTTCAAGTGCAATGTATGGAGCATTGGACTGTATGGTTCAGAGACTTGGACATTACTTAAATTTGAGAAGAAATATTTGGAGAGCTTCGAAATCTGGTGTTGGAGGAAGATGGAGAAGATAAAACGGACAGCGAGAGCAACAAACGAAAATGTTTTAAAACGGATAGAAGAAAAGAGGTCACTTGTAACCACCATCCTTCGTAGAAAGGCCAATTGGATTGGACACATCTTGCGAAGGAATTGTCTTCTTCACACCGCCATAGAAGCAAAATGGAAGAAAAGCGAGGAATAATAATAAGAAGAACACAGGTGATCGATGATTTGAAAGATAGGAGAAAATATTGAGACTTAAAAGAGGAGGATGAAGACCGACAAAAGTGGAGGAAACACTTCCGTGACAAAATCTAAAATTGAATAAAATCTTCAGTAGTCCCAGGACGTGCCGAAGGGCAGAATGGTTAATAATAATAATAATAATAATAATAATAATAATAATAATAATAATAATAATAATAATAATAATAATAATAATAATAATAATACGTACATGAACCTAAAATTGTCCTTTTTGCTACCTCAGAGAGCAGTTGAATGAAAAAGGAGTCTAGTGATTTAATACCCGCAAGTTTTCTATGTATTGTTTGCTCCGTTTATGTAGTAAATAATAATTCTAGGCTTACTAAATACCTAGAAAAAGTATGTGCCATTCTCACTTAGGTTAAAAGTCTTAGGAGTATCTTAGTGTTTTTAATGAATTGAACTTTAGACTTTAAGGTATAGATATTTCAAATTGCATATTCCAAATAGCAGTATTTTTCCAGGTGCGTCGATAGAGGGAAGTCTTTTTGAAAATTGGTATGATATTATTAATTTTACCGCTGAGAAACAATGAGTTCCCATTATTTTTTGTCTTCACGAAGGAAAAAGGCTGTGCGTATTCATTGGCAGCTGCGAGATGTTTTTGGAGAGAAAGGCCGTGCACATAATACCGTTCGCAAGTGGGTGTGTGAATTCAAAGGAGGGGGATCAATGTATGTTTTTTTCAATAGTTGACACCCGTTTATGTGTCAAAAAATTGCCCGGAGTTTACAACCTGGTAATGGAGGAAAGGCGGCGAACTATGGAGGTTATCTGCAACTCATCAAGGTTCTTGTATGTTGACATGGAAGTCATATTGGCCTAGCAATCGAAGCTGCGAAAGGACAATTATGTTGATCACCTAGGAAGTTGAACGAGGTGAGGAAGATAATTGTCCGTGGGCTATGTAACGCCGTAACGTCCGTAGTCTATCGGACAACGTGGAGGAAAAGCCAATCCAACAACCTCCTCAGAAGGGGCTTACACGAGGAAAATACCGGAATGTGCAATTATTAATTTTAAACCGGAAATCCAGAGGTAAATACTAAACACATAAAATATTATAAATTTCAAACAATGACAAGAGAAACGCTTTTCAGAAAAAAATCTTTATTACAATAATTTACAATCATTAGTAGTTCTCCTCGCCGCTAAATCAGAACTGGATCCGATAATAAATATTTAGAATATAATTTGAAATGAATAACTTTTCAGAACAAATTTATAGCATCGAGAAATTACCAATTAAATCGCCAAGGACTTTCAGTTCAAGGATGCAATTACTGAATTTAATTACTTCAGGCCAATCCAAGACCTCTACTCTATGAATCCAATAATCTTTCTTTCCTTTTCAAGAGAATCGCAAATTACTTTAATATCAGATGAAGATTTCCTTTATATTCCGAATCTAAATACTTTTATTCCAATAAATATCAGATTATATTTCCTCGGAACATTTTATAAAAACAAAAACAATTAGCTGTCCAAAATTATTGGGAAAGTTATCGATACTAAGTTGAGGAGAATTTAACATATAACTTACTTGAAGTATCAAAGTTAAGAATATATCCGTCTCTCTTCGACTATAAAACATTAAACTTAAACAGCTTAAACATCTCAAACAACTTTACTTTTTAGAAAAAGAAATTTTATAAAAATACGCGAGTGATTCTGAAAATAGCTGAAGCCAAATAACTGACCGAATAATTGACCTCTGGAACATTAAACCTGAAAAGAAGACAAGTACATTTTTGAACTTTGGGTATAAGTCCACCACTTGCTCTCTCCTGGATTTTCTGAGTTGAATCGCCCACGTTTTCTTAATTCAAATTGGAAAATACTAGGTAAATGGATTGCGACAGACGACACGCAATAAAAATTAATATAACAGAGACAAGACAAACTACTATGAAAAATTGAAAATTATCTCAGCTTTTATTTTCCGTCTTTGTTACTTTTTAATAGCGTCTTTCCCCTTATATCAATGTCTCAAATCATTCACAAACAAGAATAACCCAATATATAGTGAGGATATATACACACTTTTCAGTTTAAACGGTCTCAATTTTAAACTGCAACTCAAAGAAAAATGGGCCGGGGACCCACAATTTCTTCCACTCAAAAGTATGGATTAAATTAATATACTGCACTTCAGTGATACAATGCAATACAAATAAACTATTCTCAACCTTGTTAACAGGAATAGAGAGAACTGAGCCAAGTCTATTCTTTACACCAATTTTGTTTGATTGACACAATAACTGCAAATGTTTGAAAATTAGTACCGACGCTAATTGCAGCACAAACGAAATAAATAGCTCTGGCATAATCCTCACTAAAAATGGTTGTCCTTATTTTACTGCAGATATTAAACACAGAAACTCTACAGTCAGCACGCCGTCGTGGCCATCAGCACCTTGATATCTGCAACCAGCGGCAGTCGTGGCACGAATAACTAGCTGTGGCAATCAGCACCCCACCAAAATAATTCGAATATTAAGTATGAATCACTCATCAGATTTTCACATAAAACATGTCACTTAGAGGCACCATATTGTGGTCAGAGAAAGATCTCGAGATTAAATTAAGTAGAAGCCTGCATTTTTTATCTGAAGGGGCATTGTAAGAGATCAAAATGTATATACATTTGGGGTTGCTTATAAAAACACATGTCATGAACGCAACCAATAATACATATTTTTTTTAAGTAGACTTGCATAACAGAAGAGAATACGAGTTATATTATACTCGTAAATACCCGGGTGATGGGAATACCCGGGAATACAAGAATCAGTCTATTTCTAATAATTGTCATTCTAATTAGTTACGTGTCTAGTATACTTAACATCTCGTATTTATAGTGTAAATAACTTAGTTGGTTGGTTTGAAATTTTACATTACTCTCCGCACCGAGGAGCTATTAAAGTAGATATACAGCTTATGTAGAACCCTAAGAACTTCAACTTCCAGAGATATTATTATTCCACGGTACCCACATAGCCAGGAAAAAGTTCTTCAAGAAAATGGGACAGTCAGAAGCGATTGTGACAATAGGAGCCATCATATCATGTTTTACAAATACTCCTTTCCTAGAATGAAGAGCCCATATTTGCAATACTGCCTTACGTTCGTCAGCAAAAGATGAAAACTCAACTATGGAGGTTGTAGGCTAAGAAAATTGAGGAAATAATTCACCAGGATTTCCCCAAATATATAACTCAGGAAGATGTAGAATGTACAAGTTGCAAATATTTTGACGTAATTCTCCAAATTTTATGGATAACACTTCTTTTCTTAAATCTCATACCTACTCAACTGAAGCAACTCCACAAGCAACTGAATCAGATTCATTAATTCCGATCACATTGCACTTACCGTTTTACTACTCATTCACTAAGTACATTAATTTAATACCAATCAATGTTCGAGTAATTTAACACATTTTACACCCGATTATGTTCATTAAAATACACATTTTATTATCATGTAAAGAACAAAGTTTATTTCAGTTTTATTTTAAAGAGCAAGTACATATTTTCACAAAATCAAATATAATAAAAGGAATGTTTGTATGTTTGTTAAATCAACGTCTCGTCAAAAAATCTTTTTTATCTCTATTATTCACACGATCATGTTTTGCCAGATTTGTGACTTATTACGTTTCATTTCTTTTGTCAAAAAAAAATTATTAATATAATGTCAATGTTTTAAAATTTTATCTTCAACAATCTTATATCCATAATTGAAAACATAATGTTTAGTAATTTTGAATAAAAATTTATATACCCTGGCCCAGGCACGTAGTTAGGATTTCGTAATAGGGGGGGGGTCCGTGACGAAACACTGTGGTTATCACACCAGGGGCTGGATCGTTCTAAACTATTTTACTGGCAAAATATATTAGTTCGTTTTGCCAGGATTTCGTAATGGGGGTGGTAGTAACATGAAATGTTGTGATTACACACCAGGAGCTCGAACAATCTAAACTATTTTACTGGCAACATACCCATATTGATTTATTATGGCAATAAAATGAGGATATGTTAGTATTTTAATAACAAACTATAAAGAAATCTCCAGTAAAAGAATATTTTAAAAATATTGAAAAAGATATAGTCTTCCGAGGCCATTTGAATTCGGTTCGTCCTGTCTTCTTCCTTCTTTCTCTTATCTTCGTTTATTGCCGTCAAGGATACCAATAAGATCTCATTGGCAGTAAAGACATCCTATAAAGTGGATTAGTGTTGTTGCGAAATTGATTTTTTTAACACGTGCAACCGGAATCTATGTTTTCAGGCTCATATTATTGGTGATTGGGGGCATTTTTAAAGTTCTACCTGAGAGTCTATCTGATCGAACCGGTTTATCAATTGTCATTTGTAGTCCATAGGATTAACATGTAGCTAGAAGGAATTCGGAATGTTCCGTTCCAATAATATCCATTTTAAACGTGAACCTCTTTCGTTTCCTCCACACAAAGCTCCTTATAAAAAAGAGTAACCAATCGTTTGCTGTAGTTTTATATTATTAACGCTGATTCTTGTTTTTCTCGTTCCTTTTTATTTCGTCGTTCCTTATTTTTTTTATTTATGGTTTCGAAGGGGGGCGGACCCCCGGACCCATCCCTTTGCTACGTGCCTGCCCTGGCCTTATAATTTCTACATCTCGCAGATAAACTTACGTGTAACAATGTTACTAGTCCGTGTTGACCCTGGAATAATTTAATGACGTCCTATTAATTAATAATAATCTAATGAATAGGAATGAATTTGACTCTGTCTAAATGAAACAGTTCCTCATTTCTCAGAATAACTTGTTAACTTCATGTTGCGGATGCTGCAGAGAAGACTCAGGGTACTGTAAACCCGCCCTTTATTTTCTATAGATGTCAGAGATTGAATTGAGACTGCTCAAATTTATTAAGTTTAATATTCCATTTAAATTTAAAGATAAACTCAGAAATAAGCATGTTTGATTCCTTTAATTGGCAACAGCATTACTAAGCCAATTAGCCACAGTATCATAGTTGTCATCAAGCCATTGTAACCGGTGTTCAATCTCTGAATAGTAGAAAGTCAATGATCCTAAATAAGACTCATGGTCGGCTATGAGTTGTTTTACCTATAAAGAAAGAATATTTTCGTTAATAATATAACTGTTATATTCACAGTGGGAGCGAAAACATTATTTTTATTTTAATATACTCAAATTATAAGGAAGATTTCGGATGTTATATAAAGGTTATATTGAATGTCATTGATATTATTCTATCAATACCAATAACGATACAATACAGTAGACATCTTGGCTTTTGTTGTTAAACTTCATGATACAGTAATGTTATTCCAAATCAGTCAAACCATCCCCGAAAAAATGTTTATGGACAGATAGGTTGGAAAAAAGAGTATGGTGTCTGGGCGTCATCAATAATTACCAATATTGTAACAGAAGTGCCTGGCTTCGCAGGGCAAGAATAATATATAGGCCCAATAATTGTAAATAAACAACTTAGTAGAATAAACAACGAAGAAAAACACCTTTTTCATTGTCCTTCCGAATTTCAATTTAAATGACATGTACGTCTTCGGCATTGCTACTGTCAGAAAATAACGAACTGATTAGAATAAGTAACGTTAAAAACGTCCAGGCGAAATGATAAAAGCGAAGAATTGAGTAAGTAAATCAATAGAGCATCGCTTTCTGCGTTGGCTTATTTAAATTCCTGGGCTAGCTAACATAAATGTTGTTTAATGAACTTGAGCTTAGACATTATTGAGGACAGTCACCAATCAACTTCGTGACCTCGGAAAGTATCGATTCGACATCAATCTCGGTTATTTTGGACATTTTATGTTTAACCCTATAAATCCCCAGGCATGCCACGTGCCTGAACTTGGACGTAAGATGGCAGCGGAAATGTCACTATTTATCTTAGCGACCACAGAAAATATAGAGTCGACACTAATATGTGCATTTTTCTTTAAATAATTCTTACATGTTGCCCTCTCCTCCTTTCCTAGGAGTGTCTTGGTAAGCAGTATTTTTTCAAATTGTAAGTAATGGTGAAATATCTACTTTTTACATAAATTTTAAACCACTTTTTCCTTTCTGAAGCCCCTCCAACCCTTGTAAAGACACAAACCAAACCTTCTATACAGTGTATGGTCTATTGCAGACAATGGCTCTTCGATGAAATACTTTTAAGTATGTTAAGTCAAATGATATGGGTTTGTGTACCAGATAAACACACAAACAATAATTTTATTGGAAGTCAGTTATCATTTCATCATCACCATGGGAACAATCATCATTTTACAGTAAACATACAAGACATACACTTGGTTAACCCTTGAACCAATCAAAACTATTTCTTGAAAGTATGTGTTCCTTTCACACTATTTTTACCCTAACCTAATTATGTAGGGATTCGAATACATAAGAAGGACAAGTAAACACACTCGTGTTGTTCAGTAGAACTTGAAGCAACAATGGTTTTCGTCTTTCGAACATTTGAGATTGCCCGACTGCCACACACACCAGCAAAGTTATGAATATAGTTGTATTGTATGAACCTGTCAAGAATTCTACCAGACAGAAAATAAACGATGCGAAATATGTGAATTTAAAAATGTTGCATATTCCCCTTTCCCAAGAAAACTGTCAGTAACATATAAGCTATGTTTAAAGTAAAAACTATCAGCATCTTTTGAAATGGATTTTGGACATACCGGTCTCATAATGATTTCTCGTATTCTTCAAAGGTTTTGGTAAGTTATTTTGATTACATTGTTTGTTTATAAATATTGCTAATATATTTTAGGATCTATTATTAAACATGCGTTTATTTTATTTTTCAAATTTTCATTCTGCAATTATATGTTTCATGCTAAGAAGCAATCGCAAATAAATGAATAATAAAGTAAATGACAAAATGAAAATAGAAAATACCTATGCTTTTACTAGAATTCGAACCAGCGATAGATAGTTCTTGCACCAGAAGTGCATGTCAGAGACTCATGATCACACCACCCAGAATTAAGTTCTTTGGTTGGTTGCTTGGAGCTTAGCGTATTGTTTATTACCAAGACTTCATGAAACAGCGACCTATAGTTTTAGATGCAATATACACCATCGTAATGCAATATACACCAAAACGACCAGTTAGAGCAGCGTTTCCCAACCGGTGTGCCGCGGCACACTGGTGTGCCGTGAATGGGCCGTTGGTGTGCCGCGAGGAAATTGAAACAAAATGATTAATGATATAGCAATCAAATTGCAAAACGCAGGGGAAAATATATATTTGAATATCACATTACTATGAACCTCTACTATGAATCCACAATTTTAAGTTTCATACCAGGTTACTGTTCTGTACATTTCTAATATTGAAAAAAGTATTTGTAATTGATATGACCATTATTGCTTCTTTATTGTTCAGACTATTTCGTAACTTGAAAATTTAAAATACCATTCAATCCTTTCGACAAATTACCTACATTTGTGTTTTAAAAGTAAAAGAGATTTGTTTGTTCGTTCGTTATTTAGTGATCTTCCTTCTTAGTAAAAGGTTGGATACAGTTTTCGAAAAAGAAAGCGTAATTTTAAAAACCCGAGTCCAATATTTCATTGCAATTGTTTTCTGTTTTTAAATTAGCACGAAAAATAAGCATAGTGATTTACTACGGGGAAAAACCAGTGATCGAGCTTTCTTCTCTGTGAGAAGGAGCCCAGTAATCACAGCAAAAGTACCACGGTATTTTTTTATATATTTACAAATAATAATATCTATAAGTGTGCCGCGAGAATCCAAGTTACACCCGTAGTGTGCCGCAAGTTGAAAAAGGTTGGGAAACGCTGAGTTAGAGAATAGTCATAGTCAAAGAAGCATTCAACAGGAAGAGATCAGTACTAACTAGCAGGCTTAATATTGGTTTAAGGAATAAATTGGTCAAGTGCTATACATAGAGTATTGGACTTTATGATTCAGAGACTTGGACTTTACTGAAGATAGAGACGAAACATTTAAAGAGCTTTAAAATAAAGAGAAGATGAACAAAATAAAAGGGATAGAAAGTAACAAACGGAAATGTTTTAGAACGGATAGGAGAGACGAAGACGCTTCTAGCCACCATCCTACCCTAGTAATATGTAAATGGCACATGCTTTTATACGCCCTTCCATGTGTATACGTTAACCTGGTTTAAACAGTTTACTAAGTTCAAAATTATACTTTCAAATGGATACAATCAGCTTCGTGCAACTCATGGCAAAATAGGCTTACGAGATAAAACACGAGTTGTAAATATTTTTGTCGTAGATAATGAACCTATGATATACTTACTTTTACGTACCAAATTTCTCAAAAGTAAATCCCTACGTTAAGCGGGTTTGCATATCCAGGCTCCTAACTATGAAAACATTTACGATCACTCTAACCCCAATCATTTCACAGATTCAACCTGTCGTATATAAGTTATTAGGACGTAAAATTGAACATAATTTATACGAAAAAGACTTTTATGCATTGCAAGACCTGTAACTGCCAAATATTCACCACAAACTTATAGTCGTATCGACATAAACAAAAAGAAGTGTGGAGCAGGAAACTACTTTACCCAAAAGTCAAAGGAGACTCACTGAAGACATAGAACTGGTCGAGCGGTTTGGGTCACTAGTCTATCAACTAGAAGTTTATGTGTTCAAACCCTGAAGGGAGTACTCGTTTGTTTCTTTTTTGTTTTTTTAAGTGTGTTCCTATTTTCATCAGAGGACTGAGAACATTTCTTTAAATAAATCTTTGGCAACTACTTTTCTCTCAAATTCCATTAGAAGGGAACATTATATGAATTGCAAATCTAAAATCCACAACTGAGAACAAAATATTATGTTCAATATTTCATTATTATCCTTTGATTTGTAATGAAAAACTAATCATAAGCATTGACGATTTCAGAAGATTCTCCCCCGGTAATGGTCAATATATGAATGAGAGAAAACTGATAAAACATTATTAGTCCACTTTGAGCATGATCGAAGATAACTTATGGCCACGAAGGGGGAAATTTATATCGACGGAGTCTCAAATTCTCCCACAGGTCATGCCCTGAAATCATCAGTTTGAAAGGTTTCCTTAACAAATATAATATTACATTTATTTCTCGTTCTACGTTTTGAAATGGAAAAATCATAATTTTAAAGTGAATTATAATACGATAAGCATAAAGATTTATAAAACTAATGAAGTAAATATACTTGTGTAAGTTATAGATTTCTAATTCAGATTAAAACTCGAATATTCGTTTGCATCGCACATTAAAGTAAATTCTCTCTATATATAATTCTTACTGGAAAGTATGTTTAACTTCAATTACTTAATCAATATTTTTAATAATATATTTTTATTGTAATACTTTTACTATTCAATGTTGTATACACTTCATTTCCCAAAGCAAAACCTCGCAAATGTATAGTGGACTAGTGAATATTATCAAATAAATTATCATTTTGTTTACGTAAATACTCCATCGCCTCATTTGAAACTTCATACTTTAAATAATAATAATAATAATAATAATAATAATAATAATAATAATAATAATAATAATAATAATAAATCATAGCCATAGCTTTATCAGAATTTCAGGCTTAGTCAATAAATGAGTTCAACGTGGTCTCTATTCGAAGTTCTATTTAATCGAATCCGATAGAAATACAAAGAGAAACTTCGAGAACAGGTAAAAGAAAAATCTTAGCTTGGTGGGACTGGAACTAACCTTTAAGAGTTCCTTTCAATTTACAAGTGCCGTAGACACTTTGCTTCTTGTCTTTAAGTTAACTGATTCACTGAACGTATCTGAGTAACTTGTCTCTATTTTCTACTCTGTTATACACGTTTTACAATCATTTCCGTTAATCTTGAACGACAGGAACACGAATACAAAAACATCTAAGAGAATTAAAATTCCTAATAACTTATACACAACAGGTTGAATCTGTGAAATGATTGGGGTTAGAGTGATCGTAAATGTTTTCATAGTTAGGAGCCTGGATATGCAAACCCGCTCAACGTGGGGACTTCAGAGGCCAACAGCTTAAAAACAATACACAATAGAGAGTGCGGTTAAAAACGTCAGTTAAGAAGTCATACCTACTCTACTTTAAAAAATGAATAGTTGACAACGCAGATATGTGTGCGCACGTAATTTCCCAAAAGAATGGAGGGATTCCAGGAAGCGAAGGAAAAAGTATCACACATGTTAATCCGTGTCCACTCATAGCTGGGTCTTCAAACATGCATTTTTCAATGTGGCAGGTATGATTTCTTAAGTGAAGTTTTTAACCGCACTCTCTACGATGTGTTGTTTTTGAACTGTTGCCCTCTGAAGTTCATCTTCCCACGCTTTTGACGCGTTGTCACTTCTAAATGGGACGGAATTTCCCCCATGTTCACTAGGAGTCTTTTTCTTCTTTTTGGATGTAATATCACCATTCTAAGTTTGTCTACGTAGCTACCGTTTATTCTGTATATATATTGTTCTATTAAATGTTTAAATAGAAATAATCATAAATTGAATTCGATAAAAAGTAATAAAATATTTAATATATACGAACTAAGAGAATATTAAACAAAAAAATCTTAAATATCAAAATATAAATCTAGTGTGTAAACGTATTCCATACATTTTCAGTGTTATAACAATTCTCCGAAATGCAAAAACACGTTAAAGGATATACGTATATTACCTAGGTATAATATACTTTATTATAAATGTATTTTACACACAGTTATATTTTAATTGCAATTCGTGTAATTTTCATTCTTCTATCGTTATTATATATTACAATAAGAAAAAATGCTATTATATTATATTGGCTAAAAGGAGAATATGACTAGTCCAGTTTTACATATATAACAACCCTATCATTTTCCAAGGTAATTTAGATATCAAAAGATTGTTGTTTTACATGACAATAGTAAATTAATTCAATAAATTAAAAGAATTAACCTGGTAAGGCAAAGTATTTCTTGTGTTTACATCCTAACATTTGGAAGTAAATTGTTAAATTAAAAAATATATAAATTCAGCGTTACGCTTATGTTGTCTATTGAGAAAATAATCTTTCGTTCCAATATATATTTAAGATATAACTAGAATTTATAATATTAATATATAATATTTACATAATAATATAGAACATAATAACATTCATAATTTAAGATAGGATTTTATTTTCTGAAGAGAGACACATGGCATCTCTCCTTTATATTATTATATATTAATGTATAGCCATATAGTTATGGGAAACACAATATAAAGAACGAATTAACACGATCTATATATTGCAAGTAAATGTGAAACTATTGGCAAGGGAATAAACTATTAAAACATAATTTTCTAAGAACACAGTTCTTTCCGTATATTTATTTTCTTTTAAATGTTCTCAATTATAAATTATTAAGTTTATCCCTTAACTAATTACCGTAGTAATACTTTTAAAATTTATTTATAATTGTGTTTCTTTTCCAAATAATTGAGAAAATATTACTTACTTTATCAAAATCTTCTCGAGTATTGATGTCTTCTAATATATATGTAACAGCATCATATGCAGTGGGTCCAAGTCTAAATTAGTAAAATGAGAAACAATTATCTAAATTGTAATATCGTATATTTGTCGCTAACTATTAGAAACAAGATTGTATGTAAAATTAGAACTAATAGTGAAACCTATAGCTACCTTTACACAGTTCTATTGCAATATGAATTAATATACTCTACTGTAAAATGTTCTTGACAATAATTAAAATACATGTCAACTATTCCCACTATTTAAAAATAGTTAAAACTCGCGTTTTACAACTACATTGCATGTGTAAAAAACAGCAAGATGATACATTGCGGACTATACATATATATTCTATTTGAATTCTTCCTTAGCCTGAAAGGCATAACCCTGGGACGTTAAAGCGAAAGATTACATAGCATTTTATTCTACTTGGAAGAATCCTTGTCGCCAAAAGCGCCCTTACATCGCCGTGACGGGTGTGTGACCGCAACTACTTCAAGCAAGGGATGGTTGCATAAGAAATTGTGATTAATTTCAAACAGTTTTTTTTTTTTTTTTTTTTTTGACTAGGGAAATAACGTAGGTATAGGGAGTAAAAGGATATATTTGAAGCATCAGCGCACTGTCATCTCTGAAAAGATTCATATTCTCAGTTTTTCAATTTATTGTCTTAAATGACAAGTTAATAAGTACTAACAACTGCTAGAGCTCTTCCGTGGCTAAGCAATTAGCGTACGCGCCTTTGGCGTTCGATTCCCGGCGGAAGCTCATGTGGTTCGGATTCCACGTTAATCATTAGGTCCACGTCTCATATAGCCTCGCTGCTGAAAGGGACGCTAAACTAAAATCAACTCAACTTAACTAACAACTGCTACTAGAGCTTTCCACTCTTCAAGAATTTACGACATCAGAACACTTTTCAAAGTCTAAATGAGTGCATGAATTATTTCATTCGCCTCACTGTTCACATTTAAGAATGAAACCTGATTACGCTGAACGTGAATATGTTTCGCTGCCTTAAAGCAAGGGCCGTAATAAATATAAATAAGGTTATTATTATTAAATAAAAAAGTATTTATTACGTGTATAGCACAATATAATACGGTAAGGGCCGTAATAAATATAAGTAAGGTTCGTATTATATAAAACACAGAAGCAATTATTACGTGTATAGCACAATATAATACAGTAACTAAGCAACATGATAATCACTAACGCCCGCAGGATGTTTTATACGGGGGGAAAGACCGATATAGAGTTTTTCGATTTATTGTCCTATATATATTAAAAGTCATAATATTTATAATTGAAGCGTATATCCCTTTACTTTTAAATAACCACTGTAGCATATTAGTCAGAACATTCATCTCCAGACATCATGTAGAGAAAAGAGAAGGAAAGACATATGAAAAGTGGCGTAACAAATTTTCCTTCGCCCTGGATTATCGATATTCTTATATCCGCTCCTGCCCCAGGCATTTCAGTTGCTGTTTTATATATATATATATATATTTCCATGTCAGAGGGGCCCGACAAAAGGGCGAGAATGGAAAGGCTCGAGTGAAAACGGCCGTGGTCATAAAGGCCTCGCGTCAAAAGAGCAAGGTCAAAGGTGGCCCCGCGATGAAAGTGCCCGAGTCGAAAGTGTCCCGTGTCAAAAAGAGCCGCTCGTCATAAGAGTCCGGATCAGAAGATCGTCGCGAGAAAAGAGCCCGAGTCAAAAGGGCCCAATGTCAATAAGCCCGGGTCAAAAAGTACCCCGCCTCGAAAGGGCACGAGTCAAAAGGTCGTCGCGAGTAAAAAAGCCGAGTCGAAAGGGCCCTATGTCAAAAAATTCCCGGGTCAAAAAGGACCCCGCTTCAATGGGGCACGAGTCAAGACGGTCCCGTGTCAAAAGGGCCCGAGTCGAAAGGACCCTGCGACAAAAAGCCCCACGTTAAAACGGGCCGAGTCAAAAGAGGCCTGCGTAAGAAATTCCCGTGTCAAAAAGGGCCCGGTAAATTCAATCCCACGGCTAAAATGCCTGAGATCAAGAGTGTAAATCAGGAGAAAGAAAGAGATATGACCATTTGCGTAACTAATTTCACTGTGCCCTGGATCATTGATCATCTATTTACTTAGACCTTCTATCTGCCCCACACATTTCAGCTGGTGAATATATATTTTATGTCAGAAAGGCAGGGACAAAAGGGCGAGGACCGAAATGCCCGAGTCAAAAGGACCCCGCGATAAAAGTGTCCGAGTGAAAAACGGCCCGCGTCTAAAGGGCTCGTGTGAAAAGGGCTCGGAGACCAAAGGGCCCGAGTCAAAATTGTCCAAGTCAAAACGGCCCCGGGTCAAAAGGCCCGGGTATGAAGGGCTGGGCGAGAAACGAGCCTGCGTCGAAAGGGCGTTATGTTATAAGGGCCCTGGTCAAAAGGGCCGGAGTCAAAACGGCCCCGCGTCAATAGGGTTCGAGTCGAAAGTACCCCGCGTAAAATAGGCCTGAGTGAAAAAGGCTCCGCGTCAAATGGTACCGATAAACAAGATTCCATGTCTAAAAAGCCTGAGATCAAAGCAAGAGTGGAAATCAGGCATACACAAGGGAATATTGTCCCTTTGGTAAGTTGAAGTGTTTGTGCAAAAGAAAGAAAAATATATACAGTGAAAGTCATAAGTATTCGTACACCGGCTGCAAGCTATGAATAAATGCCTGTAGCTCCGACTTGGTTGGAGATAGAGCGTTAGAACAAACGGTACTGCATTCTCCATTAAGTTCTTTATTATTTACAAAACTAATGTTCCGTGAGTGCGAAAACATAGACAAATAATGGCAGAAGAAACGAAAATGAACATGATTTTGATTTGTCAAAAGTATTCGTACACTGCAATTAAAGACAAAAATGTCCAGCTGTTCGAGCTGTTGTTGACATAGAACGCCCTCTGGAGGTTTGCAAAGCTAAATACAACTACAGGCAAGCGAAATATCATACAAATTCAAAGAATTATTCAAGACGAAAGACGTAATGGGTCAAAAAGGGACGGAGACAACAAATGCAGAAAGTAAAATAGTTATAAGGCTTCATAACGATCTACCATTGATTGCAAATTATTACGGAAGATATAAGATGTTATCGGACGACCACATTTGACCGTGCAGTCAATCATAGATAGCTTCTGCGAAACAAACACAGTCAAAAACATGCCGGGAAGTGGACGTACACGGAAGATCTTTGGACGATGTGAGCGCATACTACTGAATGAAATTAAGAAGAACCCAAGAATCAGTGCTCCACAGATGCTGGCAGAAGCAGCCAAATCAGGTATGTTAGTTTCGGAAAGTACTGTGCGTCGTGCGTGAAACAAACAAGGTTATAGGGGGCGCGTTGCTTGAAAGAAATGTTTTGCTTCCGAGATGAATAGGAAGAGGCGGCTCCGGTTTGCGAAAGCTTACGTGAACAAAGATGTAGCTTTCTGGGAAAAAGTGATATTCTCAGATGGTAGTAAATTTAGTGTGTTTGGCTCCGACGGTAGAAAAAGGAGCCTAATACAGAGGTGAACCCGAAATATCTGCAACAAACCATCAAGCATTGAGGTGGAGAAGTGCTAGTTTGGGGGCGCATGCGTGCTTTGGGAGTGTGAAAGTTGACAATTATCGACGGTATTATATACCAGCATATGTATACTGATATCTTGAAGAAAAATCTACGTACTAGTGCTGATCAAATGGGCCTGCACGACCACTTTATATTTCAACAGGATAATGATTCCAAATATACAGCACACAATACAAGGCTCTGGGTACTATACAATGTGCCAAAGCAACTGGCCACTCCTCATCAATCGCCTGACCTCAATCCGATTGAGTGTTATGGTACTGAGTCGAAAAGAAACTCCGCAATCGCAGTATTACGAGTAAACGTTCTTTACAAAATGCATTTGAAGAGAAATGAGTTTCTATAACAGTCGAAGATTCTCGACATTTGGCGCAATCGATACCGAAGCTCCTTCTAGCTGTAATTAGGGCCAAAGGGTACCCATCCAAGTATTGAATCATGCACAATCATTTTCTTTCTGGACGTTTCGTACGTGTACGAATACTTTTGACACATCAAAACCACATCCACTTTTGTTTCTTTTGCTATTATTTATCTATGTTTGCACATTCACGGAACGTTTCTTTTGTAAATACTAAAGATCTTAATGCAGAATGCAGTGCCGTTTGTTTCAATGCTCTATCTCCAAGGAAATCAGAGCTACAGGCATTTATTCATAGTTTGCAGTTGGTGTACGAATACTTATGACTTTCACTGTATGTAGTTATTAGTAACAAATAGGAAATTTGAATGGTGATATAAGTTTTGTTTGGTTTTTGATTGTTCTGCAACAATCGCTATTGCTTAAATCATTCTTCATGAAAGTTTGCTTGCACTCCCGTCTTTCTGAATTTGTATCATCGTGACATAGCCTAATCAAACTTTATCTATTATTGACTTTCCCCTTAGTTCTAAAATTCCATTTCTGTAGTATACGTGTGAAAAATATTCTGTAAAAAGATTAGTTTAATTTTGCTGTGAAAAGACACATGTGGAGCTGATACAGGATTAGTCAAAAGTATTGAGACAGAACAATAACAACGACGTGTTACAATTGGTATTATTTATTGATTTGGAGTGTGGCCACCTTCGAAGCCATCTTGTATTCCGCCATATTGCATATCACACAATATTCTTTTTAAATGTAAAAGGTTATGGTTTTAGACTTTAACTTAGTCTTGAATATTCCCACAAATGAGAATGTGAACTCGTTTTTGACATTTCATCTGTTTGAGACAGAGTGTGCTCTGTTTGACACGGTGTGCTATGTTTATCCAATTATAAACATTCAGTCAAGCGGCTACATCATCATCCCTATTTATTGTAGGATTATGGTTCATACCTTGCTTTTTCACAATAAAGCAACCTTTCAAATCGTATAATTTACATTTCCCTATTGTGTCCCTCAACTGAGGAATTTTGAGAGAAATCAGAATTTTTCTCTTATTTTTAAAATTGTTTGGGCCCTCTGGACCCCCGTGTAAACGTAGACACCTGGAAATCAACTGAAAAAATACCAAATGTGTGTAAAAAATGTCTATCTTGAATAGTAAGGGCAGGAAAAATATTTAATTTATCAATAATCACCACAATGCCCAGACTACTGGAAAAGACCCTGTCTCAGTGCAAAAATTTCCTTAGAGATCCCTGTTTATTCTAGATCATGGTTCGCCGATCAGTTTCTTCTGAATATAACTATCTTACAAGCGATACCATCCACATGTCTCCATCATGTATCTAAGGCAGGAAAATCGCAAAGAAAGGGACTTTTCGTTAAAATATTCTTTTAAAATTTTTGCCCCTCTGGACTCCATGTTTTAATGCAGAGATCTGAAACATCTGATAAATACTATTCAGTGGAATAAATATTTGTCCAAATTTCAAACTTCTAGGTGCAAAAGTAAGCTCCCCAAAAATAATATAACCACAATACCCCAGATTCCCGCATAAAAAGGATCTTGGGTAGAAATTTCCTTGAGACATTGCTATTTATCCTAGGATCATGGGTCGTACATTATTCTCTTCAGAATAGAACTGCCTTTCAAACGATACCATTCACATATCTAGATCGTGTATCTAAAGCGTCAAAATCGCGGAAAAGGGATTTTTTAGTTAAAACTATTTTTATACCTTTTTGCCCCTATGGACCCCGCTATGTTAATGCAGCGATCCGAAAAAATCTGACGAATATTACTCGGTGGACTGAATGTTTGAGCAAAATTTCAATCTTCTAGGTGCAAAAGTAAGCAAGCCAAAAGATAATAAATATAGGCCTAACAACAAAATAATTTTAAAAGTTAAGATGTCATCACCTCATATGTCTCGACGTAGAAAGGCGTGAAACCATACTTAACGTATTCTACAATGCCTCTAGACTTGAAAAACAAAAAACAAAGTAGAAAGCTTTATTCGTTCATTTTAATCGAATAATGAAGACACTACTTTAGTATCTAAAAAATAGCTACTAGAGCTGCAAAGGGTTAACAATCCACAAGAACTGTCACGTGTTGAAACCCTCATATCGAATTATGAGTGCATTCCAGGTGCTGTTCTCAACAAACAAAAGTCAAGCCTTATGTGGTTGTTGAGTGGCCGTTACAGCGAGTGCAACGTGTTTTGTGTGCTCTGTGAGGACGAGAATTGAGTGGGCCTTTCTCTACATACATTACACTTACACTCTTTTTTCCATTTACACGTTCATACATTCCCTTCTTTTTTCAACACTTTTTTCTCTTCATTTTACACTCCCCCTTTTCTCTAGCTTTTGCCTTGTCCATCTTGGCCTTCAGCCCTCTTTAACTGTTCGAACTTCTTTCCCGATTGTGTCATACTTCTCTCCTGATTTGACATTTTCCCGATTGTGACATTACTTTTTTTCACGTATTTTTTTACTTTATCATACTTATTACTTTGTACATGTCATATACCTTTGTACTCATCTTATTACTTTTTATCATTTTTCCACTAATCAAATCATTACGTTTTACACGTTTAATTACCTTTGTAAATTGCTGATAAATCTTTTTAAGACAGTGACAACGTTCTTTTGCGCCACTTATGTGACGCTTCTACAAACAAACAAAGCCTCATGTGTATTTAACCAGATGCCCAACGCGTGTACTTGTCTCTGATTCCTTTTACTGATCGCACCAAAATATTAGGGGTCACTTGGCAACGTCGCATAGCAGATACGTTGACTACAACTTTCATGCCATAACATGTACTGTGGTTGTCCTTATTCATCAAAGTAAAGTCCGGCATGTAGGTCTTGCAGGCCGATTATACCTTTTAAATGTTTTTATATTCCGTCGTTCTTGGTTCCTTACAGAACTATTTTACTTGCCACGGAAACAAACAGTGCATCAGCTGTGGCATACCCACTCGCTAGGGGTGTCACGAGACAGTGTACTTATCAAAATGTGACGATGGCCTTGATCTTGAAAGGATTCAACTTCGGAGCTGCTCGCTGTTCTTACATAGTTTGTGCCAAAGGCCCTCTCCTAGGCCTAGGAGTCCCTTTCCAGCACAGTACAAGGGTGCAAGGGTGAAAAAAAAGAAAAGAAAAGAAAAAGAAAGAAAGGAAAAGAATACGGAAAACTGTTCCTTATGCAAAGAACGTTTGAAAACATTTCAAAAGGTGCGCTATGATTATTATCAGTTAATTGACAACAACCTATATCGCGGATTAGGTCCAGGAATTTTTGAGGGGGGCGGGAGGCAGGTCTGAAAAATAAATTTGAGACATTTTTCGATATGTGGTTCGTTAACTAAAACTGTGAACTGGAGTGCTTGATAATACGTATTTATCGCCCTTCTGGAGGCAGCATTTAGGAAAACCCTGTTGTTCAACACGAGGGAATATAGGATTACCATAAAAACGTTTTTATTACTATCTTTTTATTATTGCATTATTTTATTTTATTATTATCGTTATATTTCTTAAATTAGATTAAATACAGTAAATTATTTTTAATTTAATTTCCTACTAACATAATTCATATTAACTCTTCACTAATATCCTTATTTTTATACTGCATATGTATTATCGTGGGGTCAGATTTAACCCCTATTATTTGTATTGAAATTAAAATATGTTAAAACGTAGTACCATTAGCAGATGATTGTGGACCGTTTACTAGTGCTATACTTTAATGGATTTAACCAATTTTGGGCATAAAAAAATATTTTCAATTTTTTTTTGATTTATTGTCTTTGGTAATAGATTATTACAAAATGAAACAACATACTTAAATGAAATAATTTTTTTTGTTATCCGAAAATAACAAAGTATGAAAATAAACTTATTTTCGTATAAGGAAAACATTCAATTATTAGTGCTGAGAAAATGTAACTTGTAATTCAAAAAAAAAAGACACTTGATGCTTTTGTGTTTCATCACTTGCTTAGCTACAGGTCCGTATCCACAGGATGACTAGGAAGCCGCCCCCCTAAAGTTTTACTGTCCTCCATAAATATTCACGGTTGGCTTGCAAATGAACTATTATAATATAGTCATGAACTATAATATGGTTGGATAGGCCCCCTAACTTCTACAATCTCCCTCATATTTTTGGGGTTTCTATAGGCCTGCTTGGCTACCTAACAATGCACACAATGTTTAGTCTTAAGGCGCCGTCCACATATTACGTAACGCTATTTTTGACCAATTTTTACCCCTCCCTTCCCCATGTCACACTTCGTAACGTAAGGCTGAACCCCTACCACGTTCGTTACGTAACACATCTGAATTTTTGTTTTTTCACCAATTTTGCTTATTTTGGGAGATATTACAATCAAAACTATTTTTAATGGCAGAACTTTTATTACAAACTGCTTTTATTCTGAATATATTTGTAGTGTTTTTCGCCAATAAATCAAAGTACCGGTACGTATTAGAAAATGGTAGGATGGTAATAATATTTTCACCCCATAAGATTGTTTAATTGACAGTCCTAATTCGTTAAAACTTCATACTATCCTTTTCCGAAGGAGATCGCACCTATCCTTTTAGGTCAGATGATGATAAGGAGGAAATACTGACAAGTAAGAGGCAGGTGAAACAGGATCTAAAGAATTAACATCGACCTCTTTTTCAGAGATCCAGGATGCTTCGTGCATTTGAAGTTCGCCAGTGTCGATGCAAAGTTCTATTCCTCGTCGACCAGAGATTCGAAGTGGCTGCACATGTGAAGGAGCAGGGACATGTGAAGGAGAAATGACATTTGAACAAGCTTTCGAGCATATTTTTTGGAATTCGGACTTCAGTTTACCTTTTTTCATATTCTTCTTGTCCTAAATCAGTGTGAGAATGCGAATAAACTCAATTTCTTCAGAAATATTCAAATTAAAAAATCAAAAAAAAAATTAGTACGAGACAATATCCGACGGAAGTAGGATGCGGCTTATACACGCGAATGATTTAAAATGGCTTAAAGATAATTACGTTATTAATTTTTTGTGTTTGTTGTACGGTATTTACCGTACATCACAAGAAACACGTATAGAAAACAAATCCACAAGGCCACAATCAGAAGAAACAACAATTCAACACAGGAACAAACACATTAAATCAAATACTGCTATTCCTAATTTGAATCAATAATTACCGGTAAACGAACAAAAGATTTTTTTAAACGGATGTAAAGGTAAATTTTAAGGGTGCGGCTTATACATGAGTGCGGCTAGTAGAAGGGCGGCACCTGACCCCCGGTAGCTGAAAAATCGCCTTTATCCAGGGTCTCCTGAGAGCAAGGACTCAACTTTCCAGTGTCTCACGATACGCTATAACCCACGTACCGTCCACCCATGGTCTTTTAAGACCTCCAATTTAGGGGTGTATCCATTCTCTTTTATGAGCACATTTTAGGGGGTGTATTCATTCCCTTCTATGAGCATATTTTTCAACCCTTATTTTAAAATAGCAGATCGATAACACATCTTCCAACGGCCTATTTAACATAGCACATATTACATAAGACTATGTAACATAGCAGGGGTGTATTCAAGAGAATGGCTTATTTTCCAACCCCTATTTTAACATAACCGATACTACGAAACATAGCGAAGATTAAACATAGTTCATTTTAGGGGTGGACTCCTTCCCTTTTATAAGCATATTTTTCAACCCCTATTTTAATTACGAGAACATAGAAGTGCAGATAACACATAAGACTCGTTTCCTTTCATGATCACTTTTTCAACCCCTATTTTAAAATAGCAGATAATACATAAGATTACGAACACACAGCAGAGCAGATAATAGATAAGATTCGTTCCACCCCTATTTGATCATTTTATCATAGCAGAGAATACATGGAGATTATGAACACATAGCATAGAAGATAATACATAAGACTACGAAACATAGCAGAGGTGTACTGGTATGATCACTTTTTCAACCCCTATTTCAACATAGCAGATAAAAAAAAACATAACACCACGAAACATAGCACTGATTACATAAAAACATTCGTTCCCAACCACTAATTTAACATAGCAGAAATGACACAAGCATGTCCCCAAACTACTGACCATCGAGAACAGAGGTCAAACTCAAAAATGGAGACACGTTTAGTAATAGGTCATCAAAGACCACATGTCTCAAAAGTGTTGACAATCGAGGTCAAAGGTCAAACTACTTAAAACCTAATAACTCGAAAATGGATACACATACCCAGATGGATTTAGTGATAGGTCATCAACTACTACAAGTTCCAAAAATAACGACCATCGAGGTCAAAGGTCAAAATACTTAAAACCCAATAACTCGAAAACGGAGCAACATATTGAGGTGGTGTTTCCACATTTAGTAATTGGTCATCAAGTACCACATGTCCTAAAAGTGGTGACTATCAAGGTCAAAGGTCAAAATACTTAAAACCTAATACCTCGAAAATGAAGATACATCTTGAGGTGCTGTTTCCACAGTTAGTAATTGGTCATCAACTACTACAAGTTCCAAAAATAATGACCATCGAGCTCAAAGGTCAAAATACTTTAAACATAATAACTCGAAAACGGAGCAACATATTGAGATGGTGTTTCTACATTTAGTAATAGGTCACCAACTACTACAAGTTCTAAAAATAATGACCATCGAGGTCAAAGATCAAAATACTTAAAACCTAATAACTCCTAACCGGATCCACATATTGAGATGGTGTTTCTACATTTAGTAATAGGTCATCAACTACTACAAGTTCCAAAAATAATGACCATCGACGTCAAAGGTCAACATACTTAAAACCTAATAACTCAAAAAAGGAGCCAAATATAGAGGTGCTGTTTCCACATTTAGTAATTGGGCATCAACTACTACAAGTTCCAAATTAATGACCTTCGAGGTCAAAGGTCAAAATACTTAAAACCTAATAACTCGAAAACGGAGCCAAATATTGAGATGGTGTTTCCCCAGTTAGTAATTGGTCACCGACTGCTACAAGTTCCAAAATAATGACCATCGAGGTCAAAGGTCAAAATACTTAAAACCTAATAACTCGAAAAGGGAGCTAAATATAGAGGTGCTGTTTCCACAGTTAGTAATTGGTCATCAACTACTACAAGTTCCAAAATAATGACCATCGAGGTCAAAGGTCAATCTCGTAAACATATTGAGATAACGTTTCCTCTTTTAGTAAATTTGTGTGATCTATTCACTTTTGTACCAAGCAGAAAAAATGTGAAGAAGGAATAAATTTCTGTGGCTTATTTACTTTTGTATTAATGAGAAAAAATAAGAAACACAATTTTAAATAGCGCAGAATTTCTGTACCTTTTTTGGATATTCAAATAAACGCAAAAATTAATTTGGATGGAGTATTTATTTCTCGACTAACAAGAAAAGAGCAAAGATATGCCATATTAACTAGCTGAGAATTTTATATCATCTTGTACTATTTAAACAAAACGAAGGGCTAAATTTGAGAAAGCGAACATGGACCATTTTACTCAAATTTGGATGGAGTATTTAACTTTGTATGAACCAAAAAAAGGTGAAGAAGGTTCATTTTAACTAGTTTAATATTTCTGTACAATTTTGTACTACCCAAATAAACGAAAGAATAAATTTGGATAATCTATTTTTAATTTTGTACCAATCAGAAGAAAATCAAAGAAGGGTCATTTTAACTAGCCAAGCAGAAAAAGAAAAGAATTAACACTTTGTACTAATCAAGTAAACAAAGGTATAAATTTGTACTGATCAGAAAAGGAGAAGAAGGATCAGCATTCTATACTTTTTGTGCCATTTATTGGGGAGTCCTATTCCTTTTGTACCAACTAGAAATGCCAGTTTCTATACCATTTTGAATTTTTTAATAACCAAAGCAATATACTTGTACTAACCAGAAAAAGCAAAAAAGAACTTTTGTACCACTCCAATTAACGAAATAATAAATTTAGGTGTTCTACGTTTTATACCCCACGAGAAAAAAATTAACATCCATTTCATTTAAATAAACAAAAGAATAAATTTTTACTAACTAGAAAAAGCGAAAAAGGACCATTTTGTACTATTTATAAAGGGATAACTTTTGAATGAGCATTTTAACTAACTCAGAATTTTATAACATTTTATAATACTCAAAAAAACGAAGGGAGTATTTAGTTTTGTACCAAGCAGAAAAAGGAATCCAGAAAATTCAAAGAGGGATCATTTTAACTAACAGAGCATTTTATCTTTTTGTGCTATTCAAATAATCGAAGGAATAAATATGAGTGGTCTATTTTATTTTTGTGCCAATAATTTACACTTTTTGTGCCATTTAAGAAATAAATAAATATATTGGAGTATCAACGAGAAAAAAGCAAAGATATGTCATTTTTAACTGGCTAAGAATTTTTTACCTTTTGTAAAATTTGTACCAAACGGAAAAAAGCAAAGAAATACCATCTTAAATAGCTCAGCATGTTATACATTTTCGTACTACTCAAACAAACGAAGCAATAAATTTGAGTGAGTTATTTACTTTTGTACCAACAAGAAATGACATTTTAACTAACTGAGAATTTTATACCTTTTGTATTATGCATTTAAAGGAAGGAATAAATTTATACCAACCAGAAAAAATGAAGAACAACAGTTTTAACTAGCTGAGCATTTTATATCAGTTTGTACTCCTCAAATAAACGAAAGAATAAATTTAAGTGACCTATTCAATTTTGTACCAATGAGAAATGCCATTTTAACTGGATCAGAATTTGAGAGGTCTAAAAAAGGTGAAGAAGGACTATTTTATATAATTTTACTACTCGAATAAACAATGGAGTATTTAGTTTTATACCACTGAGAAAAAACAAAGAATATTGTACCATTTTGGAGTATTCAAAAAAGTACCATTTTAACTAGTGTAATAAACGAAGGCATAAATATGAGTGCGATATTGAATTTTGTAACAACCAGAGGATCATTTTAACTAGTTCAATATTGTACTACCCAAATAAACGAAAAAAGGGTCATTTTATACTTTTTGTACCATTAAAAAACAGGATAACTTCAGTAGTCTAAGTTAAGAAAAGTAAAGATGATACATTTTAACAAGCTCAGCTTTTTCATACCTAATGTTGCCATGACTATAAGGAAAGGAATAAATAAATATGGGTGTTCTAACCATTTATAACAAACTTAGATTTTTATGCCTTTTTGTAATATTTGTACCAAACCGAAAAAAGCAAGGAAATGCCATTTTAAATAGCTCAGCATGTTATAACTTTTTGTGCTTTTGGTCTACCCAATTTCTTGACCATGTTGTACTATTTAAACAAACAAAGGAATAAATTTGTGTGACTTATTCACTTTTGTAGCAAGCAGAAAAATGAAAGAACTAACATTTTGTACTAATCAAATTTGGGTGGTCTATTTAGTTTTGTCCATTGTAACTAACTCAAACAAATGAAAAATAAATTTGTGTGGCTTAAGCAAATAAGGTCAATTTATACCTTTTTGTGCTATTAAAATTAAGTGACCTATTCAATTTTATACCAACTAGAAAAAATTTAAGAATGAATAAATTTTGTTTGCGGAGAAGGTCTATTTTTATGTACATTTTGTACTACTCAAATTCTATTCTATTTTGTACCAAGCAGAAAAAATGTGAAGAAGGAATAAATTTCTGTGGCTTATTTACTTTTGTATTAATGAGAAAGAAATAAAAAACACAATTTTAAATAGCGCAGAATTTCTGTACCTTTTTTGGATATTCAAATAAACGCAAAAATTAATTTGGATGGAGTATTTATTTCTCGACTAACAAGAAAAGAGCAAAGATATGCCATATTAACTAGCTGAGAATTTTATATCATCTTGTACTATTTAAACAAAACGAAGGGCTAAATTTGAGAAAGCGAACATGGACCATTTTACTCAAATTTGGATGGAGTATTTAACTTTGTATGAACCAAAAAAGGTGAAGAAGGTTCATTTTAACTAGTTTAATATTTCTGTACAATTTTGTACTACCCAAATAAACGAAAGAATAAATTTGGATAATCTATTTTTATTTTTGTACCAACCAGAGAAAAACAAAGAAAGGTCATATTCTGCTACTCAAACAAAGAAGGCCCATTATAACAAGCTCGGTATTTTTATACCATTTTGTATTACTCTAATAAATTTGGGTGGTATATTTCATTTTTTTGTAACAATCAGAAGAAAAGTTCAGAATTTTATACCTTTGTGGTGCTATTTTGTATATGTTTGTGTCATCCAGAGAACAATTTAAATTGCCTCGCCCGTCACTATATGGGTATTGACGTGTGTTTAGCGAATTAGGTTTACAAATTCAATTATAACTTAATCCATAGCAATTAGCGTACTAAAGAAAAAAGAAGAAACAGCATGCTTGGCCAATTTGAATCACAGCAGAAGAAGACATCATATCAGAGTAAGAATCAGCTCATCAAGGAGAAGAAAAGTTTCCAAAGTTCCATGTTCCATTCCATCTATAAAGAGTGCTGCAGATATTTAAACAACTTACAAATGCGTTACCTAACATTTGTATTGCTAGTGTAGTGAGGGTCTTAATGTACTGCCTATTGCTCAACGATGCAATTATATTTTTAAAACTTTCTTCCCTCGTCTAAGCTTAATTATATGAAACTTCAAATATATATTTTTGCATTTATGTATTTTATTATAATGGAATATAAGTTTATGGAGTATATTTGGAAAATAATAGAACGTACATCATGATGTTATATTAACGAATTGTTTCTTTGTATTGCTTGAAACATATTAAACACGGAGAATGCATAGAATGCTTTTATTGTAGATATATAAATAGATGTATCACATTTGAAAAAAGTTTTTTTATTTGTTTTTGCTGAAGAGCATGGAGATTGTTTATGTTTCACCTAGAGAAAAGAAATTCAGCGTGAAAACGAAAAACCTATACTGTTAATCCACCCATCTGACCCCAGATGAATTACGTGATAAAGTGAGAATCATATATCCAACACAAGAAATAGAAGAAGTGTATTATTTTAGACGCTATAATAGATATAATGATGAAATACTCCCTGAAACTGATGATGGCAGTGTTTCAAATATTAACTGTTTTGAAATGGAAGCTAATGAGTGCGATTGTAATAGTGAAAGTATTAGTGATACATGTGTTATACAATTATTTAATGAGTACACACCAAATTCAGTATTATAGTGCGAAGCATGTTCTGAACATAATGAAAATGAAAAAGATCACAACTGTTTGCTGCAGTATGATTACGAATTATTACAAAAGGTGTGGACGATCTTAATTAAACGTGAAATGAGAGAGAAAATCTATAAACTTTATATAAAGAAACATTTTAAAGGTTGCAATATTAAGAACACATATACTTTGGAGAAAAAAATTAATCTGGTATATGAATACATTACAGAGTGTGATTATTATATCAAAGTAATAGTAGAAATGTTTTTAGAGAAAGATAAACAATTATTTAATTTTGTAAATGAACACTTAGCCACTGTAGCACATGCATTTGATTGTGTAGGAATAGAACATATTAGATATAAAGTTAACTATATTATTTTATAAATGGATCAATTTGTAGTATTGTAATATTAAGAATTTAATAGATTACAAACATTGGACTCTGGCAACTGAATTATCAGTGAGAGTAATGTATTGTTTTCTTTAACAGAAATAAATAAACTCATCTGGATGACACAAAAATATACAAAATAGCACCACAAAGGTATAAAATTCTGAACTTTTCTTCTGATTGTTACAAAAAATAAAATAGACCACCCAAATTTATTAGAGTAATACAAAATGGTATAAAAATACTGAGCTTGTTATAATGGGCCTTCATTGTTTGAGTAGCAGAATACGATCTTTCTTTGTTTTTCTCTGGTTGGTACAGAAAGTAGAATTTGAATAGTACAAAACGTACATAAAAATAGACCTTCTCCGCAAACAAAATTTATTTATTCTTAATTTTTTTCTACTTGGTATAAAATTGAATAGGTCACTCAATTTTAATAGCATAAAAAGGTATAAATTGACCTTATTTGCTTAAGCCACTCAAATTTATTCTTTCGTTTGTTTGACTTAGTTACAATGGACAAAACTAAATAGACCACCCAAATTTGATTAGTACAAAATGTTAGTTCTTTCCTTTTTCTGCTTGTTACAAAAGTGAATAGGTCACACAAATTTATTCCTTTGTTCGTTTAAATAGTACAACATGGTCAAGAAATTGGGTAGACCAGAAGCTCAAAGGTTATAACATGCTCAGCTATTTAAAATGGTATTTCCTTGCTTTTTTCGGTTTGGTACAAATATTACAAAAAGGCACAAAAATCTAAGTTTGTTATAAATGGTTAGAACACCCATATTTATTTATTCATTTCCTTATAGTCATGGCAACATTAGGTATGAAAAAGCTGAGCTATATAAAATGTATCATCTTTACTTTTTTTAACTTAGACTACTCAAGTTATCCTCAGTTTTTAATGTTACAAAAGAGTATAAAATGACCCTTCTTTCGTTTATTTGGGTAGTACAAAATTGAACTAGTTAAAATGATCCTCTGGTTGTTACAAAATTCAATATCGCACTCATATTTATGCCTTCGTTTATTAGACTAGTTAAAATGGTCCTTTTTTGTTGAAATAATACAAAATGGTATAAAATACTCAGCTAGTTAAAATGGTCCTTTTTAGAGTTGACACAAATTATAAGCTCTTTGTTAATTTGAATACTCCCAAATGGTACAATATTCTTTGATTTTTTCTCGGTGGTATAAAACTAAATACTCCATTGTTTATTTGAGTAGTGAAATTATATAAAATAGTACTTCACCTTTTTTAGACAACTCAAATTCTGGGCCAGCTAAATGGCATTTCTCCTTGGTACAAAATGAATACCTCACTTAAATTTATTCTTTCGTTTATTTGAAGAGTACAAAATGATATAAAGTACTCAGCTAGTTAAAATAGTTCTTCATTTTTTCTGGTTGATATAAATTTATTCCTTCCTTTAAATGCATAATACAAAAGGTATAAAATTCTCAGTTAGTTAAAATGTCATTTCTCGTTGGTACAAAAGTATAAAGGTCACTCAAATTTATTGCTTCGTTTTTTTAGTAGTACGAAAATGTATAACATGCCGAGCTATTTAAAATGGTATTTCTTTGCTTTTTCCGTTTGGTACAAATGTTACAAAAGGTAAAAAATTCTAAGCCAGTTAAAAATGGCATATCTTTGCTTTTTCTCGTTGATACTCCAATATATTTATTCATTTCTTAAATGGCTCAAAAAGTATAAAATATTGGCACAAAAATAAAATAGACCACTCAAATTTATTCCTTCGGTTATTTGAATAGCACAAAAAGATAAAATGCTGAGTTAGTTAAAATGATCCTTCCTCGCCTTTTCTGGATTCCTTTTTCTACCTGGTACAAAACTAAATACTCCCTTCGTTTATTTGAGTATTATAAAATGTTATAAAATTCTGAGTTAGTTAAAATGCTCATCCAAAGTTATCCCTCCGTAAATAGTACAAAATGATCCTTTTCCCCATTTTCTGGTTGGTACAAATTTATTCTTTTGTTTATTTAAATAAAATGGATGTTAATTTTTTTCTCGTTTGGTATAAAACGTAGAACACCTAAATTTATTATTTCGTTAATTGGAGTGATACAAAAGTTCTTTTTTTGCTTTTTCTGGTTAATACAAGTATATTGCTTTGTTTATTAAAAAATTCAAAATGGTATAAAAACTGGCATTTCTCGTTGGTACAAAAGGAATAGGACTCCCCAATAAATGGCACAAAAAGTATAGAATGCTGATCCTTCTTCTCCTTTTCTGATCAGTACAAATTTATACCTTTGTTTACTTGATTAGTACAAAGTGTTAATTCTTTCCTTTTTCTGCTTGGCTAGTTAAAATGACCCTTTGATTTTCTTCTGATTGGTACAAAAATAAAAATAGATTATCCAAATTTATTCTTTCGTTTATTTGGGTAGTACAAAATTGTACAGAAATATTAAACTAGTTAAAATGAACCTTCTTCACATTTTTTTGGTTCATACAAAGCTAAATACTCCATCCAAATTTGAGTAAAATGGTCTATGTTCGCTTTCTCAAATTTAGCCCTTCGTTTTGTTTAAATAGTACAAGATGATATAAAATTCTCAGCTAGTTAATATGGCATATCTTTGCTCTTTTCTTGTTAGTCGAGAAATAAATACTCCATCCAAATTAATTTTTGCGTTTATTTGAATATCCAAAAAAGGTACAGAAATTCTGCGCTATTTAAAATTGTGTTTTTTTATTTCTTTCTCATTAATACAAAAGTAAATAAGCCACAGAAATTTATTCCTTCTTCACATTTTTTCTGCTTGGTACAAAATTGATCACACAAATTTACTAAATGAGGAAACGTTATCTCAGTATGTTTACGAGATTGACCTTTGACCTAGATGGTCATTATTTTGAAACTTCTAGTAGTTGATTACCAATTACTAACTGTGGAAACAGCACCTCTATATTTAGCTCCCTTTTCGAGTTATTAGGTTTTAAGTATTTTGACCTTTGACCTCGATGGTCATTATTTTGGAACTTGTAGCAGTCGATGACCAATTGCTAACTGTGGAAACGCCATCTCAATATTTGGCTCCGTTTTCGAGTTATTAGGTTTTAATTATTTTGACCTTTGACCTCGATGGTTATTATTTTGGAACTTGTAGTAGTTGATTACCAATTACTAACGATGGAAATCGCCCCTCAATATGTCTCCATTTTCGAGTTATTTTGTTTTAAGTATTTTGATCTTTGACCTCGATGGTCAACACTTTTGGGACATGTGGTCTTTGATGACCAATTACTAAATGTGGAAACACCACCTCAATATGTTGCTTCGTTTTCGAGTTATTAGGTTTAAAGCATGTTGACCTTTGACCTCGATGGTCGTTATTTTGGAACTTGTAGTAGTTGATGACCAATTACTAACTGTGGATACAGCACTTCAATATGTCTCTATTTTCGAGTTATTAGGTCTTAAGTATTTTGATCTTTGACATCGATGATCAACACTTTTGAGACATGTGGTCTTTGATGACCTATTACTAAATGTGTCTCCGTTTTTGAGTTTGACCTCTGTTCTCGATGGTCAGTAATTTGGGGACATGCTTGTGTCATTTCTGCTATGTTAAATTAGTGGTTGGGAACGAATGTTTTTATGTAATCAATGCTATGTTTCGTGGTGTTATGTTTTTTTTTATCTGCTATGTTGAAATAGGGGTTGAAAAAGTGATCATACGAGTACACCCCTGCTATGTTTCGTAGTCTTATGTATTATCTGCTATGCTATGTGTTCATAATCTCCATGTATTCTCTGCTATGATAAAATGTTCAAATAGGGGTGGAACGAATCTTATGTATTATGTGCTCTGCTGTGTGTTCGTAATCTTATGTATTATCTGCTATGTTAAAATAGGGGTTGAAAAAGTTATCATGAAAGAAAACGAGTCTTATGTGTTATCTGCTGTTCTATGTGCTCGTAATTAAAATAGGGGTTGAAAAATATGCTCATAAAAGGGAACGAGTTCACCCCTAAAAGAACTATGTTTAATCTTCGCTATGTTTCATAGTATCTGTTATGTTAAAATAGGGATTGGAAAATAAGCCATACTCTTGTATTAGCTCTGTTATGTTACATAGTCTTACGTAATATGTACTATGTTCAAATAGACGTTGAAACGAATACACCCTTGCTATGTTATGGAGTCTTCTTCTCTTCTATGTAAGTGTTCGTTGTCTTATGTGTTATCTTCTCTTCTATGTGTTCGTAATCTTATGTGTTATCTGCTCTTCTATGTGTTCGTAATTTTATGTGTTATCTGCTACGTTAAAATAGGGGTTGGAAAAGTGCTCATAAAAGGGAACGAGTTCACCCCTTAAAAAGTGCTCATAAAAGGGAATGAATCTTATGTATTATCTTCTCTGCTGTGTGTTCGTAATCTTATGTATTATCTGCTATGTTCAAATAGGGTCATTTTATAACGGGTACACTTGGCCGCGTGGCTTTCTGGCTCGGGCCTTTTGTTTGGAGCCCCATTTCACCCGGGTCCATTTGACACAGGGGGCTTTTCAGCCGGGCCCATTTGGCGCTTGGTCGTTTTGACTCGGGCCCTGCTTTTGCGGGACGCATTTGTCTCCGGTCTTTTTGTCATGGGACCCTTTTGACTCGGATCCATTTGACGCAGGGCCCATTTGACTCTGGACATTTTGTCGCGGAGACCTTTCGTCGCGGGACTTTTTGACTCGGCAATTTGTTTCGGGGCCCCTTTTGACTCGGGCCTTTCTGTCCTCGCCTTTTGTATGTTCCTTCTGACATGGAACCGTATATATATATATATATATATATATATATATATATATGTATATATATATATATATATATATATATATATATATATATATATAAAACGCAGCAGCTGAAATGCCTGAGGCAGGGGCGGGTATAAGTAAATTGATGATCCAGGTCGCCGTAAATTTAGTTACGCCACTTTTCATATCTTTTTCCTTCTCTTCTCTCTACATCATATCTGGAGATAAATGTTCTCACTAATAGGCTACAGCGGATATTTTCAAAAGTAAGACGATATACCCTATGAATGATAAACGTTACGACTTTTAATATATATAGGGCAATAAATTGAAAACTCTATATCGGTCTTCCTGCCCCCATATAAAAAAAATCTTGCGGGCGTTTGTGCTTGTGATGTTGCTTAGTTACTGTATTATATTTTACTATACAAAGAATACATATTTCTGTGTTTTATTTAATAAGAGCCTTATTTACATTTATTACGGCTCTTGCTTTACGATACCGAAACATACTCACGTTTAGTGTAATTAGTTTCCATTCTACAATAAGGGAAGTGAGGCGAATGAAATAATTCATGCACGCATTTAGACTTCGAAAAGTGTACTGCGAATATGTCGTAGTAAATTTCTGAAGAGTGAAAAGCGCTAGTGCCAGTTGTTAGTACTTATTAACTTAACATATAAGACAATAAATTGAAAAACTGAGAATTTCGAATCTTTTCAGAGATGACAGTACGCTGATGCTTCAAATCTATGCCTTTGCTCGCTATACTTACGTTCTTTCCCTAGTCAAAATAAGAACAGTTTAAAATTAATGACAATTTCTTATGCAACCATTCCTTCCTTGGAGTACTGAGCGGTCATATACCCGTCACGACGATGTAAAGGCACTTTTGGCGACGAGGATACATTCATGTTAAAACTGTCGTTTCCAAATTCTACACCCCTCAATTGAGTAAAACTCTTACCATCTTTCGGGTAAAGGATGAAACTATTTTTCTTCACAGAGTTAAACCATTGTTTATTTAAAGTTAGAAGTTGGATTAGCTTTCTTTCGAAATCAAATTTTTTCTTTATTCATTAGTGGTTTACCAAGTTATTAGACAAAAACAAAGCTTATCATTATTTATCCCAGTGAACACGATTATTATAAGGGATACTAGGACAAGAATGTATTGCACAATATTATAGACCAATGTCCATAGTTCTTCGACTCAGAAGAGTTCATTCAGACAAAAATGATCAATCATAGGAATGCAGAAATAAAGACAATGTCACAATAACATATAATATAATTCAAATAATTCTGAAGTAGGTATTGTCTTATTATGGTGAGAGGCTACGAAGAAAATCACAAATTTAAGAATTAATACAATTATATAGATTCAACACCGCTTATCTTCAATTTTGTTGAATTTAAGTTTCTTATACCATTGGAATCAGCATAGGATAGTGCACAATCTGGTTAAGCACTGCACCTATATCACGATAAATTGCTCTGTTGTTTCCTGCAAGGTAATACCGCCTATAATGAGGCTAAAGCTAGTTTCTAAACAATTTTTCTCTCTCTCCTTGCTGAAATATTACGTGGTATTGAATCTCAGACGACTATGTATATGTATAGGGGAGAGTAGTACGCAGAGGATCAATTGTTAAAACTTTCAGCATAAATCCGTTTAAGCTGAATTCCATTAAATCCAGTAATAAGTATGATTGCAAATGTTTTTTTCTAGGAAAAGTAGTTTTTTCATTCTTGGACCCCTCTTTCCATCTTTTTCTTATTCTTTATGGTCCCCAGGAGCCTGTGGGTACTCCCGCACGGCAAGGTCTACGAGGTCCTTAGTACGCCTCTGTGCCCGTTCCATACATGACAAATTAATTAAGGGGACAATATTGACAAATCTCAAAGCCATACTAATAAATATCATTCCTAGGGTCCCTAATAGTAGACATTTTTACTGAGATGGGCCCAAAACTCGTTTTTGTTTCATTTCCCTTTTGTGTGCTGTTTTCTTCATGTAATGTAGTGAACCTGTTTGATTTCATGTTCGTATCGTATATGGACTAAGGAAATTTTGCCTTAAAATGGGCCCTCCTCGAGCGACGGGGGGCTTCACCGGGGAGCAGTTTCCCCCCTGCCCTCACAAGTTACTGCTCTGCTTTTTAGACAACTCAATTGATATCTTGTCTAGAGAATTATTAGTTCCGGATATTTAAAACTAGTAGTTCAACTATTTATAGACCACATAATAACATAAACGATTTGTTATTAAAAATGGAGAATACAGCATTGACTCTGTTAATTGAATTATATGCCTAATTATGCACTATGGCGCGAAAAAATATTAGTCTAAATCGACATCATTACTCTGAAATTTCAAAAGATTAGCTGATATCAATTCCCTGGAAGTCCACCGGAAACCTGATATAAGCAGACAGTCATTTATTCTTCACAAGATGCTTTGGAAGCACCTTTACTACGCAAGTATTATGTATGGGTGAAATACCTAGTTTATTTGGTTGGACGAAACTTCCATGCATCTTCTCACTTCTCTTTAAAAACGAAATCTTAAAATTTCCTCATCGTCTTTCTCTTTCACGATTTGACCAACGTAATATATCCGTAAATGAAATATTACAAGAACCTAATTCCCAGGTTAAGTTTCTCTGATTTTGTTCCAAATTATCATTAATAGTAGTTTCTGTCTCTAACGTAACATCGTCATATGAAGAATCTTGTAATACAATTGGCTGAAAATCATCACTCTACTTTGAACTATCGCTTTTCTTACCTTTCTCCAGGATGGCTCGTCTTACTTTTCTTGGTTTCTGTTTCGAATTTCCGCTGAGTTTGGACTAATTACTGGCTTTCTCTTCATGAAGTTTAACACTTTCCGGAGTGTCTGTTAAGATACAGCTTCTGCCTTTCGTTCGAGGATGTTTCTTTTCTCATGGTAAAACTTTGGGATATCCACGAACTTCTTCAGGTGACACAAAACCACGGTTTCTTTTGTAAAAAAAAAGAAAAAAGTATTTTCTCTTGGGTCTGCATCTATATTTTCTACCTCTTGAGTTGGAGTATTGCTGCTTGAGAAAGGTGCATTAACTAGTCGTTCTGTGTGATTTGGCTACTAAAAGATCGAGACTAAAAGATCGAATGTCTGAAAATACATTTTGATCGCAAGGAAATATTCCGATCTTTCTGAAATCTGCTTATGTTAGTTGAAATCACTGCGCGTGTAAACGCTACTCCCAAGTACTACTCATGCTGTCATGAGTACTCCTGGATTTTGTAACAACCGGGTATCCACAGCACCATTGTAATATGCCTTCAATGGTCCGAACACATCCAACGGTTGCATTTTATTGTTAGAATATGGTGTAAGAGTCAAGATATGTACTCCAGGTTCTTTTGCTGTGTGGAGAGTGAAAAAGAAATTTGCAAGACAAACTGCAACATATTGAGATGTTCTCAGGAACGGCTACCTTTTCTCTATGCGTAATCAGATTCACATACAACTAAAACAATGTATTATTTTTCATTTTCTTCTAACCAATTTAAGTTGCTTCCCAAAACATTTAACAACTCTCCACTCCCATACTTTTTTGTAGCAGTTCTTTAATTCTTCATAAAATCACATTAAATTCTGGCGTAATGATGACCACTACAATGAGACGGATATGCCTCAGGAAATTACGTAATTCTTTCCCAGAGAATGCCTTTAAGTGATGTTTGCAAGACTAATAAGGTACTTTGATAGAACATATAAATTAAGATTATCACCTACTTACGATTCAGTAACTGCATCAATATTCTCAATTATAAAATTAAGTGCCAATCCAGGTACATCATCGTTGGCAATAATTGCAGAAAAGAATGCAAGAAAATCAATAATGGACGGATCAACAATAGACTGTTTCAAAACGCTGAAAAGAATAGGTATACATAAACTTGGCATGTGACATTAAATATTATTTTCTAAGGTAATTTTTAATATTTGATAATCTTTACCTTTATAATACATAATTATTAAATTAGAAAAGGAAATATACTAAAGGTGAACTTTCATTATCTAATATTTAGGAAAAATCATGCGAAAATTTGCTACAATTAAATGTTACGGTTAACTCGATTACGTCGATAAATTAAAAAACACATAGAGTATGTATACAATATATATATAGATAGATAGATAGATAGATAGATAGATAGATAGATAGATAGATAGATAGATAGATAGATAGATAGATAGATAGATAGATAGATAGATAGATAGATAGATAGATAGATAGATAGATTATATATAAGAGAGTCTAGTATCCCTTACCCAAAGCAAGACCTGAAATGACGCTGTTAATCTGCATCTCTATCTTGAAAAATAGAATATACGTAATAGGACACATTATGTTTCTCACGTAATTAATGTGACACAAAAATTATCTTTGTTTTATACTTAGATTGAGAAGTTACTAAATTCTAAAAATTTTAATTCCATACTATTTCGTTTATTTTGATACACTTTGAACTTTAATAATTATAGTACGAAGGAAGTTGACTTTGAAAAGCTGCAAAATTTATGAAAGGTATTGAATGCTAATACTTAAAATGGGTTTTATTGATATTACTGATCAGCCTGTATCGAGGCAATACGCACAATGTTTGATTGAATCTGTGGTACTATGTTTTAATCATACTCTCGAAACTTTATTATACCAACTGATGATGATTCGAAATATGATTTTCAAAGTAATAAAGCTATCTTCTAAGATAGTATTTTATTTCGTACAGAAGGTAATATTCACAAAGTTATATATTTGCCCAAGTTTGAGTATCTTTCCATGTGAAATATATAATGATATACCTTGGCAAATACGAGTATGTATATAATCATATACGAGTATACTTCGAAAGTGCGAAAAAGCACTAAGATTGTGTTCACATATTTGGGCTTGGAAAATCCATGCTTTGATGTACTGGGTCCGTGAAGTTCAGCTTGTGACTGCTGAAATATGCAATTGTTCAGGTATACTATTGCACTTTTTGCAGCCTTTGAATAGGTTGTGTAATTCGAGTGACATAATCTATTACAGAACTTGCTCATAAGTTGTTTTTCGTTCTTAAATGCGAGAATTTCCGGTTCTGAATTATACATATTGTTTCAAAATATATTGTATCGTTTCAAAAGATAACAACTGATATTATCCCTAACAACAACTGTTCGTTTTTCTATAAAGTACATAGTATTAATATTTCCGAGTGTCTTGCTTCATTCTATAAAAAGGTTAATAGTCTTTTTTCAAAACCGTGACAGAATAATCGCATGCACTTTAATTTAAAGATATTATCCTGAGCCAAAAAGCGACAAATAATCTTTCGAAGATTGTAAGTTGAAATTCCTATTTTACTTTTAATGGAAAAACAGGAGTGTTACCTCATCATAAAATTGAAGATCTTTCAAAATGTACCTTCAGCACCAATTTTTATCTTTCCATTTTCGTATGATTTATAAAATTATTTTCAATCCGATGAAGGTTGCGGAATGTTTAGAGATTATTGTAATATGGAACTTCAAAAACAAAATCCTCACACAGGTTAACTACAAATTCTCCATGTGAATAATGATATCTACGTAATAAGTACCTTTAAATTTATTTCCCATCAGTAAATTTAAACTACATTCAATTTTTAACTTATGATTGGAAACTTATCTAAGCTACTTTAGTTCAAATTAACATACTGATATTATAAAACCAGTTGAGTAGAAAAGTGGTAAGACGTATCAACATAACGTCAGTCTAAAATTGTATGCTTGCATCATATGAGTAGTATATTCTATAGCAATGTAATTTTTCTGCTTGAATTCACTCAAGAATAGTGAGGTTATCATAAGTGAATTCAACCTCAACTGTAAGTTCACTGGTAGGAGTAATGTTAAAACAAATCGATTTTTCATCATATTTTACCTAATCTAAATTACGAATAGCATTATATGGCAACTTTGGTAAAACAGTTTCTATTGAAGCAAAATGCTCCACGTAGTTTCCTTAAGACTAAAGTTATTTCATTGCTTAAAATTGAAGCCAATCAACGATTATTTGGTAGTCCATTAACTTTTAAAGTAGACATGTTATACAATAAGAGCACTGAAATTTATTACATTTGTATAAAACATGCAGAGTGTCAAATTTGACGTTCATCAGTCACTCTTTTGCTCTGGACTGAACTTGATTACGTACAAGGAGCCCACCTAAATGTAAAGCATGTCCCACAATAACTTTCGTTCGAAAAATTAAATTTACCTTAAAAATTGGAATGTTTTTTTTTAGTATCGAACAAAAATAAAGTGATGACTATACATATCGGTAACGTGCCTTAAGATAACTTCTATTCTATTCTATAGCGTACATAAAGCTATTCTTTTCATTAAACGCAGTATTCTACTTCTGAAGCTTAGGAGGATTCTGAGTTGTAATCAGTTAAGTATTATGGTATACATTCTACTCAAGGAGCAAATAGAAACGCGCTTTGGTCGCATATATGGACACTAATTTAGTCAACAAAGAACGTGCTGTAGTGAAATGTAAATCGGCTTCCTTGGTTATCACAAAAAGTCCAACTATAATTAGAAACGTACGTGGTAAAAAGTTACCTTCGTTACTTCTTTTAAGGAGGTCAGGTCAAAAGATGAGATATTAATGCATTTACTGTGTTTTATACTAAGGTATATACTGACCTGTACAAAAGAGTTTCGTTTCGTGAAGAACCTAATACGGAATTCCAAAGTTCCCAGTCACTGAGTTGCTCATCGTTTAAGTAAAGCTGATATGCAAAATTCCATTCTTCATTTCCTCCTTCTCTAACCGCTGTTTTATAAATGGTTTCTCTATAATTTGGAGAAATTCTGCAACAGACAGAGAAAATGCAATATGACCATATAAGTATTTCATTAGTTCCAAAATAAATTATGTAACTAGTAACATTGGGCTCAAACTTAAAAACATTTGAGACTTTAACCTAAAATTATTTCTTTTTCACTCTTCCCAGTTAAAACTAGTCATTTGCTCCCTCGATGTAAGAAATTAGTCAGTAGGGTGATTATACTTTTCATAATATTCCTGAATGACCTTTCTGTTTGTATTAAGACCTCACATACCTCTACTCTGTGCAGATAATCTAAAATTATATAGAAAAATTATAACAGCACACGACTGTGTTAGCTTGCAAGAAGATCTACACAGAACAAATGAGTGGTGCAAATGCAATTTGTTAAACATAAATACAAAATTGTGTCCATTACTAAGGAGCAGAATGTCTTTAAATTTCTATATACGATAGTTGGTAAACAAACAAAAGGGGAGAAAACTGCCAAAGATCTGGGCGTAATACATGTAGCAAACTATGGTTTCAGCATCATAAAAATCAAATTATAAATGAAGTATACAGGAATCTTAGATTAATTTTCAGAATGGGGACTAAATTGAATAAGTCGAATGCTTTACTGAAATTATATTTTCCATTTGTTAGATAAAAATAGAATACGTCTATTATATGGACTCCCTACACGAAGGAAGGCTATATTAGAATATAAAGAGTTCAGAGTAAATACAGGGTTTTCATAAAGATGGACGGATTTAATTCGCTTATAATTTACATAAAAATGCTCATATTGAAATCAAATAAAGTGCAAACGGTAGCGGAAGGATTAAATTTTTACCTGTAATCTGCATCAGCTCAGTTCATTCACCACCACACCTCCAACTGGGCGCCATTTACGTCCACGCATTCGCGTAGGCGGCGCTGGAATCCACTCACAGAGATCCGCCGTGTTTGATCCGAAATGCCAGCCAAGAAGCCCTGATTTTGTCCTTTAAGTTCTCCAAACCACTTCGCTTCTTTGCATAAACTTCCGTTTTCACATGACCCCAAAGCAAGGGGGTAATTTCGGGTGATCTTGGCGGCCAAGCGGTCGGGCCACCGCCGCCAATCCATCGGTTAGGGAATTTCTCGTCAAGGAACTGTCTCACCTTGATTGCATAGTGATGGGGTGCCTCGTCCTGTTGGAACACGATGTCGTTCTGGATTCCACATGCCTCCAGTTCCGGAATAAGGTATTTCTGCAACATATCCAGGTACAAATCTCCATCCACGGTCTCCTCTTCAAAAAAGAACGGTCCAATGAGATGATCATAGGACACAGCGCACTAAACGTTCACTTTAGGGCTATCTCTCTCATGTGTCTCAAATTCCTTTGGGTTTTCCGTGCCCCAAACGCAACAGTTGTGTCGGTTAACCTTCTCGGAGACATGGAAGGTTGCCTCATCTGAGAACTTGATGGCTGAAAGGAGAACGTCGCCATGTTCCAACTGCTTGAGCATGGCGTCACACAAGTTGAACCGGATGTCCAAATCTTCATCATGCAGATCCTGGACTATCTTGATTTTGTAACCTTTGGCCTTGATCGTCTTCTTGGCTATCTTAAATACGGTTGTCTGTGGAATTCCGAGTTCCATGGCCGTGTAGGAATCGACTTCTGTGGGCTGTTGATGATGCTTTCTCTTACCCTCCTCACTGTTGCAGGCGATGTTGGCGGCCTCCCACTTCGAGGACGGTCCAGGACGCTTCCTGCCTCCAAGAACTTAGCATGCCACTTTCGGATTGCAATCTCAGTCGGTGCCGGCATTTTGAACTCTTTGGTGAACTTTCGACACACCAGAATTGGTGATTTTAGCTCTGCGTACCACAGAACACATTGCGCTTTCTCTTTCACCGACGCCATCTTTGATACGATAAAAAATAGTCTTCTCAGAGGATGTTTTCATTTATTTATTTCTTTAAAAGACACACACACCAATACAGCTTACAACTTACTTTTAACAGTCAACATTGAAACAACAATGAAAACAACAATGGATGGAATTTGGTAAGAAACTGACCTTGCCCTCCCTCTCTCAACGTGTTCAGAGTTGCCGCTTATCTAACAGTGTTTCCAACTAAAAATTTAATCCTTCCGCTACCGTTTGCACTTTATTTGATTTCATTATGAGCATTTTTATGAAAATTATAAGCAAATTAAATCCGTCCAGACTTTATGAAAACCCTGTATCTCAGGTTTGTAGTGTACAAGAGAACAGGCATATTCCCCAGTTATGAGAATAGTGTTTCGCTTAATGAAATGTTTAACACCTTGTCTCTCAATCTTAGAAGGGTGTTAAATGACATGATTTTTTGTACAAAATACTAAATAACAAATTAAAGAGTACGAACTTGGTCTCTGTCTTTCATCTCATACAGTACGTGCGGGAAATAAAAATTTCTTTCATTGTAAGAAACCTCGAACAAATTCAATAGAATGTCACCAACGTGGAAGATGAGTGCAGTGTATAACAAACTGCGTAAAAGTAAAAATGTTCTGGATCTACACGGTATTAGGATAGATTTTGCAAAGGCAATACAGCTACTCTATGTAACTCGGATATGAACACTGTAATTTGGGTACTATCTGTTGTGTTCTTCTCAAAATAAATAAACAAAATTATTAGATTTTCCTTCTTGAAAACTTATGAGATATTTTGATCTTACACACTGTAAATTTTGGGCGTGAGGACGGTTTAAAAGGAATTGTTAGTTACGCTTCGTGCACTCTTATGTAGTAATGTTACACCAGTGCTCGAATTGTGACATTTTGATTCCTTTTGCGTTTTTCTTTCTTTTTTTTTGTAATTATTGCAAATCAGTATCAAAATTAAGTAACCAGTGCTCTCTGCTTATCTGTTGTGTTAATAGCTAACTTGAGAAAACCTGACAGTCCCTCCAATCCATCTCAGGATAATATGATCAGGCGTTATTACTCTGAGAAGGCGATAAAAATAACATTCTAGCGCCTGAAAGATACTCAAAAATATATTTACACGATCCACGTATGGGAATCAATTGCAGATGCAATTTAGTGTCCCATGGTTATGCTTTAGGTTAAAGGATATGGGATTATATCACGATGGTGAATGATTATAAAATGTTTGGTACCATCAAAATATAGAAGGAACCAAAAAGCTGAGAAAATCCAGGGATATATATTCTGCACTATAATCTCACACGTCTGGTGTCAATCCAGAATGAACTCTTAAACAGAGATGAAGTCCTCTACGACTAAACAATAGTGACAACATCAATAAGAATGTTCTGTTACTGTGCTATGATTAACATGATTCGTTGTCCGCGTAGAGATTCTTCTCTTAAAATTGTATATTACGTTCATACCGACATTGGAATCTGAATTTACTCTCATCACTTTAAATTACTCTATTGCACAAATATTCATAGAATTGTACTGTTTCCATTCACGAGAAATACAGGACCCTTTCACCGATTCTCCTTCTTAATCCAAGGCATCTTTCTGGTAACTCGGCGTTTGAAACCAATTTCCTTCAAGAGATCATTCTATTAGTCTTATTGTTGAAATATATCTCTAAATAGTTTATATTATTTCTGCTGTCAACTCTGGTATTATCTTGATACGAATCTTTACTTTACAAAAACCATTATCCTTCCATCTGTTCCACATAATAGACGCATACATTCCATTCACTTCATTTATTACTTTTCCCTTCAACTTGAACTTGTCAACAACTATTAAAACGGATGAATATGTGCTGTCATTACTTTTTTGACATTTTGTACTCATGTTGCTTTCATAGCCAGAATAGCTTTAATTTTGCATTCACGGTGTGAAGTTTTAATTTTCTCACCACTGTACTGTGAGTCTTGCTTGGTGAAAATTACACAAGATGGCTGGCAGACATACGTCAAACTCGTAACATACGGTCCCTCTTCCCCAGTACTATCCCTTCTATCTTTATAATTATGTATAACTTGAACAAAAATCAAATCTGACCAAACCTCTTATTATTACTAATCTGTGTTTAAAATTATATCATTGGCTTAATCAGACACATTGTTAAAGTAGAATCTAAGGCTACAGCCTACGTGGACTTTAGTAATCAAAGGAGATCACGTCTAACAACGAATTACATTCTTTATTTAATTTTTACTGTCATAAATGTTGTAATTACAAATCTTGACTAGGTACTAATTTTCAGTGTTTTTACAATCCTTAACTTTAAACAACACAAACACTTCCGTTATCTTGTTCTCATATTCCATACTACGTTGCATGTTCTATCCTTTAGTCCACTTTTTTCTATCTTATTTGATATCTTGCTAAAAGAATAACAATTGTTAGTCCACTTGTGTAAAACATTATTAACTTTCTCTCTTCTCTCCTTATCTGCTGTCCTTCTTTTCAGTTTCTTAAAACATTTCTTCTTTCTCTTTCTACACCTTCTACACTTTCCTAGCCTATTTCTTGCCATGTATCACTCACATGTTTAACATTTATGTTATTTATTGAGTCTAAGGACATGTGTATTATATTTAATATTTTTCTAACCTCATCTCTGTTTCTCCCATGTAAATAATATTATTACATTCTTTACATTCTTTACATTTAAGGTAACTATTTTCCTCTTCCATCATACTGTGTGTTCCCATTTGATGTTTAAAGTGTACCATCAGTTTTCTAAATGTCGTTTATACATCAATCTGCAAAACAATCAGTAAATTTACATAAAAAGTACAAAGTAAATGAATTCTTTAAACATATGATTGTCTTAGAATTTACGTTTTAAACTACCTACTTACGGATTTTCGTCTGGATTTCCTGATGTCATCCACTGTCGAAATACCTCTAGAGATCTCTGTGAAGAATCTTCATTTCCAAGATGATTAATAAGTGGAAGTAGAAGATATCTGCGGAGAGTTTTATCTTTGGGTTCCATTGGTTGTTCATCAAAACCTATGTCTTCATAGATACCTTCAAGCAGTCCAAGCAGATAGGTCTGAAATAAGTAACACAAATAATTCCGCTCCAAGAACTGAGGATTATAACCAGTATGTGCATCACCGTTAGCAGTGTGAGATTCACAGTTATTAAAAGAAAAATTATAGTTTATTAGTTAACAGTGCTTTCTTTTACACATCCAGTACATAAATAGAGAATACTTTGAAACATAATAAAATCTAAAAAATATTATTGGTAATTTACGTGATATATTTTTGCAACATAAAAAATAGTTAACGATTTTTTCGAACATTGCAGTTGGAAATATATCTTCAAATATGTACTTTCGTGAAGTTCGATGTTAACTAACGACTCATACCCAATCGTTAGACAAATTTGCAAGGTTCCAGCAAGGTTCCACATGTTCTCTCAGCAGCACGTGCTGGCTGTAAACCCACTTAAAACTACAACCACGTAGGTATAAAAGCCGATTTTGTATTCCTGGGCAAAATATGCTCGACTTTCTCGTTGGTATATCAACAGTTTTTCGAATTATGTTGTGGCTTTCTCAAGGAGAACTATGCCGCCAGGCTTCTTTAAGCCAACAATGAGTTATATGATATTATAAGGGAGTGATTATGTATAGTGCCGAACAGAAGTCTTTGATCAGGTAATAGCGGCTGCTTTGAAACAAATGCAGAGTATGATAATTAAATCCGTCAAATCTGTAGTATGGTGTGGAGAAAAAACAAACTTGTGAACCAAAGCTTTAAGAACACCTCAAGTTGATAATATAAACTGTTAATACTGGTATAAACTGCGCCGAAGATTATTCACTTTTATCATCATAAAAGAAATACAAAAGATGTTTTGAAACGAAAAACACACAACTTTGCAAGCGGAGGCAAAGAAAGTTAACGTAAGCAGACTAAAGACGAATCATTTTTCGCGTAGTGATTGCGGTTCAGTGGTGAGTTCGTTGTGAGACGCGGTGTAGTGCACCTCGTGTGTGAGCTCCGCTGTAACTAGGTTATGCTTTCGCCTTGACGGCCTTTGTGTTTGATACAATTTCAGTAGTGTGTCTGTCAGTGTACCTAACCCGGATTTCTGCATAGTTTTGTTTAGTGAATCTTAGTTGTTGTGTCACTCTACGATAGTTTTGTACCACTTACAATGAATGCTTTACGTAAAAATACAGTTCGAATTGCATTTGACAAGATGACGCGTAGTATCAAGCCCAGTGTAGCCAGGATACAGGCTTGGTTAACTAACGAATTGCAATTACATATTCAGGATATTGCAGCGATTCAACTTCATAATGAGGATTATAGTTTGTACATCAAGTTTAAATGTCAAGATCATGTGGACACCTTTCTTCGTCAGCACCCGGAAACCATGAATTTTGAGCATGAAAATGGCACAATAAGTCAAGTACAGTTGTCCAGTGCAAGTATACAATATACCCGTGTACGCATATTGGATCTCCCCATGGAAATCACTAATGATGAACTTAGTGCAGTGCTTCGCCCCAATGGACAAGTGATACATGTCACGGAGGAAATGTGGTCCAGTACGTTACCATTTCCAGTGTATATTGGCAATAGACTCGTTCAAATGATTTTAGGGAAGCATATTCCCTCTAAAATTGTGGTTCGTGGGTGTCGTGCTAGTGTCATGTATCATGGTCAACCGCCTACCTGCTTTATTTGTCTGGCCCCGAACCACGTCGCAAGTGCGTGTCCACGGAAAGTTAAACCCCAGGTTATATCTACTTCAGCTCCCACTGCATTTAAGATGACTGAACTTTTCTGTGGTAAGATGCCGACAACTCCTAGTTATTGCCCTTCTTCGCCCGATTTACAGTTGCCAACGGTTTCTACTGCCCAAACAATGGTCCTAGAGAGCACCCCCTCCCCTTCGGCTCCTAACTTAAAGGATGAGAGGAATTTTCCCCAGTTGCCCCTCAAAAGTGAATCTCTTCAGTCAGCTGTATCCGAGAAGCAGAGTAAAGAGGACAATGCCCCTCATGCTACCTCCAAGATGATTCCTACTACTGCAACGACCCTGTCATCTGACCCCTCGCCCGACTGTAAACAGCCTGAAGTGTCTATTAACCAAGAAGCACATGTGACTCCCCCTGTTGTAGTGGAGTCTCCGTTACAGCCAGTGCAAAGTGAAAACGTGTCAAAGAATAGGAAAACAAAAGTATCTACTGAACGAAGTGACGTAACAAGTGCTTTATCCGTGTGGCCTTCCAGTGCAGTGTCTTCCCTCACTCCAGCAAATGGTGAAAACAATGTTAGCCAGTGAATTCGTAAACAAACCATGTTCCAAGTGTTTATATCGTTCTGCGATCTTACACGTTTCAGACACGAGACCAACAACACACCGCACAGCTCTTCTCTCTCCTTTTTTTCAAGGTTGATAGTTTCACGGTCTGGTAGTAATTTTGCCTCTAAAGTACGATTTACGTAATAGTGTCTGCGATACGAAAGCTTTATTTACATTGTCTTCTATTATATGTTGTTATATAGGTTGTTTACAAATGTATCGTCTGTTAAGAAACGTACTAGGGAGGTCATTTCCTTTCTTTTTGTTACTGCTGTTCCTGTGCGCTATATCCGGGTCAATGCAAGAAGTTCGTAAGCCAAATGTTCGATCATATATTACCTTAAATTTGAATGGAATTCAAAGTGATGCTAATCGCAATCTTTTACGAAGCTTTATTAACCAAACATCGACTGACTTTATTTTATTACAAGAAGTGGCGTTTGCAGAATTTGACTTTCTACCCCAATATATTGCATATGTCAATATAGGACCAGCGCACCGGGGTACAGCTATATTATGTAAACGAGGTATAGAGGTCTCAAATTCATTTGCCGTCTGGCAGGGGTATTAGCATTACTTGTGACAATATTACAATCATTAATATTTATTCGTATTCTGGCACTAATAATCGAATAGCACGGGAACAGTTTTACTCTACTGAAATCTTACCATTATTTCCGAATGTTCCGAATAACATAATACTTGCAGGCGATTTTAATGCTGTCTCTAGAGCAATTGATACCACGGGAAAGTTTATTCCATCACCTGCCCTACAGCAGCTAGTTTCATCAATACCTCTCAAGGACGTCTGGGTCCACCACCGGCGAGATCTCCAATTCACTTTTAAAAATTCTACTATGAGCAGTCGGTTGGACCGAGTTTTGGCAACCACTAATCTAGTATCCTCCATCACTGATATTCATTTGAAATTAGTTCCGTTCAGTGATCATGCCGCAGTAATCTGGACATGTAAATTTGCGCTAGGTGTTTCTACAACCTATGGGAAAACAGCTTGGAAATTGAATACTCAATTACTTACTGACGCCGACACGAAATGTTTGTTTAGAACTAAATGGACGTACTGACTCCGCCAACGTCACTACTACCCGACACTAAATGACTGGTGGGTCAAATATGTGAAGCCTAAAATAAGAAGTTTTTTCAAATGGCAAGGAGCTGAAAAGAAACGAGACCAGCGTGACACCCTAGCGTATCTTTACAGAGCGCTGCATGAACTTTGGATCCTGCCCAGCTCTCCGCAAAATATGATTGCAATTCACAAAACGAAGGCATGGATAAAACAACTTCATGCTAATGATGTACGCAAATATGTTCATACCCTGCCAGACGGAGACTGTCTGCCCGATGAACACATTACATTTTATCACTATATGGCAAAACATATACGTCGTGTTGGGAAGGTGATTGACACCCTGAATCATAATAATACCAAACTTACGACCCTCCCTGACATTCAAAAAGTTTTCTTTGACCATTATACAACGTTATATGCTGCCACTACGGACCCTCCCCAAGGGTATCACGATTATTTAAATTTGTTGCTCCCACAATTATCAGTGGCTGATAATCAGACATTAACTGCACCACTAACAGAAGCGGAAATACTTCACACGCTTAAGCAATGTAATCCTACCTCATGTCTCGGGAGTGACGGTTTGCCGTATGCACTCTATCAACAGTATTGGGATATCATAGGCGTGGATATGGTAACATTATATAATGAACTCTATGCTACTCCGCACTTCCTTCAAAATGATGGTCATGTGATCTTTATTCCTAAGTCTTCTGATGCCAACACTGTCACACAATATAGCCAATCACCTTGCTCAACACCGATCTCAAATTGTTTAGTAAAGTTCTAGTACGACGCCTCAAATCAATATTTCAAGACAAAATTAGTCCATTTCAGACTGCTCTCAATCCACATAAGAATGTTTATTATGCGCTGACCAAGATTCGGGATGTTGTAGGTTATTTTACATTTAATAGAAAACCGGCTTGCCTGATATCCCTTGATTTTCAAAATGCATTTGATCGATTATCTCATGCCTTTCTGTTTGCTGTGCTACAAGCGTATAATTTTCCGGAAGTTTTCCTTAACTTTCTTACTCACATTTATAGCACAGCCACGGCTAAGCTTCAAATAAATGGTTTTTCTACTGCTCCCATTCCATTACAGAAAGGAGTTCGTCAGGGGTGCCCGATTTCCATGTTTTTGTTTGGCCTCGCACTGGAACCTTTATTATATAAGTTAGCTGCATATATACAACCTGATCTGAATGACCTGCAAAATATATCGGTTACTGCCTTCGCAGACGATGTTAGCCTTAGCTGTACCACTCTACAACAATTTCACTATATTATTGACCAATTACAACAATTTAGTGCTCTTAGTGGCGAACTGCTTAATTTACAAAAAACGAAAGTGTTGCCCTTTCATTCTTGGACTATGGACTTCATACCCCTACCATTTGCCAACATTGAATTGGTTACGAAGGTGAAAATCCTGGGCATAACGTTCTCTAATTCAAACAGTTTACAGTATGAACATGTTTGGGATCCTCTCATTCAAAAATTACGAATGCTCAGTCTAAATCACAAATTGCGCAACTTAAACCTAATCCAACGTATTTGGTACATCAATAGTTATTTATGTGATATGCTAAATTGTGGTACTCCGCTCATATATATCCCATTAGTGATTTGTATGTTCGTAAAATAAATTCCCTGATTGGTTGGTTTCTGTGGGCAGGACATTATTTTCGTGTCAAGAGTCACACTGTTACCTTACCCCTTGACCGTGGGGGCTTGAACCTAATATCAGTCAGAGCTAAATGTACTGCATTCTTTCTAGCTAATAATTATAAACAATTTCAAGTTACTGACCAAATCACCCACCAATGGATTTCTTGTTGGATCTCTTCCCTCCCTGCACCTAATCCTCCTAATATGATGTCACTCAAACAGGCCCCGGTGTATATTCAGCACTGCGTGCAAGGCTGGTCCTATGTTCCTATCTCTGATCCTACCAACTACTCCCATATCCGCTTTCTATCCACACACTTCCACGCACCTCTTTGCAATAATATCGTTCCGCGTATCCAAATCAAATTTCCAACAAAAAATTGGTCCAGAATGTGGTTCAATATTCATAACACCACGTTGACATCAGCGGTCGTGACTGTCTGGTATACGATAGTAAATGAGCTCGTACCTACTCATGTTAAGTTAAAACGTATTAGTGTACTCCCTACGGATATGTGTCAACACTGTAATCAGGAAGACACGCTAGAACACAGATTGACGTTGTGCCTTCACTCTTCTTCTATCTGGGCTAAATTACAACGCCTGTTAAGTGTGATTTGCCGAGAACCTGCACATATGTTTGATCATAATTATGCTTTGTTCCCAGATTATAAGTTTTTTTTCCAATCACGAAAAACAATAGCGTCACATGGTTAATTGGTCAAACGATCTTTTATCTTATGGACACATATCCGTATGGAAATGAATATGCATATGTGCTGTTTCTTAAAACTGCTTGTAAACAATTTTCTGTGAATGTAGCTCACAAATATTTTTCAAATTATTTGAGTATACTATGTACTGAATATCTGACCTAAGCTGTTTTAGCTTCATGTAGCTCTTCTCCAAATGGCAAATAAATAAAAAAAAGTGGTTAAGGCGCTCGACCAGTAATCCGGAGGTTCTTGGTTCGAATCTGCGTAATGTAGTTTCTTCTTATTTTTGATTTATCGTGATTGATCGGCGATAACATACATTTTATGATATTCAAATATTTGAATACTCGCATGTTTCAATATATGAATTATCAAATCTTCAGAAATAATAATAGTAATAATAATTATTATTATTATCTCGTAGAAGATTAAACGTTAAGAGCTAATTATCGCTCAAGTCATACTATTACATGCAGAAACGTGACTTTTGTTAAGAATATTTAGTTTTTTTTATTGTTGCACACGAGAAGAGGAATTTCTCATCTCGTTTCTAAAAAAATCAAAATAACATGAGTATTAACATTTTCCGTTTAAGGCGAGACAAGGCTAACTCAAATTATCGTCTCGCTTTGGAGATGAGAATCTACACGAGACCAAAAGTATCGTAAACATTTCTCGTCTCGATTCTCGAAATATTGTATGCCCATTCTTTAAGTAACAATTGCTCTGTAGACTGAATCTTATAGGCTATTTTGTTACTGTGTATTTCAGAGCTCATTGAATTATGTAGGAATTTTTGTAGCAAAGCTTTTATAATACCTCTGCATATTCTAAAAATTAGTTTATCATATGCCTTACTGTTGCGTGATATTCAGTTATTTCTATTACAGTTATTTTCCTTAAAACGCACAGTAAAATACTTTCTACATGAAGCTTTAGTGGAACGCTTTCGTCTAAAAACTTGCTGCAGATGTGTATCTTGAAGGTAGGGAACCCCTTGCCTGAAATACCTATTTTAAGTAAGTTTTTCCAAATGTTAGGGCAACTTTAAAACATATAATACCATCATTATTACTATTATTATTACAATTATTATTATTATTATTATTATTATTATTAGTAGTAGTAGTAGTAGTAGTAGTACTAGTAGTATTGAAGTGTTGTGAATTTAATGTTTCTCCCTGTTCCACCCAGCTCCTGACTAGTGGGCATTGTGCTGGACAAACATCGTGTAGGCCCTATGTGTAAGTTTTCTCCGAGTTCCGCTTTCTCCCACTTTCCTTATTCCAATATTTCTTTCATTCTCATCATCTACGTCTTCTGTAGCTTAGCCAGCGTAACCATTAGTTAAAGAATTTTTCTTAGGGCTCTTGTGAATTCAGTAGTCCTACTTTCTACATGAAACTTGCCTGGAAACATTCCGTTTAACATTTAGGTAGTTGTAGGGACGTATGCAGAGAGTATGTCCCGATGGCCCTGACACAGTTCATTCCAATCTCGACAATTTTGTAACTTTAGTCTAACGCTAGGGGCGATTTCACAGATTTTAATACAATCTGTCCTCATACGGAATTTGTCTTATTATTATTATTATTATTATTATTATTATTATTATTATTATTATTATTATTATTATTATTATTATTACTGAATATTTGACACCTCAATATTATGCCCTATTAAAATGCAAATAAGCATACTGAAGTTTAAAAAAAATTAAAACAAATTTTTTGGATCCTCTATATGGATGAACTGCATTATAAGAGATACTTTGGAATGAAAAGAAGAGGGAAAAGCTGTCAGCTCCTGGACAATACGAAAATCATACCTTCGGATGCCTTAACAAACACTAAATAGGATTTCTCTTCATCACAATACACAGCAACGCCATTTGTTTTGGTAAGAAACTTTGGATTATGTATACGTTATATTGATATTTTAACAAAATATACATAAAAATATAAAAAAGAATAATTCCTACTTACAAATTTTGGTTGAACAGATATATGGAACGTATTGTAACTGGCGAACGAAAATATTATTTTTAATTTCCAGTAAGAGTGCAAGAAATCAGAAACAATTCCACAATAAAACAATAACGTGTGAGACACATTTATGACTCATACCTAACGTATTCATGAATTGTTTGCTAAACACGCTAAGTTATCAGAGAATACGAATCGAGATTGTAAACTGTGACGTCATGTTGTCAGTATTTCCGCTGTGAAGGAAGTCGTTCCAACACTATTTTGTAAGAACGAGAAAAACTGACAGAAAAATTTTTCATGTTATTATTCGTCAGAGATATCAACATTGTAAATGATAAAATATTTCTTAATTTTCTCAGAGGGAACCGAACCGCTGACCCCTAAAGTACGAAACGAATGCTCAAGCCACAACCCTAAGACTACTCTGTTAAGTAAGGGTCAATAAACATTCGTGTATTTAGCAAATTGCACACCTTTACAATTCCAATATTTTACTAACGGTGAAACACTGATTTCGGTCATGATAAAATACTATAGCCCAAAGAATTCAAATTTAAATTAACAAAAAAGACTTACAAACAAGCAAGGATATGAAGGAGAAAGTGTCTTAAGAGTAGTTCAAATCCTTAACTGGAACCTGGTGACTCAGACCAATCCTTTTTCTGATTCACCGAAAAAATCTCCGTAACTTACCTCTTCTATATACGGTTATTTTTTCCTTACAGTTACTTCTCGTAACTTTGAAACACAGAGACACGAACACAGATATATCGAGAACATTTAATATTTTATTGGCTCTCCCACCGGGAATCGATACTGAGACTCCGCTTACTAAAATATCTAGTGGATCAGGTACCTGGTTTTTTCAAAGGCAGTAAGCTTGAAACAGACAATATCGTACTTGTGCGTTTTCTCGGGACACCCCCACTTTATCATTCCAAAACTTCGTCCATCATAATTCACTTTGTTCAATCGTAGTCTTCCTCTGCGTAACAGGCATAATTGTGGAACATTAAACGTAAAAATTACATTTTCAAGCTGTTAACACAAACCAATCCGAACCGAAAAATGGCTATAGTTTCTATTGCTAATTAACGTGTTTTCACAAAAAAATAGAGAGAGAAAAAAACATGAAGAATCGTGAAACATTCCATTCAAAAGTGAAACAGCAGACTCATAAACCTTAAGCTGAAACGAAACTATTACATATCGTTTGGAACTTTTCCAAAATATACACAGATATACTGTAATGTATGTTTTCAAACAAAACTGAACCAAATTACGGTTCGTTTTCTGAACTAAACGGGCATATTCCGTTTCAAGATTAAGCCTGGCAAATTTCATGTAGAAAGTAAGGCTACTGATCTCAGAAGAGCCCTAAGAACTTTTTTTAAGTAATGGTTATGACGGCTAAGCTACAGAAAACCTCGATGATGAGAGTGAGAGAAATATTGGAATAAAGAATGTGGGAGGAAGCGGAACTCGGAGAAAACCTACACACTCTGTATTTGTCCAGCACAATGTACACTAGGCAGGAGCTGGGTGGAACAACGTGAATCATTAATATCACAACACTTCAGTAACAACAACAACAATAATAATAATAATAATAATAATAATAATAATAATAATAATAATAATAATAATAATATTAAAAGTTTGAAAGCTGCCCTAACATTTGGCAAAACTTACTTAAAAGTGGGGAATTGAAGGAAGTGATTCCGTACCTTCAAGACACACTTCTGCAACTACCTAAATTTTAAGCGAAAGCGTTCCACTAAAGTTTCATGTAGAAAGTATTCTATTGTAGGTTTTATGGAAATTAACTGTAATAAAAGTAACTGAATATCACTCAACAGTAAGGCGTATAATAAACTAATTTTTAGGATATGCAGAGATAATTATAAAAGCTTTGCTATAAACATACTTACACAGACCATAATTCAATAGGCTCTGAAATACACAGTAACAAAATAGCCTATAAGATTCAGTCTACAGAGCAATTGTTACTTAAAGAATGGGCATACAATATTTCGAGAATCGAGACGAGAAATGTTTACGATACTTTTGGTCTCGTGTAGATTCTCATCTCCAAAGCGAGACGATAATTTGAGTTAGCCTTGTCTCGCCTTGAACGGAAAATGTTAATACTCATGTTATTTTGATTTTTTTAGAAACGAGATGAGAAATTCCTCTTCTCGTGTGCAACAATAAAAAAAAACTAAATATTCTTAACAAAAGTCACGTTTCTGCATGTAATAGTATGACTTGAGCGATAATTAGCTCTTAACGTTTAATCTTCTACGAGATAATAATAATAATTATTATTACTATTATTATTTCTGAAGATTTGATAATTCATATATTGAAACATGCGAGTATTCAAATATTTGAATATCATAAAATGTATGTTATCGCCGATCAATCGCGATAAATCAAAAATAAGAAGAAACTACATTACGCAGATTCGAACCAAGAACCCCCGGATTACTGGCCGAGCGCCTTGATCACTGAACCACGATCAGTACTCGGTAAATGATTCATCTTTAGTCTCCTTACGTTAGCTTTCATTGCCTCCGCTTGCAATGTTGTATGTTATATTTCTTCGTTTCAAAAGGTCTTTCGTATTTCTTTTATGATGATATAAGTGAATAATCTTCGGCAAAGTTTATATTAACAACTTGAGTTGTTCTTGAACCTGTGGTTCACAAGTTTGTTTCCTTTCACATCATACTACAGATATGACAGATTTTATTTTCATACTCCGCATTTGTTTGAAAACAATCGCCATTACATGAACAAAGACTTCTTTCCTTCAGTTTACAAACTACAAATATTATGTATTCGATATGTTCCTTAACAAAACACCACAATAAGTTCTATACAAGTGAAAGCATTTTTACAATATGACTGTACTGTAAATTGAAAAAGCTGGAGAACACATTGTTACTTATTCTAGCCTATGCAATTCTGATAATATACAGCATATTTTAAAAACTTTTAAAAAAGGAAAAATTCATATTCTTATAAATGTACGTTAACTCGTGTGCCACGGAACTCTGGATAGCTATGTAACTATATATATAAGTTAACTATATATATATAGCACAACCGGTGGAAGAATGTTACAGCTCGGAAAATGGCATTTTTGAGTTATCATCGCCACTGAATAGTGAGAAGCGAGCTCTGACTTGTGGCATCTCTTCGTGAACGTAACTCAAAAATTAACCCCTAGATGACAGAAATACCAGTGCTCCATTCAGCGATTTTGATAATATATGGCGTAAGAATACAGTTCATCTTAGTCGAGAGCCAGAATTCGACGATGGTGTGTATTGAGGAATGTTACATTTTGAATTATTACCACTATTCTTCTCCAGCAAAGCTTATCGACAACCGGTAGGAATTTCAGAAGCAAAAAAGCGTGATCTGATGCCCTTTGTCAAGAATAACCACATTAACAAAGTACCTCATGCATTTTGTAAAAACCTTAAGATAATGACAGTGAGAGAGTGAAATTACTGAAAGATATGCAGCTACTCTAAAGTGGGTGGCACGAAAGTAGCAGCACATTAGATAATCTGTCAGTAAATAAACGTCGATAAGTTAAACAGCAATATTAAATTTTCTTTTAATGTTATTGTAATCAAATTTTAGTTGTTTTTTTTTTTTTCATTTCAAAAGCTGTAGTTCTCACAATTTGATTTTATGAAGTTGATTGAAGAGAATTCAATGAAAACAGAAACGTTACATATCCCATCTGGGGTTGTTTGTGCACATGTAAAAGAATGCAGTTTTGTGGCTTAAACATATGGACAGGACACGTATTCACAGTTGGTTCCAAGACTGAGAAAGTTACTAACAACGTTTGGTTTTACTAAGACTGTGACAAATAGTTTTACTTTGAGATAATGCAATGTAACGGAGATTTCAATATTGCAACAAATGACCCATTTATTTATCGTAATGTTCACTTCATTCTGTCCAATAGCCTGAAGGTTTATGAACACTACTGATTTCCAAAACATGCAGACCGTGTAAAATTGCAAAGAACATACAATGTGATAAAATGTAACATAAAACTACTACTTAAATTTGGTATATCTTCAGATTACTTTGATTATGACGGAAGAAAAGTGTTATAACCAAATATTTTTCTGCCTAACACCCATTTCATGAAAACAATACGAAAATACTTATTTGACTTAAACGTGACCAACAACTAATATCTGAATATATTTTAATAGCTACAGTGCTTGTTCATACCTATGCATTGCAGGGAAAGAATACTAAACTATAAAATTCATTTTACCAAAAATGTGTAGTTTTGACTTGTAAAAGTCTTTCAACCGGGTGTGCGATATATATGATTAACATTTTTAATGTAATTCGAAATAGTTAAATTGAATTTTGTAATTTTTCTTTGACGCCATGTCTTCTTAGTTGAAAAGAAAAAGTTATAATAACAAGTTAATGAATATGGACGAATTAGTGGAATAAAGTGACTTGTAAGAATCGGGAAAACTAATAAAAAGTCAACGGGCAGGTTATGCGTTAGAAGTTAACATTGATGGAATTGAACCAAAGAAGTGATTAATTTACTACTTAGGTCCCCATTTCCAATATGTAAGTGCTTAAATGTCATAATCAATTTACTACATGAGTTTCCCATGGGTTCAGTGATAAAGATTTGTATTACAATGACATTACATGTACCTATGAGCATACTCAAATCTAGGAAGCAAGAAAACATGGTTACAAATTAATCAATAAATGCCGACCAAAGTGTTTTTGTATCTATTAATTTTTAATGTTAATGTTTGAACCAAAAGGACAGAAACTTGTGTTATTAATGAGACAGTTCCACTATACTATCATGAGTGTTATGTATGTTTTGTTCAGCTAAACCGAAGTTATATGTTATTGGTTAACATTTATTTTACTAAATATAAATCCTTCTCTAGAAGCATAGATATCACTGTTTCATTACTTAGTGATAGCTGCGCAAGTACAATCTAGGCATCGGAGCTTAAAAATTGAGTTCTAAGGGGCAAATCATGTAACAATTTGGCATCCGATATTTTTTGAATATATACCCATAAATGCTCGCATAAACGACGAACGCCAGAAAAACATCTCACGGGAGGGAAGCAAGAGGGGAGAAAGATTAAATTTTACCCGTTTCTATTATTCACTATATCTCGGTAACCATTGAAGCTAGAGCATCCAAAAGTTTTTTTTTTATTTTGTTTATACAATTGTCGTCTGTTTTTCAATTTTAATGCCTTATTAAGCTAAATATATAACGGCTTTCTTGTTATTTTCGTTTTTATTTCGTATTGGGTGAGCATGACATCAGTTTTTTTAGCCACAGATTCTTTACGAGATCGAAATCGGAAGAATGTTTCCTCTGAACGTTTCTCATGTTATGCTCTTTCAAAAAATGTATACTTATATTAGTGTAGAACTAATAGTGCCTGAGTTATAACCAACTTTATTCTGTCATGTGCGAAACTGATCACGGCGAGGCCCTAGAGTTATCTTCGAAGAAACGGTAGATATTAGCAGCACATGAAGATTAATATATATATAATCTTGTCTGCCTGCAAATATATAATCCTGATGATTTACTGGTAGTCTGTTTATAATATAAAGAAAAATATCCATTTTTATTATCAATTGAGGGACTTTTCTTAAAATAACCCTTGTCAAAACACAAAATTTCTCTGAAGAATGAAAAGAAAGCATTGTCTAGTACAAACTGAGAAACTCTACAAATCTCTTTCTTTATGCGTGTTTCTGATACCTTCTGAAGCATGCATAAACTTGCTAATTTCTATTCATTTTTCTGAAAAAATCTTGTTTTGACAAAGGCTGCTTTTGCTACAAGTCCTTCGATTTATGTACTAAAATGGTACTGAATGAAATAGAGCAGAAACCAGATTTCAAAATTGCCTTCAGGAGATAATCATGAACAATTTGCCATCCACATATTTTATATATTACCACCTTGCCTGTTAGTACTTACTGTAACGGCAAGAAAAAAGGTATAAAATAAAATATGCCTAACACATTTTATAAATGATCAGTTTTTAAACTGTTAAATCTTATTTACAGAAAAAGCTCTTGCCTTTTATTAAGATCGTGTACAGTTCCTATAATACAATAAATTTATAATTAGAAACATAATAGGAATCAGCTATATGCATAAGAAATCTCTACACAAGAGAACAAAATATTTGATTTCTAGAATTAGTACTCAATAATGTTAAGATAAGTTCCGTCGCATTTTCTAAAGGCCTGTGTTCGTACGGCATTCACACCGTGCGTTGAATGTGAATGGAGATAAGGCGAACATCAGTTATTGATGTTGTTATGTCCAACATACTACCTGGTTGTGATAGTTCAGTTACACCGTGAATTCGCGTAATGACAGATTGAAAATGGTACCTCCACAGAGCATCATAAGTGCTTGTATGCTGTATGAGTTCAAACTGGGGTCAAACGCTACTGCAGCGAGGAGGAAAATATTCCAGGCCTTTGGTGAGCATGTCGTGACTACGCGGAAAATACAGCGTGGCTTAACAAGTTTATGGACGGTAACGAAACACTTGAAGACGAAATCACGTCCTGGAAGACCAAGACATCTACAAAATGAACATCTTTGGAGCGCAATTGAGGCGAACAGTGGCCAGACATGCGAGGAACAGGGACTACAATTCAGAGTGAGTGGAGAAACACTAAAATTGGGTCGATGGATCCCACATGCTTTGACTCCGGGCCAGAAGGCAACGCGAGCAGACACTTGTGTATCTTTGCTGTATTGTCTGAGTACGGAGTAATTTCTGTACAGGTTGTTGATGTGTGATGATTAGCGGGTCCAGTATGAAGCTCCAAGGCGCCGTGATTTTCTAGCATCCCATGAGCCGGCCCAAAAACAGCCGTAACCAGCACTGAACCAGAAGGTCCTCCTTTGTATTTGATGGACTGCTTGCTCTATCGTGCATCGGGAACTCCTACCAGCTGGTCAGATCATCAATGCAAGTGTGTACTGTCACCAGTTGAGCAGTGTTGAAGGAAAATTCAAAACTCTGGAGCCAGAACTTCTGAATCCTCCTGTTACAGAACATCGCTAAGCCCCACGTGACTAGGATGACCCGGGACACCATTCTACGCCTTGGATGGGAAACATTATTGCATCCACCATACTCCCCGGACATTGCACCGTAAGATTATCAACTGTTCTATTCCTTGAACAATCACCTTAGAGAACGCTCATCAAATCCCTAGTAGAGGTGCAAAATATACTTGATACCTTCTTCGCTTCGCGGCCCACCAAGTTCTGCCGCGACGGAATCCATGGACTTCCAGAATGTTGGCAGAAGGTAGTGGATGCTGATGGAGACTTTTTGTGATCTTCCAGGTACATCTTAGGTGACATAATGATGTTTCAAGGTGGTGGGTGAAAAAGCAAGAGAACTTTCTTGCTTACATTTATGGAATAAATCTATTATAAGAAATGTAGTAGAACGAAACCATATGCTTAAGAAATCTCCACACAAGAGAACAAATTATTTGATTTCTAAAATTAGTTGTCAATCATGTTATCCCACACTTATATCTGGAAAAAGACCAAGAAATTTGTGATGTCTTTAATGCATCATTCATTCTTCTTCATTACTCTGTTCATTAACTGATACTGACTTTTTACGTTCACTCGGACAACTACACATTGGAGTGAACAAGAAACCATGATTCTTACATCTGCATTTCAAACTTACTGTACACACTCAAGTTTCTGACAGCTTTACATGGTAATCTCTAAACAAGCTGTGGAAATATCTTCGAGTGTTTTCAAAACTTCCTTCTGAATTTCCTCCTCGAAGTACCATTCGGAGTCTTCGTAGATCGATCTCACACTTATCAGCGTCTCCCAAATTGCTGTTTGGTAATGTAATCTATTTACATGTTGTTTCAGAGCATGTTGGAGGTAATTTCTTCAAGTTGCATTTTCTTAAAAGTAGGACCTAGCTTCATCACAGATTTTCATATTAAGCTTGAGGAGCTTTGTGAAAAACAGTTCTGTAGATTCAATAGCGTTTGTTGATAAAGGAACCTGTCCTAAGGAAATAAAATGTCACAGTTTTCTGACTAAGTAGACCATGAGTAGATAATACAGTGCTGGAACTGTCACTTTCAGAACACTTTGTTGTAGTTTCCGGTAGTTTAAAAGATCAGAAGACTTTGAAATCTTTGAGTTTTACCTCCCACGGTTATGCCGGTTAGGCTAAAGGAGACGGTGATTATGAGAAATGAATGAAATGGTGGATGAAGAAAATGGGAGGAAACGGGAGAACCCCGAGAAAACCCACGCACACGGTGTTTGTCCACCACAAAGTTCACTTGGCGGGAGCAGGGTTTGAACCCGAGACCCCATGCACCAGAGGTGAACGCTCTACCACTGAGCCACCGCGGCCCCTAGATCAGAAGACTGTTAAGAGTCAATCCATTCTAAGTGATGAAATATGTGCCGGTCCACCATCTCCAAAAATCTTTTTCCATGAATATTTATACTATATCAGAGAACTTCAAAACTGCGATCAATGGATTTTTGAAACATTTTGCGACGTAGCGACGTTGCAAGTGCTTCTTCTGTAAATAAGATAATTTATAAAATGTGTAAGGCATATCTCATTCTATGTTTTTTTTCTTATCGTTACATAACGTATTAAAAGGGAAAGGTTGTAATATATAAATACGTGAATTTCAAATTGTCCAAGGGTGTGGGCGGATCCAGCGTCTTACCGGGAGGATGATGTAGGTATTTCCCTCAAAGAGAGTGTAATGCGTTCTCTTGGATCCGGGATGGGATACCTCGTATCCTAACGCATACTCGTACCTCAGGAGCGCTGAGGAAGTGGGTCACTCCTTCGTCCCAGTAGTGTGAGCTGAGTGCAGAAGCCACGACAGTACCAGGGGAGCCGCTGCTCCCAAATTGCCATTGTCTTTAAAGGTAGACAGTCTACATCAGCCATTGGGGTTGGTAATGTACGGTGTACCTCTACCGTAATCAGAGGTAGTTTCGTATTGATTGAACGACCCTACCGAGGAAGGGTGTGGGTGTCCCTTCTAATGGTGTTTTACACGTACTATTGGGTTTCGGACAAGTAGCTTTGCTACAACGTGTACGTAGTACCTAAACACGTTAAAGATAGGTAGCCCCGTATTATTTGGGCGGGCCTACCAGGAAAGACACGTCTCCCAAATGACAATGTCTGCTTTGCCCAAACGGTCTACATCAGTCATTGGCTCTGGTAATATACGGTGTACCTCTACCGTAATTAGAGGAAGTCCCGTATTTCTTGGACGACCCTACCGGGGAAAGTGTCGGACTCCATCCTGTGGGGGAGCCAAACGTTGGTGGGGAGGGGCAAATCCCAAGAATCTGGTTAACGGTTCTCATCCTGCTAAAGGGAAGAAACTCCGTGGGACATGGGACGGCACCAAAACTTAAATGGTGACTTAACACGTACCATTGGATCCGAGATTAGATACGGGAGTATCTCGACGTGTGCGTGGTACCTCTACACGACAAAGCGGTTGCCAGTTGAACGCTAGAGGTAGGGAGAGCCGGGATTGAACAAGCCCTCTCGGGCATTGCCTGGGGCCCGGGATTTGTGTTGGACTCTGCCGGGCTATGGGATTTGGAAGTTTGTGGAAGCCAATCCCAGGAATGTGGGTAATGGTGAACACGGGCGGGAGGTGAGCTTGCCTTATAGCGCTCGGGCGCCATGCCTGCAGAGCATGGTAGGACTGGCTCGCTAGCAGTCTGCCTCAACCAGTAGGTCTACTGGTAGGCACTCAGGACTTCGGTCTGGCCGCGCAGTGGGCGTATCCCACTCCTGCAAAGAATAAGGGTTACATCGCTTAGGCGAGTCAGAATTAGGGGACAAATTCTTACGGTGCACTTGTGCACGAGCAATCAATAGCGTATTGAGGAACTACGGGCGGGGTGCATTACATTTTTGCGGAACCCGTCCATTAAATAGACCAAACGGTCGCAGGCATGCTCCCCATGCATGCAACTAAGCGTGGAACAGTAGACCACTAGCATCAACGTGTTCATGATTATATCTTGAAAGCAATTTGAAATCTTGTTTCTGCTCTATTTCGTTCAGTACCATTGTAGTACATAAATGGAAGGACTTGTAACAAAAACAGCAAGTGTCGAAACAAGACTTTATCAGAAAATTAATAGAAAGCTGCAAGTTTGTGCATGTTTCAGAAGATATCGGAAACACGTATAAAGAAACATATTTGCAGATTTTCTGAAGGTGTGTACTAGAGGAAGCTCTCTTTTCATTCTTCAGAGAAATTGTGTGTTTTGACAAGGGTTATTTTTTGAAAAGCCCCTCAATAATGATATTAAAATTGGATATTTTTAATTAGATTACACTAGTTAACAAAGGTTTTGTTACATAAAAGGAAATACCTGTTCTTAAAGGAACTTTTTGCGCTGAATTCGAATATGCAGTCGGTTTTTCTCCATCACGTACGATTTTCCCGTAACAGAGGGATTTTCGGGAAAATCCCTCAAAAATTTCCCTTTTCGTTTATTTTACACCCCAAGATCTTGTCCCCTTGCATATACTAACATAGAAATTATACCTAAGTATACTTTGATTCATATTTAACAAACCCTCCAAGTTTCGTAATAATCGTTTTATTCTTTCTAGAGAAATATGTTTGTATATATACTGTGTGTACTGTTTATTGCACCTTATAGTAATGCTTTCAGATCTCTTAAGTTGAGGTAAAACGTTTTGCTTTATTACCACAAACACATATATAAAATATAATACAATATAATTTACAAGTGTGACAATTTACAATAAACAATAATACAAATGTACCAAAAGGTCATGAAAAGACAATCAAAACTATCACAATATATGAAATTTCCATTGGGTTACAAAAACGTACACTACTTCCTTCTTTTGTAAGAAATGTTGCATTCTCTAACAAGACCCCAACAATAGTCCCCAATCATTGAAGGATCCCATAGTCCCTGGTACCTTTTCTCCATTGCCATTATATCTTGGTGGAATCTTTCCCCCTGTTCGTCGCTGAGAGCACCTAGGTTAGCAGGAAAGAAGGTGAGGTGGGAGTGCAAAAAGTGGATTTTTAAAGACGTCCTACAACCCAACTCTTTGTATTTCTGTATCATGTCCTGTACGATTTCTGTGTAACTGTCAGCTTTGTTATTGCCCAGGAAGTTGCGCACAACACACTTAAATGCTGTCCAGGCAGCTAGCTCAGCACTGTTTAACTTGCTGTCAAAGCTATCATCAAGCATTAATTTCCTAATCTTGGGACCAATAAACACTCCCGCTGAAATCTTAGCATCACTCAGGTTAGGGAACTTATCTCGCAAATACTTGAAACCTTCACCAGATGTGTCCATGGCTTTGACAAAGTTTTTCATAAATCCTAACTTGATATGAAGTGGCGGTAGTAATATCTTATTAGGATCTACCAAAGGAGCGTATTTGACGTTGCATTCTCCAGGTACGTAATTCACTCTAGGTTCCCATTCCTTCACTTCATAATGTTTGTCATCAGCTCGGCTATCCCATAAACATAAAAAAACATTGGTACTTGGTGTAACCGCACTGCAGTCCTAATAAAATACCAACTACCTTGAGATCACAACATATTTGCCAACAATGGTCCTTGTAATTTTTAAGATTTAGCAAAGTTGACATGGTGTCATAGGATTCCTTAATCTTCACTGAGTGCGCAAGTGGTATAGAAGGTTTTTTATTTCCATTATGTAAAAGGACAGCTTTAAGGCTGACCTTTGACGCGTCGATAAATAACCTCCATTCTTCTGGAACGTAAGGAATTCCTAGCTCCGCCATCAACCCATTTATATCCGTACATACGCACACATTATCTTGCATTGAGAAATAGCTTCAAAATTGAACATGCCTTTTCCTGTACACTGATATGTTCGTTTCTGCATCCAATATGTTCCACTGCTGGAGCCTTGATCCCAGAAGTTCCGCCTCTTGTTTTGTCAGGTGCAAATCACGGACTAGGTCATTAAGTTCACATTGCCGGATGAAATGTGGCTCGCGAACACAGTCAGGGATGAACGTTGGATCCTTGGATGTACATGTTGATGTCGATGGTTCATCAAGGTCATGATCATCATCAGAGTCTTTTGGCCATATCTCTTCCCAGTTGGTAGGGGGCTCGGGAAGTGGAAGTTCATCCCCGTGCGGAATAGGTCTAATTGCGGATTAACGTTGGGATAACTTATTGTGTATTTGCTTTTTTTAGAATGTCCCTTAACTACTGTGAGACAAAAATAACAATCATCCAGATGGTTGGTGGGTTCTCTCCACACCATTGGTACAGCAAATTTCATGAACCTCCGTTTCCCTTTGGCCCATGCAAGTAAAGTGACGTAGCACGATGCACAAATTATGTTGGGTGCCCAAGTTTTGTCCTGATCTCCCAACTCAGGAGATCTGAAAGCATTACTATCAGGTGCAATAAACAGTGCACACAGTATACATACAAATATATTTATTTCTCTAGAAAGAACAAAGCGATTTTTACGAAACTTTTAGGGTTTATTAAATATAAATCAAGGTATACTTAGGTATAATTTATATGTTACTATATGTAAGGGGAGAGGAGCTAGGGGAATAAAATATCTGAAAAAGGGAATTTTTGAGGGAATTTCCCGAAAATCCCTCTGTTACGGGAAAACTGTACGTGATGGAGAGAAACCGAGTGCATATTCGAATTCAGCGCAAAAAGTTCCTTTAAGATCAGGTGATTTTTCTCATGTAACAAACTAAAAGTTTACATTTGTTAACTAGTGTTATACACAGACTTAATTATGATTATATACTTGCAGGCAGACAAGATTATATATATATTAATCATCATCAGCTGCTAATATCTACCGTTTGTGATCAATTACGCACACGACGGAATGAAGTTGGTTATAACTCAGGCACTATTAGGTCTACACTAATATAAGTATACATTTTTGGAAAGAGCATAAAATGACGAAAAACTTTCAGAGAAAACATTTTTCCGAATTCGAATTCGTAAGAATCTGTGGCTTAAAAAGTGACGTCATGCACAACCAATACTGAATAAAAGCGAAAATAACAAGAAAATCATTATATTGAGCTGAAAAAGGCATTAAAATTAAATTGTAGAAGACAATTTAATTAGACAAACATAAAAAACGTTTGGATGCTCTAGCTCCAATGATTACGGAGATATAGTGAATAATAGAAACTACTAAAATGTCGGCCTTTCCCCCTCTTCCTGCGTTTTTGTAATCAGTGATGGGTATATATTTAAAAAATATCGGATGAAAAATTGTTACATGATTTTCCCTTAAACTTGAATTGGAAAGCACTTTTGTCAAGTTGATGCCTAAACTATTAGTTCACTTCAAATGATGTAACTTCGTTGTTTGTTAATACCTTTTAACGAAACAAAAGATAAATGTTAAAAAATACTACATAAACATAACATCCTATTATTGAAAGTTGATATGATATTGCTTTGAAGTTTACACAATTAATGATTAAACATTACTAAGATCAGCGATTGTGCCATTTGTTATTGTTTTTCCCTATATTTAAATAGCTCTCACCTTGTAAGTTTCATAAACATCTTGGTGTTTCAGATGTGCATCCAGTAATTGAAATATGTTTTCTAAGGCTACATACCAGGGCACATATTCAAGTTCTCTGCTCATATATCTTGTGAGTTCCAAAGGTACAGTTATATTTAGAAGTCCAGCAGCAAATAAATCGTAGGAGTCATCGAGCAGCTGAGCTCTGTTGAACGGACTGATGTTAAGGCCATCTTCAGAATCCAAATAATCAGCAATCAGCTGCCAATTTCTGTCATCGTAATTCACCCTATAATAACCTGTCATATTGAATGTTCCAATATAGAGATTTAAAATAAATGAGCATTTAATTTAGTAAAGTAATTTCTAAGTAAAGTATTGGGTTAAGAATGGTAAACACACTAAAGAATGCGTAGATATAGTGTTAATTATACCTTTGATCACAAGTAGTTTTTTATAAGTAATATTAAAAAGACTCATTTCCTTATTTGAATCAAGTGTGTAAGTGTTTATAAAATTTCAACTAAACCAATTTATTAAATGCATGCACTTAGCATGTAATAAGACATTAAATGGATTAAAAGTGGTGAGTATATAAGCATTCTTAGCATTTTCGCTACAAAACTAGGAGCTTCTGACACCAAATTGAACGAACACTAATCCTTACTAAAGTTTTATATGATTAGCTTTTTGACAGATATACGAGGTGGTAGATTCACTTTAACTATGGATCTTTATCAAAGTCCAAAATCACATAAAATATTTAGTTGTTACTTGTTTCCCGTGTAAAATGGCCCTAAAGGATTATCTGAAACCTTAATAATATCTGTATATAAAAGAAGAAGACATGACCAACTGGCTGGTCAAAAGTCCCAGTGAAGCAAAACTTTCGGAATTTGAACAGTACATAGATTTGTAAAGTAAGCTTCCTACTACTGAGAAAGTATATTTTTTAATTCAAGGTGGAAGGCGGCAATTATTTTAATAAGATGTTCATACTTTGGAATCCGTTAAGGTTAGAACCATGAGCGTTTCTAATTGGTCCTTTGATATGAAATAATTAAGGACATATTTTAGCACTTTTTGAAGTTTAGCCTGGAATAGAAGAATAACGGGGACAGTAGTTCACTAAGATGACCACATGGCGTTCAAATTGCATACGAGACGAATTATGTAGAAAAGGTGCAAAGAGAAGAGCACAAATTATTTCCATAGTAATTCGTTTCGGAATTTGGTAGTCTACATCATTATTATCATCATATGCATTCTGCTATTATTGGCATGTCAATTGCTCGCAACAGAGAAGCTTCCATACTCAATGGTCTTCCGCTAACCCCTTCGTCTTCACTTACGTTTTCTATTTTGATACTGTCCAAAAATTCTAGCGTCTTCCCCCTATCTCTCTTTTTTCTATCGCCATACCTTTTAGCACCTCCCTCATCATACAGTTCTTTGTCCCAATGTCCCAAACAGTTTCTACTCCACATTTTAATAACATCTAAAGTTGTTATTTTCTCCCTGTTTCTAACAACCTCTCATTCGTTTCAACTCGAACAAGCTAAAGATCAAAATCCTTGTCAATACCCACATTTTGAAGACTTCTAATCCATTTTCATAACTTTTTGTAATATAAATGTTTCTGTCTCACAGAGTACAATGTTCCACACGAAGCATTTTGTGAGTCTTTTTCTGAACTCTTTATTCAAGGTTGCACAAAATACAAAGAATATGTGTCTTTCTCCTGAACATTTCTTTCGCCATTCCTAATTCATTTTTATTTCGCGTTTGCTAATAGTAACCATCATCATTAATAATACTATCCAGGTATCGAAAACTTATCATCTGTTCTATTTTCTCACCTCCTACTTCTATATTTGACACCAAACGCTTCGTTCCAAATACCATAGATTTTGTCTTTATAACAAATATTTTCAGCCCATATTATTCACATCCCTTTCTCAAGTTTTCTAACATCATACTGATTTTCTTTTCAGATTTTATCTAAAGCGTCATATCATCTGCAAACTATATAAACATAACCATTCTACCACCTACCGAAATTACTTTATGGAGTTTTCTAGTGGTAAAGCGATAATGATATGCACCTTTGGTATAGAAGACCCATGCCCAATTTTCCGTGGGAGTTCATGTGGTTCGAACACCATGTTAAGCTGCAAGACAACATCTAACAAAGCCTCGTTGGTGAAAGGACGCTAAACCGAAAATCAAATCAAATCATTTTGTAGCCTTTTCTAGATATATATTAAATAATATAGGAGATGGATAGCATCCATGTTGACTCCTTTTCCAATTACGCTCTTCTCTGTTATTTCCTCTCACATCATAACACTTATTTGTTTATTCATATTTAAGATTTTCATGAGCCCTCGATCTTTCTATTCCAATCCAACCTTATTAAGAACTCTGAAAAAGAATTTCCAATTCATACAGTCTGAAACCTTTTCTGATTTATATATATATATATATATATATATATATATATATATATATATATATATATATATATATAGGGTGTTTATGAACTATACCGCCAAACTGTAAGAGGGGATTCCTCACATCAAAATAAGAGAAAATGTTCATATGGACCTATGGCGAAAAGTACATAATTTCAGAACTGTCCAAACTCGCAAAAAAGCTCAATTTCAATAGGCCCTATTTCGAATCCCAGAAACTGTAGATACTGGTTCTTATCAGTGTAAAGGAAGCCACGCATACACAATCCAAAAGTGCATATTTCATCAATTGTCAATAGGTGTAGAGGGTAATCCCTACAGGATGCAATTCTCAGATATGTATTCCATAGTGTATTCAGATATACTCTGATCTCAAGAGTCCAAAGCAGGCAGAAGGTAAACCTTGACCAAAATGGACATCCAATGTTTCGGAGGGAAGATGGAAGTGTTAGGAACAGGCAACTCCATGTTTTTTGTGTTCGGAATAACGTGTGATGATATGTATTTCGTCTCGGTATATTTTACGTTTTCTTTACTTATGAGCTTCAAAGAAAACGTTGCAGAATACGTTTTACCGAGTACGGGAGACCGTGCTGCTGACGATCCTTAACACTTAAGACATCGCGCCAAAGGATTCCGCGTTCACTGCTCTCAAGGTTTATCGTTTGCCTGCTTTGGTCCAATCATAAAGTCAGAGCATTTAAAGAAAAATTCGGTTGATGACGTGTCTGGGAATTTAACCATGCAGGGAATAATCTGTACACCCATTGAACATTAATGAAACATGCATTTTTGGATTGCGTATGCGTGACTTCCTTTACGCTGAGAAGGACCACCATCCCTCTCTCTCGAATTCGAAATAGGGCCTCTTGAAATTTCGCCTTTTCGCGATTTTGGACAGTCCTAACTCTGAAATCATGCAGTTTTTGTCATATGTCCATTTTAACTTTTGTCTTATTTTGATGTGAGGCATCACTTCTTAAAGTTTGTCGGTATAGTTCATTAACACCCTATGTGTATGTATATATGACTTACGAGTCTTTCCCTTTCTCTATAAATCTTTCATTGACTACCCTTAGTAATCCAATTCCAGATCTTATGCCATTACATCTTGTGAACCCGAATTGTTCCTCCTATATGTTTTTCGTTTTTTCTTCCGTAAAACTTTGGGTTCTATATTCGAAACAAAACTTTTGCTGCATGCTTTATGAGACTAATATTTCTATAATCCTCACACCTCTCTGGATTCGATTTCTTAGTCATTATATCAAGATCCTCTTTTGGAGACCTTTTGACCACTCTCTTGTTTCGTATATTTCACAGCAATGTCGAAACAGTTTTTTCTTGTAATTGTCTCCCATATTCTTAATGAATTCAATTAGTATATTATCTATTCCCGTTGCCTTTCCATTTCTAATATGGGACATATCTTTTCCAAATTCATCTCGAGGATTACTAAACTATTTATTATGCTTTCGTACTTCATTTTATACTTCAACGTGTAGACTCTCATATAAACCCTCATATAAAAACCAATATATTCTTTCCATCTTCTTAATACTTCATTTCCTATTCTTATTTACTACTGCCATCGTAATGCAATCTTATTTCCCCCGAAGTCTAATAGATTACACCTCCTTGTCCATTTTCTCATATTTTTCAACTGTTTCTAATTCTTCTATATCATTACATTTCATCTTATAAAATTCTTCTCTTACTCTCTCTTTTCTATTCGTAACTCGTCGATTAACCTCCTCTAGATCTTGTGCCTTCTAGCGTATCAACCTGTTCCACGCTTGACTTTCCTCATTTTCTCCAACATCCGTTCTGTAACTCATTGTCTCTTTTTATTCGTTTCGTAATCGCAATAAACTACTACTTCTTCTGCAGGCTGCTGTATGCTCCTATCGTCTGTTAACACTGTCTTTATCCTTTCCTCGTTTCAGCATTTTTCTTAGACTTTTCAATGAAAAGTTTTTTTTTTACTTCGTCGTTCTACACTTTTTTCCACACTCAACATATTGTTGCCTACTTTTCTTCTGCCTGAATTTTTCAGTTGAATATCCATTTCGGCCACCACAAGGGTATGTTCGGAGAAAAAGTCGGTCCCGAAAAGAATCATTCTTTCTTAGAGCTATTCCAATACTTGTCCTGAATCTTGAAGATTTTTATGTATACTTCCTTCTCTTGTGGTCTCTACAAAAATTGGCCAGTTCCTCTGCTCATTGGATTTTTGCCCTAAACCTTCTTATTTTTTTTTTACCAACAGCTACATTGAAATATTGCATTTCAATCACGTACGCACTCGTCTTCTCCCTATCTATAATAGTTTCTATTTTCACATAAGTTTCTTCTACGTCTTCAGTTGCACAGAAGTGATTGGTGCGTGTGTCTGTATCACAGTTAGATCCTCCTTTTTCTAGTTCGAATCTTAACATAATAACTACATTACGAGTATCAACAATATTCTACTTTCACTATCTTCTCTTTTAAGTGATTACTATGAATTGTTTCAATACCGTTATGACCACTTTTGCATTACTTGATTGCGAGTGTAACATTCTGTATCATTTGCTTTTCAGTTCACCACTAACTTCCCAACTAACTTCACAAACTCTACCAAGTTTAGATAATTTTGTTTCATTACTTTTTTAAGACTTTCAACTTTTCCTCCCTGTAAAATGTTAGGTACGTTCCATGCCTCTATTCTAGCTTTTTCCTCTTACTTGTGTTCTTTTCTCTAGCGATTTTCCCCACACTGTTATTCTCTCGTCCAATAGTTATTTCCAATACATTCCCCTCCAGGAGATCCGAATGAGATAATATTTTACTTCCGGTACTATATTTTAACCTCCAACATACCATTGTACATAATTTCTCCTTCTGCTATCAAAAACTAGAGAAAAAGAGTTGCCTTCCACCTCACAGTATCCCACCCGCTAGCATCACTCTGACCATGCCTAGGACTAACGTCTAAGTTGCTGAACCAATCACTTTAATTTCCGCCAACTATACTACTTGAGAACTGTTTCATTCTCACAGAACACTGTTAGTCTGGCTACTCCACTTATACCAGTTAGATAGGGATAATTCTTCTGGTAGTGAACTACCTCCGACAGAGCTCTAAATTTCACTCAACTATCCCCACCCTACGCTTAAGTGTCTTCACAATAGAGTACGTAAAATCACTGTTTTAAATCACCTAAGCCGTTTACCCAGGAAGTTAAAAAATGTGTCTTAAGGATAAGATTTCCTTGGATTTTAGATAGTAGCTAACATGGATAGATACAAGGGCTAGAAAAACAAAAGTATTTTTTAAAACATATTTTTCAGCGGTCTTTTGTCTGGAAATATTTGCGATTTTTTAAAATATTTAACGTTTAATGAAGAGATAATAGTGCGTTCGATCTTGATTTTTCCTTGTAACACGGAAAACGTTTAATTACTCCATTCTAAAGAGATAATCCTAAAAAAAATATTGGAATCAAATATAATCGGCTATTCGATAGAACAGAAAACGTTCGAACTGGCGGATGGACTCTATTTACAAAGAGTTATTCATAAAGCTATTATTCATAAAGTTTCAGCGACAAAAATGTTTTGATAAAAAGTTAGTGTTAGCAATATCTATTGTAAAGATGTAGAATAAATCCTACTTACATTATCACCTTGCTTCAATATATTTGTGCCTATATGATAATAATAAAACTAGTAATTATCTGAATAGTCAGTTAAAATAAACTTATACCTTAATTTAGTAGACTGAGACCTGTGTAGCTCAGGATAAAATATATGTCGAACAGAGAAGGAGGTGTAAGGAAAAGTTGATTTTATACAGAAAGAAGGTTTTGTATTTGTATCTTGGTTCATGGTACTTTTTTCTTGCCTGACAAAATGCGTTTCGGCAATCAGTAAAGAATATATATATATATATATATATATATATATATATATATATATATATATATATATATATATATATATATATATATATATATATATATATATAAACATAACATTCGGGAACTTGATAACTGGGTTAAAACCAAAACGACATTTGGAATAAGGTGTTTGTATAACATACACTTGCTGGAAATAGCTGCAAGGTCAGTTTGAAATCAAATCAAGGCAGTCAACTCCAGACTTAACATGGGACGAAAATGTTCTGGATGTTGTAAATGCCCTTTCTGAATTATAGAATTTACTACAGAGACGCAAAACTGGAGCTTGAACAGGAATGTTATAAAAAAAAGTCCAAAAGAGGAAAACTTTTCAGTTTTCTCTCCCCAAGAAATCGATTAATGGAGAAAAATTCCATTCCAAAAAATGGCACTGTTTTCCATCTCTGGTTTATGATATTCTTAATTATACTGTTATAACATATTTCTATTAAAATACAAAACAAACTCAAAATTTGGAAGGTTGGTTTGTTAATTAGAGTATGGCTTTCAGCAGCGAAGCTATATGAAAAATAGACCTATAGCTTAACATGGGCTCGAGACACATGACTTCAAACCGGCAATCGAAATGGTGTTTCCGGTGTCAAAGGCGCATATTCAATTATATAGCTAGAAAGAAGATCACAAGTACATTTGATATTACAAAAAAGTATGACAACAGTAAAAAATATAAATCATGTACATACATAATATGATATATAATATTTTATACAGGGTGTTTGAAAACAACACCGACAACGTTTGGGAGAAGATTCCTGGCACCAAGATAAGACAAAAAGTATAGACCATCCTGGGTGCACAAATGCTTCCTTTTGGAGTTATAGGCTGCCGAAAATATGAAAAAATGGACTTTAAAGTTCCATAGCTTTAAAACTATGGGACCTACCGTCGTGAGAGAGATGAAGAAGGAAATATTTTTAAAAAAATATATTGGTATGAAGAGAAAATTCTGATAACAGACTCATTATTGTATGTTTTTGATCATGAGGGTATATGGCCACTCATTCATTAACAAAATTGATTATCTGTGAGATTTTTGTTTAAGAATATCAATCATTATTTTACTTCCAAACATTCATAATGGATTCTGACACGAAGGATGGTAACGTTTATGCTCTTTTACATTCCAAACCTTCCTCTTGCAATAATTTAATTATGATACTTGTACCAATTTAACTTCCACTTAACTACTATTTGACGTGAAAAAGGCCTGAGAAAGAAAACATGGCTCTCTATAACCGTTGGAAATAAATATTTAAAATGTTGGACTAATGGTACTAAATTTCTTATTTGCGAAACAAAGAAACACGGACCTATGGGAAAAGAGATGTGAAAATATTGACCATAGTGAAATACTGCAAACCAGTAGATTTCAATCAACGATTTTTACGATATAGAATGTACCTACTTTTTAATAAGCACCATGCATTTTTCTAGATCTGAAGTTCATGACACCTCGTCGAGAGGGGACAAAGATTTTGGTTTAAATTTCGTTTCAAATGGGTCAAATGTTTTTTTCGCAAGAAAATGCTTATCTACGTCTTGACTTCTCACGTTATACCAATTCTAGAATCCAGTTAAGAAAAAATCCTTTAAAATGACGAGATTGAGCCTACAGATTTCAAGGAATTCAATATTCAGGTGTGGGAAACAATTTCAGCAGTTCTCGCTGTAAGTAATGAAATTTAACTAACTTAGAAAAAATTGAAGTTGAAGATAAAGAATTAACGTAGAATTAGGCCAATGTATAATCTTTACGTCGAAAGAAAATATTTGCATTGTTTCAATCTTTCCAAATGAAGGAATGATATCTAACTTCAAGTTTGAAAAATCAGTTCATTCAAGTACTATTTTATTGACACTGTAATAAAATTAAATGAATTTTCTGTTTTGAGTGCCAATACGAAATTTAGCTCACTGTCTGCTTTGAAAAATTAATTTGCTAGGAAATAAATTAGAAGAAACAGAAGCTAGAGCAATCTACATAATATGATGCTACTCTAGGTCTCAAAGTTGAGGAAGAGTGATTTGAAAGACATCAAAGAGCGATTTGAAAGAGGTTTAAGGAGCTACATTGACAACAAAATTAACAGATTCTGAAACTTACAGTTTTAGGTATCTGTCAAATATTTTCGTTATTCTAGTTAAGATTAAGAACATTTAGAGTTTAACACCTAATATATGTCATTTAAGAACAAAGGAGTGTTTACAGCTTTAAAGAGATTGTTTAAACATATTTTGAACATGAAAGTCATCTGTGAATTCTTCATTAATACACAATTGTAATGTAAAACTAATTTTTACTGACCATCTAATGCAAGTTAGTGATTGTTTTCTGCATTTGTCTTATATATATATATATATATATATATATATATATATATATATATATATATATATATATATATATATATATATATATAGTTTTTCAACTGTTACGTTTCTTTCTTCATGTCCATGTCGTAACATTCTCTCATCACTTCCTCGTCTCGAAAACCTTGGGTAGAAAATGTAATGTCGCTTTACAGTTTACACGACATTACACTTTCTATCCCAGTTTTGTTGAGAAGCGGAAGTGACGCTGCAATATGACGTCATAGCCATGAGTGGCGTGGCCAAAATCTAAAATTAGTTGACAAACGGACGATTTACACTCGACGACAAGACACAATTCATTCATTTATCCATGACTTTCATTCAACAAACAGTCCTAAGTATTATAAGTTTACTCAGCTGTGTTACTACCGGTATATCATTATATTGTTAAGTTTTGGCATACCACTCGAAATAATTGATGAAAAATTACATAATTATATTATATACAACGTGAAGACTCTGAAGTCAATGCGCTTACTATTCATCGCGCGCAACTATTGAAGTGTCTGAGAGTTAAGGAACACATAATTGTGAAATATACAAATTTAAAGTGTTATATTACTTTGGAACTCAAAGTATTTAAGCAATTAAAACATAATTATCAGCATATTACCTATAACATCTTTACTGAATTACAATACGTAACACGTAAGATAAGAAGTTTATGCCATATACAGTGTTTTTCGCTAACCTAGTTTTAAATATACCCACCTCCGCCGACGCGCCTCCTAATTTTGTAAGGTCAATCTTCGCCTATTAAACTTAGCAAATACTATTTGCAAGAATACGTACATTTTTTATTAACCTAACAATGTACAAGTGCTTTTGATTATACTTGTGATTGACTTTTTCCCTAGCACAGGCATATAATCGTTATGGTTTTGTGTACATGTAAAGCAAACTGAACGAGGCTGGTAACGACTTCTGGTACAAATTCCATCCTCCTTCGTTTGATTCAATACAATAACTGAACAATTGCCATCATGCAATATGATATCTCGGTTTAAACAACTACGTATCACACAAATAAAAGTTAACCTATTCCGTATGCTGATTTATTAGAAAAAAATGTAGAAGACTTCACATACGCACAACACCGATTGTTTTTGAACTGTTAAGTTTCTTTCTTCATGCCCATGACGTAAAATTCTAACGTCACTTCCGCTTCTCTACAAACTTGTGTAGAAAATGTAATGTCGCTTGCCTTCCTTTATGTGCATACTCATCATTGCTAACGCGACCGTTCTCTACGAACTGGTCTTTTGGGCGCTTCCAGCTTTTCCCTATCATGAACCGGAACATGAATTGATAACGTTTACTCTTTTTTGGTGTAGTTGTTCTAATAACGTAAGTCTCTATGTAAATTATTCATGGCATTAAATGGATAGCCATATTGTTTATCGCATATGAATTAGGAAGCATATTCCAAGTCTGTGCACGGCTGCAAGGCACGCACTAAGAGTATAAGAGTATAGACAACGTTAAGAGATACTGATTGAAAGAATTTTAATTTTGAGCAATTATTTCTGATAGCTTATCTCAATTTTCCTCTAAGCTGAATTCCCGAATGCTTCAACAAAATTAGAAAAGACGTGAATATGTAATATCCGCAAGGATATGTGACGTTCATTATTAGTAAATTTTCTTCTCTATTTTTAATCTGTACGTTTAATTTCTTCTTATAAAAATATAGACACTTGTACCATTAAATAAATATATAACTTTATACCTACTAACCTGTTTGTTGGATATTAAATATTACGAATTGATCGTCACCGGGAAGGCCCTCTATTAAGATTTGTTTTTCTTTCCTTAGGAATTCAAATGGAGTAGTGTCATTAAACTCCAACTCTTCTTGTGTGGTAAAAGTCACAGGAACCCACCAAAGAGTGCCATTATCAATAGAACCATCAGTAAGAAATCTTTCCTAAGCAAACAAGTAAAAAGAAATATTTTGTAATTTGTGCACCAAATTTATACATACATGAATTCTAAGACCAGACTATAATTTACAGATATAATAACCGAATGAAGTACATTCTCATCTCGGTGTTATTACAAAAAATTGACATTTCTCTGATATTATGTAGCTTCCTTGAAAGGATATCGGAAATAATGGACGAAATCTGCAAGTAGACGATTCTGTTTGAAAGTATTTTAACACACTATTTATGGGAGAAATTGTTGTAACATTGGGGCTGACCATTCGTTGGTGGATCATCCCTTTGTGACATGAGTGAACCACGAGTGATTCTTGTTCAGAGGTGTAGAAACTTTACTTTTCCCCACTCTGCGTATTGAAGTCACCATCGATAACCGAATTTGTCATCTCCTTTGCCCGCCAATTTACTAAATGCATAGTATAATTTCAGATTTCAGTAAAAATATTTTTTTGTTTTTTAAACAAAGGATACAGCTAAAATGTCACTCGTGTCACATAAATCTGATGCAAATTCATTTTAGGATGAAACGAAAATGGCAATATTGCTTAACGTTAGACAAAGTATTAGACGCTACCTATACCCAAAACCATCGCCATGCGCCAACACCTCTCTAACTGCTTTCCGCAGTATACAAATGTATTGTTCCTTCAAATCTTCCCGATTATAACAAAGTCTGCATTCTAAGAATTCGTGAAAGATCCCTGCCCACATCTCACCTTGATATGATTCAAAGTAAAACCCGGTTGTTACTAATATGGTCTTCTAACATATCTCATCACGACTGGAGTCGCAACTGGACAGAAGATTTCAAACCAGCATTCGTCTTACTAACCACTTCCTTCGTGTTGTACATCCTCATGCTCATTTTATTCTACTAATCTACTAATGAACAGCAAATCCAATCAGGTATCCGAACTGGCTCTTCTGATTATAAAGAAGGCTATTGTTGTCAATGAGGGTTAATTAATATCATTTTACGTACCAAACATTCTTCTTACTCCACTATTACGTCAAAATTCTTTCCCTAGTTGAAGGTTCACCCCTGGCAATGGATGCTAGCTATGATATAGCTAGTTAGCTATTAAAAAATACAGAATCTCTTAAATCTAGTTTGTGATCTACTCGTTACAAATAGTGACAGTGAGAAAAGGATTTATATATTTATTTCAGGATTATTAATGTGGTAGTGCACAAGTAGAAGTTTTAATGTAGAATTCCTTTCAGATTCCCATATACTGAGTGTGCGTACGTGCTTTACGTCTATGAGTCTTGTGCTGGCAGTTGCACAACTGCAGTACAGTAATACCATAGAAAATTCCCAAACCTTAGAGTCCCCAATCCACGCCCGTTCTCAGAAGTGTTATATAAATTACGTAACACTGGTGACCTTACAAGAGTACGGGGAACATCAAAGTGAGTTTCACGATATGTCCCTGACAAAGACGAAGACATTCAAATTTTGCAGCAGAGTCCAACAACAAGTGTTAGAAGGATTTCGAGTAGTCTTGGACTTCCCCATACGAATTTATTTGCTGTCCTTTGAGGAGATGGGTTTTACAAATTTCGCCTTCAATGCGAGCAGCATCTCCATCCAGAAAATAGTAAACAACCTGTGTTTTCTGAAACGGAAGATCTGGTTCCTAATGTTTTATCATGCATTCTGTTTACTGGGGAGACCACTTTCACCCGAGATGGGGAACATCGCCTGCAACGCACGTCGTCGGATTAGCGTAAATTCCAGGGAAAAGACAGTAAGAAATTACCAAATTGAGATAAATGTATGGACTGAGGTTATTCATGATAAGGTTATAGGGTCCTTTCCCCTGCTTCAGCCTTTGACTATTGAAGCCAAATTGCACTTCCTACGCGATGATTTACCAGGACTGCTATGGGATATTCCTCTCCAAACTAGTTTCTCATCAGTATACAATCATTGCCGAGAACCACCTCAAGCTACTAACATTGTACGTCAGTATCTTGACAAAAACTTTCAAGTCATGTGCCGGTAGGGGAGGACCAGTGAACTGGCCACCTCGTTCACTCTACTTAACACCTAGGACTTTTGGTTTTTAGTGTGATTGAAGGATATCGTGTAAAGACCTGGTTTAACTCAGCAGGAGAATTGGTACCGAACATCATTCAGTCATTCACTGCCATCAATGAACGTATAGAAGGTATTAGACTGGCAACGAGATATGTAATGACCAGTACTACAAAATGCATCGAAACTGGTCATATTTTTCAAAACTCCTTTGATCACATACCATATACTGAATACAAAATGTTTACGTTAGATTTGTGTCTTGTATTTACTATATCTACTTTTAGTGAATTTGCCTTTCCACTGCATCGCAGAAACTGCGTCCAATTACGTTTTCAGAGTCATATTATATTTTTGAACATTTTAAGTTATAAGATTTGAATACTGTTTACGCCAACAACGTATTTCCTTAAAAACTTCCTAATCATAAAGCGTAATATACACCCGACTTTTACTAGTGACAGTATTTCCACTTAATAACAGGAGATAATAGTGATAAAATTGTAGAGAGACTTTTTTAAATTTGTTTCTGTGTTATTTAATTCCCTCTTTTAGACATACTTGAAATAATCTTTGCACTGTCTGAGTTTGTTATACAGTATTTACTAAAACTCAGCTGGTTTCAGTAGGTGAAATGGTACCCCCATATCGGCAATTAGGAGGAAAATACAATCCGTCTTATGCAGAGTCGTTCTGGCGTAAGATTAGAGTCATACTATAGACCTGATCACTGCAGGAAACATATTAGTCGAACTCTTTAGTATGTCTATATAATAATCGAAAATGACCAAGATTAATTTTGAATTCACAATTTTGTGGGTGACAGAAGATGCCATAAATACTCTTCTAGATGATATCATAGAAAATCTATACGAAAAGAAATATGTATTAGCACTTTTCATTGACATAGGAGTATTTGATAATTAATGCTTTCCACCCTTGGTTGGATGTTAAAAAACTACAAATGCCAGAATACTTACTAAGTCTTATATGAAACTACGTAGAAAACAGAGAAATAATAATACCTAATGAAGACCGAGACATAGTAGTTAAAACAGAGAAAGGATGCCCACAAGGATCAATACTAGGATCCCTACTATGAGACACAGAATTACAATCATGCTTCGAAAAAATTAAGCGAATAACAAGAAGTCTATAAAATAGTGGCATTCACCGATGACATCTTTATAACAACATCAGGAAACAGCCGAATGGAATTAGAAGTAAAAATTAAAAAAATAATAGAAACACTTGAAAAATGAACTATGGAGAGTAAATAAAGATATAATCAAAAAACCAAATATCTAAGTTCGGCTCGAAATTACAAAGAAATCCGAACATAAAATGACATGGAGTAGTAGTAGAACGCTTACAAAGCATAAAATACCTTAGCATAATGTTAGATGATTAATGAAGATATGAAATATATAGTAAAAAGAGGAGGCAGTGTAGCGAGTAAATTGACCACTATAGCACGAAAAAAATACAGGCTACCATTAAAAATACTAAGACTATACCAAGAAATTATTATGCCAGCTACTACGGCGTAAGCTTCCAGTGTTTAGATTGGCAGTCTATTAAGAAATAAGACCTACAAAAAACAAATCAATAGAGCCAAAGAAACCTATTAATCAGAAAGTCTGGAGCCTTTAAGACTAATTTGCATAGCGCAATTTGTATAATTCTAGGTATCAAACCAATGAATTATGTGTTATTGCAAAGAGCAACTAATTACTGGTTAAGAAAAGAAGATAAAAGGTAAATTAGAGAAACTTTTAACAAGGATCTAAAAGATGAGATAGAACTTAATGACAACGTAATGCGACTATGGAATAAAGTATGGAAGGAACACAGTGGAGCGCAACGATTACATAGAATCTTTCCTAGCCTCGTCGACAGACTAAAAATAAATAACCTAAATCCAACATATGGATAGGTTCGTTACCTATCAGATCATGGACCATACGAACAACACCTAGACAGAATTAAATTTAAAAACATTCCAATGTGTGAAGATGGAGAAGAAGAAACTCCTGAGCACCATGTCATGTGGTCTCCATTATTAGACGAAACTCTAGAGCTAAGAACTCAAATAAGGGAAAATCGCTGAAAGAATAATAAAGTAAAGGATAACTGCAAAATGTTGGAAAATTTCACTAACGAATATACGAACTAAGACGAAAAACTTATAGAAGAAGAATAGAAGGATGAGTGCAAGTGGGAGAATGAATGAGGAAGTCGTTGGACCGAAGAAAAGACTCCTGGAACCAAAGCACCGAATTACCATGCTTTTACCTAAGAACAGAAAGTTTTCTGCACATCCAGCCTCTCGATTTGGGAAGAATCTCTAGTGCAAGAGTGAATGTTGTGTGAGTGCATGAGAAGAGCTAATGTAAGGTAAGTGTCTCAGAAACAATACATACCTCAACACTCGCCAATAGGACGGCAAATTCCCGGCGTGCTGGCCGAACGATAGAACGGACCAGGGAATGCACTAAGTGCTCTGAGTGGAACCTAGACCTCAAGTAAGCACAAATGGGTGAATATTGGCATGCACATGCAACTGCGAACACTAAAGCATCAAAGCAAAAGTGACAGAAAACGCTTTTATAGAAGCATAAGAAAATAAAAACTGGAAAATGTGAAAAAATAAATAGAAATAAGTGTAGTGTGTGTGTTCCAGCGTACGTATTACATGGTGAAGGTTAGTGATTTCATCAGAAGCAGTCAGTGTCTTAACTTAAACATAATCGGCAATGGCCGATATTAATATCTATTTCATAATTTTAGGGGTCACTGAGGTGAATAATATTATTGTCGATAACGTTTAAGTTGATAAACATCAGTGAGTGAGAGAAGAAACGAAAAATGCCCACAATGGGTGACATCGGTGTCAAGCCTATAGTTTTCGGGATCCAAGTTTAAGTAACAAAGAGCATATTAGGTAGATCGAAAAGTCAAAAGTGCAAAAGAAAAGGCGTAGCTTGTACATCCACACACACACAAAGACACACACACACACACACACATATATATATATATATATATATATATATATATATATATATATATATATATATATATATATATATACCTTTGTGTATATGTGTATGTTTGTATTTTTCAATACAAACCTGGAACGTCTGAATTCAGCTCAACTCAGTACGCATATGGCTTAAAATCTGAAAGGAAATACCGTCTGCTTAAGAGATCTCTAGCACCGTAAGGATTGCGTCAGAAGTGGCGATATAAAAGTTATAGAACATGATTGATAATTATGTCCAATCCATAGTTTTCTGAGCCGCTGAGATGAATAGTAAGACTCACAATGAAGTGTCAGACCAATTTTACCTCTCAGTAGGGGTAAACACATTCCTATTCCTTATAAATGGTGCGACCGAGGTGATATACATAGCTTCTAAGATTTTGTAGAAGCTATGTAAGGTCAAGATCATGCCTTATCAGCATGAAGGTGAGAAAAAGTGGGAAATAGAATGTCTAAAATGTCGATGTTAATGCCTAATTCATTGTTTATGAAGTTGGACTAACGTCTAATAAGCTGAAATGCCTTTTAGAGTATAGCTAATATCCACCTGAAGATAGGATTTCATCATATCCTTTTATAAAATTAAGTATTTAGGGGAGTTAAAATTTATGTCAGAATAATCTCCTATGGAATTTTTATCGCAATTATTTTCATTGAAATCACTATAATAATGAACAAGGCACGGGACGACCTAAGGTATTTTCCCAAATGGGATCCAAAGACCTATTCGAATAAGGGCAGAGTCTGATTCCAACTGGAGATCAATAGACCGAAACACAAGCACAGTCATGAACAAACACACACTTTGGAGCACATGTCACATACTACACCATATAAAACAATAATAATTTACATGCATATCCAAATTAACTACAGTAAAAAAAACTATAATATTATGGTAATTAATGTAAATATATTAAGTTGTACAGTATGTAATAGCAAATTAGTATATTTTGACATGTATTTCCAGGAACTTAACACCCATCAAAAATCCAGGGGGACAAAGGGCACTCATGGACATGTTGATTCAAATATATTTCATAATAATATTCTCCTGGTGCGAAGAACAGGTCTTAGTAGCTAGATTCATTATAAAACATTCTGTTTAGTGTGAACTAAATAAGGAACATTGTTCATATTCAAGACCTCAGAATAACAAAGGAAGAATCTTGCGAGTAAAAAGTTTCCAAAGCTTTCCTTAACTCATTGCACTACTTAAGACATATGTTGTTACTCTTGTAACATACTATTCTATACCTGACTGACGTATGCGCTGCCATTTTCATAGTTTCTTTCTACTGTCACGAGAGGGTATCCCAGCTGCAGAATCCAAGATTCAAGAATTTCTTCCACACTCAGATCATCTGCCAATGTTTCTTCCTCATGTGCCACTGAATCCAGAGCTGCATACAAGGCAAGTCGAGTTCCAGAACCATACATTCTACATCAAAATGGAAAATAAGGTAGGAAATTATATTTTAAATAGTAATAAGGTATTCTTTTTATTCATTCTTGGGGTACTATAGAAGGTATTGTCTCGTTGTGTCTCTTCAACAACGAATTTGAGAACTAAAGATTTAATGCAAAGGTTTTTTTATACAATATTTTAATATTTAAGTGTCTTACACTGTATTTTTATTGCTTTTCCCTCCATTTTCATATTCCAAAACGGCCTATACTACACGTGAGTTCGAATTAGGCTTGATAACACCCATCACGGATAGGTCATGACATTCAAAGCAATAGGATAAATGCATGTAGCTTGAATCTAAAGAGCGTTATATTTATTATTATTATTATTATTATTATTATTATTATTATTATTATTATTATTATTACTATTTCGGTTGTTTCCAGATTCATTCAAAATCTTAGTTGGTGTGAACTAGTGATTCACAACCTGCTTCGATATCATGGGATCACAAGTTTCACCCATGATATTACCTCAACCTGTCAAATGCAGGAATGTGTGTCTTTAAATATAAAACTTGAGCGATGTTTATTTTTTTTTCCTCTGGTTGCTACTATTGCTGGTTATGAATGATGCGAGTGTAAATTAATAACAAAGCGTGTTTCTGGAAAATATATAAATAATGCATAAAACAGAATGACTTTAGGTGACCCCATTGACAATTTATATGGCTGAATAATGTGAGAATAGTGACGCCAAAGCAGAAGCTGATACGTTTTTAATATTTCTTTTAGTTCTGGGGACAAAAGCCAGATAGATAAATCAAATATTTAAACCAAATTTCTGATATTCCGCTTACAGATTGATACTAGACTTATAAGTGGAATGCGGAATCTGAAGGCAGTCTTTGAGATATAACGGAAAAACAGAAATTCTTACCGATTCAATTAACAGTCAAATGATGCAATTCAACGTATTAGTAAATAAAAAAATGGTGGCAAGAGAACCATTTTTCGTTCTCCAGATATGGTCGCGAAACCCACCAAACTTGGTTTCTGGCAATAATTTCATATTTAAAATAACAGCGAAAATCGAGAGCACCGAGTATGAATCTGTTGATTAATCAATTTCCGAGAAAAGTTATAATAAACACGCCACGACAGATGAATGCATTTTTTTTTTTTTTTTTTTTGTAAGTAAGAAGTAAAGTTGTTAATAGTAACAGAATCAAAAATATTTTGGATTGCAATGACAGAACCTAAATAAATATTTTAAATCGGTTCTAAGATTAAAACCAAATTATATTTCGAAATATCGATTCTGTTCTCGATGCAAATACTAAGTGTTTTGAGTTCCGGTACCAGAATGTAAATAAAAGTTTGGTTTTGGTTCTGCTCTGGGAACAGAATCGAAATACATATCGACACAACTTTTCCCGAAACCGAAAACAATAGCGTTTTTATTTCTGTTACGAGAACTTAAATAGGAGTTTTAATTAGGTATGGTTCCGTCAGCAGAACCGAAATACATTTTTACATATCAGTTCTGTTCACGGAATCGAAAACCAGTTTTAGGTTTCGGTACCGAAACGTAAATAAGTTTTGGTGGAGGTTGTGGAAAAGAACTTAACTATATTTCGAATTAAATGGTTCTGTTCAGAAAACAACACTTATACAGAGATGTTTCGACAAGATAACCAAAATACATTTATTATACCGGTTTTGATTACGAAACCGAAAACCAAAAGTATCATTAAATTACGTTTTGAAACGATTTAGTTGAAACAGATTCACTATTAATTCTTTCTCGAACTATTAATAGTAATCCCAGGTAGGACAGTGATATTATTCGAATGTTGGTCACTTTGAAAACTTAAACAATATTCAGAGGAAATTTAGCTAATGTGGAAAAGTAATACCCAATGCGAATTCGGGGAATGTTCGCCGTATGTAGGTTACAAAATGTCAGGGTATTTCTGGATAACAACAATGAAGTACGTCCCTTTGTCACAGGTTTATCGCCCCTGGAGAATGTTATCCCCTTTTCGATTCAGCTATTTCAAAGTCAAAGTTGGATGCCACATTAGAATTTGATATGATAGTATATTATTTCAGTTCCATATCTGAAGAGCCTATACAAGAGGGCAAAGAAATAAGGATACGGATCAAAAGGGCCCTGATCAAAGCGGTCCCACATCGGAAGGTCCCGGGTATGAGAAAATCGGTTTCAATTCCAGAACCGAAACCAAGTAGCCTTTTCAGTCCTCTCATCGAGCCCGCTGAACAAATTTTAAGGTCACGGTGTATAATGATAAACTGGTCTCATGCACTGAAGTCCCGTCGTCGAGTTAGTTGAACATTGCATTTCATCTTATGTGGAAGTAGTGCGCGTTTCGCTTTTGTTTTGTTTGTTTTGTGTTCGGAAGTATGACTGGACGTCGAGAGAAGTGGGAAGCTAGCTGCATCGTCCTTTCACAAAGGCACGGTTATTCATTATAAATCCTATTTTAGGAAATATATTTGCTTTCTTCTTACCTAGAAATGTCTGTTAGGTATGTATTATTAAGCAATTTCATTAATATGAACTAAACTCTGTAAAGATAAAAAGCCATTGTTGACTTGTTCAGTTCCTGCTGAACAATCGTACTCAACTTATACAATTTTGTATAGCGGCGGGATCTCTTGTGGTTCGGATTCCACGTTAATCAGTAGGTCCACGTCTCATATATCCTCGCTGCTGATAGGAACGCTAAACTACAATCAACTCAACTCAACTCAACAATTTTGTATAGCCTTTGTTCTATTGCAACGTATTTGATTGTTACAGTTGCTTCCTAGAAATATTGAACAACTGCTTGTGTAATTATTTTGGCTTTTACTCATGGTCGGATGCTTAACTAGCTGGATATGTTTCTGCATTTATTTAATGTTGTATGAATTATTTTAAATATTAATTTGTTTTTTTTTTTAGAATTAACTCTAGAATTTTGACAATTAAGGTTAATTAAAGAGGAAACTTGTTTCGATTTTCATTTCAGGCCGGAGTCTTGACCAGGATGATATACTTCAAATGCTGGAGGAAAGCAATATTGATATTTATGAAAGTGATGGCGATGAAGACGATAGCTAGGTTGAGTATGAAACAGTTCCTATTCAAGAATGAAGCTACGAAGAGGAAGAGGTAAATATACTGTTCCTCCATATTCATACTTTATTAATTTCTGTTATATTCATTGAAGGGAGGAGCGAATTCTTGTATTTTACCAGTTTAATAATCTGGCTGGATGATTCTAAATTAGATGTAAAATAACGTACTTTGTTTATACTGTATCACTTAGTCCCTTTTTAATTTCTCACACAGGATGAGAATATTTGGGTAGATTTCTTTCATTGGTAACACTGCTAGTTAGTTACAATGGTTACACAGTTCACTTTCCAGCGGCCGCGGTGGCTCAGTAGTAGAGCGTTCACCTCTGGAGCTTGGGGTCCCAGGTTCGATCCCAGCCCCCGCCAAGTGGACTTTGTGGTGGACAAACACCGTGTGCGTGGGTTTTCTCGGGGTTCTCCCGTTTCCTCCCACTTTCTTCATTCCACCATTTCATTCATTACTCATCATCACCGTCTCCTTTAGCCTAACCGGCATAAGCGTGGGACGTAAAGCTCAAAGATTTCATTTCATTCTCAAAGCATCCCAATTCCATCCAGATTATGAGAATCTTTAATCATGAATAGAGCTTAGTATTACAAGCATTTTATAAAATGTATCATTGTTGGCTTTAATAAATTATGTTGGCTCGCCTAAGGTGTTTCTTTCCTTTTACCTGCCACAAAAATGTTTGCTCATCACAGTTTTAGATTGTTAAACAGTCCCGTAATTGAGAAAAATGGTATTTATATTCTCCGTCCAAACTCTCAATGCAATATCAAAACTGTTTCGAAGAAATGTAATGGGATACGTCTATTAGTGCGATGGACCGATACATCTCCCGGTTATACTTAGTGGTAGAAAGAGCTTCCCTGTTGAATTCCACTGTCGGCAACGAAGTGTTTCAAGCTAATTTCACATCCTTTAAAAGTCAGAGGGGTAATAATCTTGGGCCTGAATACCTCAGATAATAGCTCAGGTTCCACGTGCATTTCTGAAGCCCAACACGTAGTGTAGCCCGCTCATTTTGAAGTGGGATACACTCTTCTCAAGAAAAAATGCAAACCACCTTGATGCGTTCAATATCCTCCCAGGATCTCGTGCATCAAACGTGGGCACACTAGCAACTGGTCCAACGGAGAGGGCACTTTACATATGTTCTCATGAACGGATACATGATTAAGACAATTCTTCAATGACTTGCGATAATGCTACGATGTCAAAACAGAAAAAGTCATAATCATGTAGGAAAGTGTCTTGACACAACTAACAGCTATGATGCAACTATTTTTTGCCAAGTCTACTTCAGTTTGTGACAGTTAAATGTGGGACGTGAACTGTGGTTACGCCCTGCCGGATGACGACGGCTTGCGTATTTAGAAATACCTTAACAAGCCCTACACTTAGAATGATTAGTTCAAAAGTGTAACTAGCCATTCCTCTTCGTTCGGTTTGAAAAATATTTACATTAGTATGCACACTTGGCGCTACTAGTCTCAACGACGTATCACACAAGATGAAAACTTTTTTTTTCAATTCATGTATTCAACTCATTACGTCGATACCCTGCTTCGGAAACACACATGTCAACTATACCACCACGAGGAAGTGCAAGGGCTATGTCGGAAAATTGTACAACTTCAGAACTGTCTACAAGATAAATAAGTCTAGATGTTATTTGGACATCCTTTCCACATAACTACCCCTGAGAAATAAAATATACCTGTCATTTAGATAGCGGTTTAGTCCTCGACGGAAAACTTCAGGTGTCAAGATGTGTTGTAGCATTCTTATGACGGAAGCACCTGTAAGAAAAAAGCATAATCGTCTGAGTGTTATTATTCCTAGACAGATAAGTAGTAGGATTTATCTGTAACTATTTGTGTATTATAATCAAATCAGAGATTTGACAAGAAACAGTGCCAAGTGTACACCACACAAAGGAGTTTGGTCTGTATGGCATGATATTTTCCAAATTATTACTGAAACTGGAAGTGGTAATAGATTTTAATAGAGACACATTGGAGTTAATATAAAATATATTCTTGAGATGCTAAATTGATTACAGAAAACCGCTTTTTCTCTATCTATTACCGTTTTCGTCCCATAGTCATCGTTAAATCTAGAAATGGTTGATTTCTATTATTTTCTTTTTGTATAGGTGAATGAGATGTATTTTACGCTAAATCTTTTTTATAGATTTTTTGCTATATGTTATTGCTTTTGTTCTATGTAAATGAATACTGAAACCAGGAGTCGTAATAGAATCCTATCATTTCTGGGTTTAGTAGAGACTTAAGGATAGAAATTGTATATGTTCTTCGAATAGTTAATCGATTGCAGAAACCCGCTGTCTGTCACCGCTCTCACTTTATGACGATCAAAGCTAAAACCGAAATTGATCGTGTCTGAAATTTCCAGTTTTAGTGCAGTGATTAAAGTGGAAATGAAATATATTCTTGAAACTCTTAATTGCTTACAGGAAATCGCTTCTTGCTATCTATTATGTGTTTTCATTCTGTAGCAAGTAATCTTAAAATCGTAAGTGCTTGATAATAGAGAAATCAGAGTGCAGGTGGAGTATATTTCTGCGACAACGCTTAACAGATTACAGAAAATTGCTTCTCGCTTTCTGTTACCGTTCTCACCCTATGACGATTAACATTAAAAACGGAAGCAGTTGTTTTGTGCCACATTTGGCTCCTTTTCAGAGGCTACAGTGAAGATTACAATGTATATATTTTGGGATTTTCAATTGATTACAAAAAATCAATTCTCTCTCTCTCTCTCTCTAGTACGGTTTTTATTCTATAGCGATGAACTTTAAAACTAGAAGTACTCGATTTCTCCCACTTTTGACTTGAATAGAGGGTTAGAGAAAAGAGAGTACATATTCTTAGAACATTAAATCGATTCAAGAAAACTACTTCTTGCAATGTGTTCTTCTTTTTACTCTATGTAAACCATTATTAAAACGGAAATGGTGGATTCCTACAACTTATGATTTTAGTACGGACCTAAGAATGAACATGTGATGTACTTTTGGGACGCTTTACCGATTGAAGAAAAGAGCATCTTCCTATATATTATCGATTTTACTCTGTAGCGATCTACGAAAAGAAATCTATACAGTATATTCTCCAATACGAACTCAATTCCAAACTTTCGACCATCCATATTCTCAACTTTAGTAAAGATTAATCAAGTAGTACTTGAAACGTTCGGTCTCCCGGATGGATAGACTGAGTTACATAATATAAAAAACAGTTTTGAGACACCAAGCTACTTAGAAAGCTTACAGTTAAGTTGCCTAACAGAGCAAACTACTAGATATATTTAACTAACATTTATTGAACATACCATTAATAATTACATTTTCAGTTTTATGTGATTTGTTTAAATATAAATGTATTACATAATAACTGGGATCAAACTCAGCGTTTAGATTCAGAGCATGAGGATTGTTTTCTAAGTAAAAGATAGTCAATTTAATCCTCCTTGGTCACTCGATCATTAAGCAAATTATTGTTATTCATATAGTTGTGTTACATAATCTCTTTGGTACGTAGGCTACTTGCATATCATGAAATGCGATTAATAAGCTATACCTTTGAAAAGCTTCCACGGGAAACTAAGTAAAAAAAACTTTAGTATCACAACGAAAAGCACATTCTATCTATATATTTGGTATTAGTATTCGACAACACTTCCGACTTCTTTCAGATAATGGAGGTAGGTGTGCACCCGTCTTGTAGGAAGATGAAACGTGGAATTCCCAGCTCCTGATGAGGTAGAAGCAATATCCTCAGCATGTACAGTTATGAAAAGCAACTGATTGTTTCTCATTGGAAATAAGTTACTAGTATATCTCGTAAGAAGAAAGTACATTCACTTTGAGAGTCGTTGCCAGGACCTCCTTTCTATTGCAATGGATATGGGTAATATTGCAAATATTGATCTCAATTTTCCACGTACTCGGCCGATGTGTACCTAATTCTTTGCTGGATCTTACAAGGTATTTTAACATACTTCGCTCGAAAGTTTCCCGAACACACTCAGTTACTTTAAACGTTTATAGTGAACTACCAGATGACTTTCGCTTACAGGTGCAACACCATTTGTTCAAATTGCAGTAACAATGCTGATTTTTTTACCTTGTTGGAGGTTCGCCATATCACTTTCGGAAATTATGTTACGCACTTCAAACATCAGTAATAAACATTGGTTGAAGTGAAAATAAATGACGCAAACACTTACGTATATTCGCAGGCAGTCATTTTCTGTATCTCACCTAGCCGCAAGCTGGATAACTACGAGACATTCTTATCACAAGCTGATTTTTCGAATGATATATTTCTCTTTCTATTGATGATGCTTTTATGTAACTGCTGTCACTAGACTTGAGTTATAATTGTTAATACTCGAGAAGACTCTGTTTATAATGACACTGATTTCCGTTTCTGTTTGGTTCAAAAATAACAAGCTATTAATTATGAAACTTAATCAGTTAATTACATATAAGCAACGCGCCATTGTATTCAAAGTATAGTCAATGCCAAGGTTGTATTTACGCAGGGCGACAAGGACCTGGACACAGGGCGGCAAATTTCTAGATGCAGCATATGCTTAAAATTCGAATTTGAACAACGATATGTGCAAGAAGGAAGACTTCCACGATACCGAAAGTTAAGGAAGGTCTATACTGAAAATAATGTTGGTACTACAGTGCGAGTCAGTATACCTCCTTGGGTTAGAAGAAGTTGAGGTTATTGCTTTTCGGTTGCTAGTGTAATCTGTGCATTTGCTTCTACAGTCCTCCCTGTTGCTTATATACCCAATTAAACTAGATGTATTCGTATTACACTGAATAAGAAAAACTACGAGGTCCAAAATGTTCTTGTACCCAGGAGGTGTAAAATGCGCAGAAGGTTTTCTCTACTTACGGTAGTGAAAAAGTATTTTGTAAATCTGTTATAATTTTAAAACCATATCTGATGTTACTTTATAGTGATTAAAATACCGAATGAACCATGGGTTACTCTAAATTTACTTAGTTTTAACTGATTGGTGTACCATTAAAAACGTTGTGAGCTTCTTTAACACTATTTTCGTGCTGCAACGTACAACATAATATGTCACAACTTGTTCCCACAATGAAGAATCGGTAATAGTTAACGGCTGCTGAATGAAAGTCCATTCCTTATTCTATTTGTTTGGGTTTATCAACAATTAATAAAGTTTCTTTTGTAATACAAAGAACACTAAATTCGATTCTATGTGCTAGAGCACAATTGAGAAATCATTAGGAAAGTGAACCCATAAGTTTAATTAAATTCTGAAAAGTTAGCTTCAATTCTTCATTTTCAATTGCTAATAGTAACAGACATGTCGTGACTTGTTTGTAGAAGAAAGCATTAGTTATCACCTGCACAGCGACACAGCAAACTCTCAAAATTTACATTCGTGTCACTATTATATAAGAAATTCAACGAGGCAGCGCTTGGAATTAAATTGTTAACATCTAACTTCGAACTACTAGGAGTTGCTCTTTCATCAGACGCCAGGAGTAAGATATTGCTTAAAAAGATTTCATCTTTAAATCATCTACTTTTACACCTTTCCAAACTTTCTGTACATTTACCATTTATCTTCTTAGAGTTTCTTTCTCGATACCAAGATTTTTGTATTTTTTACGGTGTGTCTCATCCTGAACAGACGATAATCTACTGATGAAGTTCGACAACGCTCTCAAAACAGGCTTAGAGAATGTTCTAAATTGTACCCTCAGTGATGAAGCATGGTTAGAACCATCATTACCAGTCAGAAACGGAGGTCTAGGAATTCGTCGCGCCACAGATTTGGCTATCCGGTCTTTTCTAGCCTCTTTAATAGTTCAACTCGACTGATCAGAACACTCCTTCAGAGGGAGGGAGGAAGTCACCAACCCCGATGTGCAGGACTGCATAGCTAAATGGTCAAATTTGCTTGAGTTAGACCCCCCGGCTCCTGAAAGTCGAAATAATTACTCAGTCTGGGACGAGCCCATAGTGAATTACCGTTTACCTGCATTATTGCAGACTTCTAGTAACCTCGAAGATGAGGCCAGAATTCTTGCTGTCATGTCCCCGGAAAACGGTGCATGACTTCAAGCTCTACCCTCATCTTCTCTCGGCCTACACCTAGACAACGAAAGCTTAAGAGTATCCATCGCCCTTCATCTAGGAGCAAATATATGAAAGCCACACCATTGTCCAAGTTGCAGCCCTCTAGTAGATAAAAGAGGTTTACACGATTTATCATGCAAAAGCAGTGCTGGCAGACATTCACGCCATTCGAATGTGAATGACATCATTTAGAGAGCCTTAATATACTCAGAGGTGCCAGTAGTGAGAGAACCAATTGGTTGCAGCAGCCGTTCCGACGGAAAAAGGGCGGATGGTATGTCATTAGTGCCATGAAAGCAAGGAAAGGCGTTGATTTATTATTTCAGCTGCTCAGACAGTCCAATCTTCAATTTTCTTCAACAAAAGCTTTACTTATCGCTGTACGAAGAGTAAAAGAAAAGAGAAATAAATATATTAATCTCGCAAATAAGTATTAGTTTGCAGCAATAGCAATTGAATCTAGTAATTCCTGGAATCAAGAAGGCGTTCAATTTGTTAACGAAATCGGCAAACGTATATCTTTTAAATTATGAGAAATTTGAGCTAAATCTTTTCTAAATCAACACGTTAGGATAGCCATACAACAAGAAAAAGTAGCCGCTGTTATGTTACCCATCAGTAAAGAACTAGAATAGATTTTTCTGTTGTAATTTATTTCTGATGGCGAAGTTATGTTTCCTTATGATAGCAACTAGAATTTAATACAACTTTGATTTTTAATTAGTTATTGGAATGTTTCCAGAGTATAAATGTATAAACGTGAAAATGGGTAGATTAAGATTAAGGTTTATGTATTTTTAAAAAAACAATTATATAAGATTTATTAACAAGTAGTAAAGTTCCTTTTGTAACGCAGAATTAATTTGCTTCATTCTACGTTGACTATCATAATTTTAGAGATATTTAGAAAGAAACCCCAGACGTTAAAAAGGCTTCTGGAAGTTAGTTTGAAATTTAGAAATTTTATACTAGGTTATTTTTATTTTATTCATTATTACATTTGATCCACCTAAGTGTTTCATTAACGTTGATGATTAACATTTTCACACAATCTACAAAACTAAAATTCATCTAGAACTTAGTATCAAATTCCGTAATAAACACAAGTAATAACAAAAATATCGTGTTACAACCTAGGGGTAATTTATTGAAGTAGAAATGTCGGTACAGCATCTACAGAACTCACACTATAGTTCAAATTAAATAACTTTCTAATATACAAAGCCTATAAAACAGTTATAGTAATCTTATTATAATTATGTTCGTGTTTACATACCCTTCATGTACGTGATAGAGTCAAACATTCTTTCAATTTCAGACGGCGTGCTCACGTTCACAGAAATAGGTCTCGTGTAACTTGTTGAATCATCAGGAAACACGTCTTGGATTTGCTTTATTAAGAACTGTTGATCATATTTATACTCAGGATCAACCTTAAACAATTAAATGAACAAATAAAAACAAACATTTTGCTCCATATCAATCAGTGAAGGGAAAGAACACGAATGTTATGTTAAATTAGGACTAAAGGAAATTACTTTCTATAAGGATATTATAAATTAATCTTTAAATAACAAATATTAAGCAATTTCAACAAAAGCACAAAAAACTAGAAAATAACATAAGCGCTAAAAGGCAGAAAATAATAACAATAAAGAACATAAAAGTAGAAAATAATTCATTATTCTTATCTTTAGAGAATATTGATTCTGTGCCAAGCCTAATAAACTCATGCTTGAAAATTGTCATCGGAACTAATTTTATCTTAGATATTATTTTATTTGACTTTGCACAGGATTCATTACCTTTATGCACAACAGTAATGAAAGCAGCGATGAGTTATTTGCTGCTATTAAGTAGACTTACTTAAATCTTAAAATCTTCTGTTTGCCATCGCATTTATTATTTTCTACTTTTAGCGCCTTTGTTGAAGTCAGTATATATGGCTTGTTTCTTATTTTATTTTCTAGTTTTGGTCGTTTTTGAAATCGGGCTAATTTCTTTTATGTTTGTTTAAATTCTCGATATTTTTGTTATATCAACAGTTCAGATAGATACCTCAGCTCAAGGGGCGAAACTAAATTTCTATAAATGACCTCATTCTAAAAAATGTGTATATTAATACTATCATCTGTTGAGTATCTTCGTGACTAACTTCAAAAACTGTAATGAGAGCCTGATAGAAACGAATATCGTTGGAACCTGCGAAGAAGTATACTTTTTGAAAGCGAAGTTTAGCTGGGACCTTATGAAGTTTAGCTGGGACCACAGGAATAAAACCCGGTACATCTATATTGAAGTTCTGTGTGACCACACTGCCATTATTGCATGAACACTCCCCCAGTGTCAGACATTGAAGAGTTTCATGATCTAGCTCAGAAGATTGTTGTTGGATTCCTATGAAGTTTATATGGAACCACAAGGACGAAATATGCTCTCAAACAAACAAACAAACAAACAAAAGGAAAAAAGAATCATCAAAATGGGTGTAAGTTTGTCTAAGTAATGGTTTCTAAACCTAGGTGTCGCGACCCCTAGCGGGATCGGAAAGATAAGTAGAGGAGAAAATATAATTAGAATCTAATTCCGGCAAATATTTTTAAATAGTATTTTGAATTTTCTTCTGATATGTGTATTTTTATACTTACACATAGTGTTAAGAACAACAAATACCTCTACTAAACATTTTCAACATGCTGAGAAACCTTAATGCTTCTTTTTATTGTGATTTGGAGTGCGTTTTTAAAACAGAAAAAAGTAATTTGATTCTTAAGAAACAAGCCATAATATATTGATTGGCGTGATTGCTTTCTATTTACGCCCTTTGTCAACAGCAAAAATTCTATATCTTTAGTTTAAACTGGAATTTCAATCACTGAAATGATTTAGATATTCTCAAACTGGTATTTAATCTAGAAAATTGTGCACCAGTAACGCATGGTAGGATTTTCTTTATTATTTTAAGTCAGATATTCTCTACTACTTTACTTCGTAAATACGTTACTTCCTTGGATTTTTCTTACTCCTACAATTTAACTGTAAACAAGTGCGTCATCGAAAATTTATTTCTAAATATATTTTAAAAGTAACCAAGAAAGTTCTGTCGCTTTTGTGGAAATCTGTGTTCAATTAGCCCTCACACCCTGAGTTCAATGCAAATGAAGATTAGGCGAAAGTCAGTTCTTAGTGTGGGTATATCAAACATACTACATGGTTGTGGCAGTTCAGTTACACCGCGAACCAGAGTAAGAACAGAATGAACATGAGACCTTCACAGAGAGTCATAACGGCGTGTATGCTGCACGAGCTCAAACTGGGGTCAAACGCCGCTGCAGCGGAGCGGATGATACGCCAGGCCTTTCATATGATGTCGTGACTACGCAAACAGTGCAGCGGTGGTTTAACAAGTTTAAGGACGGCGACGAAACACTCGAAGACGCACCATCTGCCGGAAGACCAACACACGTACAAAATGAAGATCTTCAGGCAGCAACTGAGGCTAACAGTGGTCAGACTTGTGAGAAACTTGGACTAAATTCAATGTGAGTGGGGAAACTATTCGGTGGCAACTCTATCAACTTAGGAAGCACTACAAGTCCACATGATTTGATTCTGGGCCAGAAACCAATGCGAGCAAGTGCCTCTGTTCCTTTGCTGTCTCGTCTGAGGAAGATACCAATTCTGACCAGGGTGTGGGCATGTGATAAGAAGTGGGTCATGCCTAATCACTACGAAGATCCACGGCGGCGTCACAATTGGTTAGCACCCCATGAACCTGTTCCAAAAAAGCCAGCACTGCACCAGCACTGCACCAAAAGAAGGTTCTCCTATGTGTTTGGTGGACTGTTCGCGCATCGGGAACTGCTACCAGCTGATGAGAGCATCAGTGCAACTGTATATCCTCAGCAGTTGAGCCGTGTTCAAGAAAAACTCGAAACTCCGGAGCCAGCACTTCTAAATCGCAAAGAGGTCCTCCTGTTACAGGACAATGCTAAGCCCCACTAGGCTAGGATGACCCGGGACACCATTCTAGGAATAGGATGGAAAACACTAATACATCCGCAATAACCTCCGGACATTACACCATTCGATTATCGCCTGTTCCATTCCTTTGGAAATCACCTTAGAGGATGCCAGTTCAAATCCCTCTTAGAGATACGAAATGCACTTGATACATTCTTCGTTTCACGGCCCACCAAGTTCTTCCGCGATGGAGTACAGACCGATGGCAGAAAGTCGTTGATGCTGATGGGGATAAGTTGTGATGTTCTTAGGTGACAAATCTTAGGTGATCTTAGGTGACAAATCAATCTTCGAAGGTGGTAGGTTAAAAAACGACAGAACGTCTTGGTTACCCTTATAATACTGTAATAAGAATAAATATTGAATGGTTTAATAAAAAATGGGATGAAATCTTTGTGTTTTACGTCCCAAGGTTATGCGAATGGTTTAATAATGCTAACCTCACTAGGGAAGAATCATAAGGCAGGAAATGTTAGATATTTTCAGGAATCAGAATTTTGTATAAATGAAATTATTATTAAGTTACATTTCAATTAACTTATAGTGACTTTAACACAAAATTTATAATACCTTTACACATGTCACACAAACTGGACAATATCGACAAACTTAAAGTTATGTTCGGTGTATCAAACTGTTATTTTCCATTAATAACATTTTCTGTGGTCGATTTAAAAAGTTGTTACTCTTCAGTCTTATAGAAGGAAACAGAGACTAGTTAAGACCTTTGAAATTATTTAATTTTATTTTCATGTACGACACGGGCAAAAAATAAGAGACGATTCTACAATTGACGTTTTCATTTTAGATTCGTAGTATTATATTTAGTTTATTTTTTTTCCTGTAAAGGAGTGTGAACATGCTACCACTCGCGTTGTACTTATGGACAAAATACGTGTATATTTAACAGCAAACGTTACCAAGAAGGTGATCTTAGAACAGATCCAATTTCCATTGTGCTCAGCACACACGAAATAATCCATATTATTGTGAAGACTGTAGAGTAATGAATTGGAACATACCACAAAGTAAGCACATAAAAATGATAATATAATGTATACAGCATTAAGATTTCTGAAGGTAAACATAAAATACATGAGAATTAAGTAGGTGCTTCATTCCTCTTTTAAGTCATTTCTGCTTACATTTCGGAGACATGTGACGTTTTTGTCGGTTACATTACTATTATTATTATTATCATTATTATTAGTAGTAGTAGTAGTAGTAGTAGTAGTAGTGGTGGTGGTAGTAGCAGTACTAGTTGTAGTAATAGTAGCAGTAGTAGTAGTAGTAGTAGTATTAGTAATAGTAGTGGTAGTAGTTGTTGTAGTAATAGTAGTAGCAGTAGTATTTCTAGTAGTAGTAGTAGTAGTAGTAGCATTTAATCAATTAATTTTCTCAGGCAATTTAATACCTATAGTTTAACAAAATAGAAGGCAAATAGGCTTTTAATAGCTACAAAATATTGTCCCAACAATTACGAACATGGAAGAAGACTTTTCGAATCTAGACTTACGCCATTGACAGCAATGTGCTGAAAAAAATTAGCAAATCCTTCATTAAGCCAAATGTCATTCCACCAATGCGTTGTTACTAAATCACCAAACCATTGATGTGCTTGTTCATGACCCATGGTTTCAATAATATCCTGTTGTCTCTCAATAGTGTGTACAGATGGGTCATAAATCAGATATCTTTCTCTGGAAATAACAATATAACAAAACTTTTTGTGCATACGAAATTAACAAGGCTCACCTCATATTAATAATTTCTGAGAGTTGGAATTTACTCACATCTTTCTCATTACAGAAGAACTAATGTTATTGAATGTCGAAATTGTAAAGTAAACATTACATTTCATTCCATTTAGCTATGTCAGTAATACAAGAGCTATCACGATATCCATAGAATTCAAGTAGAAATTGAACTTTTAAAGTGAGCATTTCAAGGTTTAACATGTAAAGAATTGCATCAGGCGCAGCTAGTATAATTGTGCTCCATAGCTGCAGATGATCACGTATTTTAGTGTCAGGTGTATTTCCTACTGAGTTCAAGTACGTTAATTTTGTTAAAACATATTAGTCAAAATCTTGAAATTTGGATTAAGAGCACCTTTATAATACGTCGCCTGATGATCATATGTTGCACAGTATGGATCCTATAATTTTTAATAAAAGTGAGGGACATATGGTGTTACACTGGCATTAATATATATGGTTGCTGCAGTTTTTTCTCAGAAAGGAACATCGTTAGTTGCAACCCTGAAGCTAGAATAGAACAAAATACACCCTAAGATACTGAAGTCATACAACTGTTTCGTTACAAGAGGCAACCAATTTTAATTGTTCTTGAAGTTAAATTACGTTACTTTTAAAGAGAACAATTAAAACCATGAATTTAGAAAGAACTAAAAAGAAAAAATAATGCAGATATAATAAAGAGCGATATAATAAAGAGAATTTAGAAGGAAATAATGTGAGGATATACGAGATATCAAATTATGCAGTACGTACAAAGATATCAAATTATACAATCTATGCAAAAATTTGCATTCACTAGTTTTAAGATTGTATATTCTATAATTACTTTTTAGAAATGGCAGAAATTGAATAAACCTAAAATTATATGTACAACACCACTAATTTCGTTTTAAATTTCACCACTGCATAGTATTACGGTAATAACTGTTATGCTTATCAAAGCATTTCCCAATTCCTATATTATATTTCTAATTTATATATTTTTTACTAATTAATAGTTGAATTATAGAATTATCCTTAGCTGTAGAGCAAAGCTAAGCATCTTTATAAGGAAAAACTTAAAATAGTCGTAAATCTTAATTGAATTATAAATATAAGTAATATTTATAATTTCACTCATAAAATCAAATAAAAAATAACGTATATATTTATCTTATGAATTAAACAAAAATGTTTAAGTAATTTCTCAAGTTCTCTCTACTTATACTATTGATTTATTTTTTTTTTTTGTTTATTTTGTTACTTACCCATATGTGATCAATCCCCAATTTTCCATGGCTCCGCTTTTAGAAGGAAGTGCTACTGAATCTAACTTTGGAAGAGCAAATGGTATACCTAAATATTCAGTTAAGTAATCTATAACTTTAGGACCAACTTCTAATGCATATTCTGTGTAGTTTACGAGAGCAGGTTGAGCATAAATAGTGTAATTAGAACCACTGGAGGCTGTAGCAAAGTCTGATACTAGAAATGCTACCAGATAAGAAGACATATATGGTGATTCATCAAAGGTATCTAAATAGTATCCAGGAATACCAGCTCTGGAATGAGAAACAATAATTTTAAAGCCCTTTCAACTTTAAAGAAATGGATTTGAAATACAGTATACGTTGCAGTAAGTAAAGAGGAAAGATAAATGTAAATGAGAAGTTCTTTCTGATAATGACGTTTTGAAAACATGTTCACATTTCCAAACTATTCATTAAAAATCCCCAGCTAATACCAAAGAAACGTGTAAAATGAATTGTATATTTCTATTGATATTTTATTATTATAACAACATAATCAAATTAATAATATTATAGAAAGCAGTGAGTGAAATTCTCTTTAGAAACATAGCAAAAGTATTGAAGTTATTGTTATTTTCTACCAGCGAGCACCAGAACTAAGTAACTATGAAAGTATTATAATAAATTAATTAAATATAAACATTCTAGAGTATTCACATTCTTGAAATTCAAGTTAGTTAGCCTTTAAGTAAGAAATCTCTGAACACTTGCGTTGCTTTTCCTTTTTGTCCCAGCTATTAAGAAAATATATACAACTATTTAACACTTTAGCAGAATTAAATGAAACGAACAGAAATATTTAGTTAATGGTTAATATACAATGCATTAGAATGTACATAAAGGAGGCAGAAGAAGAATCTCAAAGTTTGGAAACAAAAGTATTATTTGTAAGAAAAGAAATTGTACTACTAATTTTTAGTAGAATGTCTGATTTTACACCTATCACACTAGAATAGTGCAAGTACATATTAAAAGAAATTACAAAATCGTTTATGTTGTATCGCTAAGAATCCACGTAAGGGAGTCATGGTTCATGGATATATTCCGTTGATTCGAATTAACAAATGGCGACGAATAAGAAAAAATAAATCATTTAAGTTAATTTATTTTGCTAGCTAGATTTATGTATTTGGAAACACAATGACTGAAATAGGTTTCTGTACCATTCGTTGGGTTAAAACCGTACAAAAAGGAAATTGGAGAGTTTGAAACAGTTTTATGCATCAAACGATGTTAGATGAGACTTAAAAGTGTACATTCTAGATTTGCATATTATTTCTTACAATAACAATAATAGCATACATTTTATTATTATTTCAATTCCGGTAGTAACTTATTCAAACATGCTTAAAAGAGATCAGTAACAACACATTCGTTTCATTGCTTATATAAATAACATCTTCGTGAAAGTTTAGAGTGTCTTTTCGTAAAAAACAAAAATGTCAAGTAACATTTGATCTTAATACAAATACAACTTTTACTTATACTGTAGGTTAGAATTGCTACAACATACTTCAAACAGATTACGATTCATTTACATCAAATTAATTTTATATAACAGAAATATGAAGTAGAAAAGGTGACAAACATGTTTTTAATGTTTAAAATAAAACTACATTGTGTAAAATAGCTACAAAGTTGCTAATGAATAAAAGAAATGCTTTTCCCTTCATAAAAAATGTGCACAATGTATCAATATAAAAAAGCAATAAAATATTATAAGTAGTTAGCTTTTCAGTGGTGCAATTGAGACCGTCATGCAGAGAGCAACAATAGAAATGGGAGAATAAACAAAGCCGTAATATGTGCAAACTCGTATTGAATAGCTTTTGAACATGTAATTGATGTTTGTGAGTGCTTTATGTATTTTCGCTTCTAAATAATTTTTGATATTGTCTTTTGAGAATATCTGCATCATTATGTCCAGAAATTTCAACCTCACCGAGAAACCAGAGTCAAACATTAGCTCAATCAGAATATTTGCTGTTTGTTGCTCATCTATTGTTATGTACTCAGATATTACAAGGAAGTTAATATGTATTCGTATATTACGAGAAAAAGTAAAACAATGTTAGCTCAAAAAGGTGCAACAAGTTATTCTATGTTCATCAGCGAAGTACTTTAAAGCAAAATACCTAACAATAGATTTCAGCTTACAATGTGATTACAATTTCATTACTAGATGCTAAGCTAATAATATTTTCTTTTAGATGCGAGTCTGAATAAATTTTCCATACAACTGACTACCACTTGCAAAAAATTTCCGAAAGAAGTAGGAACATTTCTGAGAGACGAAAACTTGCCACCCCGAAGTAGACTCATGTTTTGTTTATTCATATTACAAAACTATCCCGTTTCCTTCTTTTCCTAAGAATTGGAAGTGATAACTTAAACACAATACTTATCTAGAATTTTAAAAATGTAATTAATGTGGGAACATCTGTCCCAGTTCTCGTGACAACTTGAGAAACACAGCCTTAGCACCTAGTAAATCAAATAATCCAAATGTCGTATTTCATGTATAATTGTTAAAATAATATTAAACCCCAAATACTCTCATCATCTATAGCATTAGAAGAGTACTGTATCCCTGAAAATTACACTTTAAGTATTAGGATGTAAAATGCTTGCTGGAGCCATATTTTATAGAACGTTGAAAATTACTGTATTAAAATCACATATAATTTGAATTTCTCTCTTGCTTTCTTCGTTTATTGTATTTAAAATAATATTTTAAAATCAAATATAATATTCGAGAAGCAATATATTTCAAGGACCATACACGTAAATGCCTATTACAATAAGATGATTGATATTTAACTTATGTCAAATATGCTCCCTTAGAATAGAAACCGAAAATATGTAAGAACAAGTATCGTACCAGTACAATATGAACTTTAAGAACGATTACCATGGCAAATTCACTAATGCAATATATATGAGGGTTAAATGTGGTCAAATATGAGAGAGAAGTAAATCTGGCCCCACGTTTTCTTAGAAATATTAAAGCAATAAATTTATTAAATTCATAGTGTAATAAAGAAAAACAATAACTTAAATACGGATCGCTCATCTCTCTTTCAAAGAGTTTCATGCTAGTTTCCAAGTTTCCTGGTCAATGCGAACATGTTTGTGGGTTAACCTAATTTCAATTTCTATTATTCTACTTATTTTCAAGTCCTTATATCACCAATTATTTCATAATAATTAAATAGTTTTTAAAATCTTTCCGTTAAGCTACAAAAAGCACAACTTCTAATTCCAAATATTTTTCTTCTACAAACACTTTCGTATGCTATCCATGTTTTTTACCTTCACCAGTATTTACACTTTACTACTATACTAATGATTTATAATTTTTATACTTTCAATGTTCAAGGAAGATTTATCGGTTTGTCCTTGATTTATCATTTCTTCCACAACATTAGCAAACGAAAACTCAAGTAAAGATATTATTCGATTCCTCATATTAAAAGTATTATAATTAAAAATCTTACATAGCCTGAGATTCTCCAACTTGTGGCATGTTAGACACAGCAGAATAACTTTCTGGCCTTCCCAGAGAAATTCTGAATTTAGCTTTGTATCCTGGTTCATCAAATGATGGGAACGCTCTTCTGGCTCCTGTTGATTCGAACTGAGTTACTGCAAACCACCTATGTTAAAAATAACTTTTAAAAGATTTATATTGTATGTAAAATATATATACAATAAAATAAAGATATCAGATTGAGTGTAAGGAAATAATTTCAAATAAGTCAGTTAAGGTGGTAGAAAACTAAAAATATTGGATATGGAACTAGTTGGGGGAGTAACACTCTACCCGAAAAACTTACTTTGCGAATACAAATGCACATACAAATGAAGCAAAACTAATCACTAAATTGATTAACTCGAAATACAAACCGTGCATAATGACTAACAGACAAATAACCAGGATCATCGCAAGTAAAGCATCCCTAGCTCAGGTACCATTCCGAGCTCTCTTATAGTTATATTGTAGTTTACATTTAAAACGTAAATACACAAAATGTTAAACCTCATAACTTAAGACAGTAAAGTGAATAAAATCTAAAACCTCCCTACACTTACATAAAAATATAGTAGTAAAATATTTCCACAACAGCAAAGTATTCCGCCAATATTCATAGGTTACTTGCACCATTTGAATAAAGGATTACGACCCTTAGCTAACTTCTTCTTCACCGCGTAGCAATGGTCAAGGCGTCTGAACGACAAAAACCTTCAAAAATTTCCTCATGGTTCATCATCAATTTTAGTCACAATATAGAGAACGTAAAGTTAATTGTAGAATCGAGTTTGTTTATGCATGTACAGGGTGCGGCACGTAAAACCGGCCCGTCGTAATATTCAGGTATATTGTGTTTTTGGCAACACTTAAATAAACTATCTTCATACCAAGAGATGGCGTGTCGAGGTCGGGTCGACTTACGTGACCTGCAGCAGTCACGTGCAGCCGCAGCCAGTGAAACTTGTCGAAACCAGTTGAGAAAAAGGCCTCGTTGTGTTAAGCCGGGTGAGTGTCAGTGTGTGATAATGCCGTATTCGATACCCGAGCGTGTTGCCATTGCTGAAGGGTTCATTCTCACTGGATCTTTTGTGAAAACAAAGAATTTGTTTCGGGAGAAATTTCCAGGACGTTCTGTGCCAGCAAAAAGCACCATTCAGGAATTGATTGAAAAATTGCGGCGTACAGGATCGGTTCAAAATGCCATTTCCGCCACACGCGTTATTGGGCACATATTCTTTGAGACGACAGTGAACAGTGACGTGTATATGGGAATCCTGGAGGAGATTTAGACACACTTGACCGAAGAGGAGCGTCAGTTATGTTACTTTCAGCAGGACGGTGCAACATGCCACACATCAGCTGCATCATTGTCCCTTGTGCATGAGATGTTTACCCCAGAGAGGACAATCAGCAAAGACTTGTGGCCTCCTCGGTCACCAGACTTGTCCACGTGTGACTTTTACTTATGGGGACTGTAAAACGGAAGAGTATACGAAACAAATCCACACACAATTGAAGAACTCAAGACCAGGATCCAGGATGTCACCAATAGCATTACAACACAAGAACTGACAAGGGTATATATTAATCTCCTCAATCGTGCTCACATGTGTGTTGAAGTGGGCGGAGGACACTTTCAGCACCTGCTGTGAAGGCTGCTGTGAAGGTGAGTAGTCATATTCAATACATTACATTTCATTTATGTGTTGTAGTTAATTATATTCAATACATTACATTTCATTTTATGTTCATTTTATGTACTCCGTCGTTATAAAGAGTATAACACGACTGTTTTCTGTGCTTTTAGTCGGAGGTTCGATATTTTATGTAGGCAGTTGTATCTTACGGTAGCTGAATTACATATTCGGATCCTATTTTAAGCAGTAAATTGAATCTTATCTAGACTCTGTGATGAGAAAAAATCATAACATATACATTATCAGTTGATATATATTTTATCTGTTCTTCTTGTCATTGACTTTCGAAAGTTTGTAGTAGGTTTTTACTGTCTTTGAGAAGAAACTTTGTTAACCCTTTCAAATTTTTTGGCCTGTATACAGGCCATGGCGTCGACCTTCGGAATTTGCTTTATAAATCTCTAGCAAAGCTCTTCACACCTGGTTTTTTGCATTTATTCAAGTATGGAAGCATCAAAGAACACGCTTTATGGGCATTTTGCAATCACGTGTGCGATGCCTGGGTGCAGTGATCACAAACAACAAAAGCAGCTTTTAAAAAAGGATAAATCTTAGAGCTTGTTTTTAAAAAAATTCGTGACGCATCCCTATTAATCCTTGAAACATAGTTTTGCCTCGTTGGTTTTCTTATAAAACAGACTTTCTAAATGTAGCACACAAATGTCCCTATTATGTACCAGAAGCGGGAAAATCCCGCCAAAATCGAAAAAGGGATTTTTTCAGGAGAAAATTTCCCTTTTTCTAATTTCTCCCCTCAGGGACATATAGACATATTAGAAGTGGTACCGTCTGAAACCTAGCTTATTTGGAACAAAGCGAGATGTAAATCATGATCCTAGAGTAAATCGAAATGTGCCAGGAAATTTTCCGTTTGATTGTTTTATTTATACATTTTTAGTCAATTAGTTTACTAAAGTATCTACAGTATTATCACTATTTATCCTAAAATCATGAATCGTACCTCGTTCTCTTCGGCATGAATCGGTCTTTCGGATGGTATAACTTGCATATCCGTATTGTGCATTTGAGAGGAGAACATACCCCCAAAAGAAAATTTTGTAAAAAAAATCCCTTTTTTTCAAGTTTGGGCCCCTCTGATGCGCCCCGGGTGGTACGCTCAGCGCCCAAAATATTTTGTAATATACTACATAGTGTATGTAATAACTGTACGAAATACCAATCTCATATCTTGAAAACTAAGGGCGTGAAAAAATATTATTGACCCATGTCTCAACAACACATGTTCCCCTATAGAATGAAAAACACGCCTGATTCTAGATAGCAATTCTCTGTGAAAAAAAAATTCAAAATCATGCATAACAGAATTATAACATTAGATGAAACAGCAAATTGTACTTACTTTGTGCAGCTCGATGCAAGTCCTTCAAACATGCCTCATCTTCTGACAGGCAGCAGTACACTTTGCACTTCAAGCACATTTGGTATGTCTTGCGTGATCTCTGCTTTGTCTTATAGCATGGTTTGCACCTCCTTTGCACTTTACTTTTCACAGGCGCATGCTCTACAGCCTCTGGGAAATTACTCCCAGATGTTCGAGGGTCATGCGCAAGTGACGGACCAGCCATACCAGCCTTTCCAAATTCCACCTACTGATACAGCTGAATTCTTCGAAACTCCTCATGGAACTTGACCTTCTCTTTCATGACGTAGGAATTGACGACTGCTGCGTCTACCAAATGGAAGAAGAGCTTGGTCGTTCATTTTGCCGTTCTCCTCTTCATACCAAATGTCATTGACATCTGATCAGATTTGTCAACGAGCCCCATACACAGATTATAGCAGCCAGTTCGCCTTTCTGGAAAGAGACAATGTCACCTTTCTTGAGTTTCAATTGCTTTGGACCAAAAGAAGATGTCATCCCTTTCCTTCTAGGGTTAACTGTGCCGCATGCTCGAATTCTCACTGACTCAAGTTCTTCATACAAGGCAGGAGATCTGAAAAAGTTGTCCATATACATATTATGACCAACATATTTCAGCTCTTCTGCCAACCTCACAACTAGGTCGTGGGTGAAAGAGTGTTCTTTCAGAGTCACATCTCGTTATTTACCAAGATAAAGCTCCATTTTGTGGGTATAACCTAAAGCATCAGTGATTTGGAATATTTTTATTATAAAACGCTTATGCTTCTTAGGTATATATTGTTGAAAGAGACTCTTCCTTTGAACAAGACGATAATCTAGTCGATAGATACACACTGTGTTGGGTCGTTTTCTTTCGAGAAATTGTCATTTATCTCGTCAAAGAAGCATCTGAATTTCCACAAGCGGTCGTTGGAGAATTACGACCCGGACTTTGCGTGTTATCCTCAAAGTGTAGACTTCTCAGAATATAAAGGAATCTGTTTACAGACATGGTATTGTCATACCATGGAGTGTAATCAAATCCCTTTGTCTCCTAATAGTCTACCAATTTATTACGGCGATTCAAGCCCATTGTTAGACATACACCGAGAAAAACACAAAACTCCTCCATTGAGAAAGATTGTTCATGTGACAACCTTGCACGGTTTCCAGCCCTTTGGAAGAACTGGTCCATATACAAGTTACTTTTTGTTCCACTATCAGTCTGAGAACTTCCGTAGCAAAAAAGAGGAAAAACAAATCAAGCGACCGTACATCTCCATGAGAGAGAGACCAATTCGTCATCCCCGGGTTTCCAGTAAACGAGGGAACATGGGGAGTGACATCATTCTGTCTACTGTGTTCATCAACTTTCAACCAACCCTTTTGCCTTTTACGCGGAAGGGCACTGCTGGTGGGAGGTTGAGCAACATCGTCGTCAGAAGAATCAGTATTCTCTCTTTCAGAGACATGCAAACCAGCATTTCCAGCATCTAAATCCTCTCCGTCGGTCTCATTCTCATCCGAAAAATCATCACCCCCTTCCCCATCAATTCTCTCTTCAAAATCCTCCTCATTCTCAAAATAAAACTCACTTTCCATTTGCTCGTCGTCGGTGTCATATCCCTCAAGAAGTTCAACTGAGAGCTTGAAAGCGCCATGCTAAGTTTAGAAAAATACTACCTATAACTCGAACCAACGAACACATTTATCCTGCTTATTATACAAAAGTGCAAACTCTGTTACTTCGCGAACGACACACAAAAAAATTCTAGACACTACACTCCTAACAACTTCACTCAGTCAATTACGCTGTATCAACAAAGGCCACTGGACAGCAATGAAACTCGTATAGGCTCAGACAAGTCTAAAAATAGATTGCATTGATATTGGATGCGCAGTTTATATCGCGTTCGTATTTTAACTTCTTGTAAACTATGATAAGAAAGTGGATGGGGAGGGGAGAGAAGCGTGACTAAAAACACATTTTTTCCCTCTGCTAGTGACATAGAATGCAGCTAAAAAGCTTCCACAGGCCATTTCTTGGTGGAGAAAAAGGGAGACTTTTACGTTGTATTCATGTAAGGGGAGCGTGGCTAAACATGGGTCAATATTTTTTGTCTCGCCCTTAATTTTCAAGGTATGAGATTGGTATTTCGAACAGTTATTACATACACTATGTAGTATATTTAGAAATATTTTGGGCGCTGAGCGTTACCACCCGGGGCGCACAGAGAGGCCCAAAATTGGAAAAAAGGGATTTTTCACAAAAATTTCCCTTTTGGGTACATTTTCTCCCTTCAGGTGCACGATACGGATATGCAAGTTATACCGTTCGAAAGGCGATTCACGCCAAACAAGACAAGGTACGATTCATGTTCCTACAATGATTAGTCTTTATGCTGAAGGGGATTGGATAGAAATTGACTGAAAATGTATTATCGAGGGAAAATTGGTACAACGGCTATAGCGTTAAGACTATTTTTCCCCGTGCATTCTTCGTTCCTTATTATTTTCACAATGAAGCAAAGTTTTTTGGTACAATTTGCATGTGTGTGTCATATACCTGAGCGGAGAAATTCGCGATAAAAGAGGATTTTTTTCAAAAATCCCTTTTTACCACTTTGAGAGAGCATTTCTCGCATTTGGTACGTAATAGGGAAATTTGACAGATGCAGTTGGAAACTCTGCTTCATTACAAAAACAAACGAGGTACGAACCTTGATCCCAGCGTGAATAGTATTGGTACTGAAGCTGCTTGACTGAAAACCTAAAAATTACCTAAGAAACCCCAAAATTTAAAAAGGTTAAACTGAAGACTAACTCATCACTTACTCTCAGTGCTCGAAAAGAAACAAACTATAAACAAGCATACCTGCTAGTTGGAGTAATTATTTAGTGAAGGAAAATTTCAATTCAATTGAAAAAATGATTCTAACTTTTATCGGTACGTAATTGAATATTATAGAGTGCTTTTTTTTAATTTTAGCCAAAAAATCACTTTCTGATAATCAAATCATCTAAATAATACTGATCATATTTGATAACAGTACTTCCAAGTTGTTTAACATTTTAATTTCTGTATTTTAAATGATAGGAGCATAAAACTAGATATCCAAATTTAAAAATGTCCTTCTAACATAATAAAGAGACCTAGTATCGTAAATTAATTTATTTTAACCATACTACTACAAATATTCAATTTTACCATCGACGCTCAACAAAACAGTTGTTTCGATTTTGCAATGAACTAGAAGAAAGGAAAAATTGGCCGAAAAACTTCCTGAAGACGATCGTGCTACCAATAACTAAGAGATCGATTGATTATAATATGATTTATGTCGGAAAAACAATAGGCAAATTCCTAATTACAATTTTCATCATTCTATGGTAATACACCTAAAATACATATGTAAAGGTAACACTGTTCAACAAATTTTGATCGAAAGTATGTAAATTCTTTGAAATTGCGATTTTTACATTCATTTAAGCATAATATGAAAGGAAATTATAATAGAAGAATTTTCTTAGCTCAGGTTGTGAAAAAAAACGCCCTTGTACAACAGCAGCTGTATATATAAATATGCATTAATATTTATAGAACATTTAAGCAAAATCCTTGTAAAAACCTACATTTCACTTTTTTTTATCTATTTCACTGTGATGTGATAAGCTGGGGAGTTAAGAAGTACCCTAACCTATAGCTTTCTATACCCTTGTACTTCCTTTTTCAAAATTGCGCAAATACCAGTTTCACAGCGATACAGAAAATAAAGTAACCGTAGTCAAGTTAAACATTAACAATTCCGTAATAAAAATCAGTATTAACTCAAAAACATGAAAAATGTGTACAAATACCTTTTTGTGCAAGAACTACACTGCAATGTAGACAAAAGTTTCAAGTGATCCCTTGTACAGGATTATGTTTATTTTATTTTGAGCGTCTTCACTTGGCTTACCTTTTGTAGGTTATATCTGGAGCATCCCTTGTAATAGTACAACAGTAGTCGGCCAATATGTTAGAACTCCACTTTCCCTCATATCTCTTCTCCATGGCTGCAATATCTTGATGGAAACGCTCACCATGTTCGTCACTTACTGCTCCACAATCTTCGGGAAAGAAGTCTAGATGTGAATGAAGAAAGTGGGGTTTCAGAGACATATTGCAACCAAGATTTTCGTAGCACAATAACAACTTTGATACCAGTTGTTTGTAATTTGTTGCTCGGTGTCTTCCCAAGAACTGTGAACAAACACTCTTCAAGCTTTCCCACGCAGCTTTCTCCTCATCTTGGAGAATTTCGTCGAACTTGTGATCTTTGAATAGTTGCCTAATCTGTGGCCCTATGAAAACACCCTCTTTAACTTTGGCATCACTTAATCGAGGGAATTGTCCTCTTAGGTACTTATAGGCCTCATCCTCTTGGTTCATGCTCTCAACAAAACTTTTCATAAGACCTAATTTAATATGTAGAGGGGGAAGCAAAATTCGGATACGATCTACCAGTGGTTCATGCTGCACATTTTTCACTCCCGGCTGAAGAGTTTCTCTGGTACTCCAATCACTTTTGCGGTAATGAGATCCACGATCTCTACTGTCCCATTCACATATAAAGCAACAATACTTTGTATACCCTAACTGCATACCAAGCAACAGTGCTATTACTTTAAGGACACCACAAATGAGCCACTGAAAATCGTAATATTTAATGGCTTGAAATAAACGTTTCAAGTTTTCATAAGATTCCTTCATATGAACTGCGTAACCTACAGGAATTGAAGGAAGTTCATTTCCAATATGTAAAAGCACTGCCTTTAAACTCACCTTGGACGAATCTATGAAGAGCCTCCACTCCGTAGGTTCGTAATTAATTTTAAGTGCCCTCATGAGACCATTTACATCTGTACATGCCACAAGTGTGTCTTCCATAGTAAAAAATGAAGTGAACATCATCTCCCTATTCCGATACACTGAAATATTTACTTTTTTTCTGAAATAAATTCCATTGCTTTAAGCGTGACGCTAAAATTTCGGCTTTGCTTTTCGAGAGGTCCAAGTCTCTGATTAGATCACTTAGTTCCTCTTGAGTAACTCTATGTGGTTCACATGGAGGTTCTTCTACAACAAACGTAGGGTCCTTCGAAGTACTTGATTCAGGAGCTTCAACTTCTTGATCATCATCAGAAAAAAGATCGTATTCTTTAGGTGGGCCAGGAAGAGGTAGTCCTTCTCCATGTGGAACAGGGCGCATTGCAGAAGGAATGTTAGGATAGATCAAGGCCCGCTTCTTCTTCGTGGAAATTCCCTTCTTGACGGAAGGAACCATACAAAAATAACAGTCTTTGATGTGGTCGCTTGGCTCCCTCCAAATCATGGGCATTGCAAAAGGCATTGAGCACCCCTTCCCATTAATCCAATTTCTTAGATTGCTGGCACAAGTGTTACACACAATGTGGGGTGCCCAAGATTTATCTTGGTCTCCAATTTTACAACCAAAGTAATATTGATAGGCTTTTCTTATTAGTGGTGTTATAGTCTGCTTTTGTGAGGAAAATGTCACTTCTCCACACACGTAGCAGAAGCTATCCGCACTGTTTACACAATTTTGCGGCATTTTTGTTTATTGAAATCCTCAAAATGTCACTTGAAATAGTTACGACAACTATTTAAAAATAAACATTCGTAATACCAGTATTTTTGCGTACTTATAGTTGTATTTTTATGTCCTACACTACACAAACGTCACACCCAAAACGCTGATAACTGCACTAAACCTGTCTTTTCTAACAATAGCAGAACACTACTGAGATAAAGAACACAATGAAACCAAGCGTTCATATAGTTTCTCCAGTGTTGCCGGATCAGTGTAGCATTTTACCCCAAACGAAGCGAATATATTTATTTTTAAAGCGTTGTTATTAGACATGCCTGTAAAACGAAAAGTAGAGATAATATTCGAAAATAACTTTCAAATTCGTGATCAGCACCACAAAATCAATAAAAATTAGCTGATTTTGTTCAATTTACATTTTTGTTGTTGAACAGTGTAACCAAGAAAGTTCTATTGCTATTTGTAAAGGTCTGTGTTCAATTGGCCCTCACACCGTGAGTTGAATAGGAATGGAGATAAGGCGTAGGTCAGTTGTTGGTGTGGGTATATCGAACATAGTACCTGGTTGTGGCAGTTCAGTTACACCGTGAAAATGCGTAAGGACAGAGTGAACATCAAACCATGCCAGGCCTCTGGTGAGGGTGTCGTGACTACACGAAAAGTGCAGCGGTTTTTTAAGGATTATAGAACTATTAGTGTAATATCTCATGCAGCAAAAAGTTTGCTTCGCATTCTGAACAGAATGTTGTATGGAGAAATAAATAAAAAAGTTGACGAGAAACAGTTCGGGTTGAGAAGAGGTAAAGGTACAAGAGATGCAATTGGATTAGGGGTAATTAGTGAAAGGTTTGTAGAAAAAGAGAAAGAAGTTTATATGATGTTTATTGATCTAGAAAAGTTTGTGACATTGCGAATTGTGAGTTGTTTTTACAAGGTTTGGAAAAGGTTAAGTTGAAAAGGAAAGAATGAAGACTAATAAGAGACCTATTTGTGAACCAACTAGTAAGTGTTAGAATATGATGAAATGAGAGAGAAGAGTAGATAGAAAGGGATGCTCTCTCGGCAACACTCTTTAATATCTATCGAGAAGAAATAGTGAAACATAGCCTACATAATGAAGACGGCATTTCGGTAGGACGTAGAATGATTAGGTGTATACGGTCTGCAGATATTATGGCGCTTGTTGCGGAACCCGAAAAGCAAACCAATAAGATTTCACAAAACTTGAAGAAGGGCTGTGAATAACATGAGTTAAAATAAACGTGAGAAAGACAAAAAACATGGTGACGGGAAATAAGCGGTCGTTGTCCAAATATTGAAGTTGAGGTGGAGACTGTAGAACTCTAACTGATTGCAGATGTCTTGGTCGTATTATTAGTGATCATATGAAATGTGAACTAAAATAAAAGTAAGAAGAGGAATGGGGAAAGAAGCCTTTAGGGGAAAGAAAAGACTATTTTGTGGAACCCTGAACAAAGAATTAAGAAAAAGATTCATAAAATGCTTCGTGTGAAGTGTTGAACTGCATATAGAAACACGGTATAGAAACACGGGCGTAACCAAAAAATGATACAAAGAGACTGAAAGCTTTGGAAATTGGGTGTGAATAAGAATGGAGATAATCAGCTCGGTTGAGCGGAAAACGAGTAAAGAACAATTTTAGGTAGATATTGTTAAGAAGAGAAAGATAAACTGGTTGCAGCATTGGCTAAGAAGGAATTGTATCATGAAGGATGTGCTAGACGGTATGATGGCAGGAAAGAGAGGGAGGGGCGAAGGAGACTATAATTGACGAAAGATATCAAAACAGAAAAATCGTACTTGAAGACAAAGAGGTTAGCGGAAGACCATGGAGCATGGAAATTTTTCAGTTGCAACAAGTGAAAAATAATGGCAGTATATATGTGATGATAACGATGATGACTACAAAAACTAAGGTATCAACATTATATACAGTAAAAGAGAGCTATCTTGTTGCATTAACTAGGTTAGGATTATTATAGCTTGAATAATTAACTAATGTTTATCTTACATACCGTCTTTCTCCATCACTTGTTCTGTAGTAATCTCTGTAGAATCCTGTTTCGTGGAATCCTTCATAGCTCAAAGTTCCAGTGAAGTTTAAACTTAATTCATACTGTAGTCCTGGCTGAAGAGTGTCTTCCAACTGTACTATATAGAACTCCAAATATTCATCATACTCATGTCCTGTGATAGAAATCTCTGATCCAGATGATACATTAACCACTTGCACAGTTTCTTCGTCTATTGTTATGTCAACAATATGTAGAGTTACATTATTAGTTTCGTGTGTTACATTAACTACAATACTCTCAGCACCAAGAAAGGTGAAATTTCTATCTTCGAAAAAGGGTATCAAAGTGATGGTATAAAGATCAGGAACTACATAGCCAGAAAGACGAACATTAGGCCCATCTCGTAACTGGGGAGGGAATTGTCCTAAGCGTATAGGTGGAGGTATTCCTTGTACATGGTGTCCTATTCCAATTAACAATAATGGGATTAGAAAGATAGATTGAATTTTGGAAGTCCCCATGAAATCTTTCCTTCAAGTACCTAGAAGTAGATAAATTCATTAATAAACGATTTGTTTTATTTTTAATAATATTTATCAATCAATAGCAAAATCACACTACTTTCATTTGTTTGATTACTTAATTTGAAGCTTTAAACCCTTTCTTCAAAAGCCTGACTATACAAGATGTAAGCTTAACAGATTAACATAAGATTCAAACAAGATTATCTCCCACTAAAATTTTTACCCAATATCATAAATGTCTATTCTAATCATATAGCTACGTGAAAGCTCAAGAGTTTTTTTCACACTTTTTAGGAGTGCGGTTATGAAAGTTTAGAAATTACGATAGCTTAAGTAAAATTATCGATTACAGAAATAATAATTTTACGCCACTATTACAGGTACGCGCTAGTAGTTGCTTGATTGTGAAAATATGTCTTTCATTGCTATTTGAAAATGCTTGTGATGAATATTCAATCGTTAACGCTCTAGATTTTGATGCGTGCAGTATCGGGTTCGGTTCTCCATGGGGAGCATTCGATCGAAGAGGTGTAAGAGCTCTTTTCACGACAGCCATCCTGAGTGAGGTTTTTCTGTTTCTTTCTCATTTACATAAGGAAAATACGGGATGGTACCTAACATACAGGTCCCATGCCGCTTCCTCCTTTTCCTTCCTTCTTCCTTACCCGTTCCTCGGATTGTGTGCTCGCCGAGAGCGGTACTTCCACTACAATCTTTATAGAAGTTGTTGGTATGTACTTTAAATTATATGCCCGAAGCCAAATTCCCTCCATAAAAATTATTGTGCTAGTACCGCAGGATTCTAAAACATGTATTTCTAGATAGCACACATATTAGTTTCTCAGTGAATTCTTGACCCGACTTCGGTAGGTCACATATTATTGGAGTTCTAGTTCTTTAAATTTCATTTTTTTATGCTTTCGGCAGCCTATAGCTCCGAGTTGACGGACTTCTGCACGGTTGGTCTATACTTTTTGTTTATCTTGGTGTCAGGAATCGCATTCCCAAACGTTGTTAGTGTTGTTTTGAAACTTCCTGTAGATATGAAATTGTAAGATGCAGCAAAGTTTTCTCGATATTCTCTCATATTCACGGTGCAAGTCCTTATGTCTCATTATAGGAATTCATGCGCATAATAGAGTCAGCTGTTAGCTGAGAAGGGGTCACGGTGGCTCAGTGGTGCGTTCGTTGACTGGCTGTAGTCGGGAGTAGACGTTGATAGTTAAGCTCCAGGAACAGTGAAATTTTTTGCAAGCTTCGACATTTATTCGATATTCAGCTATTACTGACCAGAGTTTTACAAGTTTTGGTAATGTTTTGTGGCTTCAGTGTTAGCGGTATTATGCAAGAACTTCGCAAGAATAGTGTAAAATTTGGTTTAGACAAAACCACACGCACGATACGCCCTAGCCCGGCTGAATTACATGCATGCTTATGTGTGCATTTTTCCGACATATTTGAGTATATCGAAGTTTTACAGCTCCACAAAGAAGAGTACTGCGTGTTTGTCGAATTCAAAAATAGTGATAGTTACGCAACGTTTATGTCTAAGGTTCCAGACAAATTACCTTTTACCCATTTTTATCATTCTGTCGGTGATGTGTATATTATGGACACACAAGTTAATCTCACGAGAGTTAAAATTATGGACTTACCATTCGATTTTCCTAATGAAAAAGTGTCTCAGGTATTATGCAATTATGGTGAAGTTAGAAGTGTTGAGTATGAAGCCTGGAAAACTGTGTTCCATACAGGCCTTTATAATGCTAAGAGGATTTTTGATGACTTTAAAAACATATACCTTGCCACGCTTGTGGATCACTTGACTACCTTACTTTCATGTGTAAACAGCGACGACGTCCTGGTTGGTCCATGCGACTAGAAAAGAACACTCCTGTAATGAAAGATCTGAGTCAAGTTACAAAAACTACACGCCATGGACCCGGACGACCTGTGCCCTTGACGTCCTCTCTTAGTGTTACAAATTCCGACGCCAGGTCCCAACAAGTGTCAACAGCCCTACCTTCTTCAGAAACTGACTTCCCCAATTGACATCAATTGAATATTTTATTTCCACATTACCAGTTAAGCAGCCCTCAACTCCCACTGACTTCGATGACGGGGTGCCACGCTCTCCCGAGGCCCTCCCATGTACACCTCTCTTCATATGCGACAGTCGTACTTCATGATCCATGGACAGGCCTTCCTTCTGCTAAGCATGACATGACCAAGGATTTAGTGCTTCGTCGGTATGTTACACTGCCCGCTGACGTCTTTAGTGATAATATAAGCAGTTTTTCACCTATATTGTCAGTGAAACACGTGAAAAAACGTAAACCGAATAAACGATAAAGCGTGAGTGACCTCCAAACGCCTAACCTTATGGACTAGCAATTGTGGCAAGGTAAGACTTCACTGGTTTGTTTGCTTCGTCTCGTCATCACCAGCTGTATGCTGTTCTGGTGTTTTGCTTCCTGTTTCTATTACTTGCGTTATGTGTTAAAGCTATGTCAATTAGGATTATTTATCCTTGTGTATAGCCAAGATATTAACCTGTTTTGTTTGGTTTTGTGTTCATGGTTTTGTTCACAATTCAGTGCTTATTTTTCTTTTTTCTGTGTGGTCAACAATATGTATAGTATTTAGAATATTTATTTGGTGTATGTATTGTTCTGCGGACGAGATACATTTGCAGGTATGTGTCCTGGATATTTTTACGACCTTGTAAGGCACACACTCATCTTGTGGGTACGCTTCTTGTGTTTTGCCAAATGAACGCTGGGGTCAATCCTCGTTCGTATTTAGCTTTAAACATTAATTCTATTAATGCGTTTCATAGCGCTTCACGATACTGATATCTATTTTTTGCAGGAGGTAAACGATCCCGACCTATCCTTTGTGTTTAATTATACCGCCATTGTAAATATTGCACCCCCATTACTGGGTACTGCTTTACTTGTGAAACGAGACCTCCGCTCCACGCATATACATCTATCCACGTCTGGACGGGCCATTCGATGAGTTATTCACGGTATATTAGTTTGGCTGTCTATCTGCCCTCAGGGACATATCAGCGTATGGCTCGCGAACGGTTTCCTCACAAAGACGTTGTTGACAAGTTACCTATTACACGATATCCGATTTTGTTTCTTGGAGACATGAATTGTCACATGTTTCCTCAAGATACGAGAGGTGAATATCACCCATCTCCAGCTACTCATAGTTTTATTACACATTTTTGCTTAAAGGACATTTGGATTCATTTTCATAGAATCATACTTTTACTTTCAAATCAGAACAAGTGGCCTGACGCTTGGACAGATGCTATCTCCCGGCAAGCCTCCTAAGCAGACTATATGATATACAGCAATATGCGGCTTGCTTTCCAAACCATACAGGTATTAAGCTGGTGTTACGTTTCTGACACCACTTCCAAAACTGTACGGTCACAATTATTGGAAATAAAACAATCAACTTTTAATCATAGACCACGTGCGGTTTCATGCTAGTTCAACATGGTAGCAACGAGGACGGACGATCTATCCTAACATTTACATATGGTGGTGTCACTACATTAAATCTCAAACTCGAACTTTCTTTCAAGACATGGGGAAATTACATTGACAAAACTATCGCGAGATTCACGAATTCTTATACAGTATTCTATGTAAGCTTTGGAACCAAATAAGTAGCGTTTCCGATATAGCGGCTATCATGCGTGTTAAGCAGCAATTGAAACAGGTGCAACATACCCAATCTCTGAGCATTCACACCGACGACCGGACGACAGATATACTTGTTTCGGAACCTTCGTCTTTGTATCATTATGTTAAACGCCTCAATCGCCAACAACATCAGTTTATCACTCATGTGTCCACCTTCGATGGACAACAGCTCACTATTAAAGATGCCTTGTACTAACATTTTCAGGAATATTACACATCATTACCCGACGTCAATGCAATACCTCCACCATTCCTTACCAAGATACCACCATGCCTATTCAAACAAGACTGAATTTTTTACTTGCACTCATCACTCTTTTGGAAATACAGAAAACCCTCTCCCAAGTTATTCGAAATACATCTCCGGGAAAAGATGGGATCGGGTGCCGCTTTTACTTAAGTTTTTTATACACTGGTCGGCCCAATACTCTGTGAGTTTTTTTTTTAATTTTCTGTTGAAAGGTTAACCGGTCTATGAACATGCAAGCGTTATCATTGTATTACCCAAAAGCGGCAATCCGATAAGCGTGGAGGACTATCGCCCGATCACACTTCTCAACACAGATTACAAACTTTTTATTAAGCCTTTAGCCATTCGTATTAAGCAAGTTGTCCTTCAGTACATCTGTTAAGCTCAGACAACGTTACACCCCTCCCACGATATTCACTCCGCCCTTGCTACCATGCGCGACTTCTTGCTTATGTCCGATTTCAATCTTTTCGCTAGGAGTATTTGCATCCGATTTTCGAAAAACCTTTGACGCCCTAAACTACTCATATTTGTTTGAAGTCTTACAAGATAATCACTTCCCTCCTCAGATACTTACCGTTTTGCAACAGCTTTATCACAATGCTACTTTCCAGTTACAGCTTAATGGAAATTTTCTCTTCCGATTTAGGATTCATAAAGGTATCAGAGAAGGTTGTGCTCTCTCGGGAATATTATTTTGAGTTTTCACTAGATCCCGTACTTCATCATTTCCAGCATCCTCTTTCATTGGCTCTTCACATTTTCCATCAATTAACAGCCATTCCTATATGGATGGTTTAACCATTCTCTGTGCTACCAGTGCTCAACCTTTCTCAGCATTACGAAAAGTCGAAAGCTTTTCCGTAGCGAGTGATTTGCAACTTAACCTACACAGAACAACTCTTTAGATGGTCAATAACTTTCAGAACTTGCTTCCCAGGGACGCATTAGCCTCTCTGACTTGCACGACAGAATAAGTCATTTTAGGTGTCAAGTCCCATCCCGCACATCTGCCGTCCATATTTGTCAGCCATTACTCCAGGTACTGCGTATGATCTTAGCGATGTGCCGCTTATGTACTTTTACTCTAGCTCAACGCATGCAACATCTGAATATTTACATTAGTTCCAAACTCTGGTTTCTAGCGCGTCTTTTTCCACTGACCGAGAAATATGCTCCCAAATTTATTCATTATTTGGTTGATTCATATGGAAAGGCTAAATGTTCTGCGTGCAACGACGCGTTTTATATTTCTCGTCGGCAAGTGGTGGTTTAAATCTAAGTAGTGTGCGTCACAAATGTCGAGCTCTTTACGTATCACCGTCCTCCATCATCTGCAACATGTCTCCTCCCACACTGCGCAATGTTACTAATGCTGGGTAGATCGCCTTTCGCCAGGCAACAATCCTGCCCACGTTCGTTTCCCTGAATCGTGTCGAACGTATATCTTACAGTTTACCCTGGCCTGGTTGATAGTTCCGAGTGAAAATCCTTCCACGCCTTGGACTTCTAACTCTCTATATCACATTGTTGCAATCTGAATTGATAAATGTCAGGACAGAGAATCACATCACAATTGGCCTGCTATGCGGCCTGCTACCAGTCAAGCGCCGTATCTTACATCCCCAATGAGAGAAGCCTGGTATCGTTTAGCAAATAACTTGACTGTCACGAAAGCCAGACTGTTGCAGATTGGTAGGAGTACGTATGACATATGTGACTTTCGTCCGCAGCTGGACATTTTAGAACACCGATATACACGAAGCACGGCCACGCGCCCTGCATGGCAAACTCTGTGTCCCCGATATGTGTTCAGGGATATATTTCACCTTGATCTCATTTAATTAGGAAATGTCAGTGGTTTCCGCCTACTAAGCAACGAGCAGTTACCTGGCTCATCTGCTCGACTATTTTATTTATAGACAATTACCGACCCTTCTGTTACCGACATCTATATTTTTCATATTTCAACCGAGTTCGGGAAAAAGTTTACTCGCCTAGACGAGCAAAGATTGTTCGCTCGATTTCTCCAGGTGGCTCTCGATGTTTACTCTTAAACTGTAATGTTGTTCGTATTGTCTAGTATCCTTGCACATATAATTAAGATGTTTATATTAGTCTTTAGATTTAAGCCTATACATATAAATATTTCTCTATATATGATTCTCATGCAACTGTAGCACAAAATGTATTTTATATTGCTCTAAATAAATACAATTTTAAAAGTGGTAGATCGTTCACCTCTGGTGCATGGGGTCCCAGCAGCTCCAAGTGAACATTGTGGTGGACAAACACCGTGTGCGTGGGTTTCTTCGGAGTTCTCCCGTTACCTCCCACTTTATTCATTCACCATTTAATTCTTTTCTCATCATCACCGTCTTTTGTTAGCCTAGCCGCATAAAAGTAGAACGTAAAATTCAAATATTTCATTTCATTTCATTTTTTTAGCTCAGAAATCACGTTAACCTTTGCCAGTTGCAACTTTTACATCCTAAGATTTGGTACATTTACCCCATCTTGTGCGCAAAAGGCTAAATAGTTATAGACGACCTGACATACTGTCTTTTCTGTTGATTTTCTAAAGAGAAATCAAGTTGAGGACAAAAATATAAGCCTGGTATTTTTAGTAAACAAGTTAAGATCAAGATTTGCAAACAAACAGTTTTAACGTAATAGCCCCATATTTAATGGCAAGTTCGAAAATTATTTTTGACAATCTAGTATAATCATGTTAGAAGTTATTTCTTTTAAACCTGAAAACTTCCTTTTCCAAACCTCTATAAGCTGTATACCTACATACACTGGTCAAATGGTAGTAAATCCATATATGTATTCGTCGTTCGTTGAAGCCAAGTCAATGTATCCAAACGTTTTAAAAATGGACGGAAGTACTTTATTGAAAACAAATGTAGACAGTGACTGTTTCATTACTGTAAAATTGGATAGGCGAAATATCACCATACACCTCAAAATATTTAATTCTTTGGTTTTCAGATCTTAGTGTAATATAAGTATTTCTACAGCTGCGATATGAAGTTTTACATATAATGGTATAACGTTAAAATGTTGTTACTAGCTTTCTTTGTGTCTTAAGTATTTTTCTATAATGTGAGACATGTTTCGAATATTTTTACGAGAATGAAACTTAACTATATATACACACATGGAGATGATAATGTATCTAGGTCGTACACAGAAATTCATTTTGAAAATGGTCTAAAACTTGAGGAGAAATTCAAAATGAGGATAAAATTTGTAAAATCATCTCTAAAGTGTCTTAAATATTTACAAAGAAATCGAATTTTAGGAATAGAATGTCCAGAGCTCCAGAATCCACTTCCTGTTTACGTCGTTGGGTGTAACATCCTAACATCTATGTATAAAGTTACTTGACTGAAGCTACAATCAGACTATAAAAGTAGAAATATTCCTTTCTTCTTTCCAACTAATTTTATTTTTCTATCTTTTTCCAGTTTAAAGTAACTATCTTGAGTTTTGCACCATTCTTAATAACCCTGCAATTAATCTCATATAAGATATTCAGAACATTACGAACATAAATACGTTTGGATATCAGTTGAGATGTTTTCAGTTTAACGTCCCGTTCTGCACCGAAGCTATATGAAACGTCGACCTACTGATTAACGTGGAATTCGATCCACATGAGCTACCGCCGGGAATCGATCCTTCTTTTCCCACGACAAAGGCGGTACATTAACCGCAACTATTATGCACTCAGACTTATCAAACTCACATGCTACTTAACAAATTTACATGAAAACCGGGATACGGACAAAATCTCGCGGCCAAAACATCGCCTTTCAAAATCTCGCCGGCCAAAACCTCGCCGCCTAAAACCTCGCGGGACCAAAACTCGACAGGCCAAAACCTCGCGCTGCCCAAAACCTCGCGGGACAAAATCTCTCCTGGCCAAAACCTCGCCGTCCATAATCTCGCCACCCAAAACATTGCGTGGCCAAAACCTCGCCGCCAAAACCTCGTGGGTCCTGAGATCAAGCCTACGCTCAAGAATTATCCAAACTTCAACACTCTCTTACGAGGAGCGTTTTGCAACATACCTTCTTATGGTACAAGGAGAAGATTTGTACCAAAACGTAAAGATTTTATGCTTAGTAGTTTTTTAGATCTGGAGAACGGCAAAATTCATTCCAGACCTTCCATTCCATTCCTCCTTAGGGCATGCATTTCACAAAATATTGTCTTATCTGGAGCTTGTGCCCATGTGGAGCAAGAAGATTTATACAAAATGTCAAGTTTCAAAACCTAATAAGTTTTGTAAATCTGGCGATAGAACGTTCTACATTGAAGAAATCGTCGTGAAGAGGTTTTATCCTGACGACATTTCTTCGCAGGCGACACTACGTCTTGATTAATTTAGACCAGGCGAGATTCTGTATCGCAAGATCATTACAACGAGGTTTTGGTCAGGCGAGATTTTGGGTATGGCGATATTTTCGGGCGCGAGGTTTTGGCAAGGCGAGGTTTTGGCCCGGCGAGATTTTGGCCCGCGAGGTTTTGGGTGGCGAGGTTTTGGCTCCGCGAGATTTTGGCCCGCGACGTTTTGAGCTGCGAGGTTTTGGCCAGGCGAGATTTTGTCCCGCGAGGTTTTGGGCGGCGAGGTTTTGGCCAGGCGAGGTTTCGGCCTGGCAAGATTTTGGGCCGCGAGGTATGGGAGGCGAGGTTTGGCCAGGCGAGGTTTTGGTCCGCAAGGTTGTTGCCGCGAGGTTCTGGTCGTGAGGTTTTGTACCCAAACCATCAAAACCTTGTAGCATATTTTAAGATTAATATTCTTTTGGAAAGAAAAAAGTAAATAAAAAATAAAAAAATAATACTAGCACCATTTCGAAAGTGTGGTAGGAGGAGGAACTAGTATCGTCTGAAGTTAGTTAACGGATGCCCTTATGGCCATTGGAAAATTGAATGAGGCGTAGAGCACATGCTCTTGTTAAGAGTCGAAATGGTGCAATCATAATAGCAAGCAAGGACTTTGTCTTTAGAATTATTAAGTTGGTGAATTCTACAATTCAAGACATATTTAGATAAGTTTATATAGTTTTCCCTGAAAGGTGCCTAGTGACGTTAATTGAAGTTGAATGGACTTGTTAATTGGAATGTTATCAAGGCACTATTTGGTGTTAATTAATAAGAGTATTTTGGAATTTCTTTTCCTGTTTTAACTGACAATGTGATATGCCTAGTAACAGTGAAGATTTTACTTAAATATCAAAGGTATAATATTTATGAACATTTAATGCTATGGAATTAACCGGAAAATGGGAATGGCAAAGTGCGATCTGAAGGAACATTTAAAACTAGTTGCCATTATACATCGAATAATTATGTCCTCAATTATGGTGTAAGTGATACAGCAATTCTCTGTATTCAAGCAAATTTTGTACAATAACTATTAAAACATCCAGTGTACTAGTGGAGTTTTCTTGTAATTATATTAAAATTTCGATAATCTGAATTCTCTCCACAAGTTTCATAATAGTCTAGTGCTCACGTAAATTCCTTTATAAAGATTTCTTCTAATAATTTGTGTGGGTCCTATAATCCTGCACCACGGCGTCTTGTTAATAAAAAAAAGTCTTAAAAGACAGACGTCGGCGCAAATTTCCAATCGCTTATTATAAATGGAATTTAATTGTGAGTACTAAAACTGTGCTTAGTGGAAGAATTGCGACTAGTTTTCTTAGATAAAAAAAGAATAAAAAAGAACAAAAAAATAAAAAAAAAGAAGAATAAGAAATTACTAGGCATAGAACTTTCAGTCCGAGTTTGCTACACCTTGGAAGAGAAGTTAATGTTGGCGATTAGCTTGTTTTACTTTGGTTTTTGGAGTGGGGAGAAGAGGAGAGTAGTTACGGCAGTGTTCGGTCTGTGTATGGAAGTGATTTCCTGTTGTTTTCGAGTGTAAGAAAAGAAGAATGATAATTATACAGTTTCTGGTCAGTGATTTTAGTTGAGTGATTATGGCCTCAATTGAAAATTATGTGGAACGTGTTCCACAATTAGTGTTAAATCATTTTTCGAACGGAGACACAGGAGTTTTCAATCGTTATGAGAATACAAGTAATAGAAGGTCAGTCGACAGCTGTTCTGATAGGCAAGGACATGAGCCGGATTATGAGGTAGGTGATCCATTTGTTATGCCTAGGAGCGCTCTCTGCTTCAACGAACATAGCTTGTTATCGTTGAGACAACTCGAAACACAAATGAATGGTTGCGAAAGGTCAGTTACTCCTGACATTGATCTAAACAGACTTGATTTAAATGAATGTGAAAATCAGATGTTTAACACTTTACATTTTAATAGACATTCAACTGAATACTTTGACGAATATAAAGAATTACCGCATAGTGAAGAACTTCACGGTATTGAGAATATAAAGACTCGAAGAATAAATGAACAATATTCTTCTAAAAATCAAAATGTGGGTAATACATTTAGACCTTTTAGCACTAATTTGGAGAAAATTACTATAGGTGTTGCTAATAATTCCTTTTGCAATTTAAGCAAAGAAATCAATTCTTGTGACGGAAATGATGATTTGTTGTTGTTTAAATTTTTATTGAAAGTAGAGAGTTTGAATAAGGGTAATGTTTTTTCCGTATGAATCAATAGTAATGGTTGCGTTGAATAAAAGTAAGGGCATTTTGCGTACCAAGATCCTAGAATATATGAGACAATGTGATAATTCGTTGATGCTTGCTCACAAATTGTTTAAAATTTTAAGTTCTTCCTTAGGAAGAAGAGTTGCATCACGCAATGACGTTGAAACGATACAATCCGTAGGTCAAGATCCAATTCACTTTGCAGAAAATGTAAAAGATAGCTATATAATACTGTATGGTTATTTGAATGAGGTTCATGTGAAATAAATTATATCGAGTGGTGCAGATCCACGCCTTGTGAGAGATATTTACGGGGTTCGAGTTCCAGAAACTTTACAGGAACTTGAAAGGGAATTATTTTCTTATGTTACTCATTTAAAGAATGTAAATATTTATAAAGGAATTAACAAATTCTCTGAAAGTGCGGAAAATATTAAAAGGAAAGGATTGAAAAAGACTGTCTCATGTTTGGAATGTAAAGGGTCTCATTATGCTAGCAAGTGTAATCAAAAAGGGCCTTAAATTTGTCTAGAAAGTTGCATAGTTTACAGATAGTAGAAAAGAGGAATGGAAGGTTGGAGGTAGAAGCAGAGGTAACAGCAGATATAGGCAGGAATAGGAAAAAATAGTGAGGATAATGATTAAAAATGTAAACTGTGGAAGACGCCTTGAGTGTTGGAATTAATAGCAGTAATCAATTTACTAAGGAAGGCAGTGTTGCAACTTTCGTAGAGGCATTTGTGTTGGGTAAAACATTAAGAGGGTGTGTAGACACTTGGTCAACTATCAGCCTGATAAATGCTAGAGAATGGAATAACAGAATAAATAATAAGTTCCAAGTGGCTGAAGTTGTATTTATTGACAAGGGTGTTGATAATAAAAGTGTCACATTGAAGGAATCAGTCACTCTGCCCCTAAAGTTGTTGAATAAGGTATATAGAATAAAATTTTATTTAGAGGAAGATCTAAATCCAATGTTCATATTAAGGGTTAATGAGTTAAAAGATATGAAGGTTACAATTAATTTTGGAAGTAATAGGTTAGTATTAGGTTTGGAAGAAAACAAGACAATTCGTTTGTATGATCGATTGTGTCATGTGCACAAAGTTTTTCGAAAAGAAGAAAAGTTAATGAGTTTTCAAAATGTTGATTGTTTTCATAATAAATTGTTAGTGCCATCCGAAGAAAGGGGAATAAAAATGTAGAAGAAAAGTACCATTTGAAAATTATAAATAAAGAAAAAAGAAGGCATCAAGTGAAGCAAAGGTTACCAATGGTTGAGGGAGAAGATTCACTTGAAGGTTAGTCCATGTAAACGAAACTAACCATTTGACCACTAATTCTATTTTACATACAAGTGCGGAAGCTATACTTAAGGGTAGCGACTCGCCAAAAAATAGGCAAAAGTTAGTTGACCCCGAGGTATTAGAGTTAGATAGTGGGTTACAACATTATGTAGACGGGTTAGTGAGTCAATTTTAAAAAATTATTTGAAGAACATGTAGGAGAGGTGCCTAATTATTGTCGCCAGATCACATTAAATGATGACTTGCCGGTAAGAGAAAAAGCTTATCCAATAAGCAGAATCGCACAAAAAGAAATGGATAAAATATTAGATAATTTATTGGAACAAAATATTATTCGAGAAAGTGATAGTGCATATGCCTCTCCGTGTTTCTTAGTGGGGAATAAAGATAGTAGTAAGAGATTAATTGTAAACTATCAAAAATTAATAAAAAAATATTAAATTCTCAGTATACCCCCAGAATGGAAGATATAATGGGTGAGTTATCCAATAGTATTTTTTTCTAAATTACATATTCATCATGCATATCACGTGATTAGGTTACACGAGGACTCAGTTAAATATACCGCATTTCTTACTCGTCGGGGATTATACGAATATAGATACGTTCCTTTCGGTATAGCAAGTGGATCTTTGACTTTAAGTAAATTAATTACTAAATTGTTGCATCATCTTAAGGATAAAGGCGTAACCTGGTATGCGGATAATTTATTAATTCACACTGCAGACATTTAAAGTTATAAAATGCTCCTTAGTGAAGTTTTTTTCGATTTTGAAGAAAATAACTACATTATCCTTCATAAATGCGCCTTTTTTCAATGTAAGATTTCTTATTTGGGGCATATAATAGAAGATGGCCATATTTACATGGATCCATCGAGAATAGAAGTCATCAAAATATTACCCTCTCCGAGGAATAGGAAAGCATTAATAAGCTTATGTTCATTTCTTCAGTATTTTGCCAAGTTTATTCCCAATTTTCAAGATCTTATGGACCCTTTGAATAAGCTGAGAAGTCCTAAGGTAGAATTTAAGTGGGGGGATGAGCAGAAAGCGGTCTTGAGTAATATTAAAATGATGTTTGAGAGTGACGTAATGCTTAAATTACCACATCTCAATAAGAAATTTTACCTTTCAAGTGATGCTGCGCTAATTTCATTAGGCGGGATGATTTCACAGTTGAATGAAAAGAGGGAAGAAGTTCCTGTAGGATTTTATAGCCGACGTTTGAGGAAACATGACGTAAATAAACCCATATTCCTGCTTGAATTAATGGTTGTAGTGGAAACTAGGGAACGATTTAAAACCTTTCTCTCTAATGCTCCTTTTGAATTAAAAGTCGATAATATGGGGTTAAGTTATGCGTTGCGAAATTTGAAAAGATTGAAGCTTTGAGAATATATATAAATAATAAACAACATCTGTGGGACAAATTTATAAATGGAATTGAGTTTTCACTAAACTCTTCTGTTCACTCCGAACATGGGTTTACACCTATGGAGTTAGTCTATAACTTTAATGTTAATGATCCTCTAGATATTTGTTAGAGAATAGATGAAACTGATATTAAGAGTAAAAGAACATATATATGGATAACAGCTTTGAAACATATGGAAGGCGCATGGTTGAAAAGGAAAAAGAAATATGATAGAAACTAATTGAACCTCTGATTGGAAAAAGGGAATAAGTACAATTTTTTGCGATTTTAACCTGAGATAGCAGATGTGTTCCTTTAAGGTAGTTACATCGTTGAGTAGAAAATAGGAATGTTTGGGCAACTCTATATGACCAATGTAGAAGACAAAATACTACGTACACAGTAATAACTAGGTTTCTTATTCCCTTCTTCCAGTAACTACAGGGCACCACCACAACTGTGAGACTGTGTGTAAGTAGACAACCACCGGAGCCCTGTGCTGTCGTTACGATACTTCGCCTTCTTTTCGCATTGCATAATCTATAGAGAACTTTTTGCCCCAATCAGTTACAGATTTACATGTTTTCAGTGATACAAGTGGTGGCCAAAACTGCAATCGTTCAATGACATGAATGCTTTTCAGCCTGATTGTGTCATAACGGTTCAGAACTATACAGCAATATTTGCCTGTCAGAGGTCATAGTTTTTACCATGTGACCGAAATTTTGCTGTAATCAAACCAGAACTCAAACGACACAATCGTATTTATTTACCAGCACAGTATAACCACATGATTGCGAATGCAAGAAATACTAATTCTCCATTTCAGGTTTACGAAGTTGTCAATGAAGAAATCTTAGATTTTAAACATGGATGGCAACCGTTTTACAAGAAATCTTCAGGTAGCATTGTGGACAAAACAGTAAAATTCCAAGTAAATAGAGACACTGTTTACAAAGCAGAATCTCCAGGTTATGTGCAAGATCATAAGTTTATCAATGGACTAAGAACAGATATTTTTCGATTACTCAAAAGTAATGTCACAAACGTTCCACTGCCAACGTCAAAGGCATACGATTGGCAAGTCTCTATCAATCAGAAAAAGATCAACGATTCTTCACAAATCATCAAATACATACCTGATCAATAGAAACAGTTTTATAGGATGATTTGTTCATGGAAAACCACTGACCAAGAAACTGTAGAAGACGAAGATGCACACGGATAGGACCCAATGTAAAGCCATTCTATTGTGACAACGTATTTTGCTACGTATTTTGTTCAGCTGTCTATTGCATTACTTTTCTTGCTGTACGAATGTGTTGTACAAAAAAAATGAACGGTGACAATAAAAGTGTTAGAAGCCTAACATTCGTGATAGTTCGGATACATATATCCAAGATTAACATACAACATTGTATTCAGCATGTACATTTTCATAGCTTTCTATCATAAACTGCACATTACATACCCTACATACAATTACAATTGCGTCCAACTCTAATTGATTGGAAAAAGGGAATATTTTTTCCGTTTTTAAGCTTATCTAACCAATTGCAGTGCTGCAATACAAGATTCTTCTTCTTGTCTTAGTGTTTGTTAGTTCTTTTGCTACAAGTAATCAATTATACATTTTTTTCAACAAATAGAAACAACGCTTCGGGAAGGTTTTTTAGCGTTTTTGAAAACTTAGGTCTGATGCACTTATTCCCTTTTTCCAATCAGTGATTCAATTATCAAGTAGGTGATAGAGTTTTGATTAAGTCACAGATTCAGTTATCTTTATCAGGCAAGATAAATAAGAGCTTATCAAACTTAAGGTTTGGTCCTTTTCGGATAATCCGTATTTTAACAGTTAATACTATTTTGGTAGAAAATCTTGACGATCCTAAGGATATTAGAAAAACACATGTGAGCTTAACAAAACCATAATAAAAAGAGAAATATTACTTAAAATATTTTTCATGTAAATTACAGGCCTGTAATTATAATGAATGAAGAATGCTAAAAGAAAAAAAGAAAAAATAATTAAATAAAATAAAATCTGATGAGAAATTCAAATTTTTTCCCACAGGGTGGGATCTTGTTTGGTGTGGTAGGAGAAGGAACTAGTATTCTCTGAAGTTAGTTAACGGAGGCCCTTATGGCCATTGGGAAATTGAATGAGGCGTAGAGCACATGCTCTTTTTAAGAGTCAAAATGGTGCAATCGTTATAGCAAGCAAGGACTTTGTCTTCAGAATTATTAAGTTGGTGAATTCTACAATTCAAGACATATTTAGATAAGTTTATATAGTTTTTCCTGAAAGGTGCCTAGTGACGTTAATTGAAGTTGAATGGGCGTGTTAATTGGAATGTTATGAAGGCACTATTTGGTGTTAATTAATAAGTGTATTTTGGAATTTCTTTTCCTGTTTTAACTGATAATGTGATATGCCTAGTAACAGTGAAGATTTTACTTAAATATGAAAGGTATAATCTTTATGAACATTTAATGCTATGGAATTAACCGGAAAATGGGAATGGCAAAGTGCGATCTGAAGGAACATTTAAAACTAGTTGCCATTATACATCGAATAATTATGTCTTCAATTATTGTGTAAGTGATACAGCAATTCTCTGCATTCAAGCAAATTTTGTACAATAACTATTAAAACGTCCAGTGTACTAGTGGAGTTTTCTTGTAATTATATTAAAATTTCGATAATCTGAATTCTCTCCACAAATTTCATAATAGTCTAGTGCTCATGTAAATTCCTTTATAAAGATTTTTTCTAATAATTTGTGTGGGTATGTATATACAAGATTTATAGTCTCATTTTTTAAATTTCATCTAGAATTTATCCGAATCCTTCTTCGTTATAACTGACCCACAAAGGGTGTGATATAACAATATTTTAACCCTATTTATTATTGTGTAATGAATCTTTAATATCAGCACGTTTACGACCAGGAAAATACGAAAAAAAATTAAATTTAATTTTATTTAAAAATTGGAAAACGGTGAAAGCATTATTTGGTAAACACAGTTTATTCTTGAATACCAGTTTATTCTTGCTAGAAAGTGCAGTTGCGCAAACAGGTAGTATATAAACTAAGAGAATGTGGGTCAAGAGGCTGAACTTCTGATGTTCAATCCGTACGTGTGCATACTGTGCGACAGAGCTCTGATCTTCAACATTATACTAGTAGAACTGTACTTATTTTACTAACCATCCACGGCGAGAGTCTTCTAAGAGAAATGCGTCAATTTTAACTTATTGCACTCCTATGCTTATTGCACAATGCACTTCGTCTAGTGTGCTACGGAAACTACTTTGATTTGAGAAGTCCTGAATTCATTTCTGAAATTTAGGCACTCTGCTTACGCAGTTTGGGCCAACAAGGTAATGAAAAGATAGTAGAGTTTCACTATAGATGAAAGAGTAGGAAATTTCGCCTAAATGAAGTATCTGCAATCCCTCGAGTAGCCTGTGAAGAGACTTTTACAATGAAATCATCTAAGAAGACAACCGACATAAACTTTGCCTAAGATATAATGATTTATTGCGCGAAGTATATAAGTTCCTTTTTACATGTGGTACAAAATGCTGGGACCTGTTCTGGTGGCCTATGTAAGTAATCTTTGCAATGTAGTTTCTGAATTCAAAAACGATACACCCTGAAAGAGGTTTCTACCATAAGTGTCCTATGGAGTATCTAGCTATATTTTGTTTCATCTTGATTAATATAATTATCTGTGCTTTAAATAAAACGTGGCAACTATTTCATAGCTTTAGCATTAATGTGTCTCATTTCTCTTTGTAAGGATCTAGAAATTCTCCATTTGAAATATAATCCTCTGTTGACATTCACCAAACCTCTATAGGAAATATAATCATCTATAGAACATTAACCAAACACAGTTATTCAAGTAATATAAATAAACATTCATTATCATAAAAATTAAATCGTGTTTCGAATATTTCTTAAGACAATTACCTAAAGATTGAAGAAAAGCATGAATCGAGTAGTAATAAGTAATTACAAACGAACTCAGTAATCTGAAAATAATGTTTCCTTTAAGTATTTGTTGTCGGTGACCAAGAGCCTTGTCACTTTGAAACGAAGGTTTATATGCATATTACTTCAGCATTGCTGATTGCCTACACTGCCAAAGTAAAATATTTTACCCTGGTCCCTTGCAACTACTACTACTACCAAATTAAAATAGAAATGTCAATTCAAAAATATTGTATAATGAATTCCTTGTCTTTAAATTAATGATAAATGCTCTTCATTAACAATCGTTTTATTAATTTATATTTTTAGTACTATGAATAAAGTAAATCGAAAATAATACGTGTGATCAAAGTTTTGTATTATCAGTATTTATGCCTATTACAGAAGTATATTCCAATTACTACAGGATTACGAAATTAATATTATATGTGCAAATGAACAATAGAAGAAGAAAAAGGAAAATACATAAACAAGAAAACATCAGCATATTTAATGAAAAAATGATAAATGTGTAAAAAGACAGTAAGATATGAATAAGATACCAGAAAGAGAAACTAAACAAATTGCTAAATCAAATGCGACCAAAAGCATAGAAAATATATTAGAAGTCTAATGTTTTTGTGAACACAGGTACTTCTAAAGTAGTTTCATGAAACAATCTTCTAATAGAGGGCAAAACAGAGTCTATAAACTAATTAATCAAAAATTATTATTAATAGATACAACATTGTTACTAAGCAAAATTCAAAATAGTAACATTAGAATGGTAGTGGAAATATAAATAACTTACATTGTTACATTAGCATTAAATTGCCTGATATAATAAACATGGCATAAAATTGCAAATTTCATAATTAAATACTTATGAATTGAAATATCTATACAATAGATCATCTAAACGTGGTAAAATTGTTATAATTGATTTTATGTTGGCAGTGAGTGGCATAGAAAAATCAATTTCAATGTTATTTTGTGTCAAATTGTTAAAAAATCTACACATACTTATCAAAGGTGCATCTAAATATAGAATTGTATCTGATTTTTTACAAATAAATGACACTCTTTCTCCTCAAACAATTATATGTAATATTAAAATTTAAGAAAAGTAAACACAAAGGTTATCAATAATTCCATTTACTAACGTAAAAAGAAATATATACTTTCGCCTAGCAGATAATGTTCCAATACCAAATAACCTTAGAAAAGTTGCATACTATATATTATTTTCATAAGGGTTGTTCTATATGTTTTCTCATATAAGTATCTCAGAAAAATATTATGCATCAGTTCTGTTTTTGGAATGTATTGCTTATAATACGGTGTCCAAACTATACTTGCATAATCAAGTTTACTTAAACCACAAGTATGTATTTACGATGATACCCAAATCATTTACTTCCTGAACTCTATTAAGAATAGAATTAGTAAAACATAATTATAAAAATAGGGTTTCTGTTTTCAGAAAATATTATTATATTACATTTATTTACATTAAAATGTAACTTACCATTATAAATTACTGTATATTAGAAAGTAACACTCTATAAATCGCAGTTATTTAGATCTTTCTGTTTTAAAACATCATCAACTTCTCTTATTTCTCTCATAACTTCATATCATCCACATATAATAAACAGTTTAGATGTTCAAGTCTGGATGGTAAATCGTTAACAAACAACAAAAGAAAAAGAGTTCCAAGGGTTCCTTGCGGTATACCCGAATTAATATCTATCAATGGAGAATTATGGTTATTATGCACTACATATTATTTTCGATCAATTACATAAGAAGAAATTAATAATGATAGTTGCTTGAAAAGACGTAATTAGATAATTTTCCCCGTAATACAGCATAATTTAGCTTATCAAAGGCTTTCGCAAAATTTGTATACATTACATCCACAGAAGAACCATTATCAAGGGAATATGCAATAGACTATATAAATATAACTAGATTAGTAACGCTCGATCTCCGTGGACAAATTCCATGTTGAAACTTGGAGAAGTAAGATTTGATATGATGAAATATTCTATTATAGAAAATATTCTCGAATATTTTAGCTATCTTGGAAATTAGAGATATTGACCTATAATTTTCAATAATCATAGCATTTCCTTTCTTAAGTATTGGACGAACTTTAATAATCTTCAAGATTTCTGGAAATATTGAAGCTTTTAGTATCAGATAATAAATGTAATTAAATGGTTTTAATTAAATTTAATTGGTCACGAAACGCAAGACATTTCTTGTTTCGTTTTGTGGGCAACACGATTTTATATAATATTAGACTATAATCTATACATTTATATAATTTATATATATTAATAACTCTCTTCTAAAATATTAGGCGTGAAAATCCTTTAAGCCTCACACAGTAACAATTACAAAAGTTAAAGCGCTAATACTTTTGATTGCATTCGATTTCGAATTTCAGTAAGAGTGTGATTTATTACGCTAAATCGTATAGAAATTCATTCTGCGAAAGAGACTGCCTGAAACCTCTTTTCACACTCTGCTGAAGAAATTGGTAATATTTTAACAGATAACGTATTTGTAATGTTGGAAAAAGATTTTTTTTAAGGGCCCGGGAAATGGAAAAGTACTTGATGAGAGTAGGGAAACCCCTCAATTCTCCCCTGGCATCCAACCCTGGTGACAGATATGTCCTTGTCCCTGATAATAAAGAAATAATTCATGTTATTTCGTTCTGTGTTCTTCCTTTGTTACTCTTATTTTTCAATTTGCGACATAAAGGTCTATTTATGATTAAGTTGAAAACCGCAACTCTATTGGTTTATATATTTATCTTTAGTGTTATAAACGTATCATTAGAGGTTCAATCGGTGCTAGAGGAGCGTAGTCTTTTCAATCATTTTGATGTATGGTAAAACCGCGCTTTTATAGCGTTTCATGTTACGATTTATTGTTTTAAGACAGAACGGCCTATCTCTTGTTATGCTTGTAATTATACAAAAATATTTGAAAATCATCTTAAAATTATGTGAAGCTGAAGTTCACGTAAGACGAAAGTAATAGGTGAGAAAAAAATTGATGCTGATGCGATATTAATTTAATCCAATAAATTACACCTTTGTCTCTCTTGTATAAACTGATTACAAGATATTAGGAAATTGTAGCGAATAACGATCTTGCTGCGTTAATATCCTTACTGTTGGCAAGCAAGCAAACACGCCATATGGGGTTGAAGCCACCATTCGGTTCGAAATGATTGAATCCAAACGAAATATTAAATGATACCTCCTTGGATCGAAGGCGAGCCCATCCAAATACCAAATATGGGACAGCCCATGTTGTGGATCCATAACACATCTTAAAATTTTATGGGAGAGTGGAGGTGATGATCAATCAGTGGACATTGATGCCTTCTGCTGTGTGTTGACTCTATTATCCAGAAATATTGCTGACTTCATTAATCTTGGTTACTTGAAGATTGTTGACGATATTTGACCATATGTTCTTGGTGGTTGTCGTCTGAAGTTCGGTTACATCTAGCATGTGGTGTTGGGGGCAGGTGTAAAACCCATTGCAATATTTGTGTAATCACAAGTTAATTCGTTGGTTAACTAAAAAACATTAAATGAAAACTGTTGATTATCAAAGTGGGTGTAGCGTATAGTGAGCAGAAGGCTAGGGAAAGAAATCTAATATTTATAAATTTCGGTGGGATGGTCGCTTCCAAATCTGTAAGTAATGCTTTCCTTAGGCAGCTTTAAATTTGTATATCATTATGCTCTTCTAAGTGACCAGTACTGTAGAATGTAGAAAAAAATGTATGAACAATAATTAATTTCTTTATGTTCAATTTTTTTTTTTTTTTTTTTTTTTTTTTTTTTTTTTTTTTGCTCTTACTCTTTAACTACACTATGCAACCGTTCATACTGATACACAGTAAAACGAATTATGTTATCATTTCAGACAAGATATGTATATATATCATACAAACGGCTTTGGTAAAATTCATTTCGGAGAATCTTCACGATTCTATAAAATTGGGCACTGTAACAAGAAGCCTTCTCTATTTTAAAAATATTTTTAGACTCCCAAACTATGTTATGCATAAGTATCGGAAGTCTTATAGAACGGCATGTTCATCCACCTGTTGACAGGTATTATAGCAAAAACGATAATTATGGTTTCTTAAAATCAATTCATAACATCAAGAATAGGTTGCATCTCTTCCATTAATCCTCTATCCAAATTTTAAGTAGTATAAACAAATAAGTTCTGAATTTAACGACCTAGAGTATAAAAACGATTATAGATAGCGGTAAATTGCAGTTTGGAGAAAAATCAATTTAGTGTCTCAAGAGAGCATTCCATCTTCACCTGTATTATTCAACTGAAACCGAAATTGGTTGAAACTTACTAGTACTTTTGGTTTTTAGTATTGATCTTCAAAAAGGAAATAGGATCAGAAATATCGAGAAGTAGTTTCTGGAAATCGATTTATTGTTCCAATAATGGATCCCAGCTTTGCTCCTAACCCTCTATCCAAACCAGAAGAAGTATGTAGCAACCTTTCCGATTTCAAAGTCAATCATCACAGAACAAAAACAGTAATAAATAGCAAAAAAAAAAGTTGTCTTTGAAATCAATTTAACTACTTAAGAAAATATTATATCTTCTCCCGTAACTCCATATTGAGACCCGGAATGTAAGACATCTCCTAGTTCTTCCAGTTTAAATATCGATCTCCATACGATAAGATGTATGGAGAGTAAAATCAATCAGATAAAAATCGATTATTTTTATTGGATTTAGGCACCACAGAATAAGTTCCATCTGCTCCATTAACATCTCTTCAAATCATAAATGGTGGAATCAAAAAATTCCGGTTTCAATGCTGATCACCATTGAACGGAAATGCTAATAGATAGCGACAAATGTTTTTTGGAATCAAATCAGTGTCTTCAGAAAAGATTTTTTCTTCTTCCGTAGCTCTATTCCGAGACGGGAAGTGATAGAAATTTATTAGTAGGCTTTCCAGTTTAAATAACAACATCAATAAAGTAGAAACGGTAAGAGATTTCAACAAGTAGTTATCCGGAATCAATTTAGCGTCCAAGGAGAAAACTTTATCCCTGTATATCAACCAGAAGTGGTGGGAACTGTTATTTCAGCTCTGGACACTGATCACAATAGCACAAAACGATAATTGACAGAAAAGACCAGTTTCGTAATATGTAGTTTATGCCGTAAGAGCAGGTTCCATTTCCGAGTTCTTCCGGTTTCAATATTGATCACCATACATAGAGCAAAATGATAAAATACAATCAATAATAACTTTCTGATATTGACACAGTGTTTAAAGAATACAATTTATATCCAACCTTATACCTATATTCAAACCGGAAGTGGTGGAAATCTACGATTTCAGGTTTCAAGGTTGTTCATTATAATTTAAAATGGACAGAATATACTAAGAAGCAGGCTTCATCTTCGACTATACTCCTTTATTGCAACCGGATATGGTACAAACAAGATATTATTTTCAGATTTGATATTGATTCTCATAAAGAGAAAACAGTAATAGAATGTGACAAACGATTTTATATTCATTCATTGTTCAAAGATTAGATTTTCGTTTTAGCTTTATTCTTCTGCTAAAACCAGAAATGAGTAAGGAATTGTAGAAGATTTTCGGTTTCCATATTAATTTCTAGCTAGGTATACAGTGTGTATAGCAGATAACGAGAATTTGGTTTTCATATGAATTCAGCGTCAGATGAAGTCATTCCATATCTCACATTATCCCTCTATTAATGCTTAACTCGTTCGCTGCCACTTGACGCCATATGTCGTCATTCATACGTATTTCTGTGTGCTTCTGACACCATTTGGCGTCCAGCGGTAGTTCTTATTCTAGACATTCTCTGTAAAATGGCACGCAGGTATTAGAGGTCTGCACGGGCTGGTCCCATTCCGCGGGCCTGCAAAGCATATATCCGTTCTGGTCCCGGCCGGGCTCGGGCAGTAAAGTTTTAAATACGCAACCATGTTTCTCGGGCCTAACTTTGTAAATATATTGTACAAAGATATTCATTGGACCGTTCTTTTCTGGTTAACTTTTAAAACACAACTGCAAAATTAAACTTGTAATTGCTGTAAATAAAAATAAAATTTTGCGTTAATGATTACGTTTCTGTAATTCGGGCTTCTTTCGGGCTCATTTGATTATCACACGAACTCATGCCGGGCTCGAGCCTAAATGTTAAAACATATTTCGGACTCGGGTTGGGCCTTACACTATAAATTCACGGGCCGGGCCGCCGCCGGACTAAAACTTCCGGCCTGTGCAGACCTCTAGGAGGTATAGAGCTTTTATACTCTGGTGGCACAAAGTTTTTTGTTGTCATTTTCTGTAGTGTGCTTGGTTTTCTCTAGATGTAGCTACTTTGTTGCAAAACGCTAAATGTTGTAAAAGTGTAGGTTGCACATTGGGTTGGGATAATGAAACCAAGGTGGCACCAAAAGAGTTAAGCTATAGAACTTCCATTTTCTGTTTCAACGTTACATTCGCTTAGCTTGGAAACCAAAAATACTTTCACAAATATGAAACTAAATGTTTATTTTGCTTAACCCTTTATAAAACAAACTGCTATGATTTTTAAACTAAACCAAATATACTTTATTACCTTTTTATCCATATATAAAAAATTATTTTCATCTTTCAGAGAACTGTTCGTTGATTTGCTATGTCTATTTATAAAAAGCTTTTATGCAAGTAATGCAAAGAAACTGATTTATTAAAATTAGGTTTTAGCAATGAGTTTGTATATCCAATTTCATTATGTAAACTAAATAAATTGTATTTAATTTAGTTTTCAAACATTCTGTTGTTCTCCCGTTTCCCTCCAATTTCTTCATTCCCCATTCCGTTCATGAACATAATCTCCTTTATCCTTCAAGGAGAGTCGTAAAACTAAAAGACCTCAGTTTATTTGTTCATCATCATGAAGCAATTGGAGAGCTACTTAAATTAAGAAGTAGGAAGCTCAAGTCCAGAAAGTTAGAAATAATGTCATAGTCCTTCGATTGTAGCGCTAATGAGTTGAGTACTTCTTTCTATCTGTTAACTAATTTCAACAATATTTCTAACTCATAGAACTACAAACAAAACTAAAGAATGAGTCTGAGATAAAATGCTTAACGTTACGACGCAACAGCACATGAAAGTCTGTCCGACCGACCATGCAAACCTTTCAGCCGATGACGCATGCATTGTGTATTGGCTTATATATATTACCTGACCAGGATAGCAGTGTGGTTTTTGAAGGATGGCGCTGCTCTTGTGTTTACATCAGTTTCTTGGCAAGCGCGGTGGGACAGGGGAGCTGAGAGTTTCACTCTGCAGTGTATCCAGCGATTTTTAAAAGTTGCAGTTTGGATGTTATCCATAGCCTAATCTCTTTCCGCTTAATAAAGAATGCCGTAAGTTATGGGGTTGTAGTGAACCATTCCTGCAGTAATGCAGATGTATTTTGAATAGTGATATTTGAATGGAAATTACCAATAGGTGAAAATTCTTAGGTTTTATTTTTAAAATAAAAAATATCCTATTCTGGGAGAGAGCAATCGCCCCGCCCCCTGGATCTGCCTCTGACTTGAACATATGAGTGAAGTGGTTTATTACGAACAGGACAAAAAGAACTGTGATAGATTGATTACAAGTAATACGGTTAGAAACACTCCTGCTTGCATTTTAGTTCCAAAACCGGCCACCCACACTCGTTCGCTGGTCAGCTATATATACCGGTATATATATATATATATATATATATATATATATATATATATATATATATATATATATATATGTGTGTGTGTGTGTGTGTGTGTGTGTGTGTATCGGGTGTTGCAAAATAAGTGTTATAATTCTTGGGAGCTGACTCCTCCCACTGAGACAAGAAAAAAGTTCTCTTGAACTTTCGCCTATCGGACATAGTTTCGGATCTACGAGGTGCCGAAAGCGTGGGAAAATGACTTTCGGACGCCAATAGTTCGGAAACTATCCAACGTAGAGAGGGCGGGTAAAAATTCACTGAAGAAGTTATACCTGCCGTATTGAATTTTGCATGTTTCACAATCCTACCATGCACGTGCAAGGGATTCTCCAAAGGAACGTTGGGAGTCCCGGGTAATCTGCCAAATGAAAAACGGTCTAAATGGACATGAATTGACAGGGTTTCTACCAGGTAACAATAATTCGTTTGTATTAAGTCGATGTCTGCAACAAGTACAAAATGGCGGAAACTTTCATGCCGGTTGTGTGTGATTGCATAATCGCCAAATATGGATGCTGGCCAACAGTGACGTTCTGAGTATTAGGTGTAGCGAATTTGTACTCAAGTGCTATAGAAAAACATCTGGAGTGCCGGTAGAGCACAACAGATGAAGCAGGGTGAATCACATGTCTGGAAACACGTAACGAAAAATGCCCAGAAACGCACTCATACTCAGTAAACGTGAGTTCAAAGCGTCGGAAATGTAAGGATTTGCGTCATCGACATGAAAGCCATTGCCAACTCACTAATAGTATTCCCTCAAACCGATGCAATATGATGTGCACGGTTGCATACCAATGAGGATGCAGCAACTGAGGCCAAGTTGAAATTGTGCAAGGGGATTCACTAAGAAACTAACTAAACTAAATAAATGTCACTAGTGGGATCGCATGATAGATATTGAAATGTGGCAGATGTGTGTGTTCCTATCGACATGTATCTAATGAACAAATGTCAACATGTCCCACTACTGCTGGGACAACGTCCCTCGTACGAAAAATAGGGAAATAACTACTCGGGTCTTGAATCTGAGACCGTGGGCTCCCAGTAGGATTGGAAACTGCGACCACGCGAGCGAAAGCGAGCGCTCTAGCCCTGAGGATTCGAGGGAGCCTCACTTTCTCTGTACTCATTTCTTTGATGAATACACACTTTGTTTGGCAAGCGCTCTTGTACAGCCTCCCGACGTGCTTGTGTGTTTCATTTTGTTACTACTACTGCACAGTTGTAAACAATTAGAGCTTTAAGATGTTTCTTCCTACTTCTCATGTCGTTTTATTTTCCATATGTATGGTGTTCCAACACTAGTGTTACAGAATTTGAACCATGGATTAAGAAATTTCTTTTAATATGTGTTGCATGTGGGACAATGTCCCAAACAAAGAGGGACCTTGATACAATCGTGTTCTAGTTAGGCTTTACCAAAAAGTGCACAAGATGTAATAACAGAATGTACAACGTTATTTTCCTAGTTTTCGCACTTGGGACGGTGTCCCAGCAGAAGTGGGACATGTTGACATTTGTCCATTAGCTACATGTCGATATAAACACACACATCGGCCACATTTCAATATCGATCATGTGATCCCACTAGTGACATTCATTTAGTTTACCCAGTTTCTTTGTGAGTCCCCTTGCACACTTTCAATTTGGCCTCAGTTGATGAATCCTCATTGGTATGCAACCGTGCATATCATATTGCATCCGATTGATGGAATATTATTGGTAAATTGCCAATGGCTTTCATGTTCTTGATGCTATTCCTTACATTTCCGACGCTTTGAACTCACGTTTACTGAGTGTGAGTGCATTTTTTCTGGACATTTTTCGTTACGTGTTTCCACACATGTGAATAACCCTGCTTCATCTATTGTGCTCTACCGACACTCCATATGCCTTTCTAGATCATTTGAGTACAAATTCGCTACTCTTAATACTCAAAACGTCACTGTTGGCCAGCATCCGTACCTCGCGATTATGCAACCACGCACAACGGGAATGAAAGTGTCCGCCATTTTGTATTTGTTGCAGACATCGACTTAATACAAACGAATTATTGTTACCTGGTAGAAACCCTGTCAATTCATGTCCATTTAGACCGTTTTTATTTGGCAGATTACCCGGGACTCCCAACGTTCCTTTGAGGAATCCCTTGCGCGTACATGGTAGGATTGTGAAACATGCAAAATTCAATACGGCAGGTATGACTTCTTTAGTGAATTTTTACCCGCCCTCTTTACGTTGGATAGTTTCCGAACTATTGGCGTCCGAAAGTCATTTTCCCACGCTTTCCGCACCTTGTAGATCCGAAACTATGTCCGATAGGCGAAAGTTCAAGAGAACTTTTTTTCTTGTCTCAGTGGTAAGAGTCAGCTCCCAAGAATTGTAACACTTATTTTGCAAAACCCGATATATATATATATGCATGTATATATACCATAATATAAATAACATTTGGAATTGAATGATGAAAATCAATCCAAGAAATATATGAACATTCCGTTAAAACTAACAATTTTTATTACAAATTTGTTATTTATCTATTTATTTAGTCTTATTTTAACAGAAATTATGAAGATGATAATACTCACTACTGTTTGCTATTTCACATCATCATTAACAAAAAGCAATCCGTGCATGTGTTAATTAATTATTTAAGTATTGTAAACGTACATGAATTAAAGGTCTGAAGATTTAAGAAACGCAATGAACGTATACACTGATTTATATTTAATAATAATTTACTTTACCTTTTACTTCCTTTCGAAGTGAATTAACTGTGGGCTGAAGAAAAGAAAGAATGCTGTTCGCTCACTTTTCCTTATAACTGATAGCTAGAAGAAGAAGGCGGTACAAATGAAATTATGTCACGTTTATTTTTATTATTTAGGAAAGATTTCATCTCATGTTGAAACGATAGGTAAAAAGCATTCATTGCAAGAAATAGTAGATTTCTATCAGCAATGACAAACAACTTATTCCTCTCCACATAAGACAATAGATAAAAATTTAGAAAGGTAGATAGTGTCTTCAATAGTATATAATAGATAATAGTGTCTGTAATAAAATTATTGTACCAGATATTGTTATAGTTTATGAGTATTTAAAAATATCTGATATTTTCCTTTATTATTTATTTATTTTTGTTATAGGTGATTTCATTTGCAAAGGACGAAACCTATTGTCCGCAGTAAAAAAGATAATTCAATATAGATTATGAATTCAAATACTTAAAAGAGCAGATAATGATCTTTACGAAAAGGCTTAAAGATGTAAGACTTAACTTTTCCAATAAGGTAATGATGACAATTTGCAATCTAATTTTTTTGTTTGATGATGTTTTTATGCAATGTTCAAACGCACATCTATCCGACCTGTTCATCTGTCCATGTGTAATCTTATAGGACTTGCAGTAGAGTTGTTACGAGACAAATTCTGTTTCATGTGTAATTATTGCTATATAGAAAATTAGGAGAATAAAAGATCTTACTTGCCACCGATTCAAACTTAACAGCCTCGCAAAGGGTTAAAAATAAAGGCTAATAATCACTAACCATATTAGAATTTTAATATTGGTGTTAAAAGTTTGTTAAAATATTTAAAACTAACAGCTGATTTTAGAAAGCTGCCCATAATTTTGAAATTGGAAAGTAAAAGTTTTATGTGCTAGCAGCACTAAAATGCTGTCTTAAAATGTATGGTGCCAGCATCCATTTTATTTATCAACATTAGTCTTCTGACTCTGTTAGTAATAACAATATTCTGTTTAATTTAAAATAATCATCGTTTTGAATTAAAATCCTATCATTGGACGGGAAATGAGCAAAGAACGTTTGGATTACAGTTAATTTACGAATGTAATACTCAAAAGCTATGAACTTCTTAAACATGCTAGATATTTTTTTAACATTTTATAAGAATAATATTTGTATTCTTTAACATTTATGTTATCTACAGGGTGGGCCATAAGTCCCTTACAACCCCTTGTAAAATCCGTGTTCGTGGAAAATAGTGAACAACAACCATGTAGTAACATAGTACGCCAAAAGGGAAGTAGGATTGTGATGGTGACCAAGATGGCGGACATCTTGAAAGCCGCCATCTTGAATTCACGTCAAGATTTTAAAATAGAAACATGGTCATGCGTTACATCATTTTAAGCTAGAATTTAATGACAAACACAATGGTGAAAACGGTTTGTTGATATCTTAATGTGTTCAAAAGTTACAGGCATTTCAAATTGCTAATTTTGCCTGTCGCGCATAGTGGAGCACGTGCACTACGTGGCCCCCATCCCGAGTTATGCACAAGGTAAGTCGTTAAACCCAATTGTCCATGACCCTCAAAAGAGTTTCTGGTGAAATATCGGCACAAGCTGCAAATATGCGTTCTTCCAGGTGTTAAAGATCCCTTATCTTTTCGGCACCTTTCCTTTCAGATGACCCCGCAGATAAAAATTCTAGAGCGTCAGAACTGGTGATCGTGCTGGCCATTCAATGGGGCCACGGCACCCAATCCAACGTTCAGGTAATTGTTCATCCAGATAGGTACGGACCTGTAATCCGTTATACGGAGGGGCACCATCCTGCCGGAAAAAGAGTTGAAATGTGCCGTCCTCGGACAATATGGAAGGGAGGATAAGATCCCGCAACATATCCAAATACCGTTCAGCAGTGAGGGTACCAGGAATGATGAATGGACCAATTAATTGGTGCCCCATAGACCACAGCACACCATTAATTTACCTGTACCTATCATTTTGCAAGGGTCAACCGACTCAGGATTTGTCGGGGAGCGATAGCGACAGTTTTGCTTATTCAGTTCCCCAGTGACATAAAAATTGGCCTCATCGGAAAATAAAATTTGTGTGTGGAATATGGGATCCGTTTGTAACTTTGCAAGGACCTAGTCGCAAAATTCCACACGACGATCAGGGTCATCTTCAGATAGATGATGTTGAAATTGCAATTTGTACGAATGCCACTTGCTTTTCTGTAAGATACGTCTGATGGATGTACGGCTGACCCCACATTCCATGGAGAGACGACGGATACTGCGGTGTGGTGATGTAGCAAATGATTCCAGTACTGCTGCTAATGTGGCTTCATCTGTTTCGGTCGTGAGTCTTCCACACCTGGGTTTACCTACCATGACACCAGTATCCATGAACTTCTGGAAGAGTTGGGCGACACTAACATGGGACACAGGATGTCGATCTGGGTGCCTGGCATTGAATTCAGCTGCTACAGCCCTTGAACTTATTTCTCCCCATGCCCTGATCAACTCCTTCCTATCAGCTGTCGTTAGCGGCATAATTATTCACCTGCAACAACAGAAACAGTACGCTAAAATTAGCAATTTGAAATGCCTGTAACTTTTGAACACATTAAGATATAAACAAACCAATTTCACCATTCTGTTTGTCTTTAAATTCTAGCTTAAAATGACGTGCCACATAACCATGTTCCAATTTTAAAATCTTCACTTGAATTCAAGATGGCGGCTTTCAAGATGTCCGCCATCTTGGTCACCATCACAATCCTACTTCCCCCTCGGTTTTAGACGAACGCGGATTTTACAAGAGGTGGTAAGGGACTAATGGCCTACCCACTATTTACTTCGCAACATTATGAAGACAGTACGTAGAACTTAACAGATGTTATTTTAAAAATTGATAAGTTTAGCAATAACGAAACTCCCGCTAATCAAAATGATGTATGCCCAATGAAATGATCCGAGACTGTCTTTACAGAAGTTACTGTCTGCAGATGACATGGATCCTGCTCTGAAACCTAAAAAGTTGATTAACAGACTTGAACAACAGTAAAAGCCAGTATCCAGATAAAACAACGTTAAGAAACAAAAGAAATAGTGATTGCCAAGATAATATTTTAAAGTAATAAAGTTATAAGCAAAAAATAAAATTAAGTTCGTGTATTGTATCCTATTATCATAACATCCAGAGATCTTAGTGGTGGGGAAATTCGTTTGCAGCGCGTTAAGGTGTAGATATCACGGCAGTGCAGAAAAATTGTGAAAAGAACGAAAGCAAAAATTGGTGTAACAAGATACCAAACATATGTTATTAAAATAGTGTTGGTACGACTGAAATGTTCTTTTGATACGTCTTGCATTCGGAGGTGATGAACATGGAAACCACAATACCAGGTTATCCAGTTTTCTCAGGCTAAAGCATTTCTCCACCTGTGATTGGGTTACATGGCAGAAGAAGTCTACAGTACGTTCTGCAAAGAAGAAGTGAACACGTTGCAACACTCTGTTATCTGGGAAGTTCTTCCCTGAAAAGGGTGAGATAGCAGATGATATGATAATCGGTGGAAAAGATGTCAAGAGAATACGGTGGGTGAGACCATTCTTAAACATTCATAATATACCAAAGTAAACTTAAAATAATATTAACGCCAAAATAAATTTCATAGATTCAGTTCCAAAAGAGTACAATATTATTCCCTGTTTTCCTTATAGTATAATCCAACTTACTAGTCAGATAAACACTGCGGCTTTTCTTACCACAGTAGCCAGTAGGTAGTCGAAGGGCTGGCGTCACACGAAAAGTCACGTAAAACGCAAGATACTTTGCGAATTATGAGCCAGCTATGAACCATAGTCTCCTATCGGCAGGTTTTTCAGACAGCGTCAATTAGATGCTTCACATCACAATATACATTACAATTTTTTTCCTTTTATTTTTATTATGAAAACTTGGGTACATTACAATATCTCACACATCACTGATGAAGTCCCACTTGAACTGTGAATTTTGCTGCTTTTCGTTCGTACTCTTGATTTATGTCGTGTATTCTTTATACATTTCTTGAATTATACAAATTTATATGTTCGGAACCCACTTTTTCTACAGTGACCACCAATTAATATCCCGTTGTATTCTATTTTATGCTTTTTCTAGGTCGATGAAACTATATGAAAATAATTTTGTTATTCTCTGTACGTTTCCACTAACATCCTAAGATCATACATTAGGATCTTGTTTTATAATCCATTGTTTTATAGAAAAGATATACGAAACACCTATATGTAAACATACTGCCGGTTTTATGCGTCAGCCCATCACCTTGAGACTAGTATAATTTACTATTATTTTATTTTCTCGTTCCAAATAATCATTAGTATAAGAAATTATCTTTATGAAGATATGTCATGGTGTTATAAAAAGCTATTAAACTTTTTATGTCAGTAATTGCGCATACTATATGAGAAACTTCCACAGTTTACCCTTTTGGCTATGTCACACTGAGTTTTTTTGGCGCAAGTGAAGACATTCTCCGAAAACATGAAACATGATGGATATTTTTTCTATATAACCCAAATTCATGGGTTTACTAAGGACAGTGATGTTTCAGTGGTAGAACTGTCACCTTTGTTACGTAGGGTAGGGGGTTTCTATCTCAGTTTACTTTGTGCTGTACAGACATCGTTCGTAGATTTTCTTGGGGTTCGCCCATTTTCTGTTACTGATCACTTTATTCATTATCATCATCTCTATATGTAACACCGATGTATAATTGTGAGTCGATAAACTTGAAATTACATTTTCCTTTTCATGACTTTATGAAGTGCGCAATCCAGAGTTATATAAGGAACTTAATAAACTCATGACTTGCCTAACAGAAAGATTACGTCCTCTGTGATTTGTAAACTCAGTATGAAGGCTTTGATTTTGCCAGGGGTAGGATATATGATACATGTAAACAGAATTTGGAAGCTTCATACCATAGCTGCTTACAAGGTTTTATCTTGCCTTAGACAAATTAACTTCTGGAAGATGTTCTGTGGACTTCTATAATTTACGTGTAGCATCATAATTAAGTATCAATTCTGATTTCTTAAAAGTAATGTCTCTTTTCCTCATAGAGATTATATCCCAAAATATAAACTACAAAATAACGAAATAAAATCTTTAACACCACATGTTTTTGCTTTTTGGATTAAAGTAGATGGATAACTAAGTTCAAGTGAAAAATGGTCAAGAATGCATGGAAGAAAATGAGAAAAATTAATAAGCGTCGTGAACAAGATATTGATTCTTTTTAGTCTTAGGTCAAACCAGAGAACCTTCGTACTAAGTATAAGTTCCACCAATGAGCCACAAATTGAGTTAATGAGGACGTTACCGCCAAGGATATTAATTCTCTAACGGAAAGTCCAGTTGTCGACATATCCTTTTCATAAAAGGAGTTACAAAATAAAAATCAATTCCAAAATAAGATTTAAATGAAAAATGTATAAATGGGATATCATCTCAAAAATAAACAGAATGGAAAGTGAAAGAAAAGGTCGTAATGAAACTTCAAATCTATCATGAAAACATATAACAAGAAAAGTAACTTAAAAATATAAGAAACTCATACATCTCAATCTAATTCAATTTCACGGCAAAAAACGTGAACACGGTCATCCCTTTAACAAAAGTAACATTATTTTCCTATTCATCTTGGCTTCTGTACCAGCACGCTAGTGTCCCCCAGTGACAACTTGGACTGATACCCAGCAAACAACGACGAATCAACCTTATTGCTGTAGCTGATAGAATCTCAGGAATATAACTTCACGAGTTCGAATTTACTAAACTCATTCTGTACTCTCATAGAAACACAAGTAAATACATAATGCACACTAATTCCACTAAGAAGCAAAAGTCAAGCAAACAGCTTATATCTTGGACAACGATTAGGACTAAATAATAACAATAATAATGGAAGTCATGTTTCTGAGGTATAGCCTTGTTTCTAGTGACCGTGTTCTAGTTTCATCGTGCGACTGACCTACGTATAACATAAATGAGACTTATTTTAAAACTATTATTTGTTTTTTTTTTTATTATTATTACTGTTCTTTTAGTTACCTTTCTTGTTGTTCGACTACCATGTCTTTGGCGAGAGTTTAATTCCCAATGTTAGTTAGTGTATTTCGGATCTCACTTTAAATTAGGTTCACGTTTCTTATAGTCTCATTGCGGAAGAGGCGCTAAACAGAAATAACTTTCTTGCTGTTATGTTCTCTATTGCATTTTAGAAGCTTTCTCACAACTTCTGTTTAAATTTTCATTACCCTTCTATGTAAATATTTCGAGCTGAAATTTAATGTGTACCTTTTGGTCTTCTAATTGATTTTTCCTCGAAAAATCAAGGAAACTATATGTCGTACTAGTTTAATTGAATTCATCTGCTTGGGAGAAAATTTGTCATGGTGGGAGAAGTTGATCTGTTATATAAGCCTTTCAAATAATATGTTGTTAATGCTTTCAGTTACCGCGTTATAGATTATCAAATTTTGTGTCATATTTTTGAAACCGAAGACCCATATTCACCGAACTCACCCGACCGGGATAAAATTTGTCATGAAGTTATTCTTTAAACTCCTATATAATCGTGAAAAATATTACGTCGTGCAAGTTTTTGCTCCAAATTTGTACTCAATGACAATCATTCGGCAATAAAGTTTGCCTACATTATGCCCTTCTGCTTTTATGAACTGAATTACATAACGTTGTTCACACTTAGCCCCTTTGATTGCATACGATATATTTTAACGCTTACTACTCTACTTACTACTACTTACTACTAACGATGATTAAATGGAAGAGTGTCTGTCGATGTGGTGAATAACTGACGTTCAATGAGTAACTTTGTGTTATCCCCATCACATGATATCACGTGGCTCTCCTTTGGTCTCTTAACGGAGGTTGATAAAAAAAAGCATCCGTAGCACTTACCTCACCTATCATGCCAGATATTGCGTCCATTAAAATACACATTTAAATTATCATTGCAACAAGAAATTTTATTCCAGTCTTATTTGAAATATCAGGTACATTTTTTACAAAATCAAATACAACGACGGCAATTTTTGTATTTTTTTAAAACCCAAGTATCACATTAAGACTTTCATAATATCTCAGTTATTTGCATGATTATGTTGTATCAAATTTGTGTAACATTTAGTATGCTTTACTTCCTTTTCGAATAAAAGTAGTCAATAATTTCAATATTTTAAAATTTTGCATTCAATAAATGTTATATCCAACTTTGAAAATTTTAAGTCCAAATTTTTAATAAAACTTTATATGCGCTGGTTTTATTACGTAATTCTGACTTTCACAGCTAAGTGTGTGACTGGAATAATCCGTCGGCCGTGTCACTAGCTAATTTTTTTCACATAAAAAATTATGTGGCTATGTCAATATAAAGTAATGCCTAACTTCTGAGAATAACTCATTAACGCCATTTTCAGTCACAGATTCTGAAGAAAAGTGTCAGGGTACTGTAAATCCACTATTTCTTTTCTATAGATGTCAGAAAACGAATTAGGGTTGCCGAAACTTCATTAGTTAAATATTTTCTTTCAAATTTACATATAAACTTTGAAGTAAAGCATACTCGATATGTTTAATTAGCAACAGCATTGTTAAGCCAATTAGCAACAGTATCATAGTTATTATCAAGCCATTGCAATCGATCTTCAATATCTGGAAACAAGTAAGATAATCCTCCTAAGACATCCAGATGCTCAACTACGAATTGCTGTACCTATAAGGAAAGAACAGTTATTAAATATCTTGGTTAACGCTATGGCTTTTATATTTGCATTGAGTTGCAGAACACGATTTTTAATGTCATACTCAGAATTACTAGTCAGATCTCAGATATTACAGAAATTGATATTGAATACTTTTAATATTAATCTACTATGACAAAAGCATAATAAAAAGACAAACTTGCTTTTGTTACTGAACGACTATTTTAAAAATAATTTTCTTCACTTGAAGCCATTCGGTGATTTTTCACCTTAATATTTTCTGTCCTTGCTTCCAATCTCCAGTTTTTGTTTTCTTTCCCCAGCTTAGGATTAAATAACATTAGTTCTAGAACCATTACGATATCTGCAGATTTCAGCTTGCTTCCTTTATTGTTGTAAATTCAATAGGGGACACCACGTAAATGGGACACCAACTAGCATCGTACTATACGAAGTTTACACTTGACAGAAAATTTACTGACAGACAAGTCGCAACAGTATAGTATTCTTTCGAAAAAGTCACCAATTACTAATAAAATATTAGCAAAAACACGATTAATTCGAATTTTACGTAACATGTATTACATTCATTTGTATAACTTCATGTCACTAGTCTAGAATACGAGGTTCCTTGAAGACGAAAAAGCATGTTAAAGGATATTACTAATGTACATCATCCAATATTGTACTCTAATTCCAATTTTTTATATTTTCCATTTTTGGGCAGCTCAAAATTAGAAAAACAGAATTAGTCAAATTTTACATACATAATATTATCATGTGTGATAATGGAGATAGCAACAAGCTAGTTGCTTTAGAATTTTAGAATTAGATAATGAAAATTAGTACAACAAATGAATTTCAAGAAGTCTTACAATATTGCTATAAATTCTTATACATAACTTGGATCAAAAGTAGTGACAACATTGTTTTCACGTCTAAACACAATGTTTCAGCACTAGAAGGGTTCCGTTGTTGATAAGGGAATGTGAGGCAATGAGGTGTGGCAAGTAATAACAACTGTATGTTATTGTGTCAAAAGCAGCAGTGTCATAAATTAAAGGAAGAATGTGGAAGTGCCATAATGACGTTTCGAAAAGACGAATAACGTGAGTAGAACAATATTGAAGTGGCATACGCGGGCAGTGCAAAATATTGATTTTATAGACTTCGTCATTATCTTGCAACCAAAATAAAGGCCATTTCCCGCTAAGTACTATACAAGAGAAGGCACCATTCGTACCGTATGGCGGTTTCTGTGTGATATAAACAAATATTGCCACGCTCAAGGTGTACGACATCTTTCACATGTGTAGCAGGTGATGGAGATCAGAGGTGATTATATATTTTTATGGAGTAGTTCAGTCAAATTAGACACGAAAAGATCTAAACCCAGAAAAAAATCATAACAAGCTGAAATTTTGCACATACTTTTGGGAAGGTGTATATAACAACATACTAAAAATCCTGAAATATCCGATGACAGGTTTGGCCGCCATATTAGAAAATGGTCGAAAAACGGGTGTTTTTAATGGTAATGACTATTTCTAATTTTAATAGCTTTAACTCACGTCGTATTTGCACTATTGATGTTATTTCTATTTCACTTGCATAACAAAGGACTACGCTTACAGACTGTGCATCACACATCACATTACTGCACATGCGGGAAGTAACGGAGGGATTTCTTTTTTAAAATCCCCAAAATGTTTTCTTCTTCCGATTAGTTTTCTTATTCATTAACTCAGAAAAATATCATAACAAGCTGAAATTTTGTACATATCTTGCGAAAGGTTTACATAACAACATAATAAAAGTCCTGACATATCCGATCACGGTGTGGCCGCCATATTTGAAAATTGCCGCTAAACCGATGCTTTTAAAAGTAAGTTACTGGTTCTCACTTTAATAGCTATAACTCACGCTGTATTTGCAATATTAGTGTTATTTTTACTTCATTCCAATAACAACGAACAACGATTATAGACTCTTACTAGTCTATTAAACATATTGGAACTAACGGAGGGATTCTTTTTTGAAAATCCTCAAAATTTCCCTTCTTTCGATTACTTTTTCTTAATCAGTTGACAAACTTTTCCTCTGAGAGTAGCAATTAAACTTATATTAAATAAACCAGAATACACAAAATGTACCCTCCGTGTTTAATTGGGATCATAATAATAGAAAAGAAACAACAAATATTTATACAACTGGTGTAGCAGGGTTCTATTGGGGACAGTGTGCCCCTAAACGTACATTTTAAAAAATGTACGGGTCACTAAATCTTCTTTAACTTATCAATAGTAACACTTGCAATAAATAAAAATTTCTGATAATGTGCACAATCTAAAATAATTCCAATTATAGAGGCTTTTACAATGTTTTCATGTATACAAATTGAAAGGTAATTGTAGTATTCGTTAAGAAGAGAGTGTCTTTTTCAGTATACAGAACATTTAAATGAAGTCTAGATTTTTAATAGCTATTATTACGTTTCAATAATGGCCACGTTCGTATTTTCATCGGGCTTGATTTCCTCATAATAGGAAAGGATGGAACTATTGCCATTACAATGTCCACAAAACGAGGTACATATCAGTTCTGTTTTTCTGCACTTACATACGAGTTCATAGCCCATCTTGCAGTTACAATATATAAGTTTTAATAGAGTCCTGAGTTGGAACATTCACTATTATGATTGGTTTCAAATACGTTTCACTCCTCTGCCATCTCCAGAAAGTAGAGGGTAGCTTGTTATCCTTCCAGTGTTGTACCTGATGGTAAACACGAAATAAGTGCTGATGGGCTGCTGCACTGGAGGTGGCAAAGCTTCCAACTGAATCTCACTTGTGACTGTGCATTTCGCTACAGATTTTATGAATGCTCGATAACGCAACTGATCTAAGGTGAGCACTGACCTTTCAGCACCATACACTGTAAGAAGAAACAATTCACCAGCGGCAGTGATGGATTCACGAGTCGCATTTTCACCGTTGGAAATACCTATTTGCTTTTGTCTTTTTCTTTTCCTTGGCTACAAGCAGCTGATGTTATATGGCAGTCTGTGACATCTTGTAAAAATGATAAATGTGTCTTCATTTCTACAAGATTTGGTTGTAATTTTCTTAAACTGTAAACTTAAAATTGACTTTTCTCCTACCAGTTTTAATGAATGTAGCATCTATTTCCCCACTTGCTAATGCGTCCAAAAGCACAAGCAGATCAATATCTTCTCCAATGATTGATACCGGATCTGGCTGCTTGAGAGAGATTTCTAATGCTGGGTATCTGCTAATACGCACAATCTGGGTATCTGCATCTCCAGGACCTTGAAGGATACTGATACCAGCTGCCGTGAGATGTTTAGAAAGAATTTCAATAAATCTATATTTGTTCATCAGATTCCAAGGAAATTCTCTTGAAATGTGACAACGGGTGTTGAAGAAATAAACAGAACAGTTGGAAATGTAGTTTGACAAAACACCTTTTTCGATCAATGCCTTTTGTTGCAGATTCCCCATAATGTCGTGTTATGCATCGTTTGCAAGCATAGTCCTTTGTTATTCGAATGAGGTAAAAATAACATTAATAGTACAAATACAACAACAGTTTAGCTATTAAAGTGAGAACCAGTTATTACCTTTAAAAACAACAGCTTGGTGGCCATTTTCCAATATGGCTGCCAAACCCGTCACCGGATATTTCAGGACTTTTAGTATGTTATTATAAATATCTTCCTAATGGTATGTACAAAATTTTAGTTTGTTATAATTTTTTCCGAGTTAATGTATATACTGACTGGACTACAATGTAAAAGGTGTTCTGTGCATAAAGCAAAAACGACTAATAACAATGTTGACGTTATTTTTTGTCTAATCCTTGATAAGCTGATGGCAGGTAATGTAAAGTATTCCATTTTGCGTGTTTATGTTCTAATATTTGGAAGTAAATTCTTTAATTTCGTGCGTTTATTCGTATTGTAAATGCATATAAATTAAAGGTTTTGCTTATGTTTCTATTGAAAAAATCTTATTTTCGTTTTGAGATGTATTCAAGATATCTGTAAATTATGATATAAATACATAATATTTATATAATAATACAAAATATAGTAATACCTTGTGTATACAAGTTTATAAATGTAAATGTATTAGTGTAAGTTAATATGCAGAGCTCCCCCATGGCTAAGCGGTTAGCGTCAGTGCTTTTTTCGTGGGAGTCACGTGTTCCATTCCCGAGGAACTCATGTGGTTTGGATTCCACGTTAAACAGTAGGTTCATGTATCATATAACCTTGCTGTTGAAAGGGTCGATATGCTAAAGATCAAATCAAATCAAACTCCTGAGGCAATGCATTATTAAAGCGATTAATCTTATCTCTCTCACTAATTTCTTCCCCATTCTAGTGGAGTGGTATTCTATAAAAATCTGACTGTGTTTAATAAATATAAAATTAGGAAATCCATTATATCCATTTCAGCTCAAATAATTGAGATGATTAGAAAAATAGATTATGTTCGACAAAATTTACATGACGAAAGTATATGAAAATCATATAATTTATCTTGGAGAGGATTTATCTAGGAGTCCTGATATTTGATTGATTTTAACTATAAGAGTTAGGAATATATAAAAACCTTAATAAAGACATACATCATATTGTGTTAAAAGTCAATAAAATTTAAGAAAGTTATCAGAGAACATTAACCTGGTAGAAAGATGGTCTTCAATTTGTAGTCCTGGATTGATTTTAAATACAACTGAAGTCTCAAAAAGTATATGTTATATTCCATGAAAATCTAATATTTTCGGGAAGGTACCTTGAACCTATTTTTAATCTATGGGGCAGGGGTAATCCATATCAGAGACCAACATTTACTGCTCAGTCTCCATTGTTTTTAATCCTAAGCACAGTGGATTACGGAAACGAGTCAAACAAAATATACATAATAGTGTACAAAAGCCAAATAAATTTTACATAAATTACCACGGAACTCTAAAATAATCGGTGTACAACTATGTTATTCCTTACTGACTGTAGCTCTGTGTAGAATGAGTGATCGAGAACCTTAAAGAAAATGTATCACACTAAAATCGGACCGTTGGAACGGAAATTAAAGAGGATTTTTTTTTAATTTGCGGGGAGTAATCATACCAAATAAAGAAGGTGGATTCACGGTTCATTCTCATTCTTGACTGATTTTAATCCTAAACACTGGGGATTACCGAAAGAGTTAAAGGAAACGTTAGAAAATTTAATTGAACTCTAAAGTTAATCGGGAGGCTAGAGGAGATATATCCACTACCTTATTCATTACTAATTTCAACTTCCTGCAAAGGGAAAGGTCAGAAGGTCTCAAAGAAAATATATCACATATTACGCCAAAATCAAATACATTTTAACGAAAATTATTGTATAACATATTTTTGAAATTCAGTAAGATTATATTCACATTTTCACTCTTGGCAGAGTGAATTCTAACTTCAAGTTAGGGGATATTTATACTACTTTAAAGAAAATATACACTAATGTCTGTCATAATCGAAATATTTACGTTTTTTTTTTAAATTGTCTTGGGTATGCATGCTAAACTTGCAACACAGTGATGATTTAAGCCCTTATATCCTTCTCATATTTAATGGTTTGCAACCTCAAAATATAAGGTTATTTTAGTAAATGAAAAAATAAATCCAGATTTCATCATAATCGGGTACATTTTACGCAAACTCTCGTGGAACGGATGAACGGGCAGACACCCAAACGCCAATCAAGTCGAAAAATAGAAGTGTCGCTATTGGTCGCTTGTATCATCCGTGGTGCAACATAAATGAAAGTAAACTAAGATCATGTAAATGAATATGAAACATTTGACAAGGAAGCAAAATATTAAAACATAATCTTCTAAAAATGTAGTTTGTTAGTGTGTTTACTTCCATCTAGGAGTACATTTTTCTCAAGTATAATTACTGTAGTTTATCCTTTAACTAGCCAGCATGACAATATTTCTAAAGTTTAATTATATTTGGTTTTAGTTTCCAAAAATTAAAAAGAGGCAATATGTTACTTACTTGATCAAAATCTTCTTGGGTGTTAATGTCGAGTAATATATCTTGAACAGCACTTTGTACCCTTTGAGCTCCAAGTCTGAAATATTAATATGTAAAATAATTGTATAAAATTGTACTATATTTTGCACTAACTAATAACAACACATTGTATTTAAAATTCGAACTAATAATCAAACCGATTATCTTCCTATACGTAAATTGACATAGTCTAAAGTTGTGCAGACAAAAATTGAAATATACGTCAACTGCTCAGACTGTACAAAAATATGGTTAACGATTCTCGTTTTTACAGCAACATTTGCGGGGAGATAGATATTATTATATGGACTATATACTCTATTTGGATGTACAGTCACAATTAAAATTATAATTTCCGAATTCTTATCCTCCAAGATAGCACTAACATTAACATCTTTGAGATGAAGGGTGAAACGCCTATTCTTCTTGTTTTGGAATTGGAAACTTTTCTTCCCTCTTTAATCAGTGGATTGTAATATTCTTAGGTAGAAAGAAACCTTATCTCTACATATCCTTGCACCTATCAGGGTTTTTTGAATAAATATGTTATTAAAGCTTGAATCAGAAGAGTTCCGATCCTTGGAAACTGATTATAGAAATGTCCCATGGATGTGTATCGAGAAGAAATAGGATAGAATTAAAGACGAAATTACAACAACACAGAGTAATTGAACTCAGTAACTGCGGCACTGAGAAACTTTGTACAAAACTTATAGCTGCAGCACTGTGGCATTACTTGCATTTCTTAGTCCGATTGTGTCTCTCTGTTGAAATTAATCCTTGATATGAAACCTTGTAATATAGGTCTTTGAAGACTAAAAGCACTATAAAGTCATCTAAGTTCAGTAGAATTCATTATTTAGTTATTCACCGAAGTGAAAACTGGATAACTACTAAAGGAAGCTTTTCAGTGCACTTTTACGACTTGACAGAGAACAGATAAATTGAAAATTTAGTAATGAAGAAGACACGTAAAGGAGATTTTGTACTACAAGATCTTATTTCTTCAGGGATGAAGTTCGACTGCTAGTTGGATGGCAAATGAACCCGAATTCACTTTTGTTAGTCCATACGCCTCTTCCAATCGCATCATTCCCATCGAATTGTCCTTGAATAGGCTCTGCATTTTCTGGGGAACTGTTCTAAGCATCCTTTCTAAACATCCTAAGATTCTAATAAGGAATCTTACTTACGTGCACTCTCCTGCATTCTTCGACCTAGAAACAATAATAACATACTCTGACTCATTTCCGGCCAAATGTTAATGTTGCGTTGTCAGATTGGTTCTAATTGAAATTTTCCCTTCCTTATTAGAATCCAAAGTGAGAGTAACATAACGTTATAATAAATATAAAGAAAATATTCTAAAATTCTTATCTTTTGGTATGTGCCTTGATGACACGTTCTAGAAATGTGGTAATTTTATTTAGCAATATTGGCATAACAAATTCCATATGACCTCTCGTGTTTTCGGTTATCTACACATATCATAATGACTCGCAACATAAAACATACAGAAGTTACAGATTGAAAATAGACATTGAAGAGATGTATACATTTCTCTTACATGTAACACTAAATACTACACTATAACGATAGCAGAACTACTAAATTAAGAAAGAAAATTTCCTACCTATTCCAATGAAACACATAATTTATGTTGTTGTTAAGATTTTCACGAACTAACTGCAGGTTTTTCCCACCAGGCCATTCATCGGATTATCTAAATGTTACAGAATGGCTGCGTGAGTCGCCAGAGCACTATGCTGCTCCCAAACGGAAAAGGTGAAAAACTGCTTGAGTTAAATTCAGCTCATGTGGCAGTTAATGTGTTACGTAAATGAGGATACGAACCACCTAAGTCTACCTACATTGATAAAAATTAAAATTTTATCACTACTGAGTAAAGTTAATAAAATAAAACTTACCTAATTTTCTAATTGTTGTATACAAGAATAAGGGCATTAGATAAGTTGTATATCCTTTGGTTGAAGGAACTATGTTTCAAATCTTATCTATGTGATTTCTGTCAGCAGCCAATCAGAATCTCGATTCTCAGCTCATTTTATATTCTTAGGAATAACATGGGAAAGGACCAACCTTGTTCCTTCTTGTTTAAGTGGTTTCATGGGTTCAATAATCTTAAGTATAACACTTCCATGTATTTTCTAAATGTTCTTTAGTTCTTCATCAATGCACATTAGATTCTAGTGTACCGCCGAAACAGTGACAAGGATATGACGTCAGAACTTAGAAAGTCCACAACTAGCCTATACCTATGAAAGTAGGCTTTAAGTTATTACAACTTATCATTACTACCTATGAAACAAATATTTATAATACACACACACCTATATATATATAAGTTAACATTATCAGCTACTTACGATTCAAGAGCCGCATCAAAATTTTCACTGATAAAATTAAATGCCAATCCAGGTACATCTTCGTTGGAGACAACAGCAGCAAAGAATGAAGTAAAATATTCGTTACTCACTCCTCCGTTGGATGGATCAGTAATGGATTGTTCTAACACGCTAAACAAAGTAAAGAAATTTTAGGATCTCCTGCAACCATGTCTTATTCTTCTAACCAAAAGTCGTTTTCACCTTTCAAATGGGCTTCGAAAAATCTGGAAACATATTTGGACAGCCCATATGAAGATGTAACACATTCTATACAGTTATAGCTGCTAATTCACGCTAATAATGAAGTAACAGCACAATAACGATTTGAGAAACGTGAATCAAGAAAATGATAAAACTTTAAGATAAATTCAACTACCTTGAAATATACTTAAGTAATCTTGAAGAAATTTTGTATGACTAATATATGTCTAATACGTAGTAGTATTGCAAACTTTAGGAGTAATTTGAGGAGATTGGTTGCTACAATCACGATCGACAGATTTCGAAATACAGACAAGGAAATATAGCTTCTGTTAGAAATAGTTTCCAAGAGAACTATCTTAACCTGAAGTACAAAAATGTGTACATTGATTCTACAATTTTGTCAGAATAAAAATCTAAAACAAGCATTATAACCGAAATAAAAATGAGTGAGTAAACAAAATTTCAGGGTAGAAAGAATTCTTAATCAAAAATAACTGGAAATGTTGATTTGTTAAGCTGCTTAATGCATTAAAAGTCTTGAATGATAATATTAAAACCTGGGTTTTGTAATGTTGGTATTACTTATCTTTTCTGTATCGAAGCAGTATGCACAATTTGTACTACTGTTAACATGTACCGTGCTTTAACCAAAGTGTCTTAACTTTATTATATCAACTAACAATGAAGTGATACTTTTATGATCTTTTATTTTTAAAGTGGTTAGATTGTATCATGAAATAGTGTTTTATTTCCTAGAGAAGGAGTCTTCTGTAGGCATTAAATTTGAATAAATGTGTATATTTTCTAGAATGTGGAACACAATAAAAAGATATAATTATTGTAATGTGCATTTCAAAAGCGAACAAACAAGAAACTTATAAATATATGTATTTTTCCATTTGTATATCTCTTGTGAAAGTAGTTAAGTCACATCATTACATTTAAGGCAAAAAAAGCTAAGAGCAAGTTCAGAATATGTGTAATGTTAAATTAGGAATGAATAAGCTAGAAAATATTTTAAGAAAAGGAAAAGAAAGGGTCAAATGTAGACAGAAAAAAGAATCTAGAAGGGAGACATTCCTTAGTTTCCTCTCACAAATAAATGCATTTTTTCAGGACTAATCTAAACTAAAATGACCTATTCTGTTTTAGTTTCAAAACCTTCCCTGTATTACTATGCTGAGTTCAATATATTGAGCTTTCAACTATAGATATCGCGTTTGTGCAGATATTTCTTTAGCTTGGAATATCGTCCATTAATGCGAGAATGAAAGAACGCAAGGAATATCTGTTCTATTGTGCGTTGGAAAATAAACTGACTCATTTTAGTACTAACAGCAATTGTTGAAGTGGCTATAAACCTCGTCGGGTATCATTGGTTTGCAATGCCTTGACTTACATTCTATTAAAAGCACTTGATGAGCTACTCTCAAAACTATAACGGAAACATTTGTGTACCTTTAATTGATGGAAAATATCATCCTCAGTCAAGATTGGACAAATACTACGCTAATCAATACATAGTACAGTTTATATTCTTCTTCTTTAAAAAAGACATAGGCGTTGCCTTATCATAAAACTGAGCAACTCTATAAATAGGTATAATTTTGTTTTTCTTCCTTCGATTTGATCTATAACACTCTATTGAATCAGACAAGACTTGCGAAATATTACTATAACTTCATGTAGTATAGGTATTTAAACAACAAACTCTTCAATACTAAAGACAGATGCTCGACAAATACTTATAGATGCTTGAGTAATAAATCCTTTCAATTTATTCCCCCATTGTAAAATAAGAATATGTTTAATATTATACAAGTGGTTTCAATACCTCTTTTGCCCACCCTAGTCCACTCTAATCATGGTGTTAGAAACCCAGTTAAGATGGGAACGGTGTATGAATATAATTTCAGACTAAAATTGCTTTTTTTGTATCATATGACCTAACTAATGTAGCATTTAAAAAACTTTTTCTTGAAAAAAAACAACCCATGAGATTTATGTGGTTTGCTTCGTGTTCATTTATTAATTTTTCCTAATTTCTTATTCTCTTAAATTCCTTAAGGGGGACCTTTCAAAATGTAATTTATATATAAATAAAAGATCGTTATCATAAATTTACAAAGAAAAGTTTATTTCTTCATAAAACATCTCTTGAAGTTTTTCGATTTTTCTTTTCTAGTATTTAAATTTCACGCTTCTTTAGTTGTCAGTACTTGAGAATACGGTATATTGGTTTGTATTTAAAAAATGTTCTACTTAAACTTTCCATGGGTAAAGACCAAACACTGTTCAAAAATAACACAAACAGTAAAGCTATTTTTGTTTGGTAATAGTAAATTTCAATTTCCGGCTCCCTACAGTACAGCCATGTTTAACATGAAAAAAATTGTAACACTTAAAATGAGTAAGAATGTTCAACTTTAAAAGAGTTGTACGAGCGAACCATTCAGGGAATTGACTTTTAAACGAACACAAAACAAGGACAATACTTAAATTCAGAGTAACATATACAATATTGAATATGGTTAGGAACTGGTAGCAAAACCGTAGTTGATGAAGTAAAAGACTTGGCGGGCAAAACAGAAGCAAACCTAATAGTAACACAAGAATTATATACAAAAATATAAATATTAACTAAGGTGGGACCCTGGGAAACAACAGTAACTAATAACCACATAGGGAAAAAACTATGTTTTAAACGCAGGTAGTAAAAACAGAATCAACGGTGGTGAATGGAAACAAAAACATTAAAATTTCAAAGATGATGCAATTTCGAAAGAATTGGACTGTGTCTAGAAATAGGAACTACCTAGAAAACTTTGAGCCAATAAACTGTAATTGTCTTTAGCATGTATATCCAAAAGTTTTTAGACAATATTGACGAAATGAAATATTTGTTTTACGTCCCACTGTTATGTCCGCTAGGCTAAAGAGACAGTGATGATGAGAAATGAATGAAATGGTGGGATGAAGAAAAAGGGATGAAACGGGAGAACCCCGAGAAATCCCACGCACAGTTTGTTTGTCCACCACACAGCTCACTTGGAGCGAGCTGGAATCGAATGAAGGACTCCATGCAGCAGAGGTGAATGTTCTACCAGTGAGCGACCGAGGCCCCACAATATTGACGAATTCTGCAAAATATTTAAGGGAGGAAGCATTATAATATGTATGGACCCAAATGTTAAATTAATATTACCGCACAACAAAAAACTGATATAAGAGGGAAAAGAGTGTAGGAGTTAATAATGAGCAACAATTTAATAATCATATATAAACAAGGAAATCTCCTCACTTACAAAGATAGATAGGAGACAGAGTCAAACATCGATCAAACTATAACCACAAGAAAAATATATAATTTATTCTGACAAATTGAAAGATACTACATACAGCTACTCTCAACGATCGTAATTAGCAAATTTTGATATAATAAGAACAAAAACACGAAAAGAAACATATAAAGGAGAATGTAAGACACTATACATTTCTAATAAAATTAAATGGAAAAGGCTTTGATCAGATATACAATTTCTTCTAGCAGAAGAAGATAGTAACCTCACGGAAACCAAAATCAAGAACACAAGCACAAATTGAAGCAAACACTTTCTGGACTAATGAATTACAAAATTTAGAGAGAAAAGTACGAAAGGTAAGAAAACTCTATCAGAATAACATCAATAACAAATACGTCAAAATAAAGTAACAGACAAATTGTAAAATTATTTTCAGGAAAAATGAAATATAGATTCTTAAGGAGGTTTTAAAAAATAATAAGTAAAAAAGTCATAAAATATCAGACGGAACATCCACAAAAGGATGGGAAGTAACAGGAAAATACCCAATGAATATCATGACACCACAGAAAGACAGTGAAACATAGACAAGAATTAAACTGGATATGGCACTGATTCCTACGAAAGGTAAAGATGAAAATGTTACAAATCAACAGATAATAAAAAATATAAAAAAGATTAATAACAAAGTTCCCGGACCGGACAGGCAAATAGATACCTCCCTTGTCAAGGTTGTTGAACTTACGATTTACTTGGGACAATCAATTGATTCGGAAAGACCGCTTCTCGATATCTTTCAATGTTTTTACTCTACAGAGATCAATATTTAAACCAGAAATAGTAAATTTGCACCACTTTTTGTCTTAGTAGAGAAATGCACAATAAATTACGTATTGTTTTGTAAATCGATTCCAAAAAAATAGTTTGTCGCTTTCTATTACTGTTTCTGTTATCTAGTTATCAACGTTTAAATGGAAAATAGTTTATTTCTGCCGCTTTTCGTTTGAATAGAGCAATAAAAGAGGCTTTGTAATCTAATTTGTAACTCTAAATTGATTCCAAACAATCGCTTCTGCAATGTAACACTTCTTGCTCTATTGAGAGCAATATTTAAGCCGAAAGTAATACTCCATTTGTATCATTTTTGGTGTTAATAGAGAGATCCACGAGAGATAGTATCTTTCCTTCAAGCACTGGATCAATTCCTAAAAACCGCTTGTTTATCACCATTTACTACTGTTGTTACATATCAAAAGGTTTTAATATTATCTATCAGGTTTCAATTCTTACTTTTTTCCATCATTGACCTCAGACTACCAGTTATAACTATGATCCTAAGATTCAACCAACTTTAAAATTTATCGGATGCTTTTAAAAGTATTCAAAACATTTTAAAACTTTAAAACTAAAATTTCAAGAAGATCAGACAATCACGTTGCACGAAACATAGTGTTCCACTAATGACGTAGACTACGAATTAAGACTGAATTTAAAAGTGTGAAATTATAATTGTTCCATATTAAACATTTGTAATAATATCACATTTGGTTTCAAGTCCTAGATTTTAGATTATAAGCCGTACCTACAATCCTAAGACTCAAAAATTTTCAAACTCATATTTGAAAATAGTGAGAGAAATATTTTAAGCGTAAACATTTGCCAAATATTTCTCCCGAAGCTTAAGGAGAGTGTCCCAAGGTACTCAAATTCAACGAAAGATAATAGAACCCTGAATTCATCCATATGTTTATATGTTACAATCTATCTTAGTGAACATTAAGCACAAAATTTAAAATTCACATCTCATGCTAACTCATTTTGTCGTCAAAATTTACAATTTCCGTTAAATATCAAGTGATCCTATTGACAATATATTTTTGATAATTTTGTATCCATATATGCAGGTCCTAGAGAACTTTTACCAACATAAATATTTTATAATTTCCAAATTTAAGAGTGGGCCAATAAAGCTTTCCCAAACTTAAGAGGTGGGTCATGTACATTTCCCAAATTTCAAAAGGAAAGCATCAATGTACCCATATCCTTATAAAGACAATTGACTCCTATTCTCATCTACATGTACATAAGCATATTATACTAAATCATCATCAAAAAGGTTATAACAGGTCAAAGACCTTCACATTTATAATTTTTGACAAGTTTATATCCATAACAGTTAGCAAGAATACGAATCAAATTTACAGAAATATATACTGGAGTCATATTACCAAATGTTGTGTTTTTGACAATTCCGAAACGTAAGGGTAGACTAATGTATTCCTCCCAAAATTTATGATGAGTGCGTCAATGTACTTACGTCTTATTAGAGAAAAGGACTCATGTGCTCAATCATATAACCATATAAGGTAATAAAGCCTTATCAAAAATGAAGAATTGCTCAAAAACATTCTAAACTTAGACTTTCGGTAATTTCTTACACATAAAATAAAGAGATGGGTCATCCAAACTACTGAGAAAAACGTAAAAACGTTGATTCCTGCAGTTTTTTGGACTTAACGTACAGGATACATATAACTGGAAACCTATATTTTGTACGTATCTTCCGTATAAGTGTTACGAATAAACGTACTTTCCGTACGAATGAAAGAACTGTGTATATGTAAGCGGTCAGAATCTCACAAACGCATGGACGTATGTAACGTGCATATATATATATATATATATACTAGCAGCGTTCACCCCGCTTCGCTGCGGTCACCCCGGAACGCAATAAACTTTGTTACTTAGATAATTTTTACTTTTTCGCTTTCAAGTGATATGATAAAAACCATAGAAGATTGCAGTAAATGTTAACATTATATCGCCTGTCATTTATGTTAACCCGCCCCGCTTCGCTGCGGTCACCCCGGAACGCAATAAACTTTGTTACTTAGATAATTTTTACTTTTTCGCTTTCAAGTGATATGATAAAAACCATAGTAGATTGCACTAATGTTAACATTATATCGCCTGTCATTTATGTTAACCCGCCGAGTCACACGGTCATGCGGGTTGCATATAAATACTTTATTTTTACCTATGATGAACTAACAAAGGATTTGTACGTTATGGACACTTGAATGGTCAATTATCTCAAGACACTGGTAATTAAAAATTAAAGTGATATGATAAAAACCATCTAGGGTCCAAATCCTAATAACCCCCAAAAATGAAAGAAATTGGTTCAGCCGTATTAGCGTGATGAGGGAACAAAGGATTTGTGCGTTCTCTTTTATATATAAGATATATATATATATATATATATATATATATATATATGTGTGTGTGTGTGTGTGTGTGTGTGATGTGTGTGCGTGTGTGTGTGGTGTGTGTGTGTGTGTGTGTGGTGTGTGTGTGTGTAATATACGGCAAAATGTTAAATATCATACATTCTGCAACAACATGATGAAACACCTAAGCGGAAAAAGTATGTAGCATATGGATAACGTATGCCCCGTACTGATCTCCGTAGTAAACATAAGGATTCCGTATATTTATACAATATACCGCTATCCGGAAAACGGATCTTTCTCAGTGTAACCCAAGTACATACCTCCGAAACATACTACCATACCAACTCTACTACCATATCACATTCCAAAATTTAAGGAGTGTGATATATTATGTAGCCCTTCCAAAATTTTTCGGAAGGAAAACGTACGCAATGCCAAAATTTATAGGAGCTGGTCCTGTATACTCCTATGTCACTGACTCCGGGCATCTTAAAAGTTTGCTGACTTCGAGATTTACGTTGGAGTATGCTACTATTTTGTTGCATTTTCCGACTACGTACAATATTTTTGTCCTCTTTTTGTTGTACAATATGTTTGTGGAATGGATTAGACAATAATCATAAAAGAGGTAGATAGTAGTAGACAAGTTTTACATTTAAAATGAGATAAAGTATTAGTTTCCTTCCAACGAGATAAAGTATTAGTTTTTATGTATGTCCCGGGGTAAATCGAATTCAACGTTGTTTCCCTGTTCCATAGGTACGAAATTAGAAAATACAACGGTAAATGGTGCTTCCATTCTCTACTTCTGGCCAAATACACTGTTTATATTTTCACAGCTCGCTGTGCAGAATGTCCGGGTTTAACTCGTAAAGAAACATTATTAGCAATTGTATGTTCTTCATACTATACTTCATTCGATATTCTTCAACAACGCACTGAGTCGTCACTGTGACACATTTTAGCCTCATTGCAAGATGGGTCTATCCATACGAAATGGTCCAGAGCAGGTTGCTTGACCATCTCCGAAATTTATAGAAATTGGAGTGTGATGAACCGTGTGTATAAGAAACTCATGTTTGCAAACGTTCACGAAAACTACACTTGCTCAGGACGTAACAATCAGACGAACATTAAACAAAAACGAATGTTTACAGGAGAGACTGACGTACACGGAGAAAATGAAATGAAATCTTTGAGTTTTACGTCCCACGGTTATGCCGGTTAGGCTAAAGGAGACGGTGATGATGAGAGATGAGTGAAATGGTGGAATGAAGAAAGTGGGAGGAAACGAGAGAACCCCGAGAAAACCCACGAGCACGATGTTTGTCCACCACAAAGTTCACTTGGCGGGGGCTGGGATCGAACCCGGGACCCCAAGCACCAGAGGTGAACGCTCTACCACTGAGCCACCGCGCCCCCCAACGTACACGGAGAATATAAACGTTTGCTTCTAAATAAATATGCAGAGTTGCAAACTAATACATGAGATCACCGGAAAAACTATAGAAAGTTACACTTTTAAAGAGGCTGTATTTTGGAACGGCTTTGTAAGTTCTGTGCTGAATACTATTGCATGTTAAGAGTCTGCAGAAATATCCACAGCTATGATACTACTGGTACCGTAAATTTATGGGGGTCCGAAAGTTGAAGTTTGTGATTTTGATGCCATTTTTGGGGAGTATTATCTCAGGAGGGCAAAGTGCTAAAAATTGGTACTTAGGCCACAAAGTAGTTTAATTCTGTATGCGAATAAACTATTGCAAGGAAATCATGACTGATATTACATGGAGAAAAAGTGAGGACATGTTAAAAACGCAAAGAAAGAACGTGCGCGACAATGGTCGTAGCGCGGAAAAAATTAAATATTTGGATGTGTTTCATGCTAAATCTCAAACACTACACATGGTGCAGCAATTAGGCCCGCTTTTGTTTGTGTTCAGTTGTGTAAAACCCTGCGAGTGACGTTTGTTCCATCTTTCTAGCTCCATGATCACTGCAAGGTCTATATGGTACGGGGTAGCTCCCCCTTGCACCCACGACACACATCGTCGTAGTGGACAGCGGTATTAAAGTACTTAAAGGATGAGCAAAGTGTCATTGAAATTCAATCCCAGTTACGGAAGTTAATATGTTCACAAGGTTGTGTTATATAGGATAGACTAGCCTTTGGCTAGCTGGGGGCTCCGCCCCAGGCTCCCGAGTTAACTAGGCCTCAAACCTCTAAAACCTAGAATTCTACTAAATCTCAAGTTTGTTTCCGTATTTCAACTACCTGAAAGATAAGATTTTGTATCACAAGAAGACACCCATTTAAATAACATGGGAATTACTTTATCCGCCCTTTAAACTCCTTAAAACAAAAAATGCCCTTTGGGCAATTTCCTTATGGGTTAGTTCTTGAAGTCTACAATCATGCAGAATTTCATCATTCTAATCCTGCCGGAAGTGCCTAAACATTTTCGGGTATAGAAGATGTCCCATATAAATAACGTTGGTAAGATTTTCCAGTTCCCCATAAAACCATTCTGTGGTTCAATATTTTTATTTTTGGTTACTTACTTTGGTAACGCTAATGGAAATGTCGAAAAAAGTAGAAGACGTCAAAAAAGACCCATTTAAATAACATGGAGAATTTGTTGATCCCCGTTAGACCCCCTAAAATTTAAAAAATATTAATTTTTGGCAATTTTCCTGTGGGTTAGTACTTGAAAGCTACAATCGTGCTAAATTTCAACTTACCACGTCAACCGGAAGTACCCCTTTATTTTATATCAGCGTATTTTTGTATATAGTTTTAGTATAGATGTAACGCAACCTTGTGAACATATTAACTTCCGTAACGGGGATTGAATTTCAATTTGGGTTAACCCCCATACCATATAGGCGTGACAATGATTATGGAGCTAGAAAGGTGGAAAAAACGTCACTCGCAAGGTTTTACACAACTGAACACAAACAAAAGCGGGACTAACTCTTGCACCATACGTAGTTTTTGAGATTTAGCATGAAACACATTTAAACATTTAAATTTTTCCGGGCTACGACCATCGTCATGCGGATGCTTTCTTCGCGTTTTTATTATGTCCTCACTTTTATCTCCATGTAATATCAGTCATGACTTTTTTATTGCAATAGTTTATTCACATATATAATTATTTTGTAGCCTAAGTACCAATTTTTAGCACTTTGCACTCCTGAGATAATACTCCCCAAAAATTGCATCAAAATCACAAACTTGAGGTTTCCGATCTTCATAAATCTAAGGTGCCAGTAGTATCATGCAGACTCTTTACATGCAATAGTATTCAGTACAAAACACAAACTCCGCAATTTATGCTGTTCCAAAATACAGCCCCTTTAAAAGTGTAATTTTCTGTAGTTTTTCTGATGATTTCATGTATTGGTTTGGAACCCTGCATATTTATTTAGAATCAAACGTTTATATTCTCCGTTTACGCTCGTCTCTCCTGTAAACGTTCGTTTTTGTTTAATGTTCGTCTGATTGTTACGTCCTGAGCAGCTGTAGTTTTCGTAAACGCTTGCAAATGCAACAATTGGCACTCCACCGAATACAAAGATGGCCGCCATTCAGGAACACTTACATATACGACAACGTAAATGATGTTATTGACCTTCTCATACACACGATTCATCACACTCAAATTTTTATAATTTTCGAAGGTGGTCGAGCAACCATTTTCACCATATTTGGACCACTTCAGATGGATTGACCCAGACGTATATACAGCAGAATTTGTGATGTTAAACGGGTGACCTTAATATATCCCTGTGTTGTGTTGCTGATGTGACTTTCATACCAGACATAAAAATAGACATTTCATTCGCTCTAACATAATACTTATTGTGAGTTAAAATCTGACAAAAATAAGGGTATAAATTCAACTCCATTTCAAACCTAGGAAACATGAATTGTCAGCTTGTATTTACAACAAAATTATTTTTTTAACAAACTACAAAGTATAGTAAAATATTACTTGAATTACTTAACACAAAGTATTCAATTATAATTAGAAACTTATAGGGTGATAGTAACCTTGGCAACATCGTGAAAGACTGCCAAACAAGAGAAGGAGAGTTTAACCTTATTTCTTACTGAATTATATACTGACCTGTTCAATAGAGTTTCATTTTTTGAAGAACCTAACGCTTGAACCCAATATGACCTCTCAGTTTGTTGTTGATCGTTTAGATATTGCTGATAAGCAAAATTCCATTCATCGGTACCTCCTTCTCTAACAGCTGTCTTATAAATGGTACTCCTATAATTCGGGGAAATTCTACAACAAACAGAAAAATGCAAGGTGAGAATATAATTCTATCTCTAATTCCAAAATGTATTATACTTTTAATTACAAGTAATTTGGGTTCGAAAAGCTAACCTAGTATCAAATTTATTTTTACGTGTTCCATTCAGAACCAGTCTCTTTGCGCTCTTGGAACACAAATACGTTTATAGGGCGAAGGATTGGGATTTGATATGCTTCTACGACTTCCTATAAGGCCTATCGATCTTACGCATTATGATTTCTGGGTGTGTTTAAAAGTACTAATTAGCATACTCATAAATATATTGTATCTAATGTAACTGAGAGAATCAATTTTGGAGGCATACTCTAAGAATAAAATTAAAAACTTTTAATTTAATGTCCCAGGATTGTGATCATTAAGCGAAAGGATATGGGTAAATAAAGGTAATGAACGATTATGGAATGGTTAATATAATCAAAACGTTGGAGGTACGGGAAAACAGTAAAAAAATTCACAGAGATGATGTTGCCCTCTTGAAATTCACATGTCTGAAATCGATTTGGGTTGACTCTCGCACCAGAAATGAACTATCTACCACTAAAGTAACATTGTTAACGTTCCTAAGCGTCTTTACTCTTATTTCACCACCTTCAGCATATTTCACTGCTGCTTAAAACTTTTTTTGTTTTTTCAATGTAGAAAACTAGGACAAAATCTGCCATTAAAATGAATGTTTGTTGTTTAGTACAATTTTTTTCCTACTGTTTAATTGCGAATTTTGCTGGTAATAACTTAAAACAACTTTCACTCAGAACTTGCTCACTAAATAACAGAAAACACATATTTCTTTCTTTCAGAGCAGTAATCCAAGATAAATGTGATATTGGATTGTATATTTTTCTTGTAATAAGGAAGTGTATTGATGACATTTAAAGCACTTAGCCGTCGTTGCTGTTGTCAATACTTGAGGAAAGGGGAAAGAGTTACGAAAAAATATACCTTTTTCAGTTTTAAAAATAAATTATCTAAAAGCTTAGGGATATATATATCGCGTGTTCTAAAACAGCGCCCACAGACCACACCGCACTTTTCTACAGGTCAAAATAAAGTGAATGTTATATCATGGCATGGCCTCCCGGGCCTCCTGCAGCCGCTACGGGGAATCAAAATTTCACTGTGGCAACATTGCTTATGAATTTGCAACCATTAGCATTGCTCCACAAATCTATCAAACAGTTACATAGATTGTTAATTAATAAGTGGTGCCAGTGTTAACGTTTATTGATTTTAACTATCATCTGGTAAGAATCGATGTAATTATTTGGTGGATTGGTAGATCTAATCTGTGGGTTTTTATCAGCGATGTTGCCACATAGTGCAATTCGCATCACCAGAAGAGGACCCGAAAGGAGTACAAATTTTATATATATATATATATATATATATATATATATATATGTGTGTGTGTGTGTGTGTGTGTTTATTTTGATTTGTAAAATACTGCTCTGTGGTCCGTGGGCGCCATGTTTAGAACACCCGATTTTTCGCCACATTTTTGAAAATTTCAGGCATTATTCTAAGAATAGTGCACATATTATTATGGTCAGTAGCAAGGTTCTTCAATGAATTTCATTCGGGAGGAAAGCAAAACTTCTTCCTCAAAAGTACGTCTCGAAGCAACATTGGTCAATAGTTTCCATCAACTATTATTAGATAACTTGAATCAAAAAGTAAAAATAAATAAAAATTATAATAAATATAAACAATAAAAATGTTAAATATCATAAAATTATATATATCCCTATTAATAAAAAAGAACTAATAAACATTTCGAATATAATTTAGAAGATTCTACATATAGTCAGCTGTTTTTGAATATAAAATTTCTGTTGAAACATTTAATTAATCGGGAGACAAGATCTTTCATACTCGTCGTAAAGTTTTCCGCCTGTGATGAAACTCTTCCGACACAATTTTGTAGAGAGCATAACGTGAAGCTTGAAATTGAGTATATTTCGATGAATCTTAATCTCTGTTGAACGCAGAAGATCGTTAGTGATTACAGAAGGCCGATCCTACCGTGTTACATCATGAATATTCTCTTGCCCTTTCTTAAACAGTCTGCCCACTTACGAACTTTACTATCACTCCAAGAGTTTGGACTACACACTTGCAGAGTTAACAATGAATTTAATCCGGTGTAACATTTCTTAATAGTTAAGAACCAAATTACAAATCTTTGTTTCACAGGAGGTAGGCAACTCGATCTTCTTGAAATCTCCTATCACACACCACAGAACTCACACGTTGCCGATGCTACTCTGAATGACTTCTACTTATAACCAAAGCAAACATTGCACATGCGCGAAATTACCAACCTTTACGTCTAATTTAGATCTTGCGAAACGGAATTTACATTAAAACTTCAAAGAGGGTACATTGTACCTTTGATCTCGTTGGCGCTGCAGTTTGTGGCCTCGTTTTAAAAAACTAGAATTGTACCTTAAAAATCTACACCGCAGAAGTCGCTTAAACATCACCTAACTACATCAGAAGCAGCTGTTTCGGAAAGTTAGTTAGTTCGGCTCAGGAAACTAAACAGCAGCGTGTGACGATTTTTACAACACCCTCTGCTCGAACCCCAGCCATTATTATTTTCTTTTTTAAAAATCTTTTAGTTGCGCTTGCAACTGAACGTTAACCTAAGGAATAGGAAAATAACTTGAACACATCATATTCCTAACACTTTAGCTCTATATGTGATAGGGGTCAGGCTATGGCGATTGCTTCGTTGACGTACATTTCTATTTATATTTACTAATGAAAAGCGTAAAACTACTTACGTCGCTGAAGAGTGTTACCCTACATCTCGCCACAAGCAAAAGCTGATATGATGGTACTACTATGTGGTGCAATGTGTATATTACAGCGCGAAGAAACTGACATTTGAATAGCAAAGATATGATGGTCAGTGATTATTTCCAGAGCATCTCGGGTTCCCTCTTTCCCTTGGAACTATAAAATTGCCCACGGGGCATACATCTGTTCGTTGCTCAAACTGCATCATCAGTACTTTTACCTTTTGTGCATTGATAATGTGATTTTGCACCCTCTTTCTATCATGAGGAAGCATGTTTTGGGTTTATGTTACTTGATCTCTTCAACAAATACTAAAACAAACACTGTTGGTACTTGTATCATTCTTAAAATATTTTTAAAGTAACAATTAACTATCTACGAACTATTTTTGCTAGGTAGCTGCAAAGTGAAGTTGTTATCTTTTTGTTGTTCGACGTTAAATTTAGTGTATATTAGCGATACATTAAAATATAGCTGCTTTTCATGACAACATCACAACCGTAAAAGGAAATGTCAATAAAAGGGGGTATAAAGTGAACGCCAACTTAGGAACTGTTTTGATTCATTCTTCTGCAAAAGCAACCAGTGGTTTTAAAAAGAAAGTGTACAGAAATTGCGGTATGTCTGCGTATGCGTATCCAAGAATCTATGTTTCAAACTAGATACTTACGGACTTTCATCTGGATTTCCTGATGCTATCCACTGTTGAAATGCTTCCAGAGACTTCTGTGAAGAATCTTCATTCCGAAGATCGTTGAGAAGTGGAAGCAGAAGATATCTAGAGAGGGTTTTATCTTTAGATTCTGTTGGCTGTTCATCAAAACCTATATATTCATAGATACCCTCAAGTAGTCCAAGCAAGTAGGTCTGAAATAAATCAGGAAATAATTTTAAATCTAAAGAATAATTATAATGTAATTACTTTTGACACTTGTAAGTTATTATTCTTACAATAGATTTAAATGAAAGTCTTTTTGCTGATGGCCTAAAAAGCGATGTGATATGCCTAAATATTCTGCTTGAAGGCATGTTTAAGGTGCGTTTAAAAAATGGTCGAAGTGGCAAATACCTTTTCCATTGTTTAAAACAATATATGGTACTAGAAATGTGAATTCTGGGGAAAGTATAGATTTTAGTTTAATATCTTTATAATTTAGTTTTCCTTTATTCGTACTTCTGTAATAATAAAGTAGGACCATGGCATAGGTAGTAAAATTTTAAATAATATTTTTCTTCTCTAATTTCAGAATGCCAAGTACAAGTGTTTACCAGTAAGAACGTCGGAACAACTGGAGTACTCTGGACATGTTGCAGGAAAATTTCCCCGGAAGCTTTCTGTCGAGTGAACTGAAAGGGAATATTTAAACCACTGCTGCGAATTTATCGCGCAATATGTGTACAAAAGTGGATCTCCGGAATCATTCCACCCACGGAACCAGAGAAGGGCATATTGACGATATTATATGAGCAGGGAAGACCATGACAAGTCACATTTTCTAACTCTATAACAAAGTCTAAAAGAAATTTTCATATAATCCTATAACAAACAAACACTCCCTGCTTTCTCCAGACACAATTCCGAAATTACACTACCTATATACTGTTATATGGTCCCATTCCAATCCATTGCACCGAAGAACTCAATGTCGGACATGTGATGTGGTGGATCCACGTCATATATCTCTAAAATCTCTACAGATATGTCTCTAAGCACAATCATTACCTGTGTTATTGCTTCTCCTAAATGCGGTCGTTCGTACATCCATACGCATGCCACTAACTGTCCCTCAACTATGTAACTGCAACCATTCACATCACCCACAGTTTTAAACTGTATTTCTCCAGCTAACCGACATTACCACAGTGACAATTACTCTGAAGCATCAAAAGTCATACATACCTAATAATGTGTGGAACCTCATCGAGCACGGAGAAACGAGTGAAGGCATATGTAGAAATACAGCCTCGGCTGCCTGCCACAATTAGATAGTTGTGGCGCGATTCGATATTCCCCATGTAATCAATCAGGTTCATGTCGATTGATCTACAGAAACAAATCATGGGTTGGAAGTTGCCAGAATATTACCATTCATGGACGATTATGACAAGATACATGGGACATTGTCATCTTTAGAAATCTCAATGTTGGCAGGATACAAGAACTCTAGAAAAATCTGTATATCATCACCAATCATATGAATATATAGATGATCGGTTCACATTGGTTGACCAAGTAAGTCTGCGCTACACCGGGAGCGTATTATATGTAGGTGCAATATGAAAATGTGACTCATCTAATCATGCTACACATTGCCAATGATATAACGTCCAATCCACGTGTTTCTGAACCGACGTGAGTCACAGCGGCCGATAGTCAGTGGTTGTTAATGGTATACATGTCAGAGGATTTTCTGTTCTGATCAAATTCTGTTGTACGAACCTCTCAGACGCGTAGTTAGAATGTTCTGATTCAATTTTTCAGTGCACGCAATATTTCTTGTTTGTTTGCATCTTTCTTGCAATGTTTCTTGTTCACAGTCTTCGCCGGTTACGATCAGTCAGCACATGATAGGAGCCATTATGTTGTTTCTGATAGCATCTAATAGTTTCAATTCTCTACTTGTTGTCAATCATTGACACTGTGGAGCGGGAACAGTTTGATGTTCAGACGGTTTCCGAAATCACATTTTCAATTTGTCTACCATGAACTATCATCTCGCGCACAAACTCCGATAATCACTATCGGCTTGTAATCTGTACCGTCCACATTTCACTGTATCCACAGAAGTGGAAATGAGAGCACTTCCTGCGGTTCTACAGCATTTCCGCAATTTTCCTGTGATGTCAAGAAGTTCTCTACAGCTATCAAGTGACTTTTGGCACTTCAGTGTAAAATTACATTGATACTTTCTGTTCACTTATTGGGATAGGGTGATTTATTCCAGGGTACGATTCAGTACATAACTCAAAATATTCTATTTTGAAAATGTTTTTGATAAAACAGCAAAGAATGGTCTAAATCACTAGAAAAGATTTTCACGTGGGATTTAAAGTTAATTTAATCAATATTGTTCTAGTCAGAAGAAAGTTTGCATTTTTTCTAGCACCTTTTCCCTCACTTATTGCTACGAAAAACAACAATAAACGTATTACGAGAAAGCAATGCATATTAGAGCAATGGTCTGTTAGAGCGCCAATACTGTGTTTTACGTCCCCATTGTGGATCATTGATGTAATCTCCATACTCTAGTTTTGGTCGACGTTGTATTTTCTGTTATGTATATTTTTATATAATTATTTTAATGATAAATATTCAACTTAGCTAGAATATTAGATTTCACAATGCTACGAAAACTGAACACTCTCTACCATTGAAAGCTGACAAAGAAATGGACTTAACACACTAAACAATTAAAGCGTTACTAAAATCACAACAGTGTCGTTTGAGTCTATTCCTATTTAAATAGGTCTTACCCTGTAAGTGTTATAAATATCTTGGTGTTTCAGATGTAGATTCAGCAATTGAAATATGTTGTTTAAGGCCACGTACCACGGCACATATTCAACTTCTCTGCTCATATATCTTGTGAGTTCCAACGGTACAGTTATATTTATAAGTCCAGCATCATATAAATCATAGGAGTCATCGTGCAGCTGAATTCTATTGAAGGCACTGATGTTAAGGCCATCTTCAGACTCCAGAAAATCAGCAATCAGCTGCCAATTTCTATCATCATAATTCACTCTGTAATAACCTGTCATAAAGATTGTTTCAATGTAGAGATTTAAAATAAATGAGAATCTAATTTAGTAAAGTTATTTCCAAGTGGGGTATTGGGTAAAGAATTGCAAACACACACATATCTAGAAATTACACGTAGCTTTACTTCAGCCTCGCTCCCAAAGCATTTTTTTCTAAGACTACTATCCCAAAAACCTACGTCAGACCTACCATTTGAATTAAAATGTGTATCAAAGTTGCTTATATGGTGAGCGTTCAAATCATTAGAGGGCGTTTTGTTTTTCTAAAAAAAAAATAGAACAAATTTTAAGAAAACGTCATTTATTTTTCCACATGGTCCCTTTGCTACAGTTATACATTTATCGCAGCGTTCAACTAACACCTGGAAGACTTCAGCGTAGAAATGTTTGTCAGTATGCCTTACGGATTCCAGTTCATAGAGCTTACCTTTATCATAACCGTGTAAAGGTTGACTTCTGAGGATTTTAAGGGTATAAACGGGTGTAAATCACTTGACATTAAGTTCTTCCTTGTACGAACGCTTCTCCAATTCAGTACAGATTCCAAATATTTTTTGTCGGTCGAAAGCGGAAAGCTGTTTTGGGATCAAGTGTGCACTTAATTTTTGACACACCAAGTGGTCATGAATTATCGTGTTTTACTCTTCCAAACGAATGATCCCACATCTTTGCAGTTTTACCATAGCTTATGGAATGATTATCAATAACCATTTGATCAAAGAACCTAATGTTCGCAAAAATGATTGCTGTGGGCTGAGATCCTTCACGACTGGGATGATCACTGACAGATATATCGAACGCCCCTCGCAATTATTTCTTTGTTAATTTTTGAAGGAAAATGTACTATTAAGAAATGTAAACAACGAACCAACAATAAATTTGGTGAGACTAAATGAATGTACAGTTTGGAAAACACATCTTGCAAGGTAGTATCTAAATTGAAATGCAATTCCATACTCTACACCTGACTTTTAATGATGCCTTTTCAGAAGATAGTTTTGCTACTCCCCATGAAAATAGAGGTGATACTGAAAGAAACTATCATAATCATAACAGTGGTATATAGATGGGGTACTATGCAAATAACAGTGGTCATGGGTTAATCATGAATATATATCCTGAGCGCAGCATTTTTATGAAATGTTGCCATGATAACTGCTACAATTGCTCACTTTTCTGGAATAGAATACAAAACAAATTAACAATACAAATTTAAAGCCGTTGTCATCTACAGAATAACATTTTCTGATCCGGAAGGTCATAATGGAGAAATGTTTCAAGTTTTAACATATGATAATAAAACACAGAGAGTGTTAGAACAAAATTTCAGCTTCCTCTAGTAAGAAAACGTTGAACCCTTGTTAGATATTGAATTCAGAAACTCTTGCCTTACGATCAAGAGTCTGAAGAAGATATAGTGCAAAATTTCATTCACCTACTTCAAATTGTTTCGATATCTGGTTAAAGGCTGATAAATTTAAAGGTACAATTTTTCCTTAGGGATTGCACTCCGTTAAATTCCGTCTTACCTTCAACTTAGAGTGCTGTACAATAAGGAAATCTGTACGAAATTTCAAGCTTCAAACCCTAACTGCTTCGGAGATGTGTTAAATGATCAAAAAGTATTCAAGACACCTTTCCTATCTCAGGGGTACTTTTCGTTAAAATTATGTGTTATTTTCAACCCTGACTTCAAAGATAGTGTGTGTGTATGAAATTGATAATTCTTACACTGAAAATCCAGAAGTTGCGGTAAAGGTTGAAGAATATTTGACCCCTCCCTTTCTTCGAGTGGAAGTTCAGATACATCATTAGTCTAAGATTCATTGACAACGTTTGTGTGTATAATATTTCTAGTTTCTGCGAGTAGTAGTTTCAGAAATCTGGTAAACAACAGAATGAGTTCCAGTAACTTTTTATTTCCCTCATGTAAGTGTATTTCGTAAAGTATTCCCAGTCTGAGATTCAAGGAGCACATCTATAAAAACATCAATTTCTTCCATCTAACAACTACGAAACTACTATGAACTGCGGAAATATTTTCTAGTCCACTTTCTTTCTCCATACAGATCGTATCTCTTTAACCGTTGGCATTATTCTCAGCCTGATGTAAAAGGAAAACATTTCTACAGAACTTTGATTTCCCGTTTCCAAGACCTGATGAAACTACATAATCAGCGTTATTCCTGTTGAGTCACATATATATGGAATTATGTGTTTAATAGAAGTATTTTACAAAAATTATTCTTTTAAATTTTAATTGTTTACGAACTGTTTCGAACATCAAATAATATTTTCAAGATCCCTTTTTCCTCTTAGGCATCACATTTCCTCTTTATTATTGTCATCAGTTCGTGAAAAGTTAAGAAGTTTCTAAGCTTCTAGGCTAACAGTTTCAGAGATCTTGTAAACTGTTAAAATTATTCAGATCCTCCTTTCCCTACCAAGGAATTGGGTTTTGTAGTTCTGTCTTATTATCAACTAGAACGCATAATGAACGTAATGAACGTTTGTAAAATAATTTAAGCTTCAGTACCTCCTGTACTGGAGACGGAAGAAAAACCTCAAGCACATTTCCAGTTTTAGTATAGTATTTTGCAAAATCCTGTCGTGTTTACAACCTAGTATGCAAGGAAAATACTTACCCAAAATTAAAAGATCCGGTCGTAATAATTCCGGAGATCTAGCAAATGCCCTAAAAATCATTAAAACTTTCTTCCCCGTAAAGGACCACATCTATCGAAATTAGATTTTGCGTAGATCGTATGATGGAAGAAAAATGACTATATACAATTTCAAAGTTCTACGCCTAATTGTTTTCAAGATATAGAAAGTGCCCAGAAACATTTAAGTATCCCCTTTAAATTGAGAGCTTGCTTAGGACCCAAGAAGAATACTTGTACAAAAAGTTAATATCCCAGCAAAAGTGGTTTCTGAGATTTAATGATCAGTGAATCAGTATACAAGTCAATAGATTGTACGCATAAATTATCTTTTGGTTTTACGGACGTTCCTTTAACGCATATTGGAATGAAGAGGAAAGGGCTGGAGCCGATTCATTTTAAAAGTCCTCCGTTTAAAACATTAAAAGCGTAAAATGTTGAATATAAATGTGTATACTACTTCTTACATTGATCAGGTATTCTACACTGTCAGATTGGATAGTGATTTTGTTTGAAAGTACCAAACTATTATTATTGTATCCTTCGTAACGTAATTGTGCATATTAGATGCCACAGATAATGTCGTAACTTACGGACGATCGGTAACACCAGCCTGATATCACCTTATTTTCAATCCCTTAGAACGAGAGATGAGTTTGTTGTGACGGTAACACTTAAAAATATTCAAATGTTCGTAAATAGTTTGAAAGCTGTCGACGATACATTCGTTGTAAGAGTCTCGCTACGAAATCAATTCCTCCATTGAAATCTTAATGTTGACGTTAAAATCTTACGAAGGGTTGTGTTTCAATCAGATGTTCTTCAAATATGATGCATTGAATGTAAGTTAAAAGTGAGATGAATTAGAACTTATTGAATAAATTTGTTCCCATGTTCCTAATATGAATATCTAATTTCTTCATATCCTAAAATTGACCCTTCTGTTATTAGGTAAATAAATAATTTTGTGTATACTTACCTGTTTGTTGAATATTGAAGATTACAAATTGGTCGTCACCTGGAAGGCCATCTATTAAGATTGATTTTTCTTTTCTTAGGAAGTCAAACGGAGAAGTATCGTTAAAATCCAATTCCTCTTGGGTGGTAAAAGTCACAGGAATCCACCAAAGAGTTTTGTTATCAGTAGAACCATCGGTGAGAAATCTTTGCTAAGAAAGACACAAAGAAGCATCGTCATCATATTTTGCACCTAACTTAAGACTCCATGATTTCTCTGTATATCTATATAATAATCACAATAATCCCATAGAACAGAATAACAATTAACTGCATTTTAGGGTTAAAAGAAATGCTCAAAAAAACTTTAACCATGAACAATTTTTATTTAGAAAACACAACAATGAGCACAGTATCTATTTTTGGACAACAGCTATTTATCAAAGAGTAAGTTCACTGTTACCATGCGTTAGCTATATTCAAACATTCCCCCATTCCCATCTATCTTTAGCACATGTCCTGAGTTGTGCTGTAAAGGTCAAGAAATATCTTCCAGTTTGCATACACATATATTGTATAGTATATCAACACCTCGTTATTCAAATTTAGCCAAAATTCCGGCCAACCGAGGCCTTATTGGTCTCAACAATTTCTGTTTAATGGGCCATTAGTCTATAGTTATAATTAGACAATCAAATACAGTACTTTAGATATTTTTTTTATTATATTGGCATTATTCAGTAATTTTTCAAATTTAATTTTAATGGTCTCTTTTAACCCTTTGGGGATCCTATGGTACAATTTGTACCATATGCACTTTTCATAGTACATTGCGTTATTTCTCTTCTATTTGAGCTTTTTCGTCCGGGTTTTTTTTTTTGTTTGTTTGTTTGTTTTCCAAGTCCAGAGGCCTTGTAGAAGACATTACGTACGGTTTCAGATCGTCCTGCGTCCAGACATAGGAGGTGATGACGTCATAAGTCAAAAATTTATTTTCTCATTTTCTAAGCTTATGTTCAATTTTTGGCGGGCTTATTTTTCTACGTAGAAGATTGAAATTTTGCACAAACATTCAGTCCACCGAGTAGTATTTACCAGATTTTTTGTTCCGATGTCAGTGCCAAACCAGGGGGGAACCAGAGGGGAAAAGGGGTAAAAATAGGGATTTTTTACCCCCAAAATCCCGTTTCTCGTCATTTTCCCGCCTTACATACAAGATAGGACCACGTGAGTCATACCGTCTGAAAGGCCGTTCTATTCTGAAGAGAATGACGGTCGAATTATTATTCTAGGGTAATTAGGAATGTCTCAGGGATTTTTTGAAAAATTTACTTCTATATAGGGAAATATGGGTCATTGTCGGTATATATTTTTTGGCGGGTTTATTTTTGAACGTAGAAGATTGAAATTTTGCACGAACATTCAGTCCACCGAGTACTATTTACCAGATTTTTTGTTCCGATGTCAGTGCTAAAACAGGGGGGAACCAGAGGGGCAAAGGGGTAAAAATAGGGATTTTTTACCCCAAGAATCCCGTTTTTCGTCATTTTCCCGCCAAAAAAAAACATGATAGGACCACGTGAGTCATACCGTCTGAAAGGCCGTTCCATTCTGAAGAGAACGACGGTCGAATTATTATTCTAGGGTAATTAGGGCCGTCTCAGTGAATTTTTATCCAAATATACTTCTGTATAGGGTAAAAGTGGGGCAAAGTAGGGAAATTTTCTCTGGCAGGCCTATTTTTTCACGTAGAAGATTGAAATTTCGCACAAACATTCAGCCCACCGAGTAGTATTTACCAGAAGTTTTTTTCCGATTTCTTGCGAAAAACAGGGGGGTCCAGAGGGGCAAATTTGAAAAAAGGGAAATTTTGCCCCCAAAAATCCCTTTTGTCAGGAATTTCCCGCCTTAGATACATGATGGAGACATATGAATGGTACCGCCTAAAAGACAGTTCTATTCTGAATTGAATGATTGGCGGATTATAGCCTAGGGTAATTAGGGATGTCTCAGGATTTTTTTCCCTGAGATCGTAGTGTTTTATGGTACTTTGGGGCACTGTGGGAATTTTTGATAAAAATTCTCCCGCCCTTACTATTCAAGATAGAAACTTGAAATTTGGCCCACACATTCAGTATACTAAGTACTATTTCTCAGATTTTTTTAGATGGCTACGATCACACAGGGGGGTCCAGGGGGGCCAAAGTTCGAGAAAAAAAATTTTCCCTCCGAAATTTTCACTTTGACATTTTTTCCCCGCTTCTGGTATATGGTATGAGCACGCAAGTAGTATCATTTGAAAGCCAGCTCTATTCTGAAGGGAATGAGGTATGAACCATGATCCTAGGATAAATAGTGACAATACAGTAGCTGTTTGACTGAAAGTCTAAAAAATAGCCCAAAAAGCCAGGATCCCCAAAGGGTTAAGTGGTACGAGCATTTAACGTATCTTGTTTTGAGAAAAATGTTTCGTTATTTGTTTAATTCTTGTACTACATACAAGTAACTTTATATGTGTTAATAAATTATATGAAATCTTAGTTTTAGATTTTTTTCTCACTGACATGTTTGCTACAAAAAAATTAAGTTACACGGCATCCTAACGATTTTGAAAGTGTACTTATCATCTAAACCCGTCTCGCCGCTACGATTTATGTACTATCGAACCAACAGTATTATTCACTGTGTCGCAATATTGCAAAAGTTAACCGAACAAACTAGGTTACAGAAGAGGCATAAAAATTTAATCCTATTCAACCTTGCATGTTTCTCAGTACGCCAGTCAGATATGTTATAAGTAGACATGGCTTTAACAATCCAAATGTGTATAAAGTCGTTCGGCATAAGTAAGAGCATTATCATGGGAAGGAATAACATTATCTTCCGTTTCCGGCTCTATGTCATGACAAAACAGGAATAATGGTCTGGCTTTATTGTTGGGGGATATGTCCATGAGAATCTACACCTAGTTTATTTGTTCCGTGCAAATAAGAGAAAGATTGGGATCATGTTGAATTTCTGGAAGTAGACAGCATTTACCTTCACATTTTTGTCCATCTTCCTCTCGTAATCATATCGGACGACAATCATGATTCCCTTAGAAAATTTTCGTAAAAATGTGCCATCATAAAACTTTGCAGTCTCTGGAAATAGAAGCCTCGATATGTAATATCCGATGTTACTATTACGAGAGAGATAAACATAGACCTCATCAAGATCTACAAGCGCCTTTTATTTTGATACAGGCAAATCTCTTTCGTGGAGTCTGTCTTACGTAGAGCGATGGGCCTCGGGAGAAGGTTTTGAAATACGACCTTATCTACAAACTATAGGCAATGATGGTGATGTAGTGCCTGACAGTAATTGCACCACATTTAGTCTCTGGTTCATGTCACGATGGATGGTATAATTTGAGTTTAGTGCTCCTTCCAACACCGACGCTTCATGAGACATAACGTGTGATCCGGACCATATGAGCTATCACTAGGAACCGAACCCGAGTCTCAAACTCCTAACATTGCGTACGCTTATCATGGAGATCTCATGTCACGTTGCAATGGAGAGTGTTCTAGTCTGACAGTCGATGTATTCCATAAGGCACGTCAGGCGAAACTTATGCTGCTAACCGCCAACGGGCCCCTTTTTTGGCGAAAGACGGGCCCTTTATTTATAAGGACCTGATCATGATATCTTTAAGTAAGGTCCCTCGATGACTAAACCATCTTTCCCAGACTGTATTATTATTCGATTGTACGAAACATGTGCGTGGAAAAGACTCATGATATATGTAGTCTTCCAAATGACTGATCTCTTTCCGCAACATTTCAGTACCATAAACACGATAATTCAGCACGTACAAACTGAAACATAACATTGATAAGACGAAGGTTTCGTGGGTTTTGGCTCAACTAGAAGAGGTTACAGCAGCTTTATCGGATCGGACGGATTGCATACATAGTTCAGCAACACATATTTTGTTAAGTAAATATGCAAATTATGAAAAGATGTGGTTATTTTGGCTAATGACGATTTATTGAACCACATCATATGTGTGAACTTGTTGTGTTGAATAAAGAAAAACTTCCGAAAATTAAAGGAAGATATTTTTATTCAAAATTAAGTGTATTATGTGCTTTTCAATTTTATTTGTATAATAAAATTTTGTGTTTACTAGAAATTATATAAAAAAAACTTTAATCGCATTAAAGACCTAAGAAATAACAAGGAATGGATCCTCCTAATATAAACCTCTCCGAAAGTATCCCCAACTCATTGCGTGTGGCATATACTGTTACTGTTCCTATATATTTTATAATTGCTTACCTGACTGACATATGCACTGCCATATTCATAGTTTCTTTCCACTGTCACGAGAGGATATCCCGCTTGCAGAGTCCAAGACTCAAAAATTTCTTCCACGCTGAGATCGTCTGCTAATGTTCCTGCTTCATGTGCCACGGAATTAAGAGCTTCATACAAAGCAGGTCGTGTTCCGGAACCATACGCTCTACAGCAAAATGGAAAGCAAGTCTGGAAATTATATTTTTCAAAAATGGTAATAAGGCAAGTTTAAGATAAATTTGTATTTTTTCGTTCGTGGATCTCTAGCAAAAAGCACTGTATCAGCAACACTGAATTCGACAGCCATTTCTAACTACAAATCTGATAGTTTTCCCATTCTTAGCCCAGGGCAGCGTCTAGTTTAAGCCAAACGAAAATAAATTCCTGACGATATGGAGAAGTCCAAACATTCAACTCAGACGGAGAAATATGGAATGCTAATTCCGAATAAAATCATTTTTATAATGCGCGTAGTTTTCTGGGTTCATTTGAAGTTGCGCACTCTAACAACGAGTCTGAAAAGCCATAACAACCATACAAATATAGTTATACTTGACTGGGCCATTGCAAATAAAATTTATGTTATAAATCATATAAAAATTACCTCCCATATTACCACGATAATGTGAGAAAATTGTTATGTCCTATCGTTTTTACAGTTCCACGCATAGTAAACCTAGTTGCGTCAATAATATAAATGGTTGCAAGTATCATTCCTTGTTTACGCATGTGCTGAACAGTGTATTAGAAGCACAAACAGCATCGTCGTCGTTTGCAATTTCAAGAAGTTTAACAATTGTGAATATGTCTGAAGGAATAGCAAAACAGTCATTAGAAACATGGAGTACAAGAATTAATAGAAAAACGTGAAGGAAAGTTTATTTAAGGAATTTTATACAGAAAAGTTCACTTAAGGAATTTTAAACTTTTTTAACAACATTTATATGAGTATTATCTTATGTTCCATATGTTTCTAGTATAAATAACATTTGACATAGTTGCACTGTTATTCGTATAAATACTGTCAGAAAATTAATTCACTCACAATACTAATTTGGTGAGGTATTATAGGAGAAATACTACGTTGTACAGTATTTGATATAAATCGATTAATATACCGCATGAAGTGTTGTTTATAGCAAGAAATAAGACACAACGCAAGTTCTCATTGACAGTTACTATACATAGGATGTCTAAAAAACATTGTACCAATTTCTTTAATTTTCTAGGTTCTCAGTATGTAGAGAGGAGTATAAGTGACAAGGATTGCTATTAGATACTACAAGTTTTAATTGAAATACCCGCCGTTCCGAGTACCAGATCTTTTTTCTTAAGATAGCACCTACACAACAACAGAAGGCATTTTGTGCTATGAAATACGCATCTGTTATCACAATTCAACGCAACTTTAAACGACATTTTGAGACCTATCCAAGTAACTAGAACTTAGTTAAGCATTCATGGAGATAGGTTCCCTATGCAAAGGAAAACTACCGGCCTTCCTTCTCATTCAGAGGAGACAGTGGATAGAGCTCAGCAGTATTTCCACCGTAGCCCCTCGAAGTTAGTTCTAAAAGCAGGCAGCGAATTAGCATTGGCCCGATCAACTGAGATGTTCCTCGTAACTGTTTGAAATTCAAGGCTTACGTGCTGTAACTTGTGCAGACACTCACTGAAGATTACAGAAAACTTCGCGCTGTCTTCAAAGTAAACATCTTAAGGTTTCTGGAAAATGATGATTTTAGAGACAAGGTAGCTTTCAGTGAGGAGAAGACCTTCCAAATCAACGGCAAATTCAACTGGCATAATGTTCAGTTCTGAAGTTCGGAACACCCTCCGCGAATCATTAATAAGCATGTCAGAGATTCTATGATGTTGAATGTCTTTCCTGCCATGTGCTGAACAAAGCTTCTTGGGACATTCTTTAGAAAGAACTTTAAAGGAACACTCGTCTCTTGATATACTCCAAATGTGGTTGATACCATATCGTGAAGAACATTTCCGAGATTTCTTTTTCGGACAGGATGGAACTCCACTCCACTTCTATAATGACGTGAGAGGGTATCTGAATGAACATCTCCCACAGCGTTGGATACGTTGCAGTGGTACTAATAAGGTAGGTAAAAAACTTTGATATATTACTTTGCTTTTTGTATATTATGGATTGTCACGTTTGGGGTCTCGAAAATGTTTTATGAAAACTATACATTATTATCCGGACAATCTATATATCTGATGTAGATAAAAAAAAAGTATTAAATTAACACACCTTATGCATCGAGCACTGGATCGAAATGAAATTCAGTTAACTCACTATTAAAACCGGATATGGCAGAAATCTGATTTCATCTTGATAGAAAAGAAACAGTAATAGAGCAACAAGCGTTTTGCACAATCGATTCAGCATCTGAAGTTAGCAAACCATCATTACTACAACACTATGGCAATCGAAGGTGTTTGAAACCACTAATACTTCTGGTGTCAATATTGATTTCCGTAGGGCAAACACAGCAAGAGATATCGAGAAGCTGTTTTCTTCAGTTGATTTAGCGTCCTATGAATAGGTCACATTTCCTCCTTTAACTCTCTATTTTAAACGGAAGAGTGCAACAGAATTGATGACCATAGAACAAGAATTGTAATACATAACCACAATCAACGTTTAATAATGAATGCAGCATTTAAGCGAGCAAAGTCACCACTCACAACGTTCTACGAAAATCAGAAATGGTGTGAGAGTACTAGTATTTCCAGGACCAATATTTATATCCATAAAGGAAAAACTGAAAATGGTATCAAAAGTGTTCTTTAACTCAAATTCGAGGTCCGAAGAATGAGTTTTCTCTCGACTTTTATCTATCTGTTGAAACCAGAAGTGGTAAAAATCTGCAAATTGTTGGTTACAACACTTGATATCATAATGGATAAAACGAAAATGGCGACAAGCAGAATTTCATATGGATTCAGTACCAAAAACTTGTTATACATCTGAATTTATTCCATTAATGAAGCCGAAAGTGATAGACTTCAATCACCATTTCCAACTTTAATGTTATTCTTTATAGAGAAATAACAATAAGCAATAGCGAGTAATCTTTGTCTGATATGGCTTCAGAGTCTAAGGAACGGGTTCCACCCTTATATTTATTCCTCTATTGCAACCAGAAGTTATAAATGTACTATTTCAAGTTTGATATTGATTTTCCATAGTTTGGAAGTCTAGATTAATTTCGCAGGGTGAAATGACATTTACTTGTCCCTATTGAAGTTTGAACTTTACATTTTGATTGCTTTTCATAATAAAATTATTTGTGTTTGCAAGTAACCTCGATTTTGGTAAATATGATATTTGTATTGTTCAGTTAAAGACATTGATTTTACATTCTCTTTCATTAGCAGGTATATTGTTAATTAACATTAGTCATTCTCTCACATTAACCAGTGAATAAAAATTTTCTTTTCATAGTTTTATTTTTGTATTGGAATGTTACAGAAACATTAATATTTCTGGTATTGCATTGGTCCAAGTATATTTCTGGTATTGCATTGGATTAACCTGGTCCTCGACTATCACACAGGTGTATTACTAGAGTCAACTGAGAATTCGATTTCGAGGGTGATGCTCCAGTTTCGGTACCGGAGCGTTTAAAGTCAAGTTTACATTATTCCTCTTTGTGGCAGCTGTCGTCCCAGCATTGCAACGTACAAAGTCCTACGTTATAACAACAATTTGCAAGAGTGCAAACCCTTTCCGGGATCTCCTAAAAACCAGGGAGCTCTGTTAACATCAGAGTATGCCTGAAGTATCACATGCAGTATCAGATTCTATGGACGTGAAAGTCGTCCATTTGGAAGTGGGGAAAAACTCTACTCAATGAGGAATCTGATCTACAATTATGCGTTTAATATTCTCCAGCCGGAAATATAACCTAGAACCTTGTATACCAAAGGCGAATGTGCCAACAACCATAGTAGCAAAAAGGACACTTCAGAGTATCAATGTTTATAAGGACGAGTACATGATTAAAGCAGCTTTTCAGTCGTTTGTGAGCATTCTACAGAATTCTACGTTGTCGGAACAAAGACCTTTGTAGCAAAATAGGAGGCTGTCATGACGTAACAAAGAACTACGTCAGAAAATAATACAATTTCATAGCAATCATGAAAATAATTTTTTTACTTTATTTGTTGGACTGTCTTCATGCATAATTATATTAGAGAAATAAACTATACCTGTCATTTAGATAGCGGTTAAGACCCTGACGGAACACTTCAGGTGTCAAGATATGTTGTAGCATTCTTATGATGGAAGCGCCTGGAATAAAAGAATGACGGATTTAGGATTACTGCTGTTATACAGATATGTAGTAAGATTTATTTCCTCCGATTTTTAAAAACATTCTCAACAATCAACTAGATATAGGGCTTTAGCTAACATGTTGCACCAGAAAACATTAGTATATTTTAGAGTTTATAGTATTTTCTTAATATGTTTTATTAAAACTATTGTTTGTACTACGTGGTTGAAATAGACCACATTTTGTCACATTTTTTCTTTCTTATTTTTATTTATGCTTTACTAGGATATTTAACTCTACCATATCATACATATAATTTCATAAATATATTTTATGTTTATATGTGTATGGCAATTTGTAGTTTATTTTCATTTACTGTTAATGTTCCGTATCTAATTTTATTCTGTATGTAAATCCCACTGAGTTGGTAGAACAAAATAATTGACTTCTAAATTCATTTCTGTATCTTTTCGTTGTATCAAGTGAAGATTTTCAATGAAAACATTTTAAAGATACGAAAGTTAGATTGTACTGTTTCTATGTTTATAAAGCATAAATTAGTGTATTTCGAATAAACTGATACTGATATTTCCTCAAGTATACTCATACCCAGTTCTATTATAATTTAAGGTACTCATTGTTTAATTTATTCAATTTAATGTTATTTCAGAGCTCTTTTCGAATTTAAGCATTCCCGGTTTCACTTACTTCCCAAGGTTCTTTATAACAAGTTAATCAGTATAGTTGATGCCAGTCTGTGAAGATGCTGCAAAATTATTGGTCTTTAAGGTGGGAACGTGGGTGTGTGTTCCTGCGGCAACGTGCGAAATGCGTTTCCTCTTTATTATTATTATTATTATTATTATTATTATTATTATTATTATTATTATTATTATTATTATTATTATTATTATTATTATTATTATTATTATTGTCTAATGGATAACATGAAGGATATAACATAGAATTAAAAGAATATCATTTTTCATGTGATGGAAGTATCCAATACAGTCGTAGGGGTAGATTTACTCGTGAAAAGGGCATCCAAATATTGTCAACTTGCCCAATATTGTCGAAATATTGGATTGCGACTTCGGGTATTTAAAATAAATAAATAAATATGAGAAATGAAAGCTGTATTCGAATTTTTAGTTGATATATTTAATTTGAATTCTTTAACTAGTAAAAATAGTTATTATTGGAATTTCGTTTATTTTTGTCGTAATGATTAATAATGCTGATTACAATGTCGGCTTATCGTATGGACATTTAAATGATTTTTGAAAACTAATTTCTGAATTCCATTACATTAAAATGGAATTCCAAATTTATTTCTGTACCTTTTCGCTATATTAACTGAAGATTTTCAATGAATGAAATTTTAAATTTATAGAAAAGAAATTGCTTCTTTATCTATAAAGCATAAATTAGTGAATTTCCAATAAACATAGGTAAGTCCCCTAGGAAACAAACTTACTGATCTTTCGTCATATCAATAAAACATTTACTGATATTTTACTGGCATACTGATATGAAATACACAACACTGGTTTAATATTAAAGTTATGACTAACTTTGTGTTAGTCTAATTTTATAATTTATATAAACCAGCCTAAAAATAAAGATACATTGTCGAGGATTTCTATAATTTTTAAATTTCTGGTTAATGGTTGACTGTTGGTTACATAATCTTGCTCTCAACTGCTCCGATTACTGTAATTTTTTCACGTGACTCTTCGATTAACTGTAATTGCTCCCGCATGTCTTTTGATTCAAAACGAATTAGGGTTTTAGTATGCGTAATTACGTAACAACATGATTCACTATCTGAATCCTCTGTTCCAAAACATCCTTATATTTTATATATTGTTTATCTTATGAACTCAGGGTTAAGATCTTATCTAATACCTGAAATAACAACTTGTGCTTTATTCTGGCATGAAAATTAACTAGATGACGGCGAAGAAAACTTAATATGATTTCTAAATTGTACGGCCGCATACATAAATTACAGAACTAAATCCTATAAGGCTAAGTGATTTCTTTAATGAAATGCTCTTGTATCAATTATGATGGTGAGACTGCCACCAACAATTATAGTGGTGACTTAACGATAATTGCAATTTGATAGTAATGCTAATGGATTTATAATCGATCATGCTAAGAAGTTAATTCATACGATTTTCATGTTATTTATTACACGTATCTTCCAGGGATTTCCATGTCCCAAGCCAAAATCTGTAATACCTTCCGATATGCAACAGATACAAATCTCAAAATTTCTCGATTCGAGATGACGACTCAAACTTTAGGCTTCTGAAATGGATATTTGCTCAGTCTCCATATCCACTGGTGGAGAGAGTCATCCATGGAAGAAGCGGAATCTCAGGTAGGTTTCGTAGTTGGTGGCATCTAGCCTATATAAGACTTCACATTTTACAAGTTATCTTCCTAATTAAAAACATTAACAACTATTTGCAACTTACACGTATAAAAGTGGTATCAGTGAGTAGAGAAGCAGAAAGATTTGCACATAACCAAAAACATTTTCCCGCGTAAGATGTGTTCAATTTTTTCCAACTCTGCGTTTATAATTGGATCCTGTAATCGAGTTCCTGCTATGCATGTAGTGTCACACAACCGACTGCTGCAAGGATTTATAATATCCATTTGAATATCCTGAAAGGATAGTGCATGATCTTTCTTTAATGTTTGAATGACATCCTTCATGGTGTTTTAATTTTTACAAAAATCCTATTGATTTCCGAAAATATCAGAAGTGAATTGAAGTTTCTGTATCTATGATACGCATACACTCTCATTTCTACAGTTAGTGAATTTATATTTTGAAATAGTGTATGTGGTTTCATTAAGATCGTCTGGTCTATATTTTATAAGACGATCTGAGTACACATAGTTCGTTTCACCTCAATGTCCAGAAGGCGAGTTGTTAATTTTTATTATTAATAATGTATTTAAGCTGCAAGATTTAAAGCTAAAGTTCAAAATTAAAATAATTGAGAAATATAGTGATATAATAGTATATGGAGCTCATCGTCAGGTTATAGTTCCGACTTGCTAAAGTGGCAATTATACAATCCTTGTTAAATTGTTTGTACTGAGAGACTATTGTTATCTCATTCTGTTTAAACTTGATATGGTTTATAAATTTCATTTGAAAAGAAAATTTCATCTTTTTGTTATTTCGTAAGAAGTACTTTTGTGCAAATTTATAATTGCCCTATATGATTGGAACAAATTTAATGTCTAGGAGTATTATTACTATTACTAATAATTGGTACTTTTATAATTTAGAATAATTGATTTAGAAACGTAATATCAATTTCCGTAATAAACAAACACAACTAATCACGAAAATATCCATATTATAGTTCACGTGGATGTTCACATTAGAGTTCATATTAAATAGCTTGCAAATATAAAGCCAGTAGAACATATCGCTATTTTTCCACCAGAGTAATCCAATCATATACATTGAATTTACATACCTTTCTCGTACGTGATAGAGTCAAACATTTCCTGAATTTCATTTGGTGTGCTCACGTTCATAGAAATAGGTCTAGTGTTACGTGTTGAATCCAGAGGAAATACATCTTGAATTTGATCTATTAAGAACTGTTGATCATATTTATATTCAGCATCAACCTAGAAAGTAAATACAAAGCAGCTTAAAATTAATATTGATTCAAAATTACATGCCAAAGGAACAACAACAGTGTTATGTTAGAATAAAGCGAAGAGAAAGCCCTTCTATACTGAGCCTATCTTCTAAAATTCGTTCTGCAGCTATCATATACAGGGTGTATTTGGAAAAGAGATATACAATGATTTGCAATTATTATATTATTCGATAGAGTATTATGTGTTCTACAAAATAGTGTTTTTAGTTTCTTGTATTAATATAGTTCTTGTTGTTTTCAGGTCACTAAAGTGGATGGCCAATTCGACAAAAAAGAGCATTTTTGACATATTCTGTTTTTATGTTTACTCGAGGTGCTAAAGCCACAGAAGTTGCTCGACAGGTTTTAGATGTGTATGGTGATGAATTGGTTTAAGCGATTCAAAGACGGCAATTTCGACCTCAAAGACATGCATCGCACTTAACGCTCCATTCCGTTCGATGAGGAGCGACTCAATCAGCATATTCACGAAGATCCATGCCAAATGGCGAGAAATTGGCAGAAATAATGAAATGATCCCACAGTACTATAAAGCGTCATCTTCATTCGATGCTAAAGGCTCAAAAATAAAAAAATCGCCAGTATTTATGAGCCAACCCAATACAATCCCCTAACTAAACCTTCACACCTTGTAGTTTTTTAACTTATTGCTAACCCACACTAGAGAACAAATTTGAACTTTGTGTTTGTTACAAGAGAATTAAAATGTTATTTATTGAACTTCTTCGCTGATTTCAAATTTGTTGTCTGTGTTTTACTATCGTTGTATATTTGAATAGCACACACTTCAATCAATAAAGTAGTCCCTATTACATTGTAATATAGCATATTATATATTACGTACATTCAGTGGTGCTATTCTAATTTTCTACAACAGATAGATAGGCAGATATAATTCCGTTGACATACAGCGACCTACACAGCATAAAAATGATGTGATGAAATTACATATGTTGCACTTCGAATATCTTGGAAACGAATTATCCAAGATAGATTGTTGTCAAAAAGTATTTAAAAGACCTTCATCCACCAGTGGATCGACAATTGTTAATAATGGTATGTATGAGTTTCAAATATAAATAATCCTCACTACTTTACTCACATGATCCCAGTTATAATTCTTGATATCTAAGCATTTGAGATTAAGGAATAAACGTCTACACCGTCTTCTGAGAGATCGTACTTAACCCTTTAGCTGTAAGAATTTCTAAGAACAAAGACACTTAAAATAAAATTTACCGTTGCCCTCGCCCTCCTTTAATCTTCTCCTATGTACAGAGCAAAGTAATGTTCTTCAAATAGGTTAGTTGTTTTTGGCTGTGAAAAATTTCAATTCTACAAGCTCTCCCTTCCAGCTGAAATATGCAATGCACACATTTGCTATGAGCGGCATAAATCTGTCTTCAACATTGGGAGGACGGGTAAGACCGTTCCAGTTGTTTTATATATATCCAAGAAATGCAAGTAACAGTTCAAGAAATGGATTTTGAGAGACATAGGGTGTCTATTTTCTTGTAGAATTGTTAGAATTCTCGTACAATTTTTAAGTTCTGTCGTTACCAAGAAAGTGTTCGATGATGCTGGCAGAAGATAGCCATGCAACCAACTCATTAGAATTCAAGTAAATTTCAAACGTTGAATTGTGCAGTAATGTATAAATTTGGGGACCAATAAAGATGCTTTCTCTTATTTTTGCGCCACTAATTTTAGGGAAGTACATATTCCAGTGCCTTTAACCAAAATATTCCAACCTTTCAGTCTTGATGCCAATAACTCATCCTGCTTTTTAGACAAATCGAGATCTTTTAATTCTGATTGTTGATGAGGTATGGCTTGTTGATTTCTTGAAAACTTAGATATTTTCTTCCTTCATTACCTGACAACACGTTGCATACACCTTTATTCATTTCCTACTCTTCTTCCTGTAAGTTTCATTCGTCAGGTACTCACGGAACGGGAAGTCCATCAATGTGGGGCACTGCGAATATTGCCGATGGAATGTTGGGATGTACGACAGTATTTCTTGTCTTAACTGTTATTCCTCCAACTTTAGTCATACAGAAGTAGCAATACGTAGAATGATCACGTAATTCTTTCCACACCATAATCACTGCAAATTTCATATGACGATTTTCTTTCAAATCTTTTAATTTGCTCTTACAATTCGTTATTTTTAAAAAATTCACTCGATTTCCTCTGTCAAAAGTAACACTTGTAATTCTCCAAAACATAAAGAGAGAGGATTAATAATCAGAAAAGAGAGTAATGCTGACTAAAAAAATCTAAACTACTATGAACATGAAAGAGGTTTTTTGAAAAAAAACTTTAGACTTACTTCATTGACGGCGAACTGCTCAAAGAAATTAGCAAATCCTTCATTAAGCCAAATGTCACTCCACCAGTGCGTCGTTACTAAATCACCAAACCATTGATGAGATTGTTCATGTGCCATGACACCAATAATGCTTTGTTTCCTTCGAATGTTGTTTACAGAAGGATTATAAAGGAGATTGTATTCTCTGAAAATAACCATATTATAAAAATATATCATACATAGAATATTACCTCTATTTACATCTCATTGACAATTACTGAGAGTTGAAGAATTTATAAGTACTTCAAATTGAGAATTGGACAATATCTCTAACAGTAAGGGAAGTTTTAAAGATTAGTCTCATATTATATGAAAACGACAACGGATTGAAATTATTTTAGAACATAGATGTAAGCTATTTTAATCTGAGTATTTATCATATTATTTTGATTAAAATGCATACTATAATAGAAGAATGTGAACATAATTCATTTAGATAGTTTAGTATCTCACGAATCCCTCAAGTTATGAAAACAAAACTTGGTATATATACTCCTCATTAACAAAAAACGGATATATGTATTAGCGTTTTTGAAATTTTTTCTTTAAAAGGTGTAAGGAGTTATTTTAAATCTGTATTGTAGAAATATGTATGTATGTGTGATTTCATCTTGGATGCCATCATTTGGATGTCTTCACACGGGCAGGAATCATTGAGAAACTGGAAGGTGTGACGAACATGGCCCAGCTGGATAATGCCCAAAACATTGTTTCACTTGCTTTAGGAGCATTTCGAGCCACGTGCAATGGGGTACGTAGTAAATATAGTGATGACTAGTGTTGACTAAGATAGTGGACTACGATCCATTTTGTGACAGTCAGAGAGGATGCACATAAACAACTGGAACAATTTTTAACACATTTGCAATAACTTAAGACTCCTAATCTCACGCTTCATAATGACACGTAGATTGCATGGAAATAATCTCTTTGCGCGATGATCATTATGTTGTTTATCTAGACGGTGTCAAGAATATCAGGACTGAACAGGGGAGAATTTGTTCACTTTCTCTTCTCAGGTGAGAGTGTATTCAGTTGGATTAGTGATTTGGACATACCTTCATTTAGCCAGAAGTGGGTTTCGAAATCTCTGAATGCAGCACAAAGACAAAAGCTCAAGGACGAGAGCAGTAATCTTCTCCAACACTACAGCCAGGATCCAGAAGGCCAAGTTCAAACCCGTTATTAGCGACGACATTTGGCTCACTACAATGAGCCAGAGACCAAAGCCCAATCAATGCAGTGGAAACACAAAGGCCAAAGAAGTTACCAAGCCCCATGCCAAAGAAGTTACGTGCAGAGCCCTCAGTCGGCAAACGCAAGGCTACAGTCTTCTGGGACTAGAATGGAATCGTTCTCATTTACTGATTGGAACCCGGGGCCACCATTAGCAGCGAGTCGTACGTGACAACGCTTCGGAGTTTCAGTGCGCAGTGCAATTCAGAGGAAACGACCGGGAAAATGGCCGAAAGGTGTGCTCCTGCAACACGACAACGCTCGTCCCCACACGAGTCGGACAACCACTACTGTCATTAGTGAGCTGGGGTTTCAGGTGCTGCCACACCAGCTTTATTCTCCTGACTTGGCCCCTTCTGGTTACCACCTATTCGGAGCATTGAAGAAACCGCTGCGTGGATAGCATTTTGCCGACTTCCAAGAACTGCAGGATGTTGTCCGGACGTGGGTGCGATAAACTCCGGAAAAAATTGTTCGCAGAGGGCATAGAGAATTTGCCACATCGGTGACGCAAGTGTGTAGTTTTTAATGGAGACTATGTTGAGAAAGTGAATGTATCTGACGAGGCCTAAAGGTTCTTATAAGTGTAAAAAAATAAAGTGTAAATCAATATAGAATGTCCCTCGTAAAAATGAATGTGTATATGAATATATGTTCCAGCATAAATTGGAACTCCTGGAGCGGTTTCAGTCCAAAATTGTATAAATATAATTTACAATCTGGAAAAATAAAATTAGTTATTTCAAAAATGGCTGCGATCAGTAAAATGACGAAATAGAGTTAACAACGGAATTTGGTTCCTCTAGGGTACACCTATGTTTCCATTCATAAAGACCTTTAATTTCGTTGGTCTAATATTTTATAAACAGATGTCAACTTTCATTATTTTATGCAAAACGGGCTTGAGTCAGTCACTGAAGAACTTTCTTCATGGATAATTATATTTGTTTTATATGTTACTGGTAATAGCTATTGATTTTTCTTCCCTTTCGGTTACTAAGCCAGCAATTTTCATTTGTTTGTCATGTTTGCTTTTCGGTTTAAGGTTTTGTATGCGCTGTTTTATTGATAACATCACTGCTTCCTATCATCTTAGTATTGTGTATTAAAAAAGAAAGTGGTTGAATAACCATAATGGTTGTGAAACAGAAAATGAAAGTTACAAAGACGAAGTTAGTGGGAAAGAAAGGAAAAGGTGTGAATTTGAATGCTAAAAAAATATTAAGATAATTGCGATATGCAAAAGTTTAGAGTATAATTACTATAAAGATAGGACTGTAGTAAGGAGAATAAGAATCATGAGTTGTCTAGATTTGTATTGATACTTACAGACACAGGTTGTTTTGACAAGGTAACAATGTTTTTTTTTTTCCTGTAAGGAAACTTTCTTTTTTGCCGTATGATCGGGATTTTGCAACAGTAAGGCAACAAATTTGATAGAATATACACTCTTGGTGAAATCAAGGAACTAATTACAAACAGTAGCTAGACACCTGGGAGCAATACGTTTCCTGTAAAAGAAGTTGAAACCAAAGGCATTTTGGACTCCAAATGATAATGGGAAACGTATTAAAAGGAGAGTTGCTATCACAGGAAACGGATAGCAAGAGTGTTCCAAACTAAACAAAATTCGATTTGAAATCAGCAGTTACGTGCAGTTATTTTGTTATAAAGAGAACTTTGGTAAAATCTTTGCGAGTCAAACCATTGAGAGTATAGTGACACATTCAAAATGTGCAAAGATGAACAACAAAAACCAACACTGACACAACCTGCAGCTTATGCCGCCGGTAAAATTGCCATCAAGAGTGCCAAAATTAATGACTCAGGAAACTTCTGCCACATGATCGTAATGAGCACAAACACTTCTATAATTTGATCATGAATTGGCCTACAGTTCAGAAAATCGAGCCAGATGTCCAAGTAGATTGATAATGTTCCTTTTTATTATTTAAGAGGAACAAATCTTAACACCGTTTGGAATTCCATATTGCCGTGTGTTTAATAAGTTAATGTAGTCAATAAACGTATCTTTGTTTCCATTTGGAGTTATGTTTGTTATACCTATTATAGGTTTTTAACTGGGCAACAAACGTATTAACATAGTTTTGTTTTAAAGAGCAACAAAACAATAAAAAAGAATATAAAGTTATATACATACAGGCTTTCGCCTATAATTTAAATGCAAGAAGGGCCTCAGTCTACAATAGAAAATAATTTTGTTGCCATGGCAATGAGCAAAAAATGGTTTTCCTATACAGTATTCGTATAATATGAATGTTATCTACGTGGAAAAAGCTTTGGTTCATCTTCAATTGATAGTTTCAAAATTACAATTTTTATGATTCACAAAACTAAACTTGTTTGACTGAAACCCTTTCTCCATTATCTGACTGAATTAATGTTGGGGGTAAGACACTTCTATCACAGTAGTTGTGGGAATAGGAAGTAGTAACCTTAAAAAATAATCAAAAATGATGTTTATCATTTTCAACGATGTTAGTGTCGACTGAGGCAGTCGTTGAAGAAAGACGTGTTTTATACATGCTCTAGGAATTAGTGAAGTGTGAAGTCATGGAGGAGTCGCTTGAATGTGTGTTCGTGAAATTGGAAACAATTGAAATAAAATAAATGAAGTGTTTGAATTTTGTAAACAATTGAATAGTGTTCAAAGTGAATTTGAGAGAAACGAGTTAAAACCAAATACTTAAGGAATAAATTGAAATGAATCGAAATAAAATAGACAGGTTTGAGAATTTTTTGCAAAGAAACAATTTATTTTTTATAATCTTAGAAGGGAGAAAAGATGAAACTTGGAAAGATTGTAAAAAATGCAGAAAGATAGCAAACAAAGGCTTTTAAAAGGACTGGAAATGAAATTTCGGAGTAAGATATTCATAAACTAGAAAGAGGCAAAAACACGCCAACATGGTAAATTTCATTTATATAAAGAGAAACTGGAAATTTGAAGAAGTGTGTATATAGCAAAACGAACTAAATCTCTAATATTTGTGGACTTTTCTGTGCTTGTTCTTGAAATGAAAAAAGAAACTTATGGAGCTAACCAGAGAACAAGGGAAACATGCTTTCCTAAGATTTAATAAAGCAAGTACCGATAATAAGCCATGTATATTATAACTCAAAAGTGTTAATGATGTGTGTGATCAAAGTGAAGTTCTTGAAATATGTTTCACTCACAAGATAGTTAAAGTGAGTTGGAAACCATATAAATGAATCAGAGTTCAAGAGGAGTTTACAATGTGTCATTTCCTCAACTGCCCAGAAAATCACAAGATTGAAAGCCACCAGGGACTGAGGGGAGAAAGTGATGTTATTACAAAGAGAATATTTAAACAAGCAAAAGAAAATGTTACATAAAAAACTGATCATTCGCAAGTAGTGAAAGTTTAAAATGCCAAGAAACAAGGAAAAGTCACCAACACATTCCTAAGTATCTTTTTCCAGAATGCAAATTGGATTACTACGAAAATGTGTAGTTTTACTTAATAACTTGTGACCAAACAATAATATAGCTGGAATTAATCAATTTGGTTCAATAGAAACAAATAGATCTCAAATTTCTTCAATGGCAAACATATTCAGTGTTTAGAAGCGATAAGAATCTAAAGGACACAGGGAAACAAAGAGTAGGGGAGAGTTACTAGTTGTGATGAAAAAAGTTAATATATTTGCTATAGACTGCTCTTACATAAATGCAGATTGTGTGTTAACTAAGACTGTTACAGGCAAAAAGACCCATTGCTTTGAATATTTTGATCCTAATTTGCTGAACAACTCATCCAAATATTACTGCTTAAATAACTTTATGTCATTGTATTTCCTAATACCGTTACCGTTCATAATATTACAAAATAATAATTTTGAAAGTTAAATATTACAAAACTAAGACTTCTAGATAGGACGTGTAGAACAACAAGAAGAGACAGAGAGGGGAATGACAAAGTAGGATAAACAACTAAGATTGCAGAGATATCTAAGGAGATTCAAGAACGAAGACTGCAGTGGTCATAAGGCTATGATGGTAGGTCAGAAAATTGATCATAATGAATGCAGATTAGAAGAGAGAGAGAGAATGACCACAAAGGAAATGGATGGACATGGTCAAGACTGACTGAAGAAGAAAGGTCCAACAAATGAAAAAAGTTGTAACTATTACATGTAGTTTCATACTGTTAAGCGTAAGTTCTTTTTAGTATAACTACATTGTATTAAACTAATAAATTTAAATCAATATTAACGTATACAATACCTTTATCTTATTAAGTAAACAACTATGCTTATATTGTTTCTGAAATCCTCTTTACGTATTTTATTCATTTATTTTATTACTTACCCGTATGTAATCAATCCCCAATTTTCCATGGCTCCACTCTTGCTAGGAAGAGCTACTGAATCTAACTTTGGAAGTGCAAATGGTATTCCTAAGTATTCAGTTAGGAAATCGATAAGTTTAGGACCGACTTCTAATGCATATTCTGTGTCGTTTATCAGAGCAGGTTGAGCATAAATAGTGTAATTAGAACTACTGGAGGCAGAAGCAAAGTCTGATACCAGTAATACTACAAGGTAGGAAGGCATATACACAGATTCATCAAAAGTATCCAAATAATAACCAGGAATGTCAGATCTGAAAACAAAAGGAAAATTTTAAATAAATACAGCTTTAAAGAAATGTTCATGAAGTAAATAATGCATTAAATAAAGTAGAACGCAAATGAAAAATTGTTTCTGATCATAAAGTTTCAAAAACATTGTCGCATTTCCCAAATATTCCTAAGAAATCCACTAAATTATAAATTTTCAATGATTCTTAGTCATTGCAGCAATGTAATCAAATTTACCACATCAAGAACAATATGCTTGAAAATTTTTGCTGTACTTTAAACCCTACCTACATTAGACTGATCTTAAAATTAGAGTTATCTGAAAACGCTGTTGAGAGTATGCCGGGAATTACATCCTGTAGAGAATCCCTTGCACGCCCATTGCTCATTAATGAAATAAGCATTTTTGGATTGTGTGTGTGATTTTTTTATGCTGATATGGACCATCATCCATACATTCACGAATTCGAAGTAGTCCATGTTGAAATTTAGGTTTTTCACGATTTTAGACAGCCCTAGCTATGAAACTATTCATTTTTCCCCCATATGTTTATATAGACGTTTCTTTCATAGTAGGGTGAAATAGAGTAAGTAAAAACATTAATGTGGAATACTGCAAAATTGTACATATCAGGAAGAAAAAGTATCAGCGTTCGAAGAAACATGTTACGCGTTCGTGGTAATAGAACATTTAGATATTGAGTTATTTTAAGCCCCACGTCCAGTTCAGCAGCGAGGCTATATGAGGCCTTGACATACTATTAACGTCCAATCACATGAGATCCCGCCGAGAATCGAACCCGGCTCTTCCACGCCCAAAACGCGTTGGCTAACAGCCTACAACATTTTGGCTGGCTTCTTAGTTAACATACGTACCAGAAGAGTACAAGTATAAATTTAGAAGGAATTATGGAATTGTTACACAGTTTCACAGAGACTACTATAATTTCAAGTCAGTATATCAGTAGGTCAAGTTTCACAAAAATATGCTGCTAAATTCAATTTCCAACTTATGACCAACAGAATGTAGTAAACACCTAGCTAATTTTTATTACAACTCGCACTTGGAGGAGCTACAGTTGATGAACTAGATCCGTTACGTTCAAACCGGGTGAAGAGGTTATTGGAGAGCTTGACCTAGTGTTCTCTGTCAAATGATGTCAAATAAGATTTAAAAGTGTCTACTCTAGCATAAACTTTGGTTAGACATATATTTTGTATATGTAATGCTAAAGGAGATAGTGTTGTAACATAGCAAACTTTTAGATGTTCATATAATTAATTTACTCAAATGATTATATCATTGGCATATTTAAGTTTCGTAACAAGAAGTAAAGGTGGGCATCATGCAGTGATTGTATTCTCCAATTGACAGGATTGACGAACAAATTATTGTCTTTTATTTTTTCAGAACATTCAATCCCAGACTTGTTTACTACTCTAGCTCCGGATAAAATGTCTTCCAAAGATATGTTATCTTAGAAATTGTCTTGAATACTGAGGTTCAAGCGTTCATTTTGGAAACAAGGAGTCGTTTCCCTTCTCAGCAAATAGACTGAATTTACTGTGAAATAGATACTCTAGCAAATTTTCAGTATCATGCTAGGGAGACAGTCGCGTACTATTCAAAGAATAGCTGATCAATGTGTACGGATTCCAGAAACTTACTATAGTTTCAAGTCAGTAGATCAATATTAATGAATACAATATGTTGGTTCCAAGGTTTCAGTATTCCAGCCACACTACTACTGTCAGTGGTTAATAATGGTAGTTGTTGAATAGAAGCTATAAGTTTTGCAGATCAAAGAGCATTTAAGTAAGCAGGTGGACAGACGTTGATGATGTAAAAGGAGAGACCTCTCTGAATTTCAAAGAGTCTAAATTGTGGTGAGCAGTCAGTTCGCACAAGTAAATGTAGAGGCTTTAATGTGTTAGTGTATTGTGAAGAACAATGTCCAAGGTGATAACTGACTATAGAACTCATAAAGAAGTGAGATAAATTAAGAGCAATAGTAAACGTACGAGAATCCTGAGTGACATTAATCATCGAACATTCATAAAGATTGTCATTCGAGGGTGGTAAGGGTCAAGGTGCTAAAAATGTTACTGCGGAACGCAACCTACATATTAAATATATTACGACAGTTACAATTCGACACAAATTGTATAACATGAACATCAGCGATCTGGTTGCGTTTTTCAAACAGTCGATGAAGAGAATTGTGACGAGAACACTCAAGGTGGACTAGAAATTAATATGGTTCCATGAATCCTCTTTCATCGTATTTCCAACTGCCAGTCGTGTTTACTTATTGCGGATGATCACAGAAATTTATGATCCGAACTGGATTCTGTCTATGTATGAAACAGGGCGACTCTGTGACAGTCTGGGTCTCAATTTATTGATATTCAGTGAGTTAAATGGTTATGCTCACAGTGTCAGTGACTATATACAAGTTTTAGCTGACCATGCCCGTGCTATATTCCAGATGTTGTTTCAGAGTAGTGCTGCTCTTTTGCCAGATGACAATGAGTTCCGTATTGCTTGAGTTGATGTGTGGTTTCTAAATATAGGGATTAACTATAACACATCTCTCAGCCAACTCACTCCCTAGATTGCAATATTATTGTACACCAGGAAGAGTCAGTTCTGAAGACCAAATTCTCTATTAGATACTCTCATCTTTCTTCACTGACAGGACTGACTGCTGCATTATATCCAGGTACGTTACCTACTAATTAAGTAAATTGCATTTTCTTCAAATGTTTTAATAATCTTCTTTATTTAATGTATGATAATTACTACGATAACTTATTCGAAACCGCATAGAATAAATTATTAATAAGATTCATAATAACAGTAACTGGTGGCAATATTCTTCGCCGATATAATCACCAGGTCCATTGTAAATAGTTTAACTATCATAACTTATACCCTAATAAATTAAATAAACCAATTCTATTATTAAGAAGGCATTTGTTAAAGGCCCTATTAAACCCCGAACTCTTCACACAATCTAAAGCATTATGAAAACACCACCTTGTTTCTGAGAATATTAACTTGAATACTAAGACGTAAAAAACATGCTGGAGTCATATTTACACAATCCTGAAAATTCTTAAAATCACACTTACTTTGAACTCCTTTGTGCTTCGTTGTTTAATTGTTTACAAATGTATATACAAATAGATTGAAATACAACATTCAAAACATACACGTATTCATTTAAAAAAAACTAATGATTTTATATGAACACTTTTGGTAAATGCCTATTTTAATAAGACGATTGCCAATTAGACTATGTTAAATATGACCCTGAGAGGAAAACTGGAGTATAAAAATACTGGTTTCAGTACCATGCAGTACCCACGTTAAGTCATTTTCTGCCCTCTCTAAAACAGAATGCTGTAGATTATTACAAAATTAAAGCAACCTAGATACGATATTATTCCAATTTTATTTAACCAAATAAAATTTATTCAAACCATTTTACTCATTGTGCTTTTAATCATAAGCTTTATTCCAGATCCACTAAATATCTCTCATTGGCCTTTCCTCGTTCTAAGAATTTCGAACTCAAAAACATTGTTATTGCACCATATCAAGCATCAAATACGTGAGACATGATGCACTTCCAAAGAATCAAGGCACAGAAGGTTCAAGTTCTTTGCTAAGCCCACTCATTTTTTTTCTTTTATTTTAGTTTTAGTAACTAATTTACAGACAATAAAGAATATAAAAAATTTAGAAGGTAAGGCAGATGTTTTGAATACTCTATTATATGAATCAATAATTATTATCAATACTTTTCCTATAGCGTACAAAGGGTCTATCTGGTTACTATAGGAACCAAACTGTGCCACGTGATCCGGCCAAGTCACGTTGTGTGTTAAATCGAGTCTGTAGATGTGAGATATTTCAAGCACGTAACCTCCGCGTAAGGCGTATTGGATAATTATAAGATGCATACACTTTGACTTTGGCAATGTTTTACCCATATTTACCTTACGTGCTGTACATCGTTCTTAAGCTCTTCATTACGTCTTTGTATGAAGCTTTCAATTAGCCATCTCCTCATTACATTTTTAGATATGTGGACGACTTCATTTTATCATTACTTACCATTGACATTAAAGTTAATATTTCGTGTTGTTGTTGTTGTTGTTTTTAGTATGGGTCATCCATTATGGGACAATTTCTTTTTTAATGTAGAAGGTACAGAGTCTTTTCTATATTTAAGCTGAATTTCAGCGATTTACCTCTTTCGGTTTTTAAGATAAGTGGAGGAATTGTTTGTTTTTCTTTGATGTTCCATTGACATTAATGTTAATGTTTCTTGCTTTTCGACTATGTTTCATCTATTGTAGGACAGTCTGTTTCTGGAATATAGAATCTACATAGTTTCTTCTATACGTAAGCTGATTTTCAGCCATCTCCCCCAAAGTCTGTTCGCATCATTGCAACCGCATAGGCCCTATGGACGTCCAGTAAATAATGATGTCATAAACTGCACATTCTAGTATCTGATTTATAAGAAAAGGTTTGGAAACAGTCATGAGTTGGTTTAGTAACATTACATTATGTAGATACTACCTGACTTGCTTTCCAGTTTTTTATATATTTTTTCATTTCCTTCAGCTATTCAATAAAATTTCAAAAATTAGGGTGAAATTAGCGAAGAACTTTAACTGAGAACATACATAAACTCTAGAGCAAGCCTACAGCTACGGGAAGGCCAGGGGGCTTAACAACTCATGCGACCACTTCCAACTCCCACTGAAAATTTGTGTTGTTTGTTTAGATAAAAATGTCTTGAAAAGATAAACATTGAAGAAGGTAAAACGAAAATGATTGACAACCCTTTTACAGATTAAATAAATTATAAATAAATAACGTTTGCGTTTCATGATATCGGCTATACCCCCCTCGGTGTTATCTTTTGCCTCCTCTAAGAAATCAGGCTGGCTAGGAACCTGATGTATTATACCCATAGTGTACGGTCAAAAATACGACAGCTGAAAGATAGAACGTCATCTCTGTTGCAAAGAAATTTCAGTTCGATTGCAAGTCATATCATTAATAAGAATGTATTCATGGGTATCCTCGAAGTTTTTCCAGCTTATTTTCAACTTTTTACTTCACCAACTACTTCATAATAGTGCATCAACTTCCATTAACTTCCTTTTACAACATAGAGATACGTAAAAGAACATTAATCAGGATATATGCATTCCATTGTTTTCCATGTAATGTGCACTTCTTTTAAACATTAAATTAAATATTATCATTCTTAGTTTCACTCTGAAAGCTGAAAAGAAACAATCTATTTTCTCTTGATATATTACCTCTTTCACAATCTTATCAAGAGAGGACAGAAGATAAATTATATATTTAATAAATCAGTTTAAAATGTTTTAATTGAAAACATAGCTCTTACATGGGCTGAGATTCTCCAATTTGTGGCATGTTGGACACAGCAGAATAAGTTTCCGGTCTTCCAAGAGAAATCCTGAATCTAGCTTTGTACCCTGGTTCATCGAATGATGGAAAAGCTGTTCGGGCACTTGTAGGTTCGAAATCTGTTGCTGCTACCCATCTTCATTACAAAGAAATAAGAGTAATTATGCGAATTTTGTATTATATGCAAAAACTACTTAAAAACAAGACACTCGTATTTCTTGCGATAATATAGAAGTATTAGATTGAATAAACAATTTCAGTAAAGAAGGAAAAACCATTGAGACAGTCGGAAAAAGGAAAAAAGTTTGACTTCGAAGTAGTTGGGTTGTGAAACAATTGCAATTCAAATAATGTACTACATTCGTCACTTTAAAACTGAAAAGTGTACATAGTAGTTAATATTATCATTACTCCAAAGTTTGTAATAGTTTAAGACTTTCAATTATGAGTATGATAATAATAATACATATCACAAAAATGATAAATATAATATCCAATTGAAAAATATACAATAAATGTCAAGGAGAAATGTTCTTAGTATTTCCGTAAACTGTATTTTCAAAGTTCTCTTAAATAAATTATTTTCTTGCTATATTGTTACGAGGTTTATCGAGTATATATATATATATATATTTATTTCTGAAAACTCAAAGTTTCACTTTTAAAGTCTGTCATATGATAATAATATTTATCCTAGTTTACCTTTTTGATTTAAAATACTTTGATTTTTGATAAGCACAAAATATGAATGTTTAGAAAAATAAGACAGTAAAATAAACAGAAGCTTAAGCCACCACATTTAGACATAAATTTCCATACATAGAAGATTTCCATAACTTCTGATGTATCTCGTCATATCTTATAGATGACTTGTGCAAATTGAAAAATTCAGGAGGTTCATATCCTCGGCTAATCTTTTTGTCTTAACATATCAAAAAATGAAATGAAATTTTTGAGTTTTACGTCCCACGGTTATGCTGGCTAGGCTAAAGGAGATTGTGATGATGGGAAATGAATGAAATGGTGGAATTAAGAAAGTGGAAGGAAACGGGAGAACCCCGAGGAAATACACGGTTTCTCCACCACAAAGTCTACTTCGCGGGAGCAGGGTTTTACCCAGGACCCCATGCACCAGAGGTGAAGCACTATCAGTAAGCCACCGCAGCCCCTGTTAACGTATGGAGTGTCTTTCTCCTCTCTATTTTATCTTCCACTATACCTTAACTCTCATCCCTCAGAAAATAAGTCTCTCTTATATAAGTTACCAAAGCAATTGCAACCTCTTCGCTGAGTCCTGTTTACTTTGCGCTTAATAGCAATGGGACTCTTTTATCCTGTGTACAAATTGAATTTCTTCCCAGGGGGAAGATGTACTTCAGCCGTATTAGCACCTAGCAATCATTCACAAAGAAACAAATAGTATAAAATGGTTTCCGGAAATGACAGAGATCTTATGAAAGTTCATCCAGTGGTGTATTACGAAAAAATTGAGAAAACACCGTTTAGTTCTTAAAAGCGGTTCAGAGAATCTTAATTTAGAAATGTGAAAATCAATTCGGTTTGATACTAATAGATTGGATTCTTGATTTATAATCTTACTACAAACTTTTCAATTACAATTTAACTTATTTCTACATAAATTGAAAGAAGATTTATTCTTCCAGCAGAACTACGTTCTCTCCCTTCCTCTCTCTCTCTCTCTCTCGGAAGAGTATAAGCAAATGCATATATACTATTCGCACAGCCCAAACAGAAAGAAGCCACTGCACCTACCTCCAATTAGGACGGCAAAATAAATTCTATTCTTGATCAGTTCCTTTTTAGTTTATCAAGGAGTATAAATCTAAATGGTTAAAATAATTTACCATCGAATTCTTTTTTACTATTGAAACGAAAGAAGCTTTATGTATGTTTATTTGCTTGTAAATTTTCCTACTGAATATGAGCTTACTATTTTTTAATGAAATTAGGGGACATCTCCCGCTTTTGAGTATAACGAAACGATTTAGCTGAATCTGAGTTTTTCAGAAGTTTTCCTATAAATAGAGCTAGAAATTTAGGTGCATAAGCTTGCTTAAAACAATGTACAAATTTAAAATGTAAATATTCATACAAAGAGTACAAAAATTAATCACATAATATACTGTACAAGGACTCAAACTTCATTGATGCATTTAAAAAAATCTATCTGAAAGAAGTTCAAGAACGTAATGTTATTAAAGTCACAAGTTCGGATAACTGTTAAAACAGATGCTGAGATTGTGCGCGCTGCAATTAGTAAAAATTGTCGTGTAACCATTTGTAAGGTTGCTAAAAGAGTTGGTATAAGTGTAGAAACTTTACTTCAAATTCTGAGTGAAAAAACTTGCAAATTAACTGGCAAAACGTCACACTTTCATTTTGTCCCACGCACCCTATTCTGCGCAATTGGCTCTGGTAGAGTTTTTTCTACTTCTCAAACTTAAAACAACTTTGAAAGAACATATTACTTAGTCCACACAGAAAATTCACGAATATACGACGATAGTACTGCACGCTATCAAGAAAATTGATTTTCAGTATTCGTTCCAAAATTCGAAGAAACAATGGTAACAGTCTTTTAACAATAGAGAGGAGTACTTTGAACGAGAGTTTTTGAAAGTTTGGAGAATGAACGAAAAGCAAGAATGTCAAAGGTGTTGTCTTTTTTAATATATCTCACATATATAACTGTCGTGAGTGTTCTACAAAGTAAATAATTCATTTTATATCATTGGAGAATATAATCCGAAATATCGTATTGAAGTACTGTCGAAGTACTTACACAAATACATTGTATAGCAAATTTTCTTAACATATACTTGTGTTTCAAATCGAATTTACTTGACAAATATCCCAAACCCGACAGGAAAATGATTAGTTTGATAGAAATTTGAGAGACTTACAAGATGTATTTCTTTATTGATTGATTTGAAATTTAAAGTCACTTTTCACCACTATATGAAACATGAACCTAGTTTAAGAAGGGACCCGACCTGTATGACCACTCACTAATCAAACCTTACTTACCTTGTTTCTCCATCACTTGTTATATAGGAATCCCTGTAGAATCCTGTATTATAATGGATCAAAGTTCCAGTGAAGTTTAAACTCAATTCATATTGTTGTCCTGGCTGAAGAGTCTCTTGCAACTGAACTATGTAGAACTCCAAATCCTCATTATATTCGTGGCCAGTGATCGCAATCTCTGACCCCGAGGATACCTCAACCACCCGCACTGTTTCTTCATCTATTGTTATATCAAGAATATGTAGAGTTATGTTGTCAGTTTCATGTGTTACATTAACGACAATACTTTCAGCACCAAGAAAGGTGAAATTTCTATCTTCGAAGAAAGGTATCAAAGTAATGGTATAAAGATCAGGAACTACGTAGCCAGACAGACGAATATCAGATCCATCTCGTAACTGGGGTGGGAATTGTCCTAAACGTATAGGTGGAGGTATTCCTTGAACATGGTGTCCTATTCCAATCACCACAAATAGTATTAGGAAGAAAGGTTGAATTTTGAAAGTCCCCATGATTTATTTTCTTCAAGAACCTAGAAGGAGATCAATAGATTAATAAATGATATGCTGCAATCTCAATAACACTTAATAATCACTGACGAGAACACAACTCTTTTATTTGATTGGCAGGTTTATTTAGAGATTAATGTTCCTTTCCAACACCTAAGCTACTTATATAAGACATAGATTTAGAGCCTAACCTGTATCTTGAACCACGTACTCTATCATCGTAAATAGAACCTTATCACCATAAGAGCATATTATAACCATACAACCACGAAGAATTTCGAACGTTTTTGCTCATATTTTTCTCCTTTAGAAGTGTAGTTTAGAAAATTTAGAAATTACTGTAGCTGAAAAGAAGTTTATTAGTTACAGAAACAATACATTAAAATTCTTTTTACAATTATTGTTCGTTTCAAGATTGCGGGAAAAGTTGGTGCTTCATAGATATTAGTAATTCATTATGGAAATTACACGATTGCACTTAGTTACTCTTTTAACGAATGGCCACAAAGTTCCGGTTCCTGCGGAATCGGATCCGCGAGGAACCGATTCTTAGAGATCCAGTTTTCAGAACCGGTTCCGTAACCGATTCCACTAATGGATCCGAAAAACCCGGTTCCAAAACCGGATGTTAGGAACACGTTCCAGACCTGGAAACGAAAACCCAGTTCCAGATCTGGATTTAAAAACCCGCTTCCGTAACCGGATCTTCTAGAGCCGGATCCGCTCAGAGCCGAAAACCAGTTTCACCAGGAACCAGTTCCGGCCATCCCGAATTCTTTTCTGGAAAATTTTGCTAAGTCTAAATTAAAGTTTCATCACCGATAATTCGGAATTCAGTACAGGAAAACATTACATATGCTTACCGGGCAATCAATGTCTATTTCCGGGCGAATTTAATGAAAATAGGGTAAATATCTCCGCAGAAACATAAAAAATAAGTAAATAAATATACATATATTCATACAAATATTTATTTTTATACATAAGATTCTTAAATGTGTGGTACAGTGTTCTCGTGTTTGTCCTAGGAGGGAAGATAAAAGCTGTAAGAAAGAGATGTGGGGTTGCTATTTATACAATAAGACATCTATATCTTCCAAGTCTTTAAGGTAAGAGACATGAAATTTGATGTTTACATCTTTCATTTAAAAGTATGAAATATGCATTTTACCGATATTTGATATTTGTCCCAGAAGACAAGAAAAGAGATGAGAGGAAAATGAGGTAGGGATGATAATTACTACTGTATAATGAGATGTCCACATCTCGGAATCCCATAAGGCTAGAATCATGACTGATATTTCCAATTATTATCTGAAATGATTAAATACTTGTTTCATTGATTAGTCTTAGATACTTGTCCTAGAATACAAGAAACACGAATGGAGGTGCTCCTTCGAGATGCCTCAAATTTTGAGCAAGACTTCGAGTTCAGATGAATTTTACATGAAAAGTACAGAAAGAAGAAGACAAGATATTCTGCACATTTAGACGTGAGTAATTTGCTGGTACTTATATAATGGATCAAAATGAATAAAGACTTTTAATCCAGCTGCCATCTGTAAGAAAATCTCCTTTCTTATAACATTTAATTATGTTAGTCTTAGAAGGGAAACTAAACAAATTTGAGAAAGGCAAACCTGTAAATATATAGACTGTGACGTGAATAGAGACTAGGATGAAATTTTTTATTGTTTATTAAAACAATTGATTTAAAATATATCTAGAAAGTTGATTCACGGAAATAATCCTCTTATTTGAACAAACAAAGTGAAGTGAAAGGGAAAGCAACAACTATTTCTGACCATAGAAAGGTGGACCTGTGACGAGATAAACAAGGACTTCCTGATTGACGTCACAGAGAAATAACAATTTGGTGGTTAAGAAAGACCAGATATAGAGAACAGGATGATAGAAGGGAAAAACAAATTGTGTATAAAAACACTAGTAAAAATTTACTAGCGGTCAGTCAGTTGATAATTCTCGGACGAAGTATACTAGTCGCGTTATCCGTACTCGGTACTCGCGTAGACTTTGTCCGTCTTTCCATTCAATTGTTGGATGTTATACTTGGAAACATGTAAGTTGGAATTATTCGTTATTTGTTTCTTAATATGCATAAAATTATTACCAGAGGTAGCATATATCATAATCATATTCCTCAAGCACCTTAGGCCTATGTGCCAGGACTTATAATTTGACATGTTACTATAACTAAATTTGCATATGAAATTGATTCAGGTTTTTGTCCAAAACTATTTGATTTAATGGTTTGAATTTATGTTATTATCACGATAATGGACAGGAGTAATGTAAGCATTTCATTGCAAGTAGTTGTACATGTTTAATGAGCTTGTTGGTCCAAGATATTATGCCGACATTCGCGTCGTGCTTTTTATGTAAGGATTAATTTAGTTGTGAGGGCCAACTAAGCTCATCTTCATGATTCAATTCACATTTACTGTAAATAAAATGATAGACTAGATTCCTAGTGTCATTATTTATCTATTTACATGTAGTAATGATGAAAATCCCCGTTCTCTCTCGCGTGACATGGTAATTAGCGAGTTAGATGTAAGTTCTATCAACTTATTTAAATAATTACATCTTCCTAACCATTATGCTATCAAGGGATTACAATAAATGTACATAAATTTATGTGTTATATCTATTTACTTACTAGTAATGACTTGTTACGTGATATTTTATGTGATAAGACACAACTTAATTTTGTACTTAAACTGCTCTTATATTTACTACAGTGTTTGAAATCGTTTCTCTAAAGTTCATAAATTGTCATTATTAGGCTGGGACTTTTAGATTTTTTAAGATTATTTTAGATTTTTTTAAACAAAAGTTTCAGTTCTTTTGAGATTTCATTCTTTGTCATTTTTAGGCTAATCTGACATTAAACTTGTGCTAAATCACACGCACACAATAAAGCACAATTTCCTTGATGTTGTTAGTGTTCACTAATTTTGTTTTATCATACAAGAGCTAGTTTTTAAGTAAGGTCCGATTGTCAACAGAAACAAAACTGGTAAAGATAGTGCCACTATTTAGTATTATTAACTTTGTTCACATTAAGCCATTTTCCTACATAATTACCATGTTTGTTTCAACATTTATCATAGCGTTCGAGAAGTTTTTCTACGTCCCCTGCCTGTGACCGAACCTTAAGCCGTTGTTTTCCCTTCTTCCTTGGTGTCAAACTGCTGAGCGGCAAGAAACTGCTTCAGGTAAAAGAAGGTACGAGAACAGTTTATAATCGCTCGCCGCAAGGTCCAGGCTATAGGGTGTGTGCCCAGTAGTTTCCATCCAAAAGATCTTGTTAACTTTTCGGTTTAAGCAGCAGAGTAAAGGTGTGCATTGTCGTGCAGCAACAAAACATCATATGAGAGTAGGTCATTGTGCCTATTCTGTATAGCGCTCCCAAGCTTTTTCAAGATCATGCAGTACGCAGCTGAGTTGATGGTTGTTCCTCGTGGTATAAACTTGACTTAGAGGACACCATGACGATTCCAGAATACGGCAAACATAATCTTGCGATTACACATTCCCTATTTGGCTTTCACTTTGACTGGAGATGTCGAGTTTCGCCATACCGTTGCTAACTGCTTCGATGGTGGAGTCATAGAACAATGTGGTCCAATAGTTGATTTCCTCCCTCATTCCATCGGGTTAAAAGGTTAAAGCACGAACCAGTCTCCTCTTTTTGTGTTCTTTAGTAACCAGTCTGAGCACCCACAGTGCGCAAAGTTTTCGAATCTCCGAAATTTCAGAAACGAGTGTGTATCACACCGACCGTGAAACGTCCGATCACATTTCATCATGAATATTGTCCCGCTTGTCCTTGAACGAGCACACCTATTTACGCCTTGCTGTCACTCATTGCATTCAGCCGGTACACCTCACATATCTGGCCTTGGATTTCCACTGCTGACACGTTCCTTGCTAGACGTTTTACATTTTCATCTCATAATGATTTTGGTAGGCTATTTTAAGATCGAATGCCCCCTTTCTGACACCAACCCTGACCATTTATATGGGCATAGGACCTTCATCTTGGGGATCGTTTCCCCCCCTCTCAAATGTTTGATTGTCCGACTTTGTCCTGGCTCGGACAGAGGACGCTCAGTATAGAAAAGAGTGGACGAAAAAAATTAAAGGTGGGAACGCCGACTCAATGCAAATACTGGGAAAGGTGGAGACAAAGAAGACACAGAAGAAGATTTTTTTATGAGTTCAAGAAATTAAGTTTGAAATGCATTACTACTGGAAAATTAATAAAAAAAAACTCTTAAGATAAATCTCTGAAAATTTGAATAATCGGTATATTTAGTCTGTTTTAGCTTCTCAGCTCGGTTTAGCCGTTTTTAGGATGAATAGTCTTCGTACATTTGAGTCAGAAGTGACTAGATCGAAAATTTATGTTTAAAGCTTGATGTTACCAAGTTAAAAATTAAGAATAAGGATCATAGCTATTTTTAAGTACCAATTAATACCAGTTTTTTTTTAGAAAGGAATAATAAAGTAAAGGACCTGCAATGATACACTATATGCTAAAGAACAAGTGATATGCGATTGCAATTTGTTCTATATTAGGAGAAGTTGGTTGAAGGGGGGTTTGACCAACTCCAAAGGAGCTTGAGTTGCTTTCCTGGAAATATGTTTTTAAGAAAATCTTGTTATCATAATGGGGGGACGTACAATTCCCTTTGTTATGTAGCGTACGTACAGTCATGTCCAAAATTATTCACGCATATCTACAAATATGTTGCTGTAGGAATATAACTTGATAACGATTTCGCCCGGTATTCCTTACAATGTTTGTATCTATATTATCTGTGTAAGCTGATTCTAAGACGGGCGCTCTCCAAGCCCATGATTAAACGTGAATTTTAGAACTTTTGCAGTTTAGAACTTATTCATGTTATATTCATTTTTCTTCATCCCGAAGCCACGACAACCACATAAATATGTAGACAGTCTAATTGGTAACAAGCCCTGTTAATTCCAACCGACAGTCCTATTTATAAATAAGAAACATTTCAGTGCGTCACACTAATAGATGGCTTTACCTACTCATCCGCTTTACTTATCTTAAATCATTTCAAAATTGACACTGAACATAAATGTGTTTTACTGTTTATTATTAAGACAAGGACCGTAATCATACTTACATTTGAGCCTTTATATTTATGTAGTGCATGTCGGTTGATGTGCAAACTAGAAAAGAACGTTAAAAATGTAAACAACTAGATTTTTTTTTTAATTAAAATCGATGTAGGTTACAGCGGGCCGATGACTTGGGCGCAGTCAACGGATTTGGACGTTTCATGGCCATAAATTCTGAAAAGTAATTTTTCGAAATCTGTATGTTATATATATATATATATATATATATATATATATATATATATATATATATATATATGTGTGTGTGTGTGTGTGTGTGTGTGTGTGTGTGTGTGTGTGTGTGTGTGTGTGTGTGTGTGTGTGTGTGTGTGTGAATTCACTTCACGCTTTAAGACAAAGCGAGAAACGACTTATGAGTAACTATTCAGCATCAGAGGATCAGGTTCTATCTTTGATCGTTTTAATCTATTGCAACCAGTAGTTATACTACATCACTACTTCAAGTTAGAGCACTGAAATCGCTTAGCGTGGAAGTCTACAGCAATTCACACTATGAAATGAAACTCACTTCTTTTGAATATAGAAGTAGCTTACCCGTCAACGTCCAGTGCCACCTACAGATGGCACTACTTGAAAGGCGTCTTCTTCCTTGTACAGTACGTCGACTTGGAAACTTTTTTGTGTGGTGATGCAACATATATGGATAAGTAGCTGGTGCTCACTAGGACCCTCTGGTGGACGATTGGTAAACAAGAAGACGCCTTTAAAGTAGTGTCACCTGTAGCTGACATTCGGCGTTGATGGGTTAAATATTTTTTTCCCTATTATTAAAATATATTTCAAGTGTTGCTACAAAAGATGTATTGGATTATAGGACTACAGAACTTTGTTAAAGATGCGCAAAGTATGGTTGGAGTAAAATGTAAACGTTGATGGCTATTGCTAGCGTGTGTATTCACGTAGCTCATAGTGTTGGAGTTAGAGCTGTCATCTTTTCCAAGCAATACAGTAGAGCGTCGATTATCCGAAGTAATTGGGGGACATGGGTGTTCGGAAAACTGGTTTGTTCGGATAATCGAACTGTACATGTTTATTTGGCAAAAAGAAGTACTGTACAGTAAATTTATTCATAAAAACAGGCATCTCTTTAAGTATTACAAAGTAACGTACAAAGGCAACTTTAGTAGGAATATATAGTATGTGGTACAGTTTATTAAACAAAAATATGTACATATTACATACGCATTTTGCATGTGTACTACTGTGGGAAACTTGGTTTGGGAGTGAGGGGGATGATGGACGGTAGGGTGGGAGAGTAACAGGTGCGAGCGAGTACACAGTTCGGTTAAGCGGTCGTTCGGTTGACCGACGCTCGGAAAATCGACGCTCTACTGTACTTGTTTTTCGGGACACTTCATGCTTTTTGTCATCTTTTCGAATCAAAATGTAGAGACATTTCATGCAGGATATGTACCAGCGTTTCTTTTTCCAAAATAATGCAATAGAAGTCTATTTATAGTGAAGAAAGCATCATGCGTGTCTAGTTGATGAAAAGGTGAGACCATTTAAATCTTATAGACTCTATAGTGTATAATATGTAATACAGATGTGCCCAACTTGAATAGATTAGTATTAGTATGTATGACCTGTACGTAAGTACTTAAACACGTGCAAAGTAAAAAAAAAAAAAAAAGCAGAAATAGTAACTGTTTCAACATTTAATTACATTTTAGACTTCCAAATTATTTTATGCATAAGTGTCGGATCGAAATCTGGTTTCTTGAAATAGATTCAGCTTCCTAAGAATGAGTTTCATCTTCTCCATTAACCCTCTATTCAAACCGGAAGTGGTACAAATTAACCATTTTTGATTTCACAATTCATCGCCATAGAACAAAAGAGTATTAGATAGCTATAAGTAGTTTTCTATTATCGATTGAGGGTGTCAAGAGAACATACCTACCGTCACAACCAGCAACAATCAACCAAAACCACAAAAAGTTGAACTTTACTAGTTCTTCCGGTTCCAGAACTGATTTCCGTAAAGCTAAAACGGTAAGAAATATCGAGATACAATTTTTCGCAGTCAATTCTGCTTCTCAAGAATATGTTCCATCGTCTCCTTTAATCATATATTCAATATGGAAGAGGTTCAAATTAAGATTTCTCTTTTCAACCTTTATCGTCATGGAACATAAACAGTGAAGCGTAGACTTTTTCATATGAATTTAGCATCCGAGGATCAAGTTCTAACTTTGATATTTTTAATCTGTTGTAATCAGTACTTATAAATGTACTTCTTCAAGTTTGAGCACTTAATTTCCATACTTCAAAAGTCTACCATCTTTCCACATTGCGGAAGGAAACTCATGTTTTTTTTCTTTTTTTTTTATAATGTAACATAAATCACTTCTACGTGAATACTTTCACTTGGGTGTTTACTCTTGAATGACTTTTTTTTTTTTTACAATTTTGTAAAATACCACTCATGTGTTTTTCTTTCTTATTATTATTCTATAGACAAATATTTAATTAATAATCTTAACACATGGCATAAGTTCTTTCTTATGTAAAAATCTACACGCGATGGGTTTTCTTTCGGAAAGTTTTCCGAAAACTATTTATAATTTTGTTCGTATTTCTCAAGAAGATATTTAATTAATACCTGTAACACATGATTTAGTTTAAGTGCGGTGACCCGTAACGTTTATTCTATTCTGTAGTTGTGTATGGGAAGAAAAAACTTAATTCATTGTTATAAAATAAATTAGAAGTTTTGTATGACTTTCGTGTTATTTTTAAATATAAACTTTTCAGTTTTGTAATGTCTTCAGTCTTCATACCTAGATATCTAAAGTCTTACCAAGAGATCATAAATATTTATACAATGTGTTTAACTGTTGATGGGCCACGTCATTAGAAAATATGAAATCTTTCATTTTAACGTCCCAGGATCATGTCTTTTAGGCTAAGGGAGACGGATGATTAAGGCAAGATAATGATGGGGAAAAATGTGGAATGAGAATGTGAGAGAAAACGAGAATATCCCGAGGAAACCCACCTGCACGATGTTGTCCACCACAGGGAATTTTACTATACAAGAGGTGAAAATTACTATTAAATATACTGATATATCACATTTAGTAGTTCGTAGGTATATCCCAAGGAGAGAATTTTGTAGTTCAGGAGCAAATTCGTCCTCTCCACGCTGCCCTCTGAAATCAGTATTGCTTGACGATGTTCGCTACTTCTATGCATTTGGATTCTGTCATATTGTCAACATTGACACAAAAAGTAAGTTTTTGAACTCCTGCACTGTGGAGATAGTACAAACAGATTATTCTGCTTCTTCTTAATATTTATTTTGTTGTTGTTCTGTACTTGCAGAGCCAGTGACGGCAGATGAATTTTTGGACTTCTGCATTTTAATACTTATGCATATGAGAATCTTTACTGTTTACAGTTAGGATTTGTCACTTTAGAACTTGGGGCAGCATATCTACACATTCTAAATCCCTTTTACACAACTTTCTAACGTGCTGCTGATTAAGACACTATAGCAATCTACCCCACGATTACAGTGAAAATTAACTTCATTTTAAAATTATATTCTCACAAAACTGAAATGAATTCAAAGGGTAAATAAACCCGTCTATTTCAAAATTTCTCTCAATATTTAAGTAAATTTTTATATTAAAATGAAATGAAATATTTTAGCATTATGTCACACGATTATCCCGGCTTGGCTAAAGGAGACGGTAATCATGTGAAATGAAGAAAACAGTGGAATAAATAAAGAGGGAGGAAATGGGAGAATCCCGAGGAAACCCACGGACACGGTGTTTGTCGACCACAAAGTCCACTAAACTTGAGCAAATATTCATATTACGTCTTCGCATTTTGTCTTATATAATTATCATTTTGAGCGAGAAGTCCTGCAAGTGTACAATGAATTCAGCATCTGATGAATTTCTAAAGTTTCTGGCCTCTCATATCTGTCATCCATAAATATATGAAAATCGTCTTTATTTAGAATGAAACGTACCCTCAATACTGGACAAACTTAGACAAAGCTGTTTGTAACAGTATTATAGCTCTAGGTTTATTGAAACGCGTGTGATTTTGTTAATTACTATTTGCTGTGCTCCACAGGTATGTGCATAAAGATATATTAATTTATAAAACATTACAAACTTATGTACCAATCCAATAATAATTATAATAATAGATTACTTTACCTTACAGTGAACGAACTGATGGGCTGAAGAAAGCTTAGAGTGCACTTGGCCCACCTTTCTATGATTAAAGATAACAAGCAAAGAATGAACGTTTGTAAGATGACTGATACAGTAAGAAAAATAACATTAGATAATAATATTTATCATTTAGACATTTTTATCTCGTATAGAAACAAAATTTCATATCTCGTCCAGGAATGACATGGAAAAAACTAATTCATTGTTAAAAATAGTGTATTCCTATCAGTCAAAACAAACAACTCATCCCATCCCTCTTCACGCAGAACAATAATATCAAAATTTAAGAACACGTGTATTATTTCAGTGATATAAAATAGATAATAGTGTCTGCAATTAGTGTTGTAAAAAAACGGTTTTTTTCTGTGAAGTTTTTTTTCAATAAAAAACGTCGTTCTTTTTCATGTTTTTTTTCAAATGTCTGTTTTTTTTCTGACAACTATTATTTATTGATTTATGTTGCAGATTATTGAAATAATCAACAGAACTTGAGTCGGAGCCCTCGTAACTTACAAATCGTTTGTTTCTTTGTACCTATACGAGCAAAATTGTGTGATTATTCCTTTCGGACCCAGGTCATTTTTGGCGTTTTCCTAATTTTCAGGTAATGAGTTATTGCTCAAAAACCATTCATTCGATTGATTTTGGTTAAGGCCTTGTTTTTTAGAAAATGGATATGGCTATGTTTTGGTGTAAGTTGCATTGCAGTGTTGCCAACGGGTGGGAATTATTGAGGGAAATGTAGGGGTGAAAATTTACAAAAAAATCCCTAACCGAATTTCAAATTTTTTCTATCTAGCACCCCTGTTGCTATATGGATTCAAGTCACCTAAAAAAATTCTTTGGTGTGTTAACAAGGTCCAGTGAAATCCTGAAGTCGCTGGCTTCTATTCAAAGAAAGCAAGAAAAATTCTCTGTCATCATACACATGAAATTTTGACACTTTTTACGCCTCAGAAGCAAAAATCAACAGATATGCCAAAGCTACAGCTTCTCTAATTACCCTATTGAAACTTTTTATGGTGCGTTCTGTAGGCCAAAGAGGAAGCTTTCAGGTAGTGGTACATTTGTTTCAATGTAGTCAGCAAGAGGGTAATAATAAAAGGGAAAGGTGAAAATTTCCGAATTTCTCACCTAAAATCGGGAATTAATTATTTTGGCTGGAAACACTGCTATCAGACAGACGAAAACTATCTGAAAATAAACCGTAGTACTCCAAAAATATATCCTTCAAGTATCATGGCGATATCCAACAAAGTAAGCATGAAAGTTTAAAAAATATCTCATTCTACCTCAGAAATGCACCATTTTCTTACCATTTCCAGAAAATGGTTTATTATAAACCTCGACTGTACTTCTCCTAATTATTCTAGTGAAACTTTTTATGGTGCGCTGTGTAGGCTAAGAACGAAGCTTTTAGATACTGGTACGTTTGTTCGAGTGTAGCCAACAAAAGGGAAATAATAGAAACAAAAAGTTTTTTTTTTTTTTCAAAATTTACCCCCAAAGTCTGGAATTAATTTTCTGAGCTGGAAACACTGCTCTCAGACGCACACACAAACTATCTTAAAATAAGCTTTGGTATCCCTCTAATACATCCTACAAGTATTGTGACTATATATAATAAAGTAAGCATGTCAATAAAAAATATCTCATTCTACGTGAAAAAAATCAGTTATCTTTCCAATTAGAGAACAAGGTTTAGTGTAAACCTCAACTGTACTTCCCCTAATTATCCTAGTAAAATTTCTATAGTGCGTTGTGTAGGGCAAAGACGAGACTTCCAGATACTGGTACGTTTGTTTCGATGCAGCCAACAAGAGGGAAATAATAGAGACAAAACTGATAATTTTCCCAAAATTTCCCCCTAAAATCTGGAATTAAAATTTTCTGTATCTGGCAACACTGCTACCAGACAGACGCAAACTATCGTAAATTAAACATTGCTATACCACTAATATATCCTACAAGTATTATGGCGATATTTAAGGAACAAAGCTTCTAATTACCAAAAGAATATTACATTAAACATAAAAGGAAAAAACTAGAAAAATCAATCGTTAGAACCTAAATACGAATTTTTCGTGCGCCCCCTAATTACCCTCTTGTAACGGTCTATATTTGCGTTTGTTAAGTAAGGACAAATGTTCGATTGGCGTAAGTTGACTTGCACTCGGACGTATAGGTACGGATTTATAAACAAAAATTTCGAATTTTTTGCCCAAAATTTATGGAAGTTTTAATTTCCCTAATTGACAACACTACGCGCAGGCCCGTCCAATTGATGTCAACAGTTAGGTATCCATCCGAGGTATCTATCTGGCACGTCTTAAGGAGGTCTTTCTACAACGAAGGAAGCTACAGGGAAAAAAGAAGTAGAGGAAATTCGAAATTAGAAAATTCTCGAATTTTTGACTGGGGTGAAATTTGAGAAGGAAATTGGGCACCAGAAAAAACAGAAATTAATATGATAAACTATGGTCCAACCATATTTGGCAAGAATAATATCCCGATATCTTAATTAGTGTACACAGGAGCGGATTCAAAAAGTGACACACCCGTGTGTGCCACTTTGGCCACCTGGTGTACATTTGATTACTTTTTTTTGAGTACTAACCCGTGTTGCTGTTGTAGTTATAGTCTCGACTAATAATAATATCGTTGTTGTAAACAATAACTTTATAAGGAAAATTTTCTCTCCTTTTTACATCTTAGTTCTAACACTGTTAGTGAGAAATGCAGCGTGTTTCAAAAGGAATATCGGGGTTTTAAGTCTTCGTAGTACGTATTACATTTTACGTAAAATTATAAGCAATGAATCAAGTAAAAGAGCACCTCAAACAGTCTTTGCTACAAGTGTTCGATGTGAGATTCATTCGTCACACGGTACACATCTAGATAGGCGAGAAAGGCCCATAAACTTTCCGCCGTATGGCACAAAACACATTCAATTTAGGGGAGTCTCGTTTCAACTGTACCATCTCCTGAGGATTTGCTGACGGCCAGATGCAAACATTATGAGTGTTCACATTAGCTCTTAGGTGAAATGTCGATTTATCACTGAAGACGACACTATCCAGAAAATCTTCATTGTTATGCAGCAATATTTCACGTGCGAAATTGGCACGTAAACCGTAGTCTGTAGGCTTTAGACCTGTAGCAACTGCAAACAATAAGGATGTAGTTGCAAGCGCCTTCTTAATATTCTTCACACACACGATTGCACTGTACAGATTCAGTCTTTATTAAAACACAAAAAGCTTTTTGCTCTCTACTCACAATCTTTGCTACTTGCTCTTTCTGACGGCAGACAGAAGAACAATGCATGTACATGCGTGCGTACAAAACTGTTTGAGTTGCTCTTTCATTTGATATAATATTTATAATTGTAAGTTAATTGTAATAGATACTACAAAGTTTCAAAACCCTAAAAAACACCCTGCATTACTTCAAATTGAGTCATCCTATATTCATGTCTTGTATATACATATACAAGAAGGGCCATTATTATCAACTACCAACTTTCATCATCATACACACGGCCGGCCCTAGGCAATTTGTCGCCCTGTGCAATGGCATAATTTGCCCTCTCTCCCTTTCTCCAGAAAGAAGAAATCTTAAAAATCATCATTTTGAGTATGCTACTCCAGCATGAACAATGAAGGGGAGCGTAAGTGCTGTTGTACTCAGAAAGGCTTAAATACTTACTAAAAATGCAATCCCGTTTTGTCTGCTTTTTTTTTCTTTTAAATATTAATCTATTATGTTTGTGAAAGAAAGCAACCACACCTCCAGAGGAAAGATGGTAATCCTTTTTATAGAATTCAATATCAAACTTCAATCTCAATGTATCAGTTTGCAATTCCAGTGCAACTAGCTCTTTTATCTTTATTTCTTAATTTTTCTTCTACATCTGTAAACATTTTTTAAAAAGCTTGTTTCTATCTTCAATGATAAGGAACTTGTTTCTGACAAAAACAAGACTAGTTGTCTTATCAAAACTGTGATAACTTACTGAGTGGAACAGATATTCGCTACTATTCGAGAATTGCATTCTTGCATTTGTAAACAACCAAGCAATTTGTGCTCGGATTGATTCGACCATTTGCTTTAACATTGTCCATGTGACCTTAAACTAATGCAACCTAAACATAATTTATGAATGTAGTATTCAAATAGGTCAGCTTAGTAAATGTAACTACCATCATCATGAAGTCTGTTTCCAACAAGAAATATTTAATTTAAATAATATACTTATAACCAGAGACCAGATGTCAGGCAAAATGTTCTTTAATGCTAAAGATATAATCAAAAATAATGTTTTAAAGTTTATATCGGGGATTATAGTTTCGATTTAAGCCAACTTCATTTTGCTTATATTGCCTATTTCGGTCCTCACTGCCTAAATAATTGCTTTAGTGCCTAATGTTGCGTATTTTATGCATTTTCTTTGAAATAAGACTTCACTGGGAAATATATATAATTTATATACTGTAAATAACAGAAGCACATGGTACATTACAATTTCTCTCTCTCTCTCTCTCTCTCTATATATATATATATATATATATATATATATATATATATATATATATATATATATATATTATGAAATACATATCAAGCTTCGTTTTTTAAATATAGAATGAAAGAAGACATTAACAAACAGGTATGTTGCTATATTCTTTGAACACTATTTATGACGAATCTATTTTTTAAATTGTATTGAGTATTTATCTTCATTATTTCGAGTTACATTTTAGTGCCTATTTTACTGCTTATTTTTTAAATTTTAAGTCCCTATTTGCCTGCTTATTTTCCAAGTTTTTAATCCCTAAACATCCGGTCTCTACTTATAACAGATTTTGCGGACCCTCCAAACTTGTCGCTCCATGCAAATGCACGTGTTACAGATATGGTAGAGTCCGCTTTGCATATCATATATATCTAGTCGACAAGTTATTTATATATGATATTTAGAAAAATACTATTAGGCAATTTATTATTAGCTTTTACTTTTAGACAAGTTGTTTGACTTTTATACTGTTCCTGACATTATTTTCGTACATATTAAAGGCCTGCTTTCACGGAAAAACAAAATTTCATTTCTACTTTTATTTCTTAGTTGATATTGATGAAAACTGCTGAAACCCGAATTGTTAATAGGTATGGTATTCATGTATATTGTAAAATATTTGTAGCGTATCACTGTCTAGCGTTTAATTTATGTTGCATTTTACGGTGATTACACCTACATAAAAATATTTCATACTTAAATAGACGTAAGATGCATTACAAATGACTATTTGAAAAAAAACGAAATTTAGAAAAAAAACGAGAGGCAATGTTTTTTTTCTAAAAAAACGTACATTTCTGAAAAAATACGAACGGTTTTTTTTCTATTTACAACACTATCTGCAATAGAATTGTCAGACCAGACATTTTTTTTTAATTTTGTGATGTTTAACATTTTTATTGTTTATATTTATTTTGTTTATTTTATTTATTTATTTTTATTTTTGATAGAAGTAATTTAAGAATAGAAGGTGGAAGTTATTGACCAGTGTTGCTTCCAAACTTACTTGCGAGGAGAGGATTTTGCTGCCCCTCCTCTAAATGAAATTCATGAAAGAAACCTTGATATTCACCATAATAGCATGGGAAATGGCGTATTTAGGATTTTGTTTCGGGGGGGGGCTATCTGCAACACGATAATAAGCACTTATACTTTTCCTTTTGGCTACCGACGAATTTTAATTAAAATCATTTTCCTTCCTTTATTATTTGTATAATGACACTTCCAGGTATAAGGAATGAAAACATTGAATGAAAGTGGGGAGAGGGCAGAAATAAATGAATGGTAAGGTAATTACTAAATTATCAAGAAGGAAATGCACGGGGGTATGAAATTCGGTGGCGACACATTTTAGAAAAATAAGTAATCCACCGTTTAAAATTAATAACGAAAAGAAATGTAAGTCATTTAAAGTGAAGCGAAATTAGAATGAAGTAATCAAAAAATAAAACAGTTATGAACAATAGAAAGATATTAATATTATTACACTATATTTTATTAAACAACATACATTGTGTTCTTACATAATTTTCTACAACTAATTTAATAACTTTACATTCTTTAAAATAGCTCCTTGTGAACAGTATGGTTAGAGGACCTATATTAAGATACATATTTCTATAGTTTTGTGGTTACTGATGACGGTCGACTTGAATCACAACTAACAACGGTCGAAAGCATGATAGGAGAAACGAAAGAAAGTAACAACTAAGGAAAAGAAGCAGAAAAGTAGAACGGACGAAAGGAAAAAAAAGAACGCAGTTCTACATGGAGCGAAATTTGACAAATACAGTATCCTTTCTGAACAAAGAGCATAAGAAAATAGAAAATCAATTAAATTCTTAGAAATAATAAGAAGTATTATTGTTGCGCGTAGAATGCGAAGAACTAATAAATTTATTTCGGGGGGGGGGCGATAGCCCATTCCTAAATACGCCACTGAATATGTGTATTAATGTTAGAATAATAACTGAAATATTTAAGTGTTCTCTTATAGCGAAGTCGCTAACGTTCTTATATTTGGTGCGAGCAGTCCTGAGTTCAATTAACGATGGGGCCACTCAATCGAAAAATTGTAACAGCTTTCTCAGGCCAGCCATCATGATGAAGGTTTTCCTGGGTTTTCCTCATTCACACCAAGCAAATGCATTTATGGTACCTTACATAATGGTCCCAGGCTGCTTCCTTCCCTCCCCCCCTTTCTTCCTCTCCAATTCCCCCGGTAGTGTAATCACCGAAGGACGTCATCCTTCATATGTGAGATGGGCTAACATGTTTTTAGATGCCGAAAGTACAGAAACCTAATTCCTAATTCCTGAAATATTTAAAAATGCAGGTAACAAATATTATGGAAAGGCACTAAATATCCATGTTTTCCGAAAATAAGGGGAAACTACAATAATGATGAAATGTTACACAGATTTTTTTTTTTTTTTTTTTTTTTTTTTTTTTGCTTGTTTTCTTGCATTAACGACACCAAGCCCAAACGCAAAGCCATTTGTATTTTCCCTCCACCCGTCTGTAATCTTATTAACCTTAATAGGCCTATAATCGACAACAATAAGTAGACACATCCTAATTTCAGCTTCAGTTAGCCTGCAGCTGGTAACGTTTCGTTTTCAATGTGGCGCTCTCATGTGGCCCACTGTGGTGCCATCTAATTTTATAGATTAAAAATCATTAAAATATAGGAAAATTATGTTTGCAGGTTAAGATTCGACAAAGTATTTTTTATCAGTGATGCATCTAGAGTCAGTAACAGTTTCTAAAATTTAGATTTCGCACTAAAAGAATGTCAAGGTTACTAGTACCATAAATCTTGATTACAGTAAATAGCGCATAGTCCAATCCCTCCATTCAATTTGATTTGTTTCTCAGTTTAGCGTCCATTTAAGTAGTTTGGACGTCCATTCCAATAGACATATACCTGTAGCTAGTCCTGTTATTGGCTATTGCAATTATTATATTAAAATCTCCATATGTCGGAATCTCTGAATATTAAAGACATAAAATTTGGTATATGGACTTCTCATTTAAAATAACTAGAAACGTTCTTTAAGCGTTTCTTGATATCTGACCAAGAAGAAAAGGAAAAAAGGGGACGAAGGAAAAAAGGGTGGAAATTACAATTATTATAACAATATGTCTATATCTCGAAATCTCTTAAGGCTAGAGACATGAAATTCGGTATTTGGACTTCTTATTAAAGTAATTAGGCATGAGTTTCATCCTTTTTAAAATAATTACCGATAAGGGAAGAAAAAGGGAGGTATTACAAAATTGTTATAAATAGATGGCCAAAACTCAAAGAGTGCGTCCAGGGTTTAGCCCCAATTTCGTCTCCCCATGAATTTGCCCGAACGTAATTGCAATCGGTAGCTTCCGATGCCTAGAACACGACTGTGAAGGAACAAAAGTAGTCACATGCACTATTCCTGAGATATCGCGTTCCAAAGTGTGGAGTGCCACGAGATGACGCCAGCATCGAAGTTGAGATCAACGTTGCACTTTAGTTTATGAAACTCAATCAGAAACATCCTCATCATCGGAAGCATTTTCAAAGCGAGGAGAAACATTGGACTATCGATGACCGGACACAAGAAACTCATAGTTGTAGCGGTAAGAGAAGTATCAAATATTGGTGGCCATATGTGAACAACATCCTACTACAAGTGCTCCAGACTCGCAACAACGAGCTTGCTCAACGAGTTTAATACGATACGGAGTTATATCAGTGACCACTATAACGTGATAGCTTCACACTTTATACAAATACCCTTGAGGCGTTAAGAGGCGATCTCGCAGCTGCGTCTCGATACTGGCGCCATCTCGTGGCATCCGACACTTTGGAACACAATAACGCAGGAACGGTGCATCTGATCACTCTGGTTCCTTCAGAGTTGTGTTCTATGCATTAACGCTACCGCTTGCACTCAAGTTCGAGCAAATTCATGGGGAGATGAAATTGGGGCTAAATACTAATGCTTTGTTGGACGCAATCTTTAGTTAGGGTTAGAGACATGAAATCCGGTATTTAAACTTTTACTTTAAAGCTAAAGAACTTTTACTTTTACTTCTGTTTTTATAATTTCCACGGCGAAAAGAAAAAAGGAGTGAAGAAGAAAAAGAGTCAGAGTTCTAATGTTAAAAATGAAATGGTCATATTTCAAAATGCGTTAAGGTTAGAGGCTATGAAAATTGTCGTTTAGAGTTTAAATTTAAAATATCAAATGACCTGTTTAAACGTTTTTTTAATGTTTCCCTTAGAAAGGAAGAAAAGGGCGGGAGGAAAATGATTAAGGTTGTAACTGTTAGAATAACTCGTTTAACTGTCGGAAATATCTCGTAATCCCTTAATATTAGAGATATGTTAGGGATACGAAAACTGCGAGACCGAAGACCAACACCGGGGCAGGAGTCTGAGGCAAATTACTAGCCAGCCGAAATCTAGTAATAGATATTTACCGACTTTTTATTTCATAATATTTATTTCATTTTCTCACATATATATTTTAAATTTGTTGTTTCCTTAGTGAATTTGTTCCTGAAATATTATGGAAATATAGGCTATATTCTGCACTATAATATAATCTTAACCACAAGTAATACTTCGTGCCCCTACAGCATAAACTAAATTACACGATATTGAAGCCTAAATGTTCATAAAATGTTGCTTGATATACTACTTTACATACATACACATGCTTGATATACATAAATACTACTTTATTGTGATGCATTATAAGATATTTCTTACACTGTGACTCAGTAGTAGAGCCTTTGATTCTGATGCATGAGGTCCCGTCTTCTATCCCAGCCTCTGGCGGTAAATGGTCTTTTTTATAGTGGGCAAACAGCGTGTGCGTGGGTTTTCTTGGGATTATCCGGATTCCAATCACTTTCTACCATTATCATTACCAGGTACGGACCCCGCCTTCGAAACCAGAAATGAAAAAGAAATAAGGAAGGACGAAAGAAAAATAAACGAGAAAAACAAAAATCAGCGTTAAAAATGTAAAGCTACAGCAAGCATTTGGTTACTCTTTCTTATAGAGAGCTTTGTGTGAAGGAAACGGGAGAGGGGGTTAAGTTAAAAATGGATATTATTGTAACGGAGCATTTCAAATTCAATCTAGCTAGATGTTAATCCTATGGACTACAAATGACGATCGGTAAATTGGTTCGATCAGATAGACTCTCAGGTAGAACTTAAGAAATGCCCACAATCACCAATAATATGAGCCTAGCAACTTAGATTCCAGTTGCACTTGTTAAAGAAATTTTCAGTTTCGCGGCAACACCAACCCATTTTATAGGATGTTTTTATTGTCGAAAGATATCTCTGTGCTATCTTTGACGGCATAAAACGAAGATAAAAAAGAAGAAAGAAGACAAGAAGAACCAAGTACGAATAACTGGAAGACTATATCTTTTTCAATACTTTTTTTATATTCTTTTATTCGAAGTATCTTCATAGTTTGTTATTAAAATACTTACTAACATATCATATTTTTATTGTTCTAACAAACCAATATATAGGTATGTTGGAAGTAACGTAGTTTAGATTGATCGAGTCCCTGGTGTGCAAGCACAGCATTTCATGTCACGCCTCCCTCCCTCCCCCATTCCGAAATTTTGGCTAAACGAACCAGTGTTGCCAGTAAAATAGTTTAGAATGATCGGGCCCCTGGTTTGATAACCACAGTATTTCGTCATGGACCCCCCCCCCACACACACACTCTCTCTCGTATTACGAAATCCTGGCTACGTGCCTGTCATTACCCATCTTCCTTTAGCATCCCTGTATAATTGTTGAACGTTAGATATCTTTTAAAAGGTATCTTATATAAATGAAATCTGCGTCGCTCTTCCATTTTTGGATGACGTCATCATGGATTTATGTGTGTGTGTGTGTGTCTGGTCAGTTTTAGTTTACCCTTGAGGTTCTACATTGATTTAACATGACACATGTCTTACAAGGGACGTATGCGAACCGTGACAGCTGGATATTTTTGAAAATTGGTGCCCTGACTAATTGTCAATCGTTAATCATCGTGGTGATAGCCACTCGGTGCGGAAATGCCTTCTTTACGCGATATACCAACCAGTGACCGGGTGAAGCTGTACCGAGTTATACCACAGAAACGACGGAAAAGGCAGACAATGAAAAATGTGTGCAGGTAACCTGATACTTACGGGAGGGGAACACGTGACCAAGAACACGGCAGTAGTGTCACACAAGCAGAGTCACCATCTCATTACAAACTTATAGTTTTTTTAATAGAACGTATAACATTTTATGGAATTGAAACAATTGGCATAACACGTGAAAGAAAATAAGCAAAAGATGAGTTACCAGTGTCGCCAAATAAGGGAGATATGAGGCTGTAAATTTGAGACATTATGAAGTCCGTACATAGAAACGAACAAATGTACAACAACAAGAAGACTGTAGAAGGAACAAATGTACAATATAAAGTACACTACAGCATGCACAGTATCCAATAACTAACGGTTTGATATAGGATTCAGCCAAGAAGGACAGATATTAGAATAGCCGCAGAAAGAAGTCCCATGTGACAATGCGGAAATGTGAACAGCAAATCTTATAGCTCAGCAATTCCAATGACGTTTGTGTGGAATCGATATCTCGAATTGTTCCCGAGAGTTATAAAACAAAATATCTTGGGGTTGCAACACTGCATAAAATCCTGCATGCATTCCAAACTACAGAAACGACGGCGTAGCACCTGAAAAGAGTATAGAAAGCTGTGGCATGAAGGGTAACAAATATGTGACAAGAAAGTACGTCAGAAGGTGTTAGTTCTGAGTACTGGAAACGTTACCATGTAAGACAACGATGAAGATGAAACACACTGCAGTCAGGTTACCAGTAATAAACAAGAGCAAAATATTTTAACATAATACACCAATACATACAACAGAAAAGTCATAGATCGTATGGCAAAATAAGTACATTTCACCACCTAGCTGCACACTTGAAATGGATATCAAGCTGGATGTTGTGCATGCTGTGGTTTGCTTCCTACTATACTATACAGTCTTCTTGTTGTTGTACATTTGTTCGTTTCTCTGTATGGATCCCATAATTTCTCAACTTTACAGTCTCATATCTCGATTATTTGGCAATACTATTAACTCACCTTTTGCTTATTTTCTTTCATGTTTTGTGCCAATTGTTTTAATTCCACAAAGTGGTATAGGTTCTTTTTGAAAAACTATAAGTTTGTGTTGGGATGGCGACATTACTGCCGTGTTCTTGGGATGGGATGCTTGTGTGACATTACTGCCGTGTTCTTGGTCACGTGTCTCCCTCCCATAAGTATCAGATTGCCTGCGCATATTTTTCATTTTCTACCTTTTCCCAGCCTTTTTTGGGATATAATTCGGTACAGCTTCACCCGGTTACTGCTTGGTATATGCATTATACGTCGCGGGTAAACAAGACATTTCTACACCTAGTGACTATCACCACGATGATTAGCGATCCACAATTAGTCAGGGTACCAATTTTCATAAACATCTTGCTGTCATGGTTCGCATACGTCCCTTGTTAGTATGTCTTAGTGTAGTTAGGTGTCTATCTGAACTTCGAATTTACTTGGAGTGTCAGTAACATAGAATAACCAGATTTTTAACTAAAAGCAAGAGACATCCTATAGAAATTTGCAATATATTCAGAGTTATGAAAGTACCTCTTATACGGAAATGATTATTAAAACATGATTATTAAAATTATTGTTCCACTTACAAAAACTGAGTGACTCAGAGTAGATTATTCCTATTACATGAGCATCGATGTCTTTAAAAAGCGCATTTTTTAAACTATAGCACGAATAGTATTTACTTATGTTTAGGAGAAAGTGAGAATTTGGAGTTTTGTTCAATTTTGAAGATACAGACGATGTACATCCTGAACTTCCGGGAGCCCTACTTTTCAAGAATACCACCCAAGTCACTAACGCTGATGTCTTTTTCCTGAGACACAATTATCGGTTGAAAAGACAAGCACTTAATGTCTTAATTATCCAATTGTACTAAACAACGTAATATTTCTTCGGAGGTAAGGAACTTATGGAATAATGTGGACGTTGAATGAAAGTAGTATGTAGTTTAATAAAAAAAAAAGCGTTTTCATTGCTTATTCGATACAAAAACACCATAACTCACAAACAACTTCATTCAAACTTTTGGACAGAATTTTAGCCTTGCAAGAAGTGTGGCTAGTAAAACCAGCCTTCAGGACTAACTGTAATTCAAGAATCACATTCAACGGCATGTCCAATACACAGTCAATAGGAAATTTATAGTATAATACACTTACTGTATGTCTAGGGGACCCGAATGGCATTGACTCTGCATATAATCCTTGTTTGTTTTTGCTGATGAACAGTGCTATGGACGGAGATTGTTTAAAACGTTGTCATCTTATACTGTTGGTCATTATTAAACACGCTGTCGACAAATGACCAAAATGTACTTAGCAGCGTTATTCGAACATATCCTTTAATTACCTTCATCAAAACTTTGTAGTCATTGATAAATCGGTTGTTGCAGATTGAGAACCTTTCGTGCTGTAAAGTCCTCTGTTCATCTGTGCGGTACGATATAGAAAGCACCTTCTTGAACTACAATCATCTTCTTTCGTCTTATGTTTGATTGAAACGTTTGTATTCTATCATATACATATTTAGTACCATTTCTAATGGAAAACTATCTTCTCGAGTAATGTTTCACACAATATCCTTTCACTTTTTCACAATTCTAAATATTGTACTTCTTTTCCAAACTTTTACTAACATATCACGCCACAAAGCAAATTTTCTCCACCCTTCTACATAGTCACACTTCGAACAGTTTCAATCATGTTTCTTCCTACTTTGACGGTATTCACATCTTTAATCGGCATAGAACAATGTGAACAATACTCAATAAGTACAAGAATACCTTATGAATCACTTATGTTTCTTTATTTAAATGATATACACTTTTTTTAAAAAAAAAGAAAACCGTGTTTCACCATTTTAAAAGTGCTTTCTTCGTGTATATGTCAGATCTTCACTAATAATAGTACCTGAGTACTAAACCTATTCATATATTCCACATACCTCGTTACTTGGAATTTCTATTTTTCATGTACATTCATTAATTTCAGTTGGCTTTGTTTTCACCTTTCTAGCACATTCGTTAAGTATACTTAATTTAGTGCCTACAGATTAAGGAGTAGTTTAATTCGAAGGCTGTCTTTTCAACTCAGTTAAGTCACTAGGGAAGACCCAAATGACATGACGAAATGTAGATAACTGAAATCTATTTATCGGATGTTCACATCTCCCATACAAAAGGACATACTGTATCATTGAACCATTGTGAAGTATCGAGTGTAGAATCATAGAAATGCATTAAGAGTGCCTTCCAAAGCCGGTTCGTGATGCAATTTGATTTCTTAGGTGGCTGATAAGTTCTCTTAAATTTCAGGATCAGACAATTCAAAAATCAAACTCTATTCTTATCACGAACCATATGATTCATTCGTTCATAAATTTCGCCAACTACCACAGATTTCCACCCTTGTCCCCTCTCTTCGAGCACATCGGTAATTCTTACTTTGGACTGTACGTAACACTTGTGCAAACAGCAATACTTTATTGAGTTCTGTCGTAATCCTTAATCATTCGACAATGAACTGTGACTATATTACGCTGTTCTGCCTGGATAAATTGAGTTTTATCATTTTGTTCGCAATTAGTGGCCGCATCTGATTGCACTCGATATATTTTAATGCTAGTTAAACTACAATGATTGAATGAAAGAGCATGTGACCGTGGTATGAATGAGGGATGTCCAATGAATAGCTTTCTCTTATCCTCGTTAAGTGATCTTACGTGGTTCCCGTGTGGCCTCTTAATGGAGTTGAAAAAAAAAACAGATCTAGTATTTACCTTTTCCATTCTATTAGATATTTGGTTCATTAAAATACACATTAATTTATCATTGCAAGATGAAATTTTATTTCAGGTATATTTTTTACACAATCAAATATAACGACGGAAATTTGTTTTCTTAGCATTTCACATTAAGACTTTTGCAATATTTTAGTTCGCATGATCATATTGTATCAAATTTATGTAGCATTTAGTACGCTTTACTTCTTTTTCGGTGAGCGGCAATGGCTCAGTGGTAGAGCGATCCCACCTCGTGACAAGTGAGCTTTGTGGCGGACAAACACTGTGTGCGTGGGATTTCACGGGATTCTCCCGTTTCATCCCACTTTCTTCATTCCACCATTTCATTCATTTCTCTTCATCACCGTCTCCTTTAGCCTAACCTGCATAGTCGTGCGGCGTAAAACTCAAATATTTCTTTTCGGATAAATGCATTAAGTAAGTTCAATTTTTTTTAAATCTTACATTCAATAAATATTACATCCATATTTGGAAAGTTTTAAATATTTCGAATAAAACTGCATATACTGTAAAACTTTATATAATAAACCTGTATAAACTCTTTCGAATATAATCTTAATATTTCTGACTTTCAGTCACAACTAAACGCGTAAGTCAAACAATGTTATCTGTCCGTCGTGACATTAGCTTAACTTATTCAGAGAAGAAAAACGTGCCTGTGTCTGAATAAAGCAATGCCTAACTTTTTAGAATACTATGTTAGCGTCGCTGTCAGTCATGAATACTGCATAAACGTGTTAGAGGACTGTAAATCCACATTTTCTTTTCTATAGATGTCAGAGAGTGCCAACATGTGCTAAAGAAGTTAAATTACAATTCCAAATTTAAACATAAACATTTGAAGTAAACCACACTGGATTCCTCTAACTTGCGATAGCATTATTTAGCCAATTAGCGACAATATCATAGTTATTATCAAGCCATTGTAGCCGATCTTCAATCTCTGGAAAGATAAACTTTAATCTTCCTAAGACATCCTGATGCTCAACTACGAATTGTTGTACCTAAAAGTAAAGAACGGTTATTTAAAAAAAATATTCCTTAATTGTATCACATTTATATTTGCAAAGAGATATTAACACAATCTTTAATATCATAATCAAATTTATTCTTCAGGTGTCAGATATTACAGAAAGAAATACTGAATGTTTTTGACATTAATCTACCACGACAAAAATGTTACATAAAAAGACAGGTTTGCTCTTGTCACTGAACAAATTGTTAAAAAATAATTTTATTTAGATGTAGTCATTCAATGATTTGTCACATATCTTCTGTCATTGCTTTCAATCTCCAGGTTCTTCTTACACTAGCTTAATATTAAATAACACTAATTCTAGAACCATAACGATATCTGTTGGGTTTCGGTTTTCATCATTGATTGTTGTCAGTCCAATATGGAAGACCACGTAGATGGGTTACCAACTAGTTTTGTGCTATAGTAATTTTACTCCTGAGAAAAACTTCCCTGACAAACAAGAAGCGAGAGGATGATGTGCAATTCTTGACAACCTGAAGCTAGGTAATTTAAAGTAGGCCACTTTACGTGTTTATGTTCTAATATTTGGAAGTAAATTGTTTAATTTCGTGCGTATATTTATTCTGCCGCTATTTGCAGGTTACTTGCTAGAACTGAGAAGCTTCCATGCTCCACGGTCTTCCACTAACCTCTTCGTCTTCACGTACAACATTTCTGTTCTAATATCGTCCATTAATTGTAGTCTCCTTTGCCCCCTCCCTCTCCTTCCTGCAACTATACCCACTAAAACGTCGCTCATGATACAGTTCCTTCTCATCTAATGTTCCAACCAGTTTATCTTCCTCTTCTTAATAATATCTAAAATTGATCTTTTCCCCTCTACCATTTCTAACACATTCTCATTGGTTTTCGGCACGACCCATTCTTCTTCACATCCACATTTCGAAAACTTTCAGTCATTTTATATATATATATATATATATATATATATATATATATATATATATATATATATATATATAATACAAAATATCACTATATTTTGTATTATTATAATTTATATTATTAGATAAATATTATATATAACAAATTATACAATGTATACCATACTATTACCGATATTATAAACGTATCTCGGAACGAAAGTATTTTGTATAGTGTATTAATGTAAGTTAATAAAACTACTTTGAATTACTATGATGCTATGTATTACTAAAGCGAATGACCTCTTCTTCTCTCATTCATTTTAACTCCAAACTACAACACAGGATCAAAAAGTAAGTTAACAAGTACCCTAAAAATGTACCACTGAATGCTAGTTACTCTTTGTTTTGGTGTGATGTAGGGTAGTATCCTCGGTGACCGCTAGAGAGCAGCACGGTGATAGAGTTGCAGATAATCGAATTTCGCAGATGGCAGGGATACTGGAAACATGGTCAAATGTTGAAGTGCAAAGTGTGATAAGGTTTCTGCATGCAGAAGAAAAGAAACCAGCAGAGGTTCATCGGGAACTTGTGGAGGTGTATAGCAACAAAGTGTTATCGAAAAAACAAGTGTAGTGTTTGTGTAGGGAGTTTGATAATGAGAGGACTGATATCACTGATGAGCATCGAGAAGGCATACCCTCAACGTCTGCTAGTGACCAGAACATTTGTCAGGTGGACGGAATGATTAGGGAGGATATGCGAATCACACTGTCACACTCTGCAGAGATACTGAACTGTGTATGGTTACGTTCACAGTATTGTTCACAACGTACCTGGCTATCACAAAGTGTGTGCACATTGGGTACCACGGAATCTCACAGAAACGGACAAAAACAGACGAATGGGCATTAGTCTGAACCACCTAACCCATTATCAACAAGAAGGGTCTTCATTTCTGTATCGCATCATTACGGGTGATGAGACACTTGTGCTATTCTGACACCTGAATCAAAACGTTCCTCCATAGTGTACAAACATTCTTCATAGCCCCCATCCAAAAAGTTTAAAACAATAACATGTGCAAGGAAAACAATGGCCACTGTCTTTTGAGACCACCTTGGTGTGATTTACCTGGAATTCTTTCCACCGGGTACCACGACCGCGGCTCGAACCTACTGTCAGACGTTGGACAGACAGAACCAACACGTCGGAAAAGACGTGGAGCACTAAGGGAGGGTGTCTTTACAGGACAATGCTCGACCGCACATAGGCCACCTATCCCGTGACCATGTCACACGTTTCAACTGGAAGGTTTTGGAACACCCTGCATACAGCCAGGACCTTGCACCCAGCGATTTCCATCTCTTCGGATCAATGAAGAAGCATCTTCAAGGACAACACAGTGCAAGAGGCACAGTATGCAGTGAAAACCTGGTTGAACAGCCTTGACACTGACTTCTTTCATAGTGGCATTGATAGATTGGTCACCCGCTGGAACAAGTGTTTAGACAAATATGGCGACTATGTGGAATGTTAGTTTGCAGTGTCCCCTGTTATACCCTGTAACAGCAGTTATACCCTGTAACAGTATAGACAAACGAGACATAAAGATTTCTGAAAAAAACATTGTTCCCTTACTTTTTGATCCTACCTTGTATAAGAGTAAGTCACTAATCTCCGACTAAACAATACAATGTTCTATAAAATTCTCAGTGTGATTCATAAATATTCAAGAATATATTATATAAAATCGGAAAAATATGTTCCCTCATTCAGCTGAGGTGAATTCAGACGATTGGAAATTCTTACATGTAACACTTTCCAAGTGTTACACTCCGATTTTGATAAAAATTTGGCAGGTAGATACTACACATGAAATAAACGAATACATACTTTTTTATCTTCTGCGGAGAAAAGGTTTTTTTGGGGGCAAAAGTACCCACCCAAAATACTGAAAGTTGGCAAGAAGGTAAAGAAGAAGAGGACTGAAGTGAATGAAATTGTGCACAGATATTGTAGACGTAAAATGACTGAATAGGTGTTTCGTATTTTTCTAAAAAAAAACGGTTCTGTGGTGTACGGACGCCTCCAAACCTTTGATCATGCAATATCAAAAGTGCTAATAACAAAAGTATGTCGTAAGTGCCTAAAAGACATGAACAATTGCAACAAAACTTTGTGTAGTGACAATACGCAAAAAAATAAACGAATACGGTTTTTTTTTTTTTTTATTTATTTTCTATGGTGAAACGGTTTTAGGATCAAAAGCACTCACCCAAAATTTTGAAATTAGAGGGCCGAAAAGCAAGAAGTAGACCGAAGTAAATGAAACTCTACACAGAATTTGTAGACGTAAAATGAGGAATACGTGTTTCATATTTTCCTCAAAAAGAAGAAAAATGTTTGAGTGGGGCATAGATCTTTCCAAACCGTTAATTACAAAATATCAAAAGCGCAAATAAGTATACGTCAGAAATTCCTAAAGGATCTTTGAAGTGCAACGAATCATTGTGTAGGGAAAATGCGTAAAAAATAAACGAACATGTGTTTTTAGTTCTTGGGGAAAAAAACAGTGTTGGGGTAAAGGCGCCTTCCAAAAGACTAAATATTACCGTTGTAACGCAGGATGGAGTGGACTAAAGCGAATGCAATTGCGTGTAGATATTCAATATGTAAAATGAGACAATTGGTGTTTCCCATGTGTCCCCATTCGATTTGCTTCAAATTTTACACATCAACAGTAAACAAAAAATAAATAGACATGTGCTTTTGTGTATGAGGAAAAACATTGTAAGGATTAAAGGCGCCTCCCGAAATACTAAAACATACGTTATACTGTTTGTGCTTACTGTTGATCTGATAAATTTTAACCAAATGGAACGAGGACACTTGTGAAACACATATTGCCTTATTTTACATATATACCTCAATATTTATGGACAATTTCATTCACTTCGATCCACTCTTTCCTGTACTGCCATGGTATTATATACTTTTTGTAGAGGACCTTGCCCATTACACAGTTTTCCCACGCAAAAACGTGTTCGCTTTTTTTTCTTTCTTTTAGTATATTGTCTCTAAAAAAAGTTTCGTCCCAATTCTCCATGTCATTTTGACACTTCTGACGTATACCTGTTAGCACTTTTGATATTTCGTAATCAAAGGTTTGGAAGGATCTGTGCCCCACTCAACTGTTGTTTTTTTTTTTTTCTGAAACATACGAAACAAGTATTCTTTCATTTTACATCTAAAATATTTGTGCACAATTTCATTCACTTCGGTCCACTTCTTCTTGCCTTTCAGCCCTCTATTTTCAAAAGTTTGGGTGGGTGCTTTTGCCCCTCAAACAATTTTTTAGTAGAAAATAAAAACACGTATTAGTTTATTTTTTGCGTATTATCACTACCTAAATTTCGTTGCAAATTTTCATGTCCCTTAAGACTTATAATATACTGTTATTACCACTTTTTGATATTTCATGATCAAAGATTTGAAGGGGTCCGCGCCCCACGCAAAAGCTTTTTCCACAAAATACGAAACATGTTTTCCTTCATTTTACGTGTACAATATCTGTACAAAATTTCATTCACTTCGGTCCACTTCTTCTTGCCTTTCGAGCGCCAACTTTCAAAATTTTGGGTGGGGATGAAATGGAAAAAAGTATTCGTTTATTTCATGTGTAGTATCTACCTTCCAAATTTTATCAAAATCGGAGTGTTACACTTGGGAAGTGTTACATGTTAGAAAAAATAGATTATGGTCGACAAAATTTATACTTCACGAAAGTTATCATAGAATTTGAAGTGATATCTCGTTAAGTGAATCTTGATATTTGAATGACTTCAGCAGCAAGAGAGGAGATTATGCTAAAACTTCAATAAATGCATTTATCATGTATTAAAGCGGATCATATTTAGGAAAGTTACCATAGAATAGTTTTTTCTTTATTCTGGAGAGGAAGACGTACATTTACTAGACATGGATTGAGTTTCAATCCAAGTAGAGAGAACAGTTGTGAAACCTCAGAAATTATAGACTATACCATGAAAATATGATATTCGTTAGCGTTCAGCCACAAGTCACTAACTCCAAAAATATACGACTGGAGTTAGATACTTCTTTAAGTATGATAGCAATACATAAGGTGAAATACGAGGCGTTCCAACATTGTCAGGTAAGTTCTGACAGGTGAAATTGTGACTTTAAGCGTTGTTATTCTTAGCATTGCAATGCCATCCGCTACACCAAGCCTCATAATACGTATCAGAACGTCGTATATGTCACCTTATATATAGTCCTCGTACTGGAAGAAGTACCTAGCTCCATCCGTATGTTTTTGGATTTAGTGACATCTGCTGATGAAGCTAGACGTAGCAAATGGCATTGTTATGCTAAGGACAACAACGCTTAGCATCAGAACTAGTTCCATACGTATCGTTTTGGAGTTAGTGACTTCAGCCTGAACGTCGACGATATCATAGATATTTTCTAATCTAAGAGGCAGGATTCAATCCATGCCATATCAAAAAACTACATTTACCGCTTAGTCTTAACTGATTTTAATTTCAAGCACAGGAAAAGACTCAAAGAAAATATAAATCATATTGTCCAAAAATCAAATGAACTTTATATAAATTATAGCGGAGTTCTAAAAGAGTAGCGATGTTGTATTAATACCACTGTATTATTCTTTACTAATTGCAGCTCTATGCAGAATGAATGGTTTGGAAGCCTTAAAGAAAATGTACGTCATACTCATGGCGTATTTAGGAGGTTGATTATCGGGCTCAAGCCCTTCCCCCAAATCTCACTTACAACAATAATCCTTCTTATTATTTCTAAGGAAAAATATAATTGTTTATTCACATGTTGTGCATAGTCCCCGCAAAACAAAATCCTAAATACGCCACTAGTCATACTACACTAAAATCGAGAGAGAGAGAGAGAGAGAGAGAGAGGGAGAATCGTTTGTCATAATCGAATTTTTTACGTTTTCAGTATTGAAAATGCTTTCGCGTGTACATGTATAAACTTGACACATGATGTTTATTTTACCCTGTTTACTCCTTTCATACTTGGTCCATTGGAACCCCAAAGAACAGGATTATTTCTGCAAATGGAAAAAAGACACACGCAACATTTCATCACAATCGGACAAGTTTTATGGAAGTTATCGTGGAACAGATGGACGAACAGACACAAAAATCCCAGTTAAGTCGAGCAAAAGAAATGTATGTTCACTTCCGTTTGTTAGTATGTTCACTTCCATCTACAATGTTCTTAGGTATAAGTATTCAAGTTTATCCCTTAAGTAGCTAGCATAACAACATTTATAAAGTTTAATTATAATTGGTTTCTTTTTCAAAAAAATAAGGAGGCAAAATACATGATCACTTGATCAAAATCTTCTTGGGTGTTGATGTCGAGTAATATATAGTGAACAGCTCTTTGTACGCTTTGGGGTCCAAGTCTGAAATATTAACATGTGAAAAAGTTATCGAAATTGAACTCTTATATATGTTCATTAATAACAACCCGTTGTATTTGAAATTCAAACTAATAATAACACTGGTATACAAATTTTGATCAAGGTCGTGCTTATGTTGGTTTTTCGACGGTTTCTTAATGATTTGCACCCACTGAACACGAGTATGGCAGTTATTTTCCCGTAATGTCAAAATTTGTGATGATATAAGCATATCTGATTTTATTGAAACAGTAACATATTATACAATTGTATCTAATAGGAACATTGAACTACAAACATAACACACACATTTTGGACATCAATTGTCTGGGTAACAAAAATCTACATAACAATACATAAATACCAAAATATGTAAATATTACATTTCTTATAAAAAAATATACAAAAGTACTTGAGATTGGAGGAAAGTGTTCATCAAGTACTGGAATTCCGTAATTAAAAGTGAAGGTTAGTGGTTCTTTCTCTTTTGAGGAAAACGTTTACTTCGTCACAAAATAGCCCCCAAATATAATCACCCATCATTGCACTGTCCCACATTCCTTGGTATCTGCTTTCCATTACTTCAATGTCGTTATGGAAACGTTTCCCGTGCTCTTCGCTAACATCTCCTAAATTCTCCCTAAAGAAATCCGAGTGTGAATGAAGTATATGTAATTTTAAAAACATTCTACATCCCAATGCTCGATGTTAACCAATGAGTGTCTTAACGTGGTGATCCAACGCTTTACTTCGGTTATGCACAAGAAATCCCGTCAACAACTTATGAAAAGCCTCCCAAGCGTCTCTTTCCAACTCTGTCATTTTTTGTTTAAGTATAGCACTATTAAGCATGACACGAATCTGAGGCCTTGTGAAAATGTCTGTTTGCCTCTGATAAAGCTGGCAACATTTGTTTGATACATTGTGGGGCAGGTGAATTGCGATCCAGAGCTTTCACAAATTGTTTTGCGAATCCCAGCTTAATATGTAATGTTGACATGAGAATCTTCTCTCTGGACACTAATGCTTCATTTATCACATTATGTATTCCTGGAATAAGCTCCGTTCTTTCAGGCCACACGGTTTGATCATAATGCTGGTTAGTTGCCCGATTGTTCCACAGACATAGAAAGCAGGAATATTTAGTATAACCACTTTGCAACCCAAGAAGAAAATCAATAATTTTGAAATCCCCATACACGTCCCATTGATGTTCCTCATATTTAATTTTCTCCAACATCAGCTTCACACTTGAATAACTTTCCTTCATATGGATGGAATGTGCAACAGGGATTGAAGGGTACTGGTTTCCGTTGTGCAAAATAACAGCCTTCAGACTAGTACTCGAACTGTCCATGAACAGTCGCCTTTCCTTTGGTTCATATTGAAACCCAATAACCCTAAAAAGACCACCGATATCTGTACAGTAGCACACTGAATCCTCAACAGCAAAATAAACGGAAAAATGTTGGTGGCTGCTTCTGTACTTAGATATCTTGCAGGAGGGAAGTAGGAAGTTCCACTCTTTGAGTCATGATGCTAGCAATTCGGACTTATTTTTCGGTAATTGTAGATCTCTAATCAGATCATCTAGTTCTTTTTGGTTCAGTAAATGAGGTTTCCCACTATATTCCAAAACGAAGGAACTATCTGAACGGTCGGAATGAGCTGCTTCTTCACTGAAAACCGTTTGGGGTGGAGGTGAGGGAATAGGGAGTTCACTATGCGGAACAGGGGCTCGGGAGGATGGTATGTTTGGATATTGTAGATGACGTCTGTTCTTGTCTTTCTTCTAGTGTGTCAAGTCGATCAAGCAAAAATAACAAACATCATGATTGTTGGTAGGTTCTCTCCACACGTGCGGAATGGCATGGCAAACGGCATGCTTTTCCTATTCCCACGCAACTAATGTTCCAACGTCGACCTGCAATTACCACAAGACACATGTGGGGTCCATGGCTTGTCAAGATCCCCAACCGCCATTCCGAAGTAAGCCTTATATTCTGCACAAAATTTTGTTCTAGGCGCTATCCCATACTTCACCTGCTTCGGACCAATGTAGTATCCACACACATAACAAAAGGAATCCGCACGTAGCTTGCAGTTCCGACCTGACAACATGTTGCTCAAACACATTAACTACACACTGACACTTACACACTGACATTTAACTACACGCACATACACTCAGACTTATACGATAATATAAAATAACTGTGGAAAATGTGCAAGCAGCACTTTTCGACCATTTCATTACTACCAGAATTGGCTACAGCTTAATTATTACTTAGACTCTATTTAATCAATTTACAATTCTGCTATGAATCTTTAGAATCTATATTCTCTGTTTGCTACTCCGAACAATTTATCTTTAATAACAAATGCACTACCACCTAGCGAGCAACGAAATAAATGTACGAAAATTGCTCTGTATAAACCAGTATAGGTAGAGAAATAAAACATGCTTATATCACTGAAAATATTGACACTACATAAAAATAAGTGCCGGATTCGTGTTCAGGGGGTCAAAATACATAAAAATTCATTAAGAAATAATAATAAGCAAAATTTTGTTTACCAGTGTAATCAAACTGATCGTCTTTCTATACGGACCATTAATAAGTAAATTGACAGAGTCGAAAGTAGCCTTGACAAAAATCTAAATACATGTCAACTGTTCAGACTGTTATAAAAGATGGTTAATAATTATCGTTCTTATAGCTACATTAGTTCCCAGATAGATACGATTATATGAAATGTATATTCTATGTGGATGTGCAGCCACAATCAAAATTATCATTTCCGAATTCTTCATCCTCCAATTCGGTATCACCCTTTAATCCAAATTCTCATTTTTCTTAACATCAACCTTATACCTTAATATCGGCGTTTGTAAAAATGTTATATTTTTTACAACATTAACTAACAAATTGTGTAACATCTATCGTAGTTTTCCCTTATTTACATGGATCATAATTGTTCGCAGGATATAACATAGAAACGTTATAATATTAAAAACAGACATTGAAAAAATTGTTAAGTTTATCACGTATATATAACTAAATCATTATAACCATAACAGAACTCCTGAATACAAAAACAAAACTCTTACCCATTTCAATTAAAAATATTTTTATTATTGCAGATATTTCGTGAATTAACCTCAGGATTTTCCCACCTGGCTAGTCACCAGCTTGCTTAAATATTACAGAGTGCCTGGCTGTGTGAGTTGCCAGAGCACTACGACGTTCCCAAAGGAAAAATACGTATGAGTTGTATTTAGTACACGAGGCCTCGAACTGAGAACTATGTGAGTTAAATTCAGCTCATACGGTAGTTAATGTGTTAAGTACACGAAAATACGAACAACCAAACTGTAGGTACGTATGTATTTCATGTAATTAACTCTAAAATTAGTCATTTTCATCATCACATCAAAATTATATATGATAGTAAAATAGATTTCGAAATTGTGTTATTTATAAAACAATCATTCCTAATTAAGAACATAACTGAATCCGTATCATGCGTGTTACAATTAGAAATGTGTGGAACAGTCTTCCATGTTCATTAGATGTAGCAGTACAGTTTAGTGTAAGGCTCTGTGTTTGATAACTCTATGATCTGTTAGTAAATTCATGTTTATCTAATTAAAATCTCACATCAAATCAAATATTTTTTAAAAAAAAAAAGTGTCCAATATTATTACCATAAATCTCAAGCTCTTAAGATAATAGTATATATTTTTTCATAATATAAACAACAAAGGATTTAGGAGAAAATCATTTCGCAAATAATCTATTTAAACCTTAATCTCCTACTAAATTTAAGTAAAATACACACAAAATTTGATATCTCTTTATCTCTAATAATTCCGATTTAACCGGTATACAGTTGTGTGATTAGCAAGTATTGTAGAAGTAGGCTACAAAACCAAGGCACTACCATTCAATTCAGGAGAAAACAAAAACAAAACCCAAATTGAAGACATCCAGTAAGGTGACTAAAGATATAATAGAAAATAATATATACGTAGAACATACATTCGAATGCTCCCAGGTGTGTATACAGCTAAGGTCATGAAGTACTCAAGAGACTCACAAATCTGACGTTTCAACTACGAATGTCTATGATTATGAAGGATCGGACTCCTTACATACATTTATTATGAAAATAGATACAGCGAATACAGTTCATTGAATACAAAATTAAACGTCAATAATTATTGTTTTTTTCTTTTGTGAACATACATATCTTTTAGAACATATCTAAAAGATGACGATGGTTTCTACTTTAAAGTTTTGAAGTTACAGCAACTTAAAGAGGGCAAAAACAGTGTGACAGTGAGTGCACGAAACACGGGAAGTATATGCAAAACGGTGAGAATACGCAAAAGCTATTATTTACGCAAGAATCGTATGCTATAAAAGAAATAAATTATGTTTCTATTCCACGTCTCTGCAGACCAGAGCTTTTAGAAACACACGTTAATGCATGTAGGGAGAACACACAAAGCAACGGTGGGTATATGTAAAAACGACGAATCAGGTAAAATGTACGCACTAACTTATGGTTGGTAGCAACTACAAGCAACAATTGAATCTTAGTAAAGGAAATAACGTATCAATTCACATCAGGATAGGTCAAAACTGGTAGGCTTTTGCGAAACCACAAAGTGGTATACGTACGATGTATGCACAAAGCGACTATGAGAATGCACAAAGCGACGATGGTAATGCACAAAAACGATTATTCATGCAAGAAACACGAACTAATATATACTAGCTCACCACTACAAGCAGTAGTTCGATCGTCCTTTAATGTTGTACTTACAAGTAACTTAAGATATTCTTCACAGTGATTCAATGTGCATGGCAGGTAAGAAAGAACTCTCATAACAGTCTGTTGTACACTTTAGTGCTAATTGTCCGAGTTATCAACAGATATACAACTTCCTCTACTAATTGTAATGGTTTCGTATTAGTAATATTACTTTTTTTAGAAATAAAATACAGCTTCCTTACATTATGCACAGTTACTTCGCTCGTGCAAATATATTTCTAACATATCCCTTTCTCATATGGAGTCATTTATTTTAAACCTAAAATTGTAATTTTTATGACGAATTATTGAGAACTCTGCACCTAATTTTCAATATGGCGTTCTCGTACTCTGCATATAATTGGACGAACAAGTTTGGTGCTACGAGGAAAATGGAAAGAAGATAAAATTCACTGCAAAATTTTGTTTGTTTTGTTAACTTTCCAGTTTTATTTCTTAAGAGATTCACTTACTAAAAATAATACAAAATTTACCATTTTTGTTTTGTTTGTTTTTCATAAGTAAAAGGAGGTAATGAAATGGAACTTACCATTTTTTAAATAGCATTATTATTTAGTTTTAATAGCTGTATGTCAAAACTATTTTATTACAAACTAAATACAACTATTATTTAAAAAGTAGTTCGCAGGAAACCAAAACAACATGATACGTAACCAAATGAAGTTGAGTTAGTTTCTCTAGTCGCTGAATTAACTTAGATATTAGGGGTGTTGTTATTCTGACAAATACTGTAATTTCCCTGGATGACAACACTGAGCATTCTTCAGGTTCATGATTTCTGTTGTAGAAAAACATTATCTATGATTGTAGTAAGTTGCATTTCATTATTTCCTTTCACTTATGAAATTACGAAAAAAAAAGCAAAAAAATGGTAATATTTTATTATTTTTAGTAAGGCAGGCTCTTAATGATTATGTAATATAAAAATTGGGCAGGGCTCTATTATATTTTATGCCTAACATGGTCAAGTTTTGCTTCGGCTAATTTCATGTTTTTCAAATACGTAATACCACTTACTTGTGATATCATTCTGTTAGTGTTTAAAATATGATATCTTTGTCATTAAGTATACGTTGCAGTTTTATAAAAAGTAATATTAAGAACGGTAATTTTAAAGTAAAATAAGTAAATGTATGTAAAGAAAACTGCGTTAGGTATTAAATTCCATCAACATAGTATTTCTGCACAAAGGAAGGGAAATTGTATTTTATCTTCAGAAGGGTATTGTTACTAATACGAAACCATTATAATTGTTATAGAAGGTTGATAACTCTGAGTATTTATTGTAATGCTTAAGCAGACAACGAGTTTCTGTCACGAGAGTTCTCTCCTTTATGTTATACATATTGAAACAGCGAAAGCCGTTTTAAGGTATTCATACATACAACATTAAAGCAGATCAAACTGCTACTTGTGATGGCAAGCTAGTACATGCTAATACTTGTTTTTCGAAAGAATAATCGTTTTCGCGTATTCCTACTGTCGTTGTGCACCTGCTCAACAAACACTTAATGCTTCGTTCTGCCGTAATAGATACTCTTCTAGCTTTTAATGGTCACTTAGCACAGGTTGGTGCGCTCTTCATGTGTAATCATTTTTGAAGGAATAAGCGTTTATTCGTTTTCACTCTATCGATTTGCACATGCATTCTACGAACGCACTCCATGCGACGCCACCAGATACGCCCTACTCTGACGCGGAATACATAACATTCTTTCTGGTAGTGACTACCAACTATCAATCACAGTTTGATCCGTATTTTATGCTTCAATAATTGTTTTATGGCATATTAGTTTCCTGTGCATATTATGGACAGGACGGAAAATGTCATAGGGCGCATCACATGGTGTTGTTGTGGAGACTCCCAGGGCCCTCCTTCAAGGGGGCCCAGGGGCCAACTTCCAATTTTCAAATAGGAACACGTATTGAATCATACCTCATTCAATAGTACTTGAAAAACGAAACAACTTTTGTAGGAAACCATTTTCGATTTGGGCCACCGTTTTCAAAATGGCCGCAAAAAGTGGGTTCTGTATCAGATAAAACGTCCAGTGCTTATAGGCCTAAATCAGAAACGGCTGATAATAGAGAGATGAAACAAAAACTGAGATAGAAACGATGATAAAGCATATCAAGTGGTGTTGTTGTGGTGACCCTCAGGAAACTCAGTGAAGGGGGCCTAGGTGCCAACTTCAAACTGATACAGGACTTTTTGCGGCCATTTTGAAAACGGTGCCCCAAATCGAAAATTGTTTCCCACAAAAGTTGTTTCGTATTTTAAGAACTATTGAATGAGGTATGATTCAATACATGTTCCCACTTGAAAATTTGAAGTTGGCCCCTCAGCCACCTTGAAGGAGGGCCCTGGGGGTCACCGCGACAACATCATGTCATGCGTCCTATGACATTTTCTTATCTCAGTTTTTGTTTCATCTTTTTATTCTCAGCCATTTCCGATTTATAAGCACTGGACGTTTTATCTGATACAGAACCCACTTTTTGCGGCCATTTTGAAAACGGTGGCCCAAATCGAAAATGGTTTCCTACAAAAGTTGTTTCGTTTTTTAAGTACTATTGAATGAGGTATGAATCAATACATGTTCCTATTTGAAAATTTGAAGTTGGCCCCTCAGCCACCTTGAAGGAGGGCCCTGGGGGTCACCACAACAACACCATGTGATGTGCCCTATGACATTTTCCTATCTCAGTTTTTGTTTCATCTTTTTATTCTCAGCCGTTTCGGATTTATAAGCACTGGACGTTTTATCTGAAACACCCTGTATATATATATATATATATATATATATATATATATATATATATATATATATATATATATATATAATTTTTAATTTGACGAAGTATTGTCAACCTTAACGAACAATGACTTATGCCTCTTTTATCATGTACTAGAAGATGAAACAAATTTTTAAAAAAATAAAATAGAAATGATTAGTATCTTCATTACATAACGTAGTAACTAATAGAGTTCAATATTGTACTCATTAACTATATATTTTATATCTAGCAAAGTCTTTACATATTAATATACGCAAAGATTCTAGTCTTTCGTAATCAAAGAAATCCGTAGTTAAAACGTCAGATTTCTTTCGTCAGGCCTTTGAGTACGTCATGGCGTTTGCTGGATAAATAGTGCGAACATTTAAATCTATATAATATGTAGGTATTATTATATTTATGTATGTTCTCATAATTGAGGCCTTCCATTTGGGAATATTTTTCTTGTTTTCGAGGTGGAGGATACTACCAGCTTTATTATAACCTAGTAGTCAGAGAAATTCATTTTTAAGAATTTTCTGAACATTTTTTTAAATTAATTTGTAAAAATGCAATCATTTGAACTAAAATTAAAATAAATAATATGAAAATATTATAGCTATAACTAGTATTTAAATTCAAATAAATGGTTTACGGAAAAACATTTATAACGAAGTGTGAAATATGGTAGTTATAGGGTTGAAAATGGAACTTTCATATCTCTAGAACCACTATTTCATGCATTTAGTTCTTAAGATACATTGATAGCTATGAACATTTAGCACTATATTTTGATTATAGATTAAATAAGAAAAAGGAGAATCTAGTACCGATAGAAAGTAAAACTTGCTCAAACAAGCACGTAGTAGATGGAAAACATGAGAAAACAAGTGTAATCATAAGAAGACGATGTCTGCGTTGCGAGAAACTGAAAATATTAATGCCATTATCGTTGAAGAACAAGAAATTATTATAGTAATCAAATAGTTTGAGTAAAAGTTGTTAGAGGAGAGTAAACGATGAAATTTTTCAGATGTGCTTCCAGGTCACTATCACTTCCAGACCTCTCTACATATATTTCTATTATTTTTATAACTATATGATATTCTGATTCATAGTTCACTAGCTCCGTCTATATACCTAATAAGTTCATAACAGTTTCTATGAATAGATGGAAGTTTTAATAATCTTATATTTGTTTACATTACATTTTAACATATATCTTATGTTAGCACTTTAAGAAGACGAATTTAATTACACTGATGCAATATCACGATGTGCGCAAATGAAAATCGTTGTAATGAAGTAAATGTTAGCCAGTTCTTATTTACAAGATATTAGTAGCGACTCTTCAGCGAAGTTACATTGATAAAAATGAAATTTTTACCGCTACTGACAAAACATTTTCTAATTGTCATAACGAGAATTAAGACATTACTTAAGGTTTCTTCCCTTTGCTTGAAACGGCTAAATTTTAATTTTAACCGATATGACTTCCGTCAGCAGCCAATGTTGCGTGATAATCCGAATACCAATTCACAACTCGTTGTATCCTTAGGAATCACATGGAAAAGAGTAATTGCCGGATTCCTTCTTGTTTAATTAGTTTGATACATTCAGCAATCTTAAATGAACACTTCCGTCTACTTTGTAAATACTGTGTAGTTCTTTATTAAAGTATATTAGATTCTAGTGCGGAAATCATTACAACATTGGCAAGAATATGAAGTCAGAGTTCAGAAAATCCACAATCAGACTATACTTATGAAAATATCCTTTAAGTTATTACATTACAATCTATTATTACTCCCTACAAGACAAATATTTATAAAGTACTACCTAGGTATGATAGAATATGTATATATAAGTTATCATTATCAACTACTTACGATTCAACGGCTGCATCAAAATGTTCACTTATAAATTTAAATGCCAATCCAGGAACATATTTGTTGGAAACAACAGCAGCAAAAAATTCAGTAAAATATTCGTTACTCACTCCTCCACTGGATGGATCAACAATGGACTGTTCTAACACGCTAAGCAAAAAAATAAATTTTAGATGTTTTTCAACTATATATTACTCTTCTCATTAGGAATACTAACCATCTGCGAAATGGGCTTCGAACAATCTGAAACAGATTGTTAAATCCCATATAAAGATGTCACACATCCGAAAATTATAGCTGCTAATCGGCGTTAATAATGAAGCTTTATCACATAAAGATTTCAGGAACGTGTACCAAGACAATGATAAAATTATATGATAAATTCAAATACGTTGGAATGTACTTAAGCAAACTTAAACAAATTTTGATAACAACATATGTCTAATATATATCTAATACTTAGTAATATTGTAAACTCTGATCGTAATTTAAGGGAATTGATTGCTACCGTCATGATCCACCGATTCCGAAACGCCCAGAAGGAACATGGCTTCTGACGGAAATAATATAAAAGAGGGCTATCCTAACCTGAAGTACAAATATATGAACTGGTTCAACAGTTTTGTCACAATAAAAAATATTTCAGAAATTTTGTAAACAATGTTTTGAAAAAATAGTTTCCAAAGTAATTCAACACTTTTCTCATTCAGAATAAAAAGTACTCAAAGCAAATAATATCACAGTTAACATAATAATCATCAAAACTAAAACAAAGGTCAGGTAAAGAGTTCTGAAAATTACTAATGTGAATTGTGTTACCCAGTCCTCGACACGGTTTTGTGGTTAGCCGTGCCAACTTTCATGCGGCCGTTTAGTCTTCAAATCTTACCCACTCCATGCTCTTGCCACTGGAGGAAAACAGTGTACACGTTAGAGGTCAGTATACAACGTAATATGAATTCAACACAACGTTGTTGTATACAGAAGGACTTAATAAACTTATGTGCAACTTTTGCAAAAGAAAATGCGTTCTCACACCACACTAAGAGTAATGCTTCCACAATAGTATGTTCAAATGACGAAGTCAGCATTATCCAGAATCATTACATACTACATTCTCAAGTAACAAACAGTGCAGCAATTTACCAGTCTCAAGTCTAGACTCGTTCGAGTAAGTGACTGTACAGCAGGAAAAAATTGGATGTAAAGGAAAGCATTTTTTTACGTTCATACACTTTACATGCAGTTTCTTCAATAGGAACATAAAGAATGAAATGAAATCTTTAAGTTTTACGTCCCACGCTTATACCGGTTAGGCTACAGGAGACGTTTATGATGAGAGATGAGTGAAAATGATGGAAGAAAGTGGGAAGAAACGGGAGAATACCGAGAAAACCCACGAGCACGGTGTTTGTCCACCACAAAGTTCACACGGCGCGAGCTAGGATCGAACCAGGGACCCAAAGCACCGGAGCGCTCTACCACTGAGTCACCGCGCCCCCTCAATAGGAACATAGTCGATAATGGGCTCTAAAATACATTTTACATTGCTCTGTATGATAGCAGCGAAACCCTCTGTAATTTTTATCTTTTGTATTGATAGGTTTTGGTAGATCTTGTTTCCAAATGAACACCTTCCATGTCCAAAAGGAGATAGTTTTATAATTTCCCTTGCAAAGGAAAGTGAGAAAACATTTCGTAATTCTAATGCCAATCACTAACTTTGTTAATTTTCCGCATGTAATATGAACAATCCTTATGTTTTGAGGTTGTACCTCTAGTTACGAAACCCGAATAATCTATTTAGTTCCCCGAGATACATAAAACGCATGATTAAAGACGATGATCAAGAATGTGTCTAATACGTAGTAATATTGCACATCTTAAGAGTAACTTGAAGAGACACGTCGCTTCAGCCTATATCCTTTATCGAAGCCACACAAATTTAATTTTATACTCTGATAACACTATTTTGTTGGCATATATATTTCAGGTTCGTGATCCTGGTGGTCTTGTTTACAAATATATAAAAATCAGGTGGGGTCCAATTTGCTTCCCTGCAGCCCAAAAAATGAATGAATGAGATTCGAATCTTCGAATTACTCTTAAAGATCTCAACATTGCTTAATTCTAGACACATGTTTCTTATTCGCTATGATCTTGTCATTATACTTGCGGGTGCCATTAGAAATTGTATATATATATGTGTGTGTGTATAGGGTGTAACATAAATGCATGGCCAAAAGCAACGAGGTGATTGCGGCAGAGATGTGCGTCTACGCGTAAAAAACGATAGTTTACGTTTACGTGTCAACTATGCGTAGACAATGTAAACAACGTAGACTATGTAGAATATGTCAACAACACGTAATTTAATATGGCATCGTGGACAATAAAGGAGCTTTATTTTGTCGTTACCTTGCGAAATTGCGTACAAAATAAAATGCCTAGACCAGCGAATAGTAACTTTCGAATACTTAGTTTCGTCTTGATGAAGGAAAATGAAAAATATTATGCATTTTGTAAAATATGCAAGAAAAAATTGGCAAATACAGCAGATTCAAGCCTGAAAGCCCACAGGTGAGAATTAGTTTTGTAAATTTCATTATAAAAGCAGTGCTCGAATTGGAAAATCTAAGGAAGTGGTATGTGCAGAGCAGAGTAAACATACAGATTAAATAATTCCCTCTACTTTTTATATGTTAGTCGTTTCCCTAACCTTTCGCTGCACCGAAGCAAAACAAATGAATGAGGAAATATGAACAAACGAGCAACGAAATTGTTCCTTACATTTGATAGTGGTTGTCTACATAGTCTACACGGGAAAAGGTGTAATGTAGATTACGTATAGATTACAGTAGACAATCGCGTAGACGTAAAATTATAGTTTACGGCACATCACTGGATTGCGGACATCCAAATAAGTAAAAATGTTCCTATAAACATGGGTCCGATGCCGCTTCGTTTCCAAGATACAGTGTTCAAATGTCGAGTCCCTCCTTTCGCTCAGTATGAGAAAGTGAATGGAAATGTTCAATATTACAAGAATAATACAATCAAGTGGAATTGTACCTGTGTAAATACATTTACACAAACATAGAAAATGAAACTAATCAACATTTGAGGTTATTAGGTTGTCAGCGTTGCCAAAGTGGTACAAAGTATTATGTTTTCAAATAGCACTAGACGTCCACACGTTAGCATATGATTGCTAACATCAAAACGTTCCTAAACATAGGGCAAATTCCGCTTTGTTTTCAAGAGACAAGGCTTCCAAGTGTGAAGTAAATTAATGGCTCACGTTAGTAAACAACTGTTCATAAATCACAATTATTGCATGTTTCCAAAGATAAGTAATTGAGAAGGATATTCGATGGAGGCCACAACGTTCGTGTATATCACACATCAACTTTGGAAAACAGTGCCCCCATCCTTGGGAACGTTTTGATGTCAGCAATCATATGCTAACTTGTGGACGTCTAGTGCTATTTGAAAACATAACACTTTGTACCAGGTTGGCAACACTGACAACCCAATAAATGTTGATTAGTTTCATTCTATATGTTAGTGCAAAATGTGATTGTACAGGCATAATTCCACTTGATTGTGTTATTCCTTCAATATTGAACATTTCCATTCTCTTTCCCATCGGCGGGACTGACATTTGAACACCTTGTATCTCGGAAAGGAAGCGGCATCGGACCCATGTTTATAGGAACATTTTTACTTATTTGGATGTCCGCAATCACCTCGTCACTTTTGGTCATGCATTTATGTTACACCCTGTATGTATGTATGTATATATATATATATATTGGCGGATATATATATATATATATATATATATATATATATATATATATATATATATATTGGCGGATCCAGGATATGATCAAGGGAGGAGCTAAACCATAGTTTGCCGTTTTATTCAGTGTAAAGCAGAATTGAAGCCCATTTTATCGAGTGTATACCTTAGCGTCAGGGGGGGCTATAGTCTCTATAGCCCGTCTTGGATCCGCGCCTGTATATATATATATATATATATATATATATATATATATATATATATATATATATATATATATATATATATATGTTGCTAATTCTACGAAAATTCCCTTTATCCTTACTCGAGAAATTGTCAAAAATCCCAAAAAATTGGATTTTCCCACGCATTAGCATCACTAGTGTAAGTAATTCGGCATGCTCTTTGTTACGATATTTCTTTTCTGATAAACAATTCTTCTATCAAAAATATATTTTACTCCTACACAAGATCCTCCTCAATTTTCTAGCTAGGAAAAATCCTTTAAAATGTATACACTAAATAATAGTGTAATATCTTTTTCTGTTAACGAAATCTCTCTTTCGAAAGGAAGTCATAACTAGAGATTAAATAAGGAAAATTGACATGGAGAAACTGCATTATACCCAGGCTTCCAATTATAAAAGGGAGTAAACGTCACTTCCGGTTATAGGTAAGAATTTATCATAATCTTTCCTTCTGAGAAATAAAGCCAGGAAAATTATTTTTACTTGTTTAAAATATGATAAAACAATATCAATGAAATTTTGACATAGTTGCTGACCAAGCTCTGATGTAATAGACCAAGCTCTGCATGTTTCCTTTACATTACCACAAAGTCCTTAAACTCTTTACAGCGTAGTGATGCATTCTTTGCATCACAATTTCATAGGATAATTCTACACAGTGGTGCAAATTTTGTATCATTCTCGTAGACGTTCTGCTGGTTCTTTCACAGTGATTCATTTTCTGAATCACTTAGTCGACATATTTTAGGTGTTCGTTCCTAGATGTAACGCTAAAATATTTTGAGAGATTCGTAATACAAGCACGTGTTTGGCTTCTATCCAGAAATTCATCCAGTTAATTTTAACAATAATAATAATTCCCGTGCAACATTTCTGTGCTCTTAGCAAATCTACACATGATGTTTGTAAACTTCTATTTACATTAAATTTGAAATTGTATCTATAAACAGAAGTGCATTACAACACCATAACTGCAACTAAGGAAGTCCTCGTCGTTGGTAGTGTCTAGCACTTGCGCCTCTGGTGTACGTGCTCCCGAGTTCGATTCCCGATGGGAATCTTTTGAAATTTTAACTATCCTCGATTTTTCTGTGTTCGAGTCCCTGTCGTTCAGGTTTAATGGAAAATAAAGAATAAAATAATTAGTAGTAATTACGAATAAGTGGGTATCGTTTCACAGTGTGAAACTAAGACTTCCAAACACTGTGAATTCAATACTCAAACTTGAAGTAGTGCATCTCCCGGTAATTGTTACAATAAAGCAATAAAAGATTAAAGATAGAACCTGTTTCTCAGACGATAAATTCATGTATTTAAAAAAAAAAGTCATTACTCACTATCTCTTATTGTTCTTGTTCTGCGGCGATAAAGGTTAAAAAGCATTGTTTTTTTATTTCAACCACTTCCGGTTTGAATAAAGATGTAAAGAAGGATATAAAAACCTATTATTGTGGCCCTGAATCGATTGCAAAAAGAAATGCATCTTGATAGCATTTACCGTTTTTGCTCTACATAAATCAGGATTGAAGTAATCGTAAGGATCGGAAGTAATAGTAAATTTGAACCACCTTCGGTTATGATAGTGTGTTGTGGATAGTCATAATATGTTGTCTTGCGATAAATGTTGAAACCGGAAGTAATAGTAAATTTGAACCACTTCTGATTTTTGTACGATTTTGTGGATATTCATATTATGTGGCCTTGGGATACTGACACCTTCCTTATAACAGCAAAAAAACAGCTTCTGTATAGCATTTATAAAATATTATCTTCTAGCATATTATATATGCAGTTTATGTTCATTTTATATATGTTTGGTGTCAACACAGTAGCACATCTAAATATGTAAGCATAAACATTATCTACGTATGTTACTCTTTGATATTTGTAATTATTTGGTCTTCTACTTAACAGTGTTTTTGTACCAAATGCAACAAAAAAGTCTAAATATGCGGTGCCGTAAACTGGGTATACTTTGGCCCTTTAAAGGCAACTTTGGCCCAAAGAAAGAGAAGGATTCGATTTCTTTCTACATGGTTTTTATGGTTTCTATCAGTAAGAAAAGTTGCGGATTGAAGTATTAGAACATTGAGAACACATGAATATTGGCTGTAGGGATTTGTTTCCAGAACGTGGGAAGCAAAATGCTAGCAATTGTTAGCAAGTAAACATTTATCATATTTCAAGTTCCACAACTTTTGTTCATTGCAATGAAGTGACATATCCTGAATGCACAAGTAAGTAGAAAATAAAAACATGTTCATTAGCGAATATTAATAAGTTAACGCCTTAAATGTGTGTTCAATTACGCACAAACTATTAAGCGTTTAATTGCGTGGGGTAACATTGGCCCCATTTTGTGGGCAACATTGACCAATATTTTCTGTGTTGGCAATGGTCTAATATTAAAGGTGAAATGGTGTACAAATGGTGCGATGTAATAAGGAAGATATTAAACTACTAGCTTCTAAAAGAGGATAGGTATTAATACAGTACCTGAATTGCAAGAATTTTCTTCCTAAAACTGAGCAGTATGGTATCTGTAAAGTACTCTACCGCAATGAAGAATATGATGCTCTTATTTTCGGAAGTTAAGTATTCATCATATTAGAGAGATTTTCATTGAATGATATTTGTGTTTGCTTCTAAATTGAACAAAGTGATTTCACCCCTATTTTTGTAATATCGGTATTTTAAGTTAAGTATTCAGAAATTTTTAGCGTTCTTTTATAGATGTTTCGTGTTCACCCAAGTAGAATACAAATATTTTCATCAGACGATATTTCTCGTTCGATTGAAATTCAGTAAAAGCATTGATAATTTCACCAATGTGTTCATAATACCTGTTCTTTCCTTCTGTTTCTTAAATACAGTGCTACAATAGTACTTTCGTGTATTAATTAGTCATTTTGACAAAAATGGGCTAAAGTTCCCCCAATCATGAAAAATCTTGCATAGCATCAAAAAATTGGAACTATAATCATCATTCTCGGTCACACTGAGTGTTTACTTCTTTCAAAAGAAAGCCAAAGGATTGATTTTTAACAAGGCCCTAATAGCATGTTGGTTTGCAGCAAGTCTTTCACTATATTTGATTTTAACTTGCAAGACTTTCCGTGCACTGTACACATGCTGCAGGCGTTTTGAAAGAGTTACCCGCAAATGTCGTAATTTGATTTTCTCTTGCTAGATTTTACTTGCCTCGGAGGCTTGCTGCAACTTTGTAGCAAGTGTGTCAGTTCTAGTTTCTACCAACAGGTGGCACAAAAGTCTAATCTTAGAAATCTCCCCGCCAGGTCGCCATTTGTAGTAGATGCGAAGTGTGTGAAGCATTAAAACAAGTGGATAATTAAGATAATTACGTAAGTATCCAGTATGTAGAGATAATTTATATTTTAAACGTATATTGTTTGACAAAGTTGTTGAGAAAAATATACTGTGTGATTGTTCGTATATAGTAAATGTTCGGTTTGTAAAAGCCACGCAATGCAATGCAAGTATATGCCTACAGAAGACTTACTACATTCACTTGCTGAAGATCTGTTATAGACTTGCAATGCAAGTATATACTCGCAGAAGACTTACTACAAACTTGCTGTGGACTTGCAGTGCAAGTGGTATCCTTGCAGAGACTTGCGTCAAACCTGCACTAACTTGCTGCCGACTTGTTGTGCACTTGCAGTGCAAGTGGGAACTTGCATTTGGCTTGCTTTGCAAACTTACCATACAGTTGCACTGCAAGCGTGCTGCAAGTTCGAAGAGCGTCAACTAGGAAGTTTGCATTAAATTTGCATCAAACTTGCAGACTTGCATCACAAGTCTGCTGCAAGTTTGGCAGACTTGAATTGCAAATCTGCTGCAAGTTTGTTGCAAGTCATTTTTGCTATCTGGAGGAGAAATCCAGGACGGACTTCTGGGGGGGCGGTGGGTTGTAATAATGCTACTTACAGCTACTGTTAAGAGCTCCAAACTCTCGGATGGGTTTATTTATATATAAAATAAGAAAGTTTTCTCTTCTGGGCCGATCGCCCCGATCGTCCCCCTCCCTGGATCCGCCCTTACACCCTGAGGTAGTAAAGTCAGTCAGTTGAAAGATTTTCTTTCCTTCAGTGCATTTGTCGATACGCTTCTTTTAAATGAATTTATTCCCATACAAACTAAATGGAGTGCCCGTTTTTGTTCATTCTACTGACTAACTTAAAGTACTGTATCAGCTTTTGCTTCATGGATATACTTCCCGGTTTTATAAGAGTGGCCTAAACAGGGTGTTATTTTATTATTAACAAACGGTTATATATATATATATATATATATATATAGGGGAAGGAGGCACATTTGAACGGGGAGTACTTTAGAACATTGCCTTAGGGGGACCTTAGATAACAGGTCAGGAATAATAGCATATCTGGTAGTTTCAAAATTTTTAGCTTGGCAACACTGCGTAACGTGATTGTAAAGTATTATCTGCCATTTTAGTTTAAGTTTGGTTTAAATGGACAAGTTTTGCCGATAGATGGCACTACAGTGTTCATATCTCTCCCATGTATTTTGTATCTTTCACGAAAATTCACGATTTCTCTTACAAATTTCAACCTACTGACTTTCAATTTTTTGCAAAAGAAACTTCATAATCTATCGAAGGCAATAATCCGTACCAATTTTTTATTTAGAATTTTCTTCATTGTTGAAATGGCTTGATTGTTGAAATGGATATCCAAACCTTTAACAATGGAACTGTTTCAACAATGAAGAAATTTGTAAATAAAAAATCGGCACGGATTGTTCCCTTTAATAGGTTATGAAGTTTCTTCTCTAAAAATTTGAAGTCTCTAGGTTGAAATTTGTAAGAGAAATTGTAAATTTTCGTGAAAGGTAAAAATATATGGGAGAGATACGAAGACTGTAGTGACATCTATCGGCAAAACTTGTCCCTTAACACTAACCTTAACTGTTGATGAACAGGAGTACTTCGTTACATTTGTGGGTTAGAAAGTTGGAAATTCTCTGAAGTTTTGTAAGATTTTTGCCAAAAGCCTGTGTTTTGATATTATCTACCATTCATTGCAGAAGTAAGTACAATTTACTTATCTAATGTTGCCCTTTGTCTTTCGCAGTAGTTCATGCTGTCTACGTATTACCAAATTTTGCTCTGTCAAGCCGGTTGAGGCAGTTTTAAACAAAATTAGGGGAACATTTGAACATTGTTCTACCTTTGTTCTACCTCTACTTTCTGAAGCGTAAAGGTATCAGCAACATGGTTGTGTTCCTAGACAAGGAGGACAAATGTTCAGTGCCAGATGCTGACAGTTTCGGTAGACTTTGTAATTCCACAACTTCTGAAGGGACGAAGCGTACTGCAAAAATTCTGACATTTCATGTTGATTTTCAGAATTTTAGGGTAGGATAAATTTTGTGTCCAGTACTCGGTTGGTAGTGAAAAAACAGATTGCTATTAGCAATATGTTTTTCATTAAGCTTATCCAGGTATGATTAGCAAAATTAAAGAGTAAGTCATCATCATATTTTCACAGCCTGCGCTTATAGATATGTTGTCCACATATCATATTGATATTTTTGTCTAACGTATAAAATACAGAATACATGTTTTATCTCTTATTACTATTATTATTATTTCCTTCCTATGTGTGATTGGTTAAATCTTGTGCCTTAAAGTTAATGCTGCTTTGTTTCATTAGCTTTGTTGTTCGTAAACGAATTCATCGTTAAAATAAAGATTATTGTAGTAAAATAATGGTTTGATCGAAACTGCCTTACGTAAGTTCAAATCTACCCCATGTTTCTTTCAATCAACCCCCGAAGGGGGTACATTTGAACGACGACACCTACGCCTTTGCATAGAATGACAAGTTCAAATAAAGTGTTCCATTTTATGATAAATATAGTGTATATTACATTTAGCATGTGGTGCAGCTCTATAAGAAAATTTACTGTGTGTTTGGAAGCAAAAACGAATATCCGAAAACAGATGTTCAAATATACCCATTATATACATACATAACCCGATAAAACTTTTAAGAATCCGCTTTGTAGTTGGCTTTTTGAAATTTCGTATTTTCCTGGCTATCTTTGGAGATATTTTAATAGATTTTCCAATAACGATGTGTCCTAACACGTTAAGCTCTTGGTAACCTATGTGTGTCTTCTTGGGAGATGCACGAAAATCGTGTTTTCTAAGCTTCTTGAATAATAATTCTAAATCCTGTAACTGCTGTGGAAAGCTGTAAGCGCTGGAAATTATATAATCTGCAAAACTTGTAATCCTATTGGGTAGTCCTTCCAGAATCATCCTCGTTGCGACAGACAAAGATTGTGAACTTGTCTTATGTCCCATTGTGCAACTTAAAAATTCGTAGGATTTTCTTGTGTGATTTACCTTGAAAGTCATGTATTTTCGGGTTAAGTAAAATTTGGAAATAAAAACTAAAAAGATCAATACTTGTTATGAAGGTTTTTCCCTTTATAGAACTTAAAACGTCTTCTGTGCTTTAAAATGGTATTAAAAGATACTTACTATAGCTCTTACACTTCTGCAAATTAAGAACTATGCGGAATTCTTGTATGTTAGGTTTGCGGAGCACCAGAAGTGGCGAACTAAATCCATTGTTGTCTGTGGGTCTAATTATTTTTGCATTAAGCAGTTCTTGAACCTGCTTGTCAATCTAATCCTGGATGTGTAGTGGAATCAGCGGGGAACAGTCGTGAAATACAGCAGATTTAGAAATCCTAATCTTATGAACATATCACCTAAATTTTCCAATGTTGTCAGGAGCATACGTAAAAACATCCCTGTACTTGAACAATAATTCATAAACGGCTTGTTTTTGTTTTTCTCCTAAGTTGGGGTTGACGTAAAAGAACTCTTTATTGAAAACTTTTTCTGTGTGTTTTAAGCGTTCTTCAGTTTCTTCGTTTGTTTTAAACTGGTAAGCTTTTTCTAGAAAATTTGGTTCTTCTAAGGTGTTAAAAGAAGTGCCTTTCTTCAAGAACCGCCACTGGGGTATTCCTCTTTATAGTGACGCTGTTACTATTAGGATATGATAATAAAATTTTGCTTGCATCTATCTTCTGGTCAAGAGCATTTAATCTATGTTTCTCGAGTATTTCAGGAAGCCATTATATATACAAGAATCCCACATCAGCTATTTTTTTCCTGCTACCTGAATGAATTGTAAGAGGAAGTGTTATCTGCTTAGTCAAGTATAAACAGTCTTGCTTTGGCTCCATTATTATTTGAGTTGTAAACGTTGACAGCGTATTTTCTTGTTTTCAGCTAGTAACTGCGGATTCCGTGGACGTTTAAAGAAAGAAATTATATTCTTGTTTAAGTCGATGGTGGAATGCGCAGGTTGGAGAAATTCAATTCCTAAAATTATTGGCACTATCCTATTAACTATGCGAAAGTAATGACTGAATGTTGTTTGTCCTATTTTAAATGTTATCAGTGCTATTTGCTTTAAACAAATATTCTTTCCTGAAATCCCTTTTACTATTGTTTGAAATTGAACTGAGTTTGTTCCAGGGATCAAAGATTCAAAAGACCAGACGGATATCGTGCTCACGGTATCAATTATTGCATTTTGAAGTCCTGATTTAGTTTTAATTGTTATATTTGATCTATTATTTTCATCTTCTAGAATGACGTTTTCTCGTCTTTCTGCCAATTGTTCTGATTGTTTCTCTATCACAGGGATTTCGTAAATTATGTCATAGTTCTCGCCAGTTTCTATTTGGTCTTCATATTTTGGATGATGTTGGCTTTCGGCCCCCTTGCTAAGGGGCGGCCTTACACGTTTTTTGGACGCTTATAACAAATGGATGCTCCGTGTCCGCGCTTTCGACATATCGCGCATACTTTGATCCTCCGTAGGTGTGGCCTGCTGGCTATTTTGGTTTTGTCCCGGCTTTTTCCTTATTATTGTTATTCCTCTTCCTATATCATTGTTGGTTTCTATAGCTCGTCTGCGTTATCACCAGTGATAATTCTGCCATTTTATTGGCCAAGGTAGATAGGTCATGTTGTGGAGGATTTTGCTCGTGGTGGGGAACGGTCTTCGGTTCTTGACTCGTATTCTGGTATTCTTGAGGATTAGGTACTGATGGCTGAGGATGCGTCAAAGATTGATCCGATTGATAGGTATTAAATTGTTGTTGGGATGCAGGTACATAACTGTACATTGGTTGCATGGCAGGTTGCGTCTGTGGTATGGTTGTTGAATAGTATACATTATCTCTGGTTCAGTTGGTAGTACATACGATAGATCTTGTGGGTAAGATATAGGATTTTGGCCGTATAGCATGTGCAGTTTTTGTGATAGCTCTGCATGCTCTCTTTTTCTTAAAAAGTCATTGGCGGCTTCCAATGTATTCAATTTTGTTTGTAAGGCGTCTACTGTTTCAAACCTTTCTAACGCGATCTTGTTAAGAAAGTTCCTTTGTAATCCCAAAGATAAATTATGAATCTTTTGTTCTTCTGACGCATCCGGTAGTAACTGCTCATTGCTCGGAGTTTACGCAGAAAGTATGAATCTATGGACTCACCTATTCCTTGTTGGACTTCGAATAATTCCTGTTCCACCTTGTATAATGGAATCTTTGGCCTACTTAGTGCTACTAATTTGGATTTCAAAGTTTCATAAGACATAGTTACGAATTGGTTTTGGTTTTTAAGCTGTAACACTAGGTCTAATGCCATGTTCTGCAAGTATATTGGTAAAATTTCCTTCTTTTTAGCTAGTGACCGAGATTGTATGGTTGCCATATGATCAAATAGCATGAAAAATCTGTCCGGATCCTCATGCAAGTGTCCTGAATATTTCGTCAAATGAGGTATGTTAAAAGAGATATTAGATGCACCCTCAGTCATATTTATATTATTTCCTCCTAACTTATATGTCTGTTTACTTGACTTAGTTTCCGGCATAAAATCGCACGCGGGATAGGTATGAAAGAAACGGAGAGAGGGATATTGAAACTTAGATGGATTTTGATACTGACCTCCTCAGTGCCTGCTAAAAAGTTAATAAAAAGAGCGCCTCGTACAAAACTCCGGTGCCTATCACCATGAAATGATTTTATAGGTAGAGACTAAATAATAGTCTGGGGAGTCTTTCCCCTTCACCAATTTTATTACAAAAATTCCTAAGTACAAAATGTATTTGATTTACAAAGAATAAGTGGTGTATTTCCTTAATGACCAGATGAAGGGGTGTTTTGCCGGGTGTTCCTTCCGCTCATGGCAGCTTCCAGAACACTAGCAGGTTTGTAGGTGAGACTATGGATAATCCCCTCAACTCACGGCAGCCTCGCGAGGTTTCAGTTGAAGATGGGATCCCTAGTCCAGTGCGACATAGGGTATAGGAAAGATGTACTCCTACTCCAATGCGACTTCAGAGCAGGTGATGGTTAGTTGATCAGTTGGTCGACTGATACCAGGTCCTTCTGTGATCCCTCTTTTATTTGTCCTTTTCGGGTCCTTTCGTGAGGTCCGTCTCCTTTCGGCTTCCTTCGTTGTCTTCCGTGTTGACTTCTCGTCTGCTTCATTGTTTATAATCAATAGCACGTGTTGTATTGACATGTGCTTCTGTTATGATGTGGGGATCCTTACAATATACAGGGTAGTAAGAAACTATTTGAACAAACTTCGGGAGCTGATTCCTTACACCGAAACAAACAAAAAAAAAAGTCCTCTGGAACTTTGGTCAGTGAGGAATAGTTTCGGCGATACAAGGTGCCGAAAGCGTGAGAAAAATTAACTTCAAGAGGACTGTAATTCAAAAACAACGCAACATAGAGAGTGCGGTTTGAAACATGACACTCGAAGTCATACCTGCTCGATAGAAAAATGTATATTTCAAACCTCCGCAAGATGTGTATGAGGGATTCTCCAAAGGTACGTACAGATTCCGTGCCAGGTTATTGGGGATCCCTACGTTCCTTTGGGAAATCCCTCACATACATCTTGCGGAGATTTGAAACATACATTTTTCAATCGAGCAGGTATGACTTCGAGTATCATGTTTTAAACCGCACTCTCTACGTTGCGTTGTTTTTGAATTACAGCCTCTTGAAGTTCATTTTTCCACGTTTTCGGCACCTTATATCGCCGAAACTATCCCTTACTAACCAGTTCCAGAGGACTTTTTTTTTGCTTGTTTCGGTGCCAGAAATCAGTCCCCGAAGTTTGTTCAAATAGTTTCTTACCACCCTGTATAAATATATATATATATATATATATATATATATGGCGTACTTTTTTTAACTGGGTACTACACGTGACAGTACAAGACCTACACAGCATCCCAATGCAAGGTGATGTGATGAAATTAGACAGTACTGCGAATATCTTGGAACCGAATTATTCGAGATAGATGGTTGTCGAAAAGTATTGAATAACCCTTTATCCTGCAATGGATCGACAATTTTTGATAATGGTATGTATGCGTTCAAATATAAATAACCCTCACTACTACACTCATATGATCCCAGTTCTCACTCTTGATATCCGAAACTTTGAGATTAAGAAATAAATGCTTAGAGATCATATTTTTAATCTTGCAGCTGTAAGAATTTCTAAAAAGAAAGAGAGTTAAATTAAACTTTACTGTTCCTGGGTATAACTGGGTAAAATTTACTGTTATGTCTGGGTATAACAAACGGTTCTGCGAACTCGAAATATTTTAACCCCTTACCGCATGCCGCGGCCGTGCCATATATGGCATATACCAGCGGCGGATCTGTTTAAGGGGCATCCGGTCACGTGCCCTGCCATTCATGATCTAAATAGAACTGCAATTATTAAATCAGTACTAATACATTAACAGAAGCTTTTTTCTTTCTTTTGTATTGTTTGGATTTGTTCCGCCACAGCCGTGTTTGCGAATGAAGAAGGCTGTGGTTATGCGCTCTCGTAGGATAGACGAAACTTGGCAACACAGCGACGGTTGTTTTTTGGCTGCGGACTTACAATCTCTATGCTTTGACAGTAGCCCTATCATCAGAGGTGGCAGGGAATGTTATGGCTGTGTCCATTGAAAATGGGCACAGTAATGTTGAGACCTGTCGCATGAGGCGCTGTATTCTGTCTTATGGAACATACAGCGGTAAGAACGTCATGACAAGGAAACTCAACTCTGTACAGAGGGGAACGTAAGGAAGGGAAGGAGGGTCAAGCTTTTTTCAGAATTTGGGGATGGAAAATGTTTATGCTTGGCCTTTCCGGGTGTAGCGAATGATATATTAAGGGTTGCCACCACGGTGCAGTTAATTTACAATATATTGACCTAAAATTTACACGCATAAGTTACCAATCGGCATCTGCAATCGTATTTTCAAATAGTGAACTACACTTTACATAGATAATGTTTCCCAGAAAAGTACAATTAAGAAACCACACATAATTGAAGGAAATGGACATATAGTAGTTGAAACAAATTGTTGTTGAAAACAAATAAATAATTATTCATTACCCAAAATATCAATCAGGGGCGTTTTTACACATGGGCCAACATGGGTCATGGCCTGGGACGGCGAGTATTCTGAGATCATTTTATATTATTTAATACCAGCTTTGGAAATTTCAGGTATTTATTTATTATGCATAGTTATGGTGATATGACACGGAATTATTGCGTTTGTAAATATATTAAAAAAAAATCTGCTTGGCAAGAAGTAAGTAATTAACATTCTAGTTATTAATTTACATAAATTATTTCCCCTCTCGTATTGTTGACACCTTATTCTTTGATCGTAATTTTAAAACATTTCCATTGTTGATAAACTTCCAGAATTACCTACAGTTTTCAAACATCAACCGAGCCGCCAACGCAAGAAATTTGAATGTTTCAATGTTGTATTATTATTCTTGAACTTGGCTGATCTCATGAACTTGGTTTCATAATCAGGCACTGTCTCCGAATTTCTATACTGCAAGGGCGCCCATCAGGGGGGCAAGGTGAGGCGCTCGCCCCCTAGAGGAAATTATACTTCAGAATATCGAAAATCCAATATAATTTTTACATTAGTTACAGCAAAATTTGAAACTATTTTTGAAACGTCGCTTATACCCCCCCCCCCCGCTTGGAAACCACAACATAGGCGCCCTTGCTATACTGGTATTTAATTTATTGTTATTGACGGGGTGGCATTTTTACAATGGCTCGAAGGCGGCAAAAATGTTAAATATGTCCCTGAATATCACGCTACTGATCTTCAACGATGGCAGGATTTAAAAAAATGGTCTCTCCTAATGTTATCCTAGTGTGTAGCAGTAGATTATTTCAGATTATGGTAGGGGGACGGGAGGCAAGACTATCCACCGACATAATTAAAATTTTTAATTAGTATTTTACTATAGTAGATTATTAATGATATATATATATGACGCCCTAGTATGTAGGTATTTTGGATGTGCCCCACCACTTTTAAATTCCACGAGCCGCCACTGGCATATACCCTTTTTTCACCTTATCTTTTTTGTGATTTATCAAAGGCACCAAATGCCTGTTTTGTCTGCTATGTGAGATATTGATTGTATGAATAAGAGATTTTGGTGTCATCTGGCATGTTCTTTGTGAGTTGTAAGTGTTATTTCTCGTCGGAATTAAGTGAAAAATCTAAAATTCAAGTTTTAACCCTTTCTTGCCTTTTTCGGCGTTTTTCTTGAGTCTCAGATAAGCAGCGACAGTGAAATCCCTATTTACCCTAGGATCATGGTTCATACCTCGTTTTTCTCAGAATGGAACAGCCTTTCAAAGTTCCCATATGAGGATTTCCAATACTGATTTTTTTTCGCTAAAAGAAAAAATCATGCAGAGAGGGGTTAACAACAGTTTCTAGCGAAACCGGTACGAACTAGCTGAATAGCACAACTGGACCTGAGTAACCCGGCCGCGTAGACGAGCAAATAATTGTAATTATGGTTGATGCTGGTGAGTCATTCGATGTGCAATTGTTTAATATGTGGGTAAGCCTATGTTTACAATTTCCTTCACTTTTCGGCAACTTTTCATGCGGGCCATCCTGTAATTGCATAATTTATATGAAGTGTCTTAGAAAAGTGTTTATTTATCGAAGTTCCCTTTCCCTTTCCAGCGCCGAGATTTTATAAGACGTGAGTGCGTTCCAATCTTCCAAGGCTCTCTCACCGGGAATCGAACCTTGGACCCGTGCACCCAAGGCGCGCAGGCAAGCACCATAAATAGCGGACAAGGTGGTTTTAAAACGTGAAAAAATACTCAGAAAGTAGAATTTCAATTGAAAAATAAATTGCCCACTTTATAAAATAGAGATGAAAGATAGTAAGTGGCATTGGTATCCCTCCAGTTGCCCTTTAGTGCCGTCGGTGAACAAAATGGTTATTGGTGGTTGGCTCAAGTTCAGCGGCTCTTTTCAGCACCGAGCCTACATGAAACATGGACCGACAGTTTCAAGTGGAATCTGAACCAGTGTAAAGTATTCAAAATTTTAAGGCTTTCCCAGAAGGAATCGAACCCGGAACTACGTACGCTAAAGATGTGCGCGCTATGAACAGTATCAGCAAAGAAAAAGTCCCCGAGATTATTACAACACAAGGATTTTAGGAATGATAAAAAAAATAGATCTTGGCCAATAATTAGTTTTTTGGATAAGGGCACAAAATTTTTGAATGCCCCTAAATCGAGTTTTCGTATTTTGTACGAAATAAGCACATCGTACTGAGTTAACCATTTTGAGACTTCCACTTTTTTAGGTAACTTTTAGATTTTCAGTCAAGCAGCTTTGCATCGAGACTATCTATCGTAGAATTATGGTTCATACCCCGTTTTGTTCGGAATGAAGTAGTGTTTCCAACTGTACCAGTCAAATTTCTCTAATAGTACGTAAGGCAATAATATTCCCGACCAAAGTGGGAAAAAGGATTTTAAAAAAAAGGAAGCCCTCGTTTCCCGCGAATTTCTTCCCTCCAATACACGACACAGACATGCGAATGTTAGGCCTGCAAAAAAAAACGTTGCTTCATTCCGAACAAAACGAGGTATGAACCATGACCCTGGGGTAAATAGTCTTGGTGCTAAAGTTCATTTACTATTTTTCCCGACCCATTTTGCGTAATAACTACTAATCTATTATTATCCAATAAGCTCTAGTGTCAAGACTCTTTATCGTAGGATCATAGTTCGTACCTCATTGTGTTCGTAATGAAGCAATGTTTCCAACTGTACCACTCAAATTTCCCTATTATGTACCAGAAGTAGAAAAATCCCGCTCGGGAATTTGTTCCCCAGGTACACGCTAGCACCACGTGAGTGGTACAGTTTGAAAAGTTGCTTCATTACAAACAAAATGAGGTACAAACCATGATCCTATAATGAACACTCTTGGCGTTAGACCTTATTGAATAACAATACATTAGTAAATATTGCCCAAAAATTGGAAGGGAAATTTAGTAAATCAGCTCTAGCACCAAGACTATTTACGGTATTCTTGGATTATGGTTTATACCTATTTTTGGTAGTAATGAAGCATCGTTTCTAATCGTACTACTTGCATGTCCTTATCATGTACCTGAGGGGAGGAATTCCCGAAAAAATGTATAAAGATGTAACGGGAAATTCAAATTTTCAAAAATTCCCTATTTCGAAAATTTCTCTCTTCAGGCACATGACAGCGCCACGGTAGTGGTACCTTTGGAAACATTGCATCATTACAAACAAAATGAGGTACGAACCATGATCTTACAATAAATAGGGATGACATTATAGCTACTTTATTAAACACATTGACTAAAAATGTGTAAGGTTTTAAACGGTACCAATCATATGACCCTATCATGTACCTGAGGAGAGGAATTCCCGAAAAAGGAAAAATCTCGTGCAAAAATCCCTTTTCCACTTTGGCGAGATGTTCCCACTTTTGGTACATAATAGGGAAACTTGGTTGGTATAGTTGTTAACATTCCTTCATTACGAACACAACGATGTACAGACCATAATTCTAGGATTAAAGCGATGTGTCAGGATATTTTTTAAAAAGCTAAAATTGACCGTTTTCTTTTTTCCTTCGTCCATATTTGTGACCTCACTGCCCCCAAGTATCGCACACGTGATCGCAAAATCCCCATGAAACATATTCTTTGATGCTTTCCCGCTTGAATGAATGAAAAAAAAAAAACGATGTGAAAAGCTTTACTAGTGATTTATAAAGGAAATTCCGAAGGTCGACGCCATGGTACAGATCTGTATCAAAAGTCCCCAAAGGCTTAAGTGATAGTTTTGGTTTGGCTACACTATATGTAATTCTCAAGATATAAGGCCTACAATAATTTTTTTGCCTGAAATATATGGGATCTTTTTATACAAAAATAAAAATGTATTATGGTATCAGTAATAAAAGTAATGGTTCTTAGATGATCTCTACAACTTATTATTATTATTATTATTATTATTATTATTATTATTATTATTATTATTATTATTATTATTATTATAAGATGTGTCGGTCGCAGAAAACATCATCATCCCCATCTGTGAACGTTTTCAACTATCAATTAAAAATGTTTATTCCAAATTTATGATTTAAAAAAACAGTTACAGTCACAACAAACTTACAAGTGCAAGAACAACAAAAATTGTTGTATCTACGTTGATGTATTTTTAGGAATATTATCATTAAAGTTTATTTTTAATCTATATCTTTGTAAAACCAAATTTTGTGATTCATAAACAATCTTTACGAATTATAAGTTGTGTTCGTTAAATGCTACAAGATCATGAATACGGTTTCTAGCATTCCATGAACAATCTTATTTTCAGGAAAAGTGACAAAATTGTGGACCTGAATGCTGTGGTTATACAGCATTATTATCCCAGATAGCACGAATACTTGCGGCAAATTTTTGCTTCGTTTAGTGGAGCAAACAATCTGAAAGTTTGCGAAGGCAAAATTTCTTAATATTTATTTAAAGCTTTCAATATGATCTGCAAATTTTCGCTGATTTGTAAAAATAAATTCACCACTGCAATTAACTTGCATCTTTTTTGAAAATATATCGTTGAAAGTCTGCCGTCGCAGTTTGCAACTCTGTAAAAAAAACTTGTTTCCAAAACCTTGCTGAAAGCAAATATGTGATGATATTACCGAGTGCGCGCGCATCGTACCCAGAATTCACTGCGCTACATCTTCTGTGACAAAACAAGCGGGAAATGAGAATCGAGAAAAACCAATACACCAGAGGACTCCAGAATAAACTCACTGGTCTCTTATCAGATGTTTTTTATTGACCCAGGCAGCCTGACGATATTTTGTGAATGTGTGTGAGGGTAAGTACAGGGATATGATCGTTGAGTAAGTAGATAAATTGCGATATCCTTTGTCTGTGCGTTTATCGTTCATAAGTTTCTTATCTTTGGCAAGTAGCTAAAGATGTTTAATGCTTGCCACTAAGAAAAGACGGATCCACATTATAAAAATTTTGATGTTTCATAAAGTTAGGTTTCACTTTATAAATTTGCAGCAAACATTACCTGATACATTTGCAGCAAACATGATCTTGCGATCGTGAAAACGCTTTCTGCAATGTTGCTGCAAACCTTTTAATATTTTCACCAAATTTATCAGCTCATTTTCGGAAATTTTGTCAAAGAAAATTTGCACAAAATATTTGCAGCAAAGTCCTGGCAAACTTTCTTGCTGTGCAGTCGCAAACATTTCGTTTGTATTGGCAGATGTTTTCATTTTCTGAGGCAACTTTGCTGCAAACTCAGCCAGCGTCAACTTCGTTATTTGCATTGAACTTTCGGCAAATTTTCTCATTTGAAAAGGCAAGTTTTTTGCAAACTTTTTAGTTTGCCTTTGCAAATTTTTAAAAATTTGTAAAAAATTTTCTGTGCTATCTGGGATATTTATTTCCTGAATATTGTTAGGTATCCTAAATTGATAAAAGATATCCGTTGTCGAAATTATAGGTGTTCGTTGAACATATGAATACAATACTTCGCGTTGTTATTTTCTCTTTTTAAATTAAAATACCAAATTATACTCTATTGTACGGTACCTAGGTGCACAATTTCTACAGACATCTCAAACACCCTATTGCCTAGATACCCAGTACCATGGTTACATTGTTAATTTTGAATCCACTTCTTTTTTCTGTATCATACATAATTAACTGGTTGCATATCCGTAAAACATTAAACTTAATACTTATTAATCAATTACGTGGTGGCACGGTGGCTCAGTGCTTAGCTCTGGCGCGTGGAATACCTGGTTCGATCCCCGGCGAAGTTAGTTTGTGGTGCACAACATCGTGTCCGTAGGTTTCCTCGGGGTACTCTCGTTTCCTCCCTCTTTCTCATTCCATCATTTCTTCAATCATCATTCATTTACTTTAATCGTCGTCTCCCTTAGCCTAAAGGACATAATCGTGGTACGTTGAACTATTTCAATTTTAATCAATTGTTTTTTTCCTAAATCAGTTTTCCAAATTTGACGAAGTTCTTTTATCTTTGTCCGTAAGTGATTGTGTAATAGAAGAAAGAACTGTATCAAATTTGAAAGACGATTTAAAAAAAAAATTATTGATAGAAATTAAGCTTAATTTTTCATGTATGTGCGGTCATTTAGTTATTTATGTATGCCAACTGGTTGTACCGGGCTGTGTAAACCCCTTGTGAGTTTGTGCAGACAAGCTCAAGTATATTATTTAAAAATATTATAAAGTTTGGCTGGGGGCCCAGACCTGGTGTATTCCCTGTAAGTGCGCCTCCATGCGGCAGCAGCTTTTCGTTCAAATGCAATTAAAATAACTGTTGGTCCAAAGTTGAAAATTGGTGGTGATTTTCCGGTGAAAATCGATTGGTTGAAAACTTCTGACGTAAAGCGATCAACAACGTATTTTCAACCGTTGATGAATGGTGACCACAACCAAAAATCAACTGTTAGCAAATACTCATTTGGTTACTTGGGAAAGTGACATTGTAAAGTTCACTCAAGAATTATAAACAAGGTCTTACGTGAATTTTACGAAGAAAGGGGAGTGAAACTATCTCAAGTTGACTGTTTACCACTTAGACAAAAGAAGACGAAAGAAAGGGATAGTGCGACAGAATGATATTCATAATGTTGAATTTGATGCAAAGCCGGATATGAAAATCAATACATTTTATTTGATAATTGACAAAATTAGAAACTGAATTGGACAGAAGAGCAGCCGCTTACAATGAACTTCAGACTCTATTTGGTTTCTTCGGTAACTTAAAGGTACTTCCTTCAGAAAACATTAGAAAAGGTGATGAAAATCTTGCGAAGAATTACTCTAGAGCTTTTTCGTGTGAACTAATTGAAGAATGTGTCAATTTTCCAGAATTTTTGAAAGGCTTTGAAATGAAATCTGCTGAGGACTCTCTAAAGCTTATTCCAGAGAAATAATAGTTCTTTTCCCAAATCTAGACACTGTTTTGAGAATTTTTATGAGTATTCTACCATCTAAGAGCGATCGTTCAGGGTTTCAAATAGCATAAAAACTGCTTTTGGAAATTCAGCATTGGAATGCAGACTTTCTACTTTGGTATCATTCACAGCGAACGCTGATGTCCTGCAAGAGGTTGACTTTGAAGGTCTCATACAGCATGTGTGGCCAAAAAGCAATGACGACTTGTACGTGCTTCTCTCAAAAGTGTATTTGATTTTACAGCGTATTTTTATTTTATAGAATATTGAATTCATAGCTTCAAATTAAAGCAAAAAAAAAAAAAAAAAAAACTTTTTAAAATTTTTCCACGTAATTGTCGGAGTAAGGCATCATACTTGAAGACATGAATAATAAAATGATTAACATTGTACGGCCTAAAATGGAAACTGAGCTAGGGGTCTCAAACCTGACAAATCCATCACTGCTATGAAAATTAATATTGAAACCGGAAGTGCTAGTAAATGTCAGCACTTCTGGTTTCGGTAGTTTGTTGCAGGTGGGAATATGTTCTCTTGAGACACCGAACCCAAGAGAACTGCAAAAACTGCTTGTTGCTATCTGTTTAGTTTTTATTCTGTGGCGATAAACGTTGAAATCGGAAATGATTGGTTTCTACCACTTCTGGCTTGAATAACAGGTTAAAGGAGGAGATGGAACACTGAATCGATTCCAAAAAATCGCTTCTTGAAATATTTTGCCGTTTTTGCTGATATCTGTCAACAGGCAGACAGATGGTCATAGTTGTTCTCTAAGGCTTCCGACACTTATGCATATCATAGTATAGTTTGGAAGTCGAAAAAAAAACTGAGAAAATCTTAGTAAACTTTAGGGAGAGAAGAGCAATCTTCAGCATTTCTTCAGGAAAGATTCTGCTTAGGGTATTGAGTAACGCTAGTAGTTTCTTCATTAAAATGTAGCTAAAAAATATGGTAGAAGGCAAAACAAAGTGGATCATTATTATAACTAATAGATGACACTAAAGAGTAATTCCTTTGTCAAAATGAACAGATTAGGGAACTATAAACGAAGGAGGCTTCTTATTCTGCATTAGCAGTCGGGTTCCAATTTCCAAACCGCTCATCACCACCACCAGCACTTTATCACACCGAAAATAGTGTCTACAAGAAGGAAAATAAACAGTATTAGAAACGCATATGTTCCTGTGAGTCTCCTCTTTCGCCTTACATCCAACATTCGTTCTTTACACTAACTTTTGGGGACACATGAGGTTTCTTCATAATGGACTCTCGTGCACCTGGGATCACTGTGCCTACAACCATTAACGCTGACTTATCAAGATATCCATGTGCGTTTCGTGAAGAAAAATAAACGGCCTAACAGATGCATCTCAGAGGTATATCTACTTCACGACAGTGTTGTCCCCTAATGTTGTTCAATATGTTCGTACAAAAACTATCCAACTTTCTTGTGGCGTATTTCAGCATTTACCACAGTCAGGGCCTGAGCCTTTCAAGCGTTCATGTTCTACTTCCCTTTTAAAGAAGTTCAACACAAGTCAATTATTCGATTCGGTTCAAGTTTAATACGTATTCAGCAGGTGCTTATATGATCAGGAAACAGACTTTTGAAAAGAAAAAAACACATTATTGAATAATGGGCAACACATGTAATTTCATTATGTATGTTCTGGTTTGGCTATCAATCAAGCTTTTGAGTAGTTACCGCCAACTTAACTGGTCACCAATAATGCATCCAATATGCACTTCAATGAAACAAAGTTGATAAATAGCACTCGTACTTATTGTCAAGTATTAAGTTCTTCCATAGGTGGTATTCCTGTAATTCTTGTCTCTTGACCTTCATCTCCCTGAATTGTTGTTTTTAGTAACCTGTGTTGAAACAGGTGAAAAGAGTTGATCACTCTATCCCTCCTTTACCATCTACGTTAATGGGTCAGGACAGGTGCCGAACACTCAGACAGAAAAAGTAGTAGTAGTAGTCGTCGTAGTCGTAGTAGTCGTCGTGGTAGTCGTCGTAGTAGTAGTAGTAGTCGTCGTAGTCGTAGTGGTCGTCGTAGTCGTAGTAGTAGTAGTCGTCGTAGTCGTAGTAGTAGTAGTAATAGTCGTCGTAGTCGTAGTAGTAGTAGTAGTAATAGTCGTCGTCGTCGAATAGACGGACATGAGTTGTGAGACTTACATCGTAATGAATCTGAGCACGAATTACTAAGTTGTTGATAACTACTGGTTATCTTCTGTATAAATTCAATTTCATACTTTGCTTTCGTTAGACCTTTTTAACATCAATATGTGTTAGCAGGCATATAACTTAGAAGTAATTACAACAATACATAGTACAATACAGAATAGATAGTAATATTAGGTAACTAAATAAAGAATAATGATGTATTTAACTAGTTACCAGCAAAACGCCAACTTAGGAACAAACTGATCAATTCCTGGTACCTTTCTTTGACAAAGAACATAATTTCTTGACGTACGGGTTTAAATTAGCCTTTCGTTCTGAAATTGTTGATTAGAAAAACATCCTCTGAAACGTTCTGCATCTTTTCTTGGGCAGTACTTACTCCAATAATAACAGGCAAACAACTTTCATGAAGCAAGCAGCGAATGGACACTACTAATAATACAAATTATAATAGTTAAATAAATACTAAGGCACTGTGTGAGGTGACGTCAACTTGGAGACAGACAGACACACACTTGAGGTTGGAAAACTGATAAAAGGAAACCACATTAGAAGTTACATTTTCTTCCTAATAGGACACTTTCAAAACTGAGTTACAGTTGTGCCAGACGAGAGAATTACCAGCTGGAAACTTCACCATATCCACTATTGCAAAACGGAAATAGTGGGACGTCCTTTTAACTTGAAGCATCTCTCTGTGTCTTTAATATAGTAGTTGTGTGTTTCTAAAGGGAACGAACTTGGAACCCAGAAGAAACTGGCTTCAATTAAGCTTCAAGGTAGATTTACCCTTCGTCTATGAAATCCCATTTTGTGTTCGAATTGATCTCTAAGCTTATCTCTGATACGTGGAGAGCTTGGCTCGATCTCATCTCGCTCCAAGTGGACTTCGTAGTAGACAAACGCAATGAATGGGTTTTCTCGGGGTTCTCACGTTACATCCCACTTCCTTCATTTCACCATTATTATCTATCTCATTATCACATTTTCCCTTAGCTTCCATGCATAATCATAGAATGTTAAACTTTAAAACCTATCATTAAATGTAAAGAAATTAGTAACCGTGAAAACTACAGCAATAATTCTCATTCCAATTTTCTTAGGTGGGTTGCTAAACAAAGCATCTATGATTATGATTATTCATCTCATAAAACACTCCCTGTCACTACTGAAAATATCCAAAATTAACTTACAAAGAGAGGGTCGCAAGTGTCCATGGGTCTGTCACTTGGTACGAACCCTATAGAACATAAGCTATAGATGGTTAATAAAATAATGGAAACATCTGAAGAAAATGCAACTTACCTTATTAATACGGCGTTAGACTGCCATTAGCCTACAGAGTAACCCTTATCTGTCGTGAAACGAAGGCATGTAAATCATTAATGGTTTCCAGAGAAATACCATTTATCACGGAGTGCAGCATTAAGATCCATCAACGGAGATGAAATATTTCTGATGCGGAGTCTCAGCTTCAGAACTGATCACAAACATTTAAGTGTTGAGATCTGCAGATTGAGTGGGAAGGAGAGGTGGCCTAGTTTATTCCAATGCTCATGAAACCACGATTAAACGTCTCCCGTAGTGTGAACTAGCCACTATCATTTTGAAAAATTGTGTATTAGCCACAAAATCTGGACCACAAGGGTATATGCACGTCATTGCCTAAAATGTTTATATAATCACTGGCAACAACGTGTCCTGTAAACGTAATTAAAGGACCCACGGAATATCTGTAATTGCGGTGAACATGATTAGTAAAGCACAGCCAAGTTTAACAGTTGGGAGAAGACAGTTCGGAGCATAAGTTTCTTTAGGCGAGTGCTCTAACACATCACTAAGTTCTACCTCGTCTGACATACTACATACTATCTAATACCAGTAAGAACGACTATGCACTGTACACGTATCCTCAGTATTACTACTTCACATACAGATTTTCGTTATTTTGACAACTATCTGTATATTTTATCGTAGACTGGACGTTTCCGATAATCTGGTACATATGAAGATTTGTTAGACTTTTCACATGGCGAATGGGAAAGGACTCCACAGATCGAAACACTCACAACTTAGATTGTATGCCCCTACTGGGCTAAGGCTAGATGCACAAAAGCGATGGAAACAAATACGTATAATTGGCATATGTATCGAATTGTCATACTGAGTAGATATTTACGTAAATAAATAAAAAAAAATAGCAATGTCCGAAAATCAGGATATGTACTCATTTGTGAATTGTGTGTGTTCAGTTAATATATATGAATATATCATCGTATACTCCAGCTCTTTACTGTATTTGACGTTACATGTTTACTTTTTCTGTTGAATCTAGTATTATGGTGTTATGTTATACACGTATTTTGTTGAAATTGGTTTCATAGTTGTTAATTTGTAGATGTTCTGAATTGAGTAGGGCCGCAAGGAAAGGTGTGAAAAAGGGCAATAAATTTCTCTTTGAGCCTGCTGCTCAAGATGTGCAGCTACTTTTATCCCAGTATAGTTGAGTTGATTTTGAGTTTAACGTCCCTTTCAGCAGCGAGACTATGAGACGGGACCTACTGATTAACGTGGAATCCGAACCACATGAGCTCAAGCCGGGAATCGAACCCGGGTCTCCCACGCCAAGGGCGCGTACGCTAACCGCTTAGCCACGAATGAGCTCATTTATCCCAGTATATTATTATTGATAAGACATAATATATAATCCTCCTTATGTGTTGAAATGTCTAAATAGTTCACTAAAAGAAATGAAAAATACATATAATGAAAATCCTTTAAAATAAAATACACTTTTAAACACAAGAGTAATTCTTTAATTAAATACAATAATGATTAGCATTTTATTTACATATACTTTCATTGAAAGTTAAACTAATTACACTTTACATAAAAGTTAGCAGGAATGTTTTACAGATTTCTTGCTCCGGAAATAACAAATACCGTGTAATAATACATTAACAAATCAGCACAATACACTGGGTAAAATATAAAATACATCTAATTGCTTTGCCCAAATTCTATTAAGTTCCTGCTTACTGTATGTGCAAAATCAGCAGACAAAATTATCAGATCTATTACAGCCTTAACGACGTGCTCCTGCTTTCTCATTGTACAAGAAAAAAAAAATCCTTATCCCCCTAGCATAAAACTACACTTACGTGCCACAATCTTTCAATCGCAACACGCGTATATACATACAATACTGTTGGAAACATGGCTTTTATTTCAATGACGACATACATCAACAAATATATAACATACTCTATTGAGATCTATGTCTTACTGACTATGTGAGTATCCATAACCAATTATATATATTACTGATCTCTCACAGTTTCATTCAAACAATTTACTCCACTGGTCCCTGGTCAGCAGACTCCAAAATCATCTCAAATGAGAAAGGCATGAATGTGTATCCTTGTCCAGCGTAGAACTTGCTCTGGAATTCCACCCTGTTAACAGTTAATAAATCATTAGAGACAAGCGTGGAGTTTCTATAAACGTATTTTAATCTTGTATAGAATATGGTGGTGGTTAAAAAAAAAAGAAAGAAAAAAAACTGTTCTGTAATTCAACACCAAGCACTAGTCCAAAGAACTTTCTATCTCTACCTGACGGATGATGTACATATACTTCGGAAAAAGTTAGGGTATATACTCACGGGATACCGGGTTTAGATGCTTACTCAAGCTGCAATTGTACTAAGAAATATAACCATGCTTAAAACTTATATTTCAACTCTTTAACCGTATTCCAAATGAGTGTGCTTTGTAAGCATGCCTGCAAAAAAGCCTCGGGTACCCTAGGTTTGAAGCAGTTTCATTTTTATAAATATGTCTGTGGTTTTATTTCTTAAAGGTGAAGCATTAGTCTTAAGTTGAAGAAAAAGCACTGAAAAAATGGTCATATCGTTATTTTCGAAGACAATGATATTCTTATAAAATGCTGAAGTCGGTCAATTTTCTTTTCGGATGATACATACAAACTTCAATTATACACATTCATTCATATGGGAAAGGGACAACAACAAAAGTGATGATCGTGTGACAGTTTAAAAAAGTACTCTTCGTCTCTTCCTAAAGCAATTGTTTTTCTTTGAAATTCGAGTTACAATCATCTACACGAGTAAACAGTCAGTGAACCGAGCTCAGAAATTCCCAGCGTGTAAAGCTGTGGAACAGTCTCAATAGTCCCTTATATCAATTTAAATTTTAATTCCCATAGGAAGTGCAAATATCCAAAACTCGGAGTCCCAAAAAGTGAAACTAGATGCCTATGAATGTCTAGTACAGGCACGTAGCCAAGGGGGGGTGAGGTCCGGAACCCCTTCCCTTCGAGACCAAAAATGAAAAAATTAAGGAAGGATGAAACAAAATGAATTGAGAAAAAAGGATCAGCGTTAAACATTAAAAAAAAAAAAAAATAGGAAGCTTTTGGTTACTCTTTAATGTGAGGAGATTTGTATTACAGTAGGACGTCAAAAATCCGAACGCGGTCCCTTGACGCTTTTTACATTTTGTCTTAACGCTAGCGATAAACAAACAATTGGGTTGTCCGTCGGCATTGTGTGAAGTCAAGTGTTTTTACGAAAACTCATTCATATGTAATTGTTTGTCATATATATTTTTATTTTCCCTTAGGCCTATACAAGTTAAGTTTTAAGTGTGAGTTACAAGAGCAGTGTAATTTAGTGTACGAGCAGGTTTTTCAGAAACATTAAAAGTAGCCTTACATACGGTATTTTAATTACTGTATGTACTATATAACTATTGTATCGGTAAAAGAGCATACAGTACAGTATATTTAAGCCTAAATAGCATTTTCTTGGTTATTTTTAAAAATCCGAACAACTATGGTCCCAATTAGTTCGGATTTTCGACTTCCTACTGTGCTTGCAATACATGGTGGCGAGGTAAGCGAGTTATCCTGGAAGAGTAAGGGAATTTGAAATTTCTAGAAAAGTTCTCAGAACTTCTGCTACTAGTCAGGGAGATTTCAAGCTTCCGAAAGCATAGTGCCGTTGTGTAACAGCGGGGACATTTTTTAACAATTTTTCTCCATCGCATCCTTGCAGTACCAAACTTGTTATTTCAAAAACAATTTTCTACTCATCCTTTAACCTGTCATTTGCAACCGACAGTAGTTGACGGAATAATAAAAACAAAAATTTATGTGGAAAGAAAGTTCTGTTAGCATTTGATTCAACAGAGAAAGGAACGCAGATATTGTAAAATATTTTGCAAGACATTATTGAGTATGTACTTTTTATAATAGTGAATATGTACTTTTTTATAATAGTTGAGATCATAATGAAAGGAAAATTGTTATATTTGAATAAACAGAGAATAAACAGATAAATATTGTAAGATAATCTTCAATACGTTTTTTTATTATTATTTTACTCGAGATTTCTTCATAGTTTGTTATTAAAATACTTGTCAACATATCCTCATTTTATTGTCCTAACAAACCAATATATGTTGATAGTAAAGTAGTTGAGATTGATCAAGCTTTTGAGCCTTCATAATTTCATGTCACGCTCCCCTCCCCCCGTTACGAAATCCTGGCTAAACGAACCACTATATGTTCCAGTAAAATAGTTTAGAATGATCGAGCCCCTGGTGTGATGACCACAGTATTTCATATCACGGACCCCCCCCCCCTCCCTTCACGAAATCCTGGCTACGTGCCTGGTCTAGGAGAACGAAAATACATAGGAAATTCCCAAATTGAAGATTAAATGAGTCTGAATGTTTGGGAGGGCTACTTCCCCACCAAATTTCGTTCAGATCCGACCAGTAGTTACCAATAAAAAAAATCCCCTTCTTACTCACACACACACACTCTGAATGAAACTATAAGCTTCCGTATGTTTGCCCCGGAAGCTAGTACAGAGCTCAAACTTAATCTCGCTTTAAGGAATGATCTTTCGTATTAACACATTTGTAAGACCCTTTAAAAAAAAAAAATAAAAATAAAAAGTCAGCGTTTCCCACAAATAAATAAATAAATAAATAAATAAATAATGAAAACCATTGTTTTGCAAAGTTGCTTGCCATTCTTAACTTTATTAAAGCATAATTTCTCAGAAAGCATTCGCTCAACTTCAAAGATATTACTCTAGGAAGAAGAATCCTATCACCTACTAAACAATATGTCGAATGGCCTATAGTGCCTTTCTAAAATATTTAAGTGTAATGTCCCGCGTAGGGGAATGAATATGTACGGTTGTATTAGTAGTGTCTTTTCAGGTTTTACTTGGGAAAAAGGGGACAAGACTCTCCTATACAAGTGAAGTTTCACTTTCATTTCTTTGGCATATTGCCATACCACCAACTCAGGGGGGAAGGAGGGAGAACTGCCGCTTACGGGCCGAAATAACTCCTTTGGGTTGTGTTTCACATAATTGTAAGACATTTAAAAGAAAAAAGTTTATATGGTAATCTTGTATGTTAATATGTTAATATACTGAACTGTAAGGAGGCGTGCAAGAATGTTAGCTTTCTTTAAATTTGTCCGAAACAATGATTAGTCTGGATCCTTGATTTTCACATTCATAGCATCCTGACAATTCTTATAGAAGTTTCACATGATTCCGACCACGTGGTTTCTGAACAGAAGTAATATCTTATGATGCCTCAAAGAAATCGCATGTAAGATCGCGTGATTAGGATGCCATGCTATATTTTGACATGACAGCCAATCTAATTATGCTCTGTGGGGAATTTGAGAATCTTTTACAAAGCAGTTGCAAGGAACCAGCAGTTGCCACGGATGTGAAGCTACTACCATGAAAGAGCACGATTTCGAAATTTTTCTTTCATTTTGTAGATGGAAATTACGCACTGCGAGAGAGGGCGGAATGTGCTGTATGTAGTTCCTATGGTTTCTGATAAAAATTTTAACTGTCTTATTTTCCTGACTTCCTTGACTTCATAGAATGCTGCCTATAGAAAGTGGTAATAAAATATTCGGTCTTCCTACACTCGATCACCTCTCAATTTGATTTTCCGATCACACTTTTAAGGTATTTTACTTTTAGCTTTAAACATATCATATTTTTACATAAAAGTATGGAACGGAATTTCTTTTACTAATCATATAAACAAACATTTTTGTGTTTGTTTCTACAAGCAACTAAACAAACATTACATAGAAAATTACAAATTTCTCCGAAAAATGTAAGAATTACAAACTTTCTACTAGAAATACACAATAGCAGAGTCTTTAAAAATAATCACATACTACTTTAATTATTAAGGATTTAACTAACAAACCAACAACAACAACAACAACAACAAAAAAAAAAAAAAACTTTCAGACGGAAAGTAAGTTTGCAAAATGTATCTTCTCTAATACTTACAATAAGAAAAGTTTCCCTTCACCAGCAGTGATTTATTGATTGGAAAGCCCCTTCGGCAGCTGCATTTCCACAGAAATGATAACCAAGCTTTACTAGCTTCCACAAATGTTTTTTTTAAAAAAACAAAGTCTGTCGCTTTACTTTCGCCAAGAAAGCTGCTAGCAAAATTTTACCTATCCGCACTTTTCCTTTTTAAGCAAACTCGTTTTTCTCAATGGAATGATCGTTGAATTAAACAAACATTTAACAGACAGATCTCGTACCGTTTCAAAGTACTTTTCTATGAAAGTTTTGAAATCATCTCATTGAAGAATATAGACTTGGAAACTTGAATTAATATGTCATGAGTATAATTACTAATACTGATTATAAATGAAAAGGCTTAATACAAACATTCACCTGACTATAGACCGTCCGGAACTTCATCGCAGCAACACCGTGAAGTTCATTAGTGGATACCATTATATGCGAAGTATATCTTCACATCATGTTGACCTTCTCGAAGATCTTTATCCTATAGTAAAACAATATAACCCACGCGTATTGAAAATGTACGCAACATTCCCCGCTCACCTTAAATGTATTGATGTTTCTATCGAAGTAACATCAAATATGACTCGTTTCGATTGTGTCCATCACCCAATTTGTTCTATTTTGCAATCTAATTTTATCCTGTCTCAAGTTATACTTTTTTCTGTTCTGCTGACTCCCTAACTAAATAATACTTTCTGTATTAAAACTATTATTAGTATTTTTAACGACAATTGGCTACATATTGCCATAAGATAGTTAACTACAAATATAATTCTTACCAGTGCAATCGCAAGCAGTGCAAAAATGCAGACAGTCCTTCCATCATAACCAAGATACCAATTGTAAGAACAGCCCAGAACGCAAAGATAGCCCACAGCACAATTCCTCCTACCCAATCTTCGAAGGTTAATCCCATTTTAAGTACCATGTTCCACAACACTTCAGACAATTCTGGAAAAGAGAAAAATTAATCATGTATTAAGGTACTTGACTATCTGCTCTTAGGCATTCTAGTAGTAATATGCTTGAATAGATCTCATAATTTCTTCTCCGTAATTCTTACAGTTAGTTTAATAAGCTTGAAAATAATGATCTTATTTACATTATGATTGCACTAAACCTAAGAGTAACTGACACAGTTTACTTTATTTACTTACGAAATTCCAGATACAGCTACTAGAACCATTTTACACTAAAAAGCTTAATGAAAGATGGAAAGGAATTTTTGAAACAGAAATGGCAGAGCCTATATAATTGAAGAAACCGTTAATAGCACTCCCCTATGAAACGTGGGAAAAATCTGAGAGGAAGCTTTGTTAACTGCGCGTATTCCAATACGTAACTTTTCGATTACGAAGTGAGTCACCCATCCACTCTATAGAAACAATGCTATTATTGTGTTGTTACTGATTATTAATATTAAAGGCTTCGTAATTGTCTACTAGTATAGGTACGTTCCCATTCGGGACACAGTAAATCAAAGTGACTTAAACCCATCTCAGACAACAAAAAGGTAATGCCAACTGATCTGATACCGTTAGTGAGTACTGATCTGTAAAATAAAGCAATGAGGAACATGTTCTGCTGACATAACTAATTGCTGAAAATTTCAAACGAAACAAATTCATTCAGCATTTGATAAAATTAGCCGTATTTCATGTCCAGCTGTAAGAAGGAAGAACTTTCACTGCTGATTTAATATCATGAGACTGCCTTAATTTTCGTCAGGCAGTAGCCAGGCATCAAGTACTACTTATCACAACAGTGCGTGGAGTTTCACCATCGACGAGAAACAGATTGAAATTTGAAACAGAAAAAGAATAAGGCAAATACATGAAAATAAGAAAAACGAACAAACTTCTAGTCCTTGACAACATAACGAACACTTTACGAACGAACTGTTTTTCCCAGCGGACGGGTCTTTTTTTTTTTTTTTTTTTTTTTTTGGAGTTTCTCAAAAATTCCTAGAAAACACTCGCTTACGTTGTTTTTATTTATTTATTTATTTTTTTTTTTTTAAGACGTGTCTAAAAACGTGAAGTCTGCTTTAAAAGTGTAAAGCAAAAGGAAAGCTATGGCCGTTTTCTAGACGCTAGTTCCATGAAGGGCCTATCGTTCATCCGGAATGAGTTAAAATATAATTCAGAAACAAGGGGTTTGAATCATTGTGTTAAATAAATAAATTTTAATCCGAACAGACTGGACAAATCACTGCTTCAGTTCAGAATTTTCACCACCTGGAAACATGAGGAAACCATATACATATAACGATATTTCTTGCAATTAGTCAATACATGTGATCGCTTGGCGGAAGCAAGACTGACAAGCAATGTTGATAGGGAGTTCGCTAAGTTCGGGATTTATAGTTCATTTCTTAAATATTAGTATATAATATTCATTTGTTTATGTGAACTACCCCAAAAATTAGAACACTTAGACGCTGAAAAAGCGAAAGTATGTGATGTAAGAGGTCAAATTCACTTTCTATAAAGCTTTCCAGAATTAATTCTATCAAAAGTAATAAATTTTGAAATTCACAAGGATTAAAATATAACAGTCTTAAGCAAAGGTTAATGTTTATTATTATTATTATTATTATTATTATTATTATTATTATATAAAACAAACTTGAAAACTATACGTATGAAGAATTGAAAAACTTAAAATTTTTGGTGTGATTTGTTCCTCACAAACGTAAGAACGCAGCAGTAATTTATTGTCGTTGTGTCGCAAGTATTACTATAATAAGACTTGTATAACAAATTCAGAACGCAGACAGAAGAACATCAGGTACAGACGACAAATAACTGTCAACTAATGAATTCAAAAATTTTAACCAAACTCCCTACAACACAGTGTTAAGTTACACGATTATTATCTTTTCAGCGAGAAAAGGCGAGCAAGTAAGAAGCATGTTGAAACCATTAAGCTCATGCATAAAATAATTGGTTGGTCACCTTGGTGGCGCTTACTGCAAATCTGAAGCCAGTAGGATACGTACCTGACGACAGCATGGAGAATACGGAAAATAATGTGTAAGCTTTGTGTGTGTTTTACTAGTCTAACCGCTCATTCTGGAATAGCTCTAGTAAAAGGGAAAATTCTTTGAAATTGGCTTCTTTGGAGGAAAAAAAAAAAAAAAAAAAACTTGCCGTTGAAATTCCTTCCCGAATTAGTATTTACTGAAATTCTTCCAAAAATTTTTTTAAAGTGTTATTATTCTCTATCGGCAAAGCAGACGATACACAATATAGAAAACTGACTTCATATTGTAACTATATTTAATTACCTGCATGAGCCAAAGACAAAGCCCAAAGTCGAAGGTATGATGCTGTGTGGGAAACTGATCCCAGAACGTATTCAATGGTATGAATTCCTTGGTGAATGAACAGCTCTCCCAGGTCTTCCTCTTCCTCTTCTCTATGCTGAGCACCTGCTATTGCTGAAGGTCCATCGTGAGACAGAGCAGCTTCTGCGTCTCCATTCTCTTCCACATTGTTCATGTGAGCATTTGTTAACTAGAAAAAATAATACATAAATAGAACATCTGCAAGCGTTTATAATCGGAAACCAAAATACCATCCTCAATTTGGCCATTCGTAAAAGACACTTTTTTAACTAAAGTAGTGGCTTAATTAAAAGATCGTATCAGGGTTTACGAACAATCGTAGAAACTTCTACGAACAGTAATTCGATCAAATGTTACCTTGATTGATTGCAGTATCAACTTGATATTTTAGACATACCATAGGTATTAAACGACAAGAATGGTATCTAAAGGGTGTGATGAGTAGTAGCCTTCTCTCCAGCTTTCGAGAGAAACTAGCTATATGTCTCCTTCGTAACAAAATAAACACGATTTTAGTTAACAGAACAGTCGACAATCAAATTCAAGTTTTCTACAGTGGTTAATGCTAATCCAGATCAAGAAGGTATGAGAGACTAATAGTTTGAAGTTAAAAATACTAACAAATGCATATAAGTATATAGCTTACTTAATAAGAACATCAAGTGAGTAGCAAGTTGATAAAGCATTTTATAAATTTATAATACAAAACAGTAACTTAAAGTGTTTTTCAACAGTAGACAGGATACTACAAAACTAGTTCTAAATTACATATGTACGTAGAAGAGAAATAGTGCAAAGTATTTGTAGTGTTTGCTTTTAACGTCCCATGATTATGCGTCAAGGAAAGGAACACTTATGATTAGATGGATGATAATGGTGGAATGGAGAAGGTAGAAGGAAGAGAACTACCCGAGAAACCCACGCACATGGTATTTGCCCACCACAAACCCCACTTATCAGACATTCGCTCTGAGTATCACTTCTCTAATAACTTTGTTAACTACACTCATCATGGTGAATATTATGGTTTTGTGAGTTGTAAAATAAGCTGTTAATCGATCATCAAAGTGTAACTTTTAGTCCAGACGTTTTTCAGAGCAAACCTCTTCGGTGTTTGACAATTCTCTTAATTTACCCATTAATTCGTTTAGAGAAACCTGCGCGTCCTCGCTGTCTTCTATGTATTTGCAAAGCTTTTCAAAACCAGACGAAATCCTAATAGATCTACCAGCATATGTATGCACGTTACCTCTACCAAATTGAGTGCTGCGGCTAACATTATACCGAGCTTCAGCGGCAACCAAGTCTATTACTGATCGAACTCTGGCTGCAACAATACTTCCTTACTGATCATTTCTCATATCAGCCCTTCTCAAAATGGGATCTCTAACTTCAATAGTGAGAACTTCAACATTCTTCTAGTATTGCGAAGCTAAAGTACTAGTTACAGTATAGGTTCTGAACAATACAAGCATTGAGTTTTAAAATCAAAATTCACATCATCAGACCTGCGACTCCTTGAAGACTTCGATCTTGTTAAGTTTTCAGTAAAATGAGTTTTAATACTATTCTTTCGTGTTTAGCACTTTCTACATGAAGAATGGACAATAAAATGTCACTGTTTGCTCTTCCAATACCAAGTATAATGAATCATTCCTCTTCAAACTAGTTTCTTACCTCGGTCACGCATTTCACTTGTTTAACCTTCCCTCAAGCTTTATTCACAAAGCAAGCACTACTCCATGTCCACCTGAACACTCGAAACATCACACAACACAGATGTAATGGAAACTAGTACGAATCATAAAGGTCCAGTAAAAGTTATTATTCCTAATAATTATCCACATCTTCCAAACCTTTCTATTAGAAATAATTGTGACCCTAATTTATTTGTTTATTTTTGCTTCCTTTTTAATTTTTCTTATTTTTGCTTATATTCTCATGTACAATAACGACATTATTACTCTTATCAATAGCAGTCTTTTCAACGTTGCTTTGAGGCGTCCTCTATGAAACAGGACAAAAAGGGCGTTGGGCAAAATAGTCTTGGTCAACGTTTTCCCTTCCTCCTCATTCTCCTGGCAATTGTAATGATATTTTATATCAAATGAAAACTTATTACATTTCCTACAACTTATATGTCAACCACTTTTTCGATTAAAACAAGTTTGCTGCTATTATTTCGATTATAAGTTTATAGCAGGGCATCAATATTAATATTCTTTTTAATTTAATATAAAATTTTCGGCTTTTTCACACTTGAAACTCAGTAATAGTATACGATATGACGATATGTAGATTATTTTGGTGGCAGAACGGTTATTATAGGTGCAATGATTGATTTTTAATAATTTTTTAATGAAAACGTTATTTTTCAACTTTAAGCAGGGTTGAAGTGAGCTCAAAGGGGACTTTTCATCCTGAACACTACTTACATAACACTAACAAATGAACAGGTTTCGTTATTTTTTCTTTTAAACCCTCTTTTTTTTTTTTTTGTAGTTCCGTTGACTAGCTTATGAAGTTGCATGCGCCTGAACAAGGGATGAACCAATAGAATGGAAACTAGCAGAGGAGCCAAAGATGATGTACGTCACCCCGATTATTTAAAGTTTACAATAAATGGCTTACTGACGAACGCATTAACAGAAGTTAGACATTTCAAGAATGGAAGGCAGATCATTAACAAGGCGAGGTACGCAGATGACACGGTAATTACAGCTAGAACCGAAGGACAATATGAGGTGATGAATAGAAGAGATGATACTGGGAAACAATGTGGACTGAAATTAAAGTCGAAAGTTATGAGAATATCCTATCGAAACATGTCCTCACTAATAGGACAACGAGTGCTTGAAGAAGTCTAGCATTTCAAATCTGGAAAGTTTTGACCTGAGATGCTTACTGTACCGAAGAAATCAGGTTAAGAATCGTTGTGATCAGAGGCATTCAAAAACAAAAGCACTCCTAACTAAGACTTAAAATGTACTGATTTTTTTTTTTTTTTTTTTTTTTTTTTTTTTTTTTTTTTTTTTTTTTTTTAATGTCAAGTGGTATTACATGGAATATGGAATCATATGGTTCGAGATTTGGATATTACGAAATAAATATTTAGAGCTTCGAAATGTGGTGGTGGATTGCAGGAAGATAGAAAAGACAAAATGAACAGTGTGAGACAATTGTAGTTTTAAAACTGGTACGAGAGAAGAGGATGTGCTTTTATCCAGCATCGTTCGTAGGAAGGCCAATTGGATTGGACACATCTTGCATTTCACAACGCGCTACAGGAAAACACAAGAAACCGAGGAGTAGGAACAACGTGACTTATTGATGATTTGAAAGGAAAATATTGGGAGTTAAAGGAGGGAACAAAATCGACAAGCATGGAAGAAACATTTCCAGTTCCGAACCTAAGGAGAAAAAGCCCCAGGATCCATATAACTCCAGGACCTGTTGACAGGCAGAATACTAAAACTTCAGTAAGTGCAATAATACAGCAATGCTTAAGAATGACAATTACTTACAGACGTGTTCAAATTATTAGATTCAACATTCAGTTTCTGAATATTTTACTGTTCTTACAATATTACGTGAGAGAATACGTTCGAACTTAGTCCAAATTACTACTTTGTAACTCTGTCCTAATTTCTAGTAGGTGTGGCATATGCTTTTCAATATCAATAGGACAAATGTGTAAGTAACATTCAAACATAATTACTATAAAGTGTGTATATCCAAATTGGAAACAAAAAATGAAATGGAATACTTACAAGAAAATTACCTCTCACACAAAGATTAATATTTGTTATGAAATCCCTTATTCTTTATTAAGTCTTTTATCCTTTGTGGCATCCTATGTACGAGTTTTGTCTTAATTCAGCATCGTGATACCACAAATTGTTGATTTCCTTGATCAATTGAAGTTTGGTTCTAATGTGCATCTTCTCTAGCTTCTCTTTCATGAAGCTCCAAAAGTTTTCAATCGGGTTCATATCCTGGCCACGGAAGAACACTAATTTCGTTGTCCTCGAAGAATTTTGTCACAGCTTTGGCCCGGTGGCAGGGGGTCCCATCATACATAAAGATGAATTGTACGGCATTAAACCAGAGTGCAGTCTGGAAAAGCAGTTCTTGAAGAACTTGTAGGTATTAGTCGTGCTTCATTGTCCTCTCTACTATATACAGACTTCCAGGCCCAAAGACAGAGATTACATCCCAGACCATGACTGAAGTAGGATGCTTCACGGTTTATTAAAGACATTCCAATTTGAATTCCCCCAGGTCAATGTCGCACATATTGTGAACATTCATCAGACAGATACCTGATTCATCACTGAAATGCATTCTCCAATCGTCAGCAGTAAAATATTCTAGGCCTCGTGCCCATTCGACGCACTTCTTTGTTATGATTGGAGTAGACTAATTATTGTTTTCTTTCTTGACCGTGTTTTTATTCTCTCGGCACAAAGAATCCTTCGAACACTTTCAGGTCAAATGTCTGCGCCATACTCAGCCATTTTTATGCTTGAATCTATTAGAAGTTGCACCTCTGTTTCCCAGAGCCAATCTTTTTAGTTTTCTGATACCTCTTAGCGATAGCTTTGGTTTTCGCCCACACTTCCCAACCCTATTTTGGCTAATCTTCATTTTAACAGAGATTCTACTTACAGATTTTTGTTCTATCCCAACTCTACTAGCAATGTATTGCTGTGTATATCTTATTTCCACAGAAAGGTCTTTTGCTTTTCCCATTATGCTGCAATTGCAGGACTACACAGAATAAAAGATTGATACACGAAACACGTCATCACGAACATTTTAAACTGGTCCATTCGAACTGCTGAACGCTTTGAATGTCGTTAACTTCTTACAACAACAACCACAACACTTCAGACTATAACTTGTTGATAGGAACCACAATAGCTATCTACAACTGAAACACCACTTTTAGAATTCCCCCCACTAATACCATCTGCTGTTCAACGGTGGTATCACCACTTTAACTGTACAGTAAACAAATGAAGGATCCTATATTGGTGGTTTAGCCATTAAATTAATTGTTCTAGAACTCTGAAATTAGGACTCCTACATCATTTTTGCATTTTTCGAACGGGAGTCTAATAATAATTTGAACACGTCTGTATCTCAGTTTCACCTGTACGACCCTGAAGAGGTTGATTACTTGCAAATTTAGGTGAGGCTCAAGATTTTATTGTCAGACAAGAAGATCTTTCAAAATTTAAAATTCAATTGTGTAGAAAATCTATTAATTGAACAGATGATGAACTGGTGTAATTGAAAGGACCACTGATCATGAAAGCATTAAACTTTACATACTGTAATGTGATTTTTAATATTCCTTTCCTCACAAAACCGCAGTGCCATATTTAAATTCTTAAAATTGAAACTTCAGTATCGGTATATATCAATACTATGTTTTGCTCCTTAAAATATACATTGTTCAAATGTTTAGCTTTTCTTTGTTCCTGAAAATAAAAATTATAACAATTTGTTTAATTCTTCGTTGCAATAAATAGACTAAAAAACGCTATTATTCCGAGATTTATGCTTTATTTTACATATGCTTTTCTTTATTTAAAAAAAAAATAGTTTTATCTGAATCTATATGCAACCAAAATCACGTTCCGGATAGCAAGCGTATGTTTTAAATTCTTATGCTTATGTGCTTTTCGGTTGCTTTACTCATTTTACTATATTGTTACTATTATATTGTTACTTCTATATTGTCAGCATATTTCCAACAATTTTATCAAATACTTAAAGCTTGCCTTCATAGCACAGTCCAAATCTAAATTACTTACCTGGATCTGTGTTACAATTTCTTAAAAATTGTCCACTTTTACCTCAAAACTGAAATTCTAATTAAGAACAATACAAAAGAAAAGAATTCGGTATTTACTTACAATTGTATGACGCTTCTTTTGACGCATCATGATTATGATTGGTTTCGCCAAAAGCATAACTGGGACACACAGAAGAGCAAGAACCACAAGGAATTTTTGCAACTCTTCCTGCGAAAGAAAAAAAAAGTGTAAATAACGGTAACAACGTTACATCTTAAAAACATTAGCAGATTCAAGTATCTTTTAATGGTAAAAAGTAAAAGTCTACTTACAATCACTAGTATACGCCCACATATGCCTACATATATGAACTTTATAGTTTATTATTTATTATTATGTCTGTATTATCAATTCTGGTACTTTACTTTCCTGAGACACAAAAAATTTGATATATTACCTTCTTATTTGAGGATTCATTACTCTTTAGCTTTTCTTCAAAAAACTGATTTGTTCACTTTGCAGTATTTTCCACATAACTCAGTGCAATGGCTATAGAAGACAATGTTTCACGCAAGTCATCGTAACAAAACTATTTTTCAGAACAGAATTGGTCAATTGTAATTTTGAAAAGGAATGTTGTGTCTCCTCATAAAACCTCATTCCATGAAAGAAAACAGATTTCTGTTTTAGTTTTCCTTTTGTCTAGAACTTCGCTTGTTTTTCATCCTCTCTAGTCAGCATTACTTAATTCTCGATATCAACCTAGAAATTTTGTCTGGCGTGAGTACAAACTTTGAGCCGAACTCACTCACTCGTACGAAGCGACCTCACAAACTCTCGACATGGGTAGGAGATTCTTCATAAAGTACAAAAATAAGAGGCTCCTCTTTCTGAAATAGCTTTAAAAACTTTGAATAGAATGATTATATACAAGGCGAATATCAAAATAAAGGCCAATAATTTTTAAACGCGAGGTAGGCAACATTCATGAAGTTGACTGAACATGCCCTAGTATTTTGTGCTTGCAACAGAAGAATTATCCGAGTATAGTTGCGTACGTGCGAGTAGCAGTAAACGTGAAATGGTTGCCGCAATGCAAAATCCTGCGAAATGTGAAGTGATATCTATCATACGATTTCTGAACACCAAAGGTCAGAATATAGCTGACATTCATTAGAATTGTGTGCCATTTGTGTACTAACAGTAATCGGCGAAGGGAAGGTCAGGCAATGGTGCAGACAGTTTAGAGAAGAGAGTTCAAATGTTCATGACGATGGGCGTAGCGGATTTTCGACTAGACTCGGGAGTAGCTGGCTTCGCGGGTGGAATTTGAATGCAAAGTATCAAGCCCCGCTCTCTCGTTTTTCACTTAAACCTATTAATCATTCAACAGGTGATCATGGTATGAGAAGGTCAAACGTAGTTATTTTAATTTATTCCTGCAACTAGACGAAGATGAATAATAATATTATTATTATTATTATTATTATTATTATTATTATTATTATAGAGGGCAACAGTTGTAAGCGTCAAGTAGTACACACACACACAGTATCTTACGATTGTCTATAGAATGTGTAATTGTTTTAAAAACGAGGCCGAGCGCAAAGCTACCGACCTCCGGCACAGCCATCGTTGCGTACTCGTCTTTCAGAAGAGAAACTCAGCTGTCTGTGGTGTAAGTTTACGAACGGTGTAGAGAAGTGTGAGCGAGGGAAAATTTTGGAGACAAGTCTCCATCAACCAGTACTTTATCCAATCTCCTTAATTTCGGGGAAAATTGAAAGCTCTAAAAGAGAAGACTATATTCCTCACCTACATGCTACACACACACATCTTTAAAACTTGAAGAGGATTCTAGAACTTAAGGGAAAGTCCCCCCAATACGTCTGGATAAAACATTGCCATCAACGTCTTTTAATGATAAAGTACGAAGAAAAATTACGGATATACAATATATAAATTGGAAGCCCTTCCCGTTTATTTAGTGGCTAGCGTGCGCGCCTTTGGTGCACACGGTCCCGGGTTCGATTCCCGGTAAAAGAACCTTGAAAAATTTGGACATATTCCGGTGTTTAGATGTCACCTTAAATTATAAGTTCATATCTTATGTAGCCTTGGAGCTGAAAGGATACACTTAGCTTCAATAAACGAATAAAAGTATTTGAGGCAGTATCTTAATTTCATTCCAGATCATTGTAACAAAGATATTAAAATTCTTTGTTTACTGCATGAGGAGATATCTTCATTTTTATTTCATTTCCAATCATCGTAGTAATTAAAAACAGTATTAAAACGTTTTTTTAGTGGCTATCTCCTCAGCCCCATGAATTTTCCAGTGTTTATATTTAAAAACGTACGTGTAATGAAGCAACAATCATTTAAGTAATGAACGAAACAGCAATACATAATGAAGAGACCGCCATACAACAATGTCTTGAACTGTTCATTTATGATACTATTTTTTTTATTATTATTATTTTATTATTATTTATTTATTTAACAGTTCAAGTTTCACTAAAAATAATTCAAGTTTCAGTAAGAATAATTAGCTACGATATAGGTGTGATGCAGCTTCCGTGAAAAAACAAGATGGAGAGAAAGAATGAAGCCAAATATTATCTGTGATTTGGTCTTTGTTGCTTTGATATTTCTATTCGTAACTACACACGCTCACGCTTTCCCACCCCGCAGCCAATCATATGACAACAGTTGTCAAGTTCTCTCCGGCACGCTGCTCAGTGCTAGCAGACGATACGCCATTCGCCCCCAACTATAGCAATTACACCAGTACTGTTCCACCAAATCCCACGAATATTATAAAAAGTTGAAACAAATAAGTCGAAGTGGAAACATATAATAAATTACTAGAAGATAGCGAAAACAATGACTGAAAAAAAAATAACACTATCAGATAGAGACGGGAAGTAGTAAGGAGAAAAGGAAAGAAAAATTTAAAAAAACAAACAAAAAAAAAAAAATTAGAAGTGTCCAGGTGAAAATCACGTGAAAGTGTTACCAGGTTGTAAACAGATGAAATTTAGTGGAGGAATATGCCAATTAGTGTAAGAGTAAACATAAAAACCCAGATCGACCTAAGTGCTAACGCTATTCAAAAATAGATTTTAAAATGATTCAATAGTTTTCTTCCTCACTTTGATCATTTCATGAATAAGAATTAAAATATTACAGAAACTGTTATTCTTCCTATCTTTAAAAGCATACTTTTTGAAAACTGGGACATGTGTCAACTAATCTTTAGTAAAGAGTTTATTTACAGATACATTTTAATAAAAGCGACATCATAAAAATCCAGCTTGATCCAACTGCAAAGTTCATTTCAAACGCTTCAGCAGTTTTCCTGTTGTGATCAGAATGAATGTTGATTTGAATATGAATATGAATATATATATATATATATATATATATATATATATATATATATATATATATATATATATATAGAAATTGCTCTCTTTCCCTTTTCAGAAGTGGAATTTTCGAAAATACTGGTACACATGTCAATTTAGTTTTAATAAGGAGTTTATATACTGAGAGTCGTCTCCATAACTTGAAGGGCTCCTAAGGAACACTATTTTTGGCGTAAATTTTGAATTATTCTTCCTCCTTAACTACTAATCAATATAACATGATAAAACCTAGTTCAGGTCGGTATTAATTAAAAACTCAGTTCAAGGTAGGTATTAACTATGTTCAAAAATTAATATCAAATGATTAAGCAGTTTCCTGTGGTGATGAGATAGATAATATAGATTTCATTTATATAAATTGATTGATAGATTGCATTTATGAAAAATTTAGCTCCTAAAAGTAGTTTGAATAGCCAATCTTTGTTTTTAACAGGTTCATCTGCCCCACCTAGACTGGCTGACTTTGGATGGCAGAGTTGATTCGTTGATTTATGTAAGAAGACAGAAGTTATTTACTTATTTTGATGCAAAATTTCCATTTTTAATTCATACATGTATAAATTAATATTTAGATACAAATATTGGAATACTGCAGGTAATATCTATAATAATTTAATGTCAGATAAAGATTTGGTAAGTCATTATAAAATGTTTTGTATGAAGTGTGATTCCACGTTAGTCTTATTCTTCGGAGTGAAGTTTCAATGGTCAGTGTAAAATTTTGACAGTGAAAGGAACTTTGTCTAATTTAAGTGTTGTTACTAATATAATTAGTTTATGGAAATATTGAACAAAACTTGAAGATATGTTAAACAAAACTTGAAGATATGTTAATCAGTAACCTTCCCTTCTGTTGAAGCATTCAAAAATTTAGAGTGTGTGAAATGAAAGGGGCTATTTTTGATAGATCATTTACATGATATGAGACTTTTTTCACATAGCTGTAGAGTGTCTAAAATTACCGTATTATGTAGGTATACGGTTTTGACTACCTTAACATGCTATTTACAAATGACAGCAAGAAGCTTTCAAAACAAACGAGTTAGTCTACTTTAAACATGACTATACCTTAATCGTAGTAATTATATTGGAAAATACGTAAGGTATTTGTACGTGATACCATATACTGGAAAGCTGATTAAATTTTAAAATTGATTGTATTCTAATGTAATACTAAAAATAACGATTTTGTTTCAAAGTAATATACATAAGAATAAAAAACTGATATTACCTGTCCCGTATAAATACGTGGTGAACAATCCTCAGGTACTTTGTTGGGTTTAAACAATACCATGTTAATAAACGTGATCAAAATAGAAGGTGCACAATGAGGTCCGCTTTCCACATCTTGAAAGGGAAAAATATATACAATATAGGTAAGTTATGCAAATTTTGCAAACAATTTTGTACAAGAAAACATCCATCAACAAGGATTCTTAAGATTAATAAAGTTGTTTTATTAGAGAAAATTAAGTTTTCCTTAATTACTTTTTTCACATAAAAATACATCAGCAAAATCAAATATTGTAATGAAAACAGGAGTGCTTTCTAAGTGGAAATGTAAAATCAGAATTAAACATTAAAAAGGAATTATGCATTTCTTACTAGTGAAAAATCACTCCTTTCATTTAAAACTACTGAAAAATACTCGAAGAACGCTAAATATTACATAAATTATTTAAAATTTACAAACTTAAGGTTTATAAGAGAAAATATATCACTTCTACAACGCAAAGAACATGTTAACCATGACCAAAGAATAAGTAAAATTAGAAAAATCTCCATTTCAGAGAGGAAAAAAGAAATATAGACTATCTTGAAGTATTTGAATGCTACACATGATGAATTTTTATTTAGGCGTTCATTAATGTGGAAATATTTCTGTTCCTTGATTTTTATATCTACATATATTTATGCATAAATTTTTTAACAGAATGTAGGAATGCAAATGTCAGTTACATGCAGCGGCTAATATAAATTTTCTGTGAAAAATGCCAGAAGGCGCAATTAGAAGAAGTAGTAGTAGTAGTAGGAGGAGGAGGAGGAGGACATACAACATCAAATTAGAAGCTAGCATCAGGGTTCCAACTCTGACACATGTTAATCCTCATATTTACTTTTTTAAAGAGAATTTTGTTTTGCTTTCAGTTCTTGAATTTGTTCTACGAGAGTGTCTTGTTCTTGTTTGTAACATAATTCCATTTATTTCTTCCTTCTTCCAATTTCTCATATTAAGCACTTAGTTTTTTTTCTTTTATCTTTGATTTTACTTTCCTCTGCGCTTTGGATTCGTTCCTCTTTAAGGTATTCATCATAGCGCATCCGAGCTGAACGAACTGAGAGAAGCATTCTTCGATCGTCGAACAGATTACAACCTTGATAATACATAATTGCATCATGCACCCGCCTCTATGCTACCATAGAATCTTCGATTTGGTTTTCGACATTATTGACTGAGAACCCGCCTTACACTGAGGCATTGCCATGGGATAAAATTAAATATTTTCACAACATACTACAAATCAGAATATTCTTGTTTCTTGGACATTACCTTTGCAAAGAAGTCATCTAACCTGATATTGCCCATCTCTCTTCGTATTCTCTGAAGTCCACTGCAAGAAACCCCTGAATTTTAGTACAGAAAGACAAACTGACACTTTGCTTTCTCAGCTACAGAATAAGATATTCTGTTATGCTCATGCAGAGTTTGTAGAATGCGTTTTATCCTAGTCTGAGCAAGTTCTGGATTGTTATTTTGTAGAATGGGGTCCAAAGCTGACAGAACACGTACTAGTTTGTACTTCAGAGGGCTCCTATCCACAATCATATTGATTGTGCCCAGCAAAAGTTTTGACAGTAAAGCCTGAAAGTAAGTTTATCTTTATCTGATGCTTTCAGTTCTTTCAATAGTTTTTTCTGTCTTAAAACCAAGCCAACCTTTTTTTATTTCTAGTAAATTTTCATTTGCAGTCAAATCCAAAGCAAGAAGCTTCACTGCACTGTCAGCTGGTTTCATAATGCTTTGTTGACACAATGACTCATTAGATTCCTTAAGAGAGAGAGAGAAGTTCTGAGTACAGGACGCAAACAAATGGTTCAAACCTCTGGAATGTCCTTTAAAATGGTTCACACTCTGCTGTGACAGTTTTGAAGAAACCTAATTTACATTTCATGAATTGTCTTGTACATTTACGTTCCTTGACTTTCCATGATTTTACACAAAATGTATAATTTCTCTGACATGTTTTCATTTCCCTAACATTCCTGATTTTCCATAATGTGGGAACCCTGTAGCATTAATTATACTACTGCTATGACAACGGCGTACTAAGAAAACATGACACTAAAATTGGTAATGGTAAAACGAAGACAGAACTGTTATGCCTAAATATATTCACTGTTCTAGTGCTCAGTATTTGATTTTATTTGAGCAATGGTACTTTCAACATGGAAGTTTAAATTTTAAATTGGATAATACAGACAGTTTCTGAAATTCTTTTCATCAATATTTTCTGTCTGCAACTAAAGTATTCATGTTGAAGTCATTTAATGAAAACAGTCTGTTACAACTTGCTGAGTATTTCAAAACACTAGTGAAAATAGAATAATTACCGAATATCAAAAACATTACTGATTACACGAAATTTTGCTAAATTACTGTAGTATATGCTGGTACACCTTGTCTCAAAAAGGTTGAGCGCATTCTTTATTGGTGTTTTGAGGCAAAAATTTTCAAAGTCCAACTTCGGGTATCTTCGGGAAATAGTAAACCAGGTTCGAACCTCCAAGCCAGCCTTTGTAATCGGGAAAAAGTTTGCAGATGTGTTTTTCTTCTTTTAAATATAATAAGACTTGTTATCAAGTGTTGAAAAAAAGCAACATTGATTGAAATACTTAATGACACAATATTTCGAAACTTTGTATTAATGTCACCACATGCTTGTTTGTCATTTAGCTCTCCATACGCAATGGAACATTTAGATATGTAAACGAATCTTTCCATATGTAAAAGAATGCTCAAAGTTAAGACATAGAACATAATTATCGCCTAAGTACTAAAATAATAGCCAAAGTAGAACAAAAACAGCGTTTGTAGTGGGTATGAATGTCATAATTTTCTTGAGAACCGGTATACATCGCTAAAAGTACCTTAGCAGAAGTCTTTGTGTTAGCTCACTGGTAAGCTGTTGGATTTCAAATCATAAGGTTGTGAGTTCGAATCTTCTCTGGGTCAATGCCTTTTTAAAAAATTATATTTTCCGCAGTGCATGAAAAATTATATAAAATAATGACATTAAATACATCAGTTGTATATATATAACATAATCATTGCAGAATGTAGTAATTATTATGTTTAAAATATAAAATCTGAAATAGGTAGGTGTCCACAGTAGGTCTGTATTATATATATGAGAATGTTAAATACAAGTTAAGAAACTCGTTCACTAGCAATAAATAAATCATGTAGTGTATTTATTTGCAGCTACTTGTCATATAGAGGGTAATTCTCAACATTCATAATACAGCATGTCATTTATGTTCTTGAAAACTTATTCGATGCATAAACCGAAGATTTAAACATAGAATCCAAAGTCGCAACGCTTGCAAGAAATTCATGAACCCCAAAGGTCACGTGAGCAGACTGGAATTGCCCTTATGAAGCACGCCACAGCAGAAAGTCTCTACACAGATTTTCAATTCAATTCCTGATATATGCTTTTGCAATGTGGAAGTGGTGATGCCTTTAGTCGCTCTCTCTCGCTCGCTCGCTCACTCTCTATTTATACAGAATATAAAAGTGGATGGATGTGTGTGTTTCAACATAATTCTGATATATCTAGCGCAATTATAACTATATTTCTTACAGTCTGGAAAAGAGTACTGTCGGGATACATATCAAAAATGCTAGAAACTGGTCGATATTAGTATCGAATCCATAGCTTCGTGGTCGCTTAGGTGAATAGTTCTACTTTCAATTCAAGTCCAATTAAGTTCCCATTAGCGCCCAGGGTGGTTACGTAGCGACATAAAAATATCGAAATCAACCGATATTAGAATCGAATCGTAAATTTTCAGCGCCGCTAACTGCCGCATTTCCCATTAGTCCATATTAGTCCACATTTCACATTAGTCCCATTGCCTAGAGGGCAATATATTTGCAGAGTGCAAAGTTTAAAACTTGAATAATATTTTAATTTTTTTCCGTATGAAAAAGTTAAAAATCAAGAGCAAATATACTATTTCATGAACAATCCTCTTTTACTGTTCTAATATGTATAATAATAGCGTAAGAAATCTAAAAATAATTCAGAACACGTTTCACATTTATTTTTTGTTACGTAGTTCTAGCTGTAGCATGTAGTGAGTGGTATTTAAATGTAATAAATTCACTAATTAAGCATATTCGAATTAAGTTTTATTTTTAAGTTAGGGATGAAGGGGCGGAGAAATATGTAGGTATTGGGGCGCCGAGAGCAAAAGTGCATAGAGGCGCCGAGCTTTTAAATGCAACACTGGTCGCTAAATTAATTGGTAGAAATTTTAATGTCATTTAAGACCAAATTTAGTCCTAACGGTGGCAGTATCCGTTTGCTGTCCTAGGAGAAATGAAAGGGGCTGACATCAAAATTATATATATATATATATATATATATATATATATATATATATATATATAAGACCGACATTAGTGTGGAATCCATAATTTTCGAGGTGGATTAGATAAAGAGAGGCACTCCAGGTACTTAATGATATAGAAAATTAGTTTTTCTTTCTTTTTTTACGTTGGTCTACTTTTCCTTGATTTGAGACTTTCAAATTTCATCCTATTTTCTACTGAAATGTGTCTGTAAGGCAACAAAGAAATAATTATATATGATAAATTTAAATTCATTTTAATTCGGAAGTTGAGAAACACTTTGCCATTATATATCGTAAAGGTCAGATCCACCAGCATAGTAACAGAGAGGTGCTTGAGCCATTGACGGTAGAAATTCAAACTCCGGTAAGTGATAATTTCACAGTCTTGTTTTATTACAAGCGTAGCCTCTTTAGTCAACGGAGAAGAGGACGTGGATCATGGGTCAGAGTTGATGTCGATGGGTCGGAGTTGGTCGCAATGGTTCAGAGTGGTTCATAGTTGGTGGTGGGTCAGAGTAGATCACGATGGATGATGGGTCAGAGTGGGCCAATGGGTCATTTGGGTGGTGGGTGATACTGGATCATGGTGGGTCGTGAATCAAATTTTCATGGACCCACACCATTTCTGGTTAAAATTGTACTGAAGAGAAGAGGCACCGAAGATGCATGTCGGCTATTATGCTCAAATTTTGCACATAGATAGTACCCCACCAGAAAGCAATAAATCTGAAACGGTTCACGGTATCACCTCCTAGAACTCGAGATGTAGGGGTTTGTCTGATTGGCTAAATTAAGACGTCAATGATTTATCCATCAACAAACAAGCTTTTTATGATCGTTTGCGTAGGGAAATCAGAAGAACACGTGCCTAGTAATCGTAATATTGATAGTTCGCGTCCACCCCGGGTATTTGTTTTGTGTTTTTTTGACTCACCTAAATATAAACAAATCACACATATAGGCATTTTAACATATTTTGGGAGAGTAATTTTGTGGTTCGTTGTCGTTTAATCGCGTCTCTGTCGCTGGTAGTAAAGTTTTCAAAATGGAACTGGGGCCACCGCGGATTGTCGCTGCGGGGCCACCAATTTTTGGCGAGAGGTCAATAGTTGACCATCTGTAGTCCACCGACGCTTACAGCTTAGGGTAGTGAACGATGTCTTTGCCTTGTAGACGTCATGACTACCGACGTCGGCAGTCAACTAGCTTTTAGTATTCCTTTACTAACCATCTATCGTTCATGTTTATACACGGTGTTGTTGTTGTACTACTACTACTACTACTACTACTACTACTACTACTACTACTACTACTACTACTACTACTACTACTACTACTACTACTACTACTACTACTACTACTACTACTACTACTACTACTACTACTACTACTACTACTACTACTACTACTACTACTACTACTACTACTACTACTACTACTACTACTACTACTACTACTACTACTACTACTACTACTACTACTACTACTACTACTACTACTACTACTACTACTACTACTACTACTACTACTACTACTACTACTACTACTACTACTACTACTACTACTACTACTACTACTAATAATAATAATAATAATAATAATAATAATAATAATAATAATAATAATAATAATAATTATTATTATTATTATTATTATTATTATTATTATTATTATTATTATTATTATTATTATTTGTAGTAATAGTAGTATAATTGATAATAGAATAATTATATTGTCTATGTATTGTCTAGGTAGGACTACACACAGGATTTGGCTCGTTTTAGTTTGACTCGACTCTAATCCGAGTCGAGTTGGAGGATATTTTTCGCGCCGAGTCCTAGAGTAGACCTCAAAGATGTCTGTTTCGAGTCGAGTCGAGTCGAGTTTCAAAGAAAAGTCGCTCGTGCCCATCCCTACTAATGAGAGCTTAATCGGAGTTAAGCGAAATCGAAAGTCACACTATTTATCTAAGCGACCCCGAAAACTATGAATTCGACACTAATACCGATCATTTTCTAGCAATCTTTTATATGTATCCCCCTCCCATTCACCATAGGTAACCCGACAGCACTCTTTTTCAGATTATAAGAAATTTGGATAAAATTACTCTAGGCCAGTGGTTCTCAATCTAATTCCTATCACGATCCCCTTTTATCACATCCTCTTGCCAGCGACCCTTTTATAATTTGTGTTTTATAATAAGCTTGTGTGGGATTTTTAACATACCTATTTCTATAATAGTAGAATCCATTTCTTGTTTATAGTGAACAGTGCCGTGGCATGGAAAATCAGCGCTCGGGGCGAGAGTATACGACGATGTCTCCGTACATATGAGTGAGGTCGACAGACTAGCTGCAAAGCGCCACCATGGTTGGCACGAAGCTCAATAAAATTTTCAAAAGTAAACTCTGCCTTTTCATGGTTTTGAGCACATTTTATTACGTTTTTCCTTCTATTTTATACATGTGCACATGCACTTTCCTATAGGGATGCACGCGAGACGCGAGAAGTCTCGTCTCGTCTCGCATTTGCGATACGAGACACGAGACGAGAGTGAAAATTTTATGCGAGACGCGAGACGAGACTAAACCATGCGAGACGAGACACTAGACGAGACTCGGTTAAGTCTCGCACGAGAAGTCTCGCGAGACTTCTCGCAGTCTCGCAACATTTATGAATTACATTTAATTGTATATTTAGTAATTTTACATTTATTGAGTTTTCTAAGTTGAGCGTTAATGTCTCCAGTAACAAAAAAGTGATTGGGGCAATAGACATTTTATGAGATTTATTATTATTCAAGGTTGAATTTCAGAGTTAGAGCCTTCTTTAGTTTCTAAACATCATTAAAAAAGAAAAGCTTTGTAAATTGGAAATTTATTACAGCATCGATTTAGGACTTTATTTTGCGACACAAACACATACACGCGGGCGCGCACGAATACATGAACTTCTATTTTTGGTCTGAAAAGCGAATAAGACTCCCTATTGCTGAGAAATATGATATTTCTGTTGTTTCTGTCTTTTTCACATTACTACTAGCGATTAATGTTGGGGAATGGCGGGGAAATCCCCTCTCGTCAAAGAGTATCCCCGGCCCGGCTTGGAGAAATAACATGATATTTTTACATGGAATAAGTATTTTCTTTCTATATATTTATCAAAAACATCCCCCTCTAGTTCGGAAGTTTAATTCAAATACTGGTTTGGCAGGATGTCCCTATAGGTTTCGTGGGAGATGGTAGGAATGGCCCTATATCTGTCAGTAATTTTATTTTCTAGATCTGGCAGTATAAGTTGAAAGCGAAAGTTGATAAAATGCGATAATCCAACATTGCTACAAGCCCGAACGAACCAAAAGAATTGGGTCGTATTGTGTTGTGAGGAGTTCTTCTGTTGTGTACAAGCGCTTTTGGTGGTATAAAAACATCTTTATACTGGAAAATCATCCTTCAAGGAAACGACCAAAACGTGTAAATGTTGATAGTGGCGACGATATTTTAGAAGAGGCAAATATTGCTGGAGACCTCTAAGCTGGAAAACAATGTTGGATCCAGCAACAATTTATGCTGGTTTTGCTGTAAATTATGCTATTAATTTGACGAAAATTAATGGTCCAGCGGTCAAATTCCAGCACAACTTTTCTTTTAATTTGGAGCGGAGGGGACACAAGTTCGGATACCATATTGAACTCTAGGTTCCGTCTCCTTAGGATGTTATGAACATTCATCCCATGGAAAGCAATGGCAAACCACCATTCACCTTGCCAAGGGACTTTTAGGTCAAATACCTGCCTTCGGACAGAATATCACATCATCATTCATTAACAGCCATAGAATAACACATTGCAAAATTTTGACCTAGAATATATGCGAGACCATGCAAGAAAGTCTCATGCGAGACGCGAGATGAGACTCAAAATTTTATGCGAGACGCGAGACGAGACTTCACATTTGCGAGACGAGACCTTACGCGAGACGAGACCTTACGCGAGACGAGACCAACGCTTGAGGTTGCGAGACGAGACGAGACTTTTCCATTTCTCGTCTCGTCTTGTCTCGCGTGCATCCCTACTTTCCTAACATGAGTAACACACTTCCTACGAAATTTGTGCCCCCTTTTTTCGGCGCCCGGCATTGATAGTGGATACAGTAACTGTACTATCTATATTCCCAACGACGAAGGTGCTGGTTCAAGATGGATGTTAAACTCCTTCTTTGAAGAGGCCATTAACGTATCTGATCTAAGCCCAGAACTTCTTAACCAAATAATAGAATGATCATGCTACAAGTCTTTGCAACTGGGTTTCTGTAACAAAGACTTGGACAAGTTCTGCCTGATGAGGAGAGAAGAATATCCTGGTCTGGTATCTGCTGCTTTAAAAATAATAATTCCATTTGCTACATCGTACTTGTGCGAAAGTTTTTTTTTTCATGGTAAACATTAAAACAAAGACAAGAAATCGCTTATCAGTTGAAAATGGCTTCATAATGTTCATCACGAAGATTGAACCGGGCATTGCTGCACTAGTGAAATTACACCATGCTTAGGTATCTCATTAGGTTTCAATTTTAATTGTATTTCAATGTGCAGGTTTTGTTCCATGTGTATTTTTCTAGTATTTCTATATACAGTTCTCATTAGTATCATATCATACGTCTTTCATTTAAATTCATTTTTAAACAACTCTGCACCCTTTGACAATGTTCAATAGACTTATTTTTTATTGTTCTGTACAGTATGTATAAAAAATAAAAGTATGCCTATCAGAACAAAATTCAAAATAATTTCCGGTATTAGATTCTAACTATATTTATCTCTTCCGCTTATCTTCGCGACCTCCTAGGGGCTATAACCGCTACCAGGTTATAGAAGTATTTTTTGTGGACGCCCTGTATATTTCGGGAAGACAGTGATCATTATTTTCGATTTATACTTTATTCTGCAACGCATATAAGTTCTTTCTTTGGTGGGAATTGCTTCTTTCCCACACAATTGGACAAAGAAGTCTTTCATCGTTTTTTTTTCATATATATATTTAAAACATTGCTTTTGCTGAGAACATTTCAGTTAGTGACTAACCATTTCAGTGTTTCTCCCTGACTCATTATATACACAGTATATATTCTATAGTTATTGGGAACTGAATTAAGTGCTTTCGTTAATCGCTTATGGAAACATTATAATAGATTAGAGAAATACGGGCTGACCAGATGTCCCAGTAGCCAAAGTGGCACCAGCCTCACAATTTTCGTAGTTCGTTATCTGTACTTTCTCACGCCAGTGTTATCGCCGTGTCTAGTGCATTATAGGTAGTTGACTAAAATTAACAGAAATTGTTTTCCGTATTCTGTTTGTATGTGCATACAGGTGAGTTAACCGAGTGATTTTTGAAATGAACTGCCAACACTTTTCCGTTGACCATTGCAACCCGTAGCTTGAGCTTAGAGGCTCAGAGAGTTTGACTCCAGGTCTGGAAGATGCAACCACGCATCTCGCGTTGAACTTCAAACATAAGTTGTGTTAAGGGGCACAAGCTATTTAGCCGGTGAAGGACGATTTCTTACGGCTAGCCCCAATCAGTGAAATCCCAGGTCCTCAGACCTTGTGCGTTTAAAATGTCACATACGCGCCCTCCAATATCTGTATTCCATTGTGGAGATCTTCTTTTGTGTGTTTACTGAAGATTCACTTTACGCTGCAGGACTGTTCAGCGTAGCAACTGGATTCATCGTGGGACGATCCAGACAACTTTTCCCCAGTGCGAATCCCCCAAGAGTGTTAATGGTGTGAGCAAAGTATTTATAGTGATACCTGAATTATAATCATATATATAGAAAGGGCTCTATTTCCCGAAAAGGGCAAAACGTAATTTCAGCTGCAAAATTTATTAGTGTCCAGTGTTGTGTTCATTTCTCTTCGTTATTTATTTTTTTTTCAAAATAGTGTTCTAATAAATAAGTATAGTGTCAATTAATCCAGTGTGTTTTCGTTGTTTGTATGAGTGATGTTTGTGTGCGTTATGGTCTGGATGACCGTCTGATCGTCCGTGAGGTTTTCGAGACGAGACACCCGAACCTCTCGGCGCCTAATGCTCATCTCATTATTGAGACCGACGAGCTTTTTGGGAAACAGTTTGTAACCTTTCTTGGAGAGGTCTTCGTCGTCCTGTCCAGGTAAGTTAAAGTATCAGGAGTATACTTATTGGTAATACCACGAGCCGAGGACAGCGAACAGAACTACAGGCGGTTATAAATAAATAGCTGCCCGAACATGGACCACGCACTTTAGTTGGTTATAAATAAATGTTCGCCCGAACAGCGACACGAACTCCTGGCGGTTACAGGGCCACGACTCCCAGGTTGAGGAACCCTGCTCTAGGCATACATGAGTTATGTTGGAACATACATACATACACTTTTATATGTATAAATGCAGATAAGAGAGAGTTGAGAGAGAGCGATTAAGGTATTACCGCTCTCAATCTCTTCACTTTACTTTTGCGATTCGTGAGTTTCTTACGTGACAGTTTGGGGATAGCTAGTTTTTTGTCTTGAACCACGATCCGATTTTCGATATGCTCTACCTAAATGCTGTAATGCGAATATTGAGAAGTTACCTGCGTATGAAAATAGCTGCAAATAAATACATTACATAACTTATTTATTACTATTACACGATTTTCTTAATTTGTATTTAATATTCACATATAACATACTGACGTTCTGTCAATACCTCAAATGTTATATTTTAAAGATAAGAATTGCTTATGTCGTGAAATGATATGAATATATATATTCAACTGATATATACAACTGATGAATTGTAATGTAACTATTTTACATAATTTTCATGCATTGAGGAAAGTAGAATATCATAAAAGAATCTCACCTGAACGGGTATCGAACTCACGATTTAAACGCTCGGGTGTGTACCACTGAGCTAATATGACCGCTTTTCGGAAGCTGCTTCTGAAATATAACTGAGCTCATACGTAAATTATTTTTTTTTTCGTATGGAAATCACAATGACGAAACGAGAGTGTGAATATATAGTTTCGAAATATTGTATCATTAACTATTTCAATCAACTTTATTTTTTTTACACTTAATACCATTTCAACATGTCTTATTATATTTAACAGAAGGAAAAACATATCTGTACATTTTATCCCATTTTATCCCGATTGCTAAGGTTGGCTTGGAGGTTCGAACCAGCAGCTTTAGTTTACTGTTTTCAGAAGATACCCGAAGTTGGACTTCGAAAGTGTCGTCTCAATACAGCTATCATCATATCGCTCAATCTGTTTGGTATATGGTATGTGTTTTTATACGTGTAAAGTCAGTATAACAATTCATTCTTTAAACAGCTTTTCGTATGTATTAATACTCCTTTATAAAAACGGTTTTTAATATTATTATTACGGCGCACCATTTTCAGATTTCTTTCGCGAGTCGTTGACCAAGTCGTTCCCCACAATAGGCGTGTCGTGCAATTAACCAACCACGCGTCAGGTACTAGCTTTTACCTATTGCTTCCTGCTCACAGCTCAGAACATTGGTAACTATGGATAGACGTACAGCAGTAATTACTTTATGGGAGTTGGAAAGCTATTCTGCAACTGCAGCTAGCAGGCGAGTAGGTGTCCCGGCCTCTACAGGAAAGCGATGGCTTCGGAAATATGGTCCTACACGTCAAACTGGTAATTTACGATCTTCTGGTTGTCCGCATGTGTCAACCGAAGCCGAAGATGCGAGATTAGTAAACGAAGCCCGGCTAGACCCACTAAGGACGTCTAGACAGCTAAGGGAAGCTTCTCTTTTTCCTGGTAGTAAGCATACAGCTCTGCGAAGGATTCGTCATGCCGGGTTACGTAGCTGTGTTGCTGCCGTGAAGGAAAAACTCTCAGACGACCACAAAATTTACCGTCTCGCGTTTGCACAGGCAAATGTGGGTCGCAATTGGGAAAACGTGGTTTTCTCAGATGAATCCATATTCACAACATTAAATGAGGGACGCCGTTTTGTGTATCGCCCGAGAGGCACCCGATATGATCCTGGATGTGTTGCTGCTTGAAATCGCAGTGGCCATGTATCTATTTCATGTTGGGGTTGGATTTTCAGGCGCGGAGCAGAACAGCTTCACAGAATTGAAGGACACCTGGACAGTGCTCAGTACTTAGATATTATGAGTAATATCATGGTGCCATCTGTACGAGTATTTCAGCCTGATGGTGTAATTCAGTTCCAGCAAGACCAGTCGCCAATACATACTTCCCGTGTGGTTTAGGAATGGTTCGCAGGGCAGCCTGAGATTGATTTAATTGACTGGCCGCCTCGTGGAGCAGACCTCAATCTCATGGAAAATATGTGGGCAGAAGTGAAGAGTACTCTAAGGGATAGTTGGCCTGAGGCAGATCCACCAGAACCCAAGATGACCTGTGGCATCTTGTTTCCGAAGCATAGCTGGAGGTAGTGGAAGGAGATAAATTTGTCACCCATTTAATAGATTCCATGCCCAGAAGAATAGGGCGTGTAATAAATTCAGAAGGGTGAATTTTTTTTATTCTAGTGTTTGTTTTAAATTGATAACATAGATGTAATATTTTATGTAAGACTCCTGTAATTGGGATTCTCTTGTTGGAGTCAGCGGATTTAAATAAATAAAATAAGTATTGGACACAATGTCCCCACCTTAACTCCCGAAAACAGTCCTTTTCAGGGCTACCTAAACGCTTCTGAAAATATTTCTAGAAGTATACCACTCCTTGAATCCGATTTCTGTGCAATTCTACTAAAAAAAAAAAAAAAAAAAAAAAAAAAAAAAAAAAAAAAAAAAAAAAAAAAAGATAATTCTCTGCAGGCTTTGAACTTAAGACAACTTCATTAACAAGCCCGTACTCTACCAGTGAGCTAACATGAACACGCAAATCCAACCTGAAGAAACACGACTTTCAATTTCCGGTATTCCATTACACTGATGGTCATATACTTTGCAAATGTTGTATTCAACTTGGGATATTCCGCAACACATAAACAAAGCGAAAGAGAGAGAGAGAGAGAGAGAAATGAATATACAAAAGCATATTCAACGTATTCGAATGAGACTCTAAGTAACGATATTCCGTTCTAAAGAGAATTTGTGTTTCTTCCCGTGACGTTAAGGGGATCGGGAAAAGTTATGTGTCTTGAAGCAGGATCCGACTTTGGATACTCTGTTTACACACTTTCTATATTCGTAGGAATATACTGTATTTCACGAATGTAAATGACATGCTGTATTGAGAATATTGAGAAGTTACATCTGTATGACAAATAGCTGCAAATAAATACACTACATAATTTATTTATTGCTATTAAACGATTTTCCTAACTTGCATTTAACATTCTCATATATAATACCGACCTACTGTGAAAATTATCTCAGATTTTATATTTTAAACATAATAATTACTACATTCTGCAATGATTATATTATATATATACAACTGATATATTTTAATGTAATTATTTTATATAATTTTTCATGCATTGCGGAAAATATAATTTTTAAAAAAGGCATTGACCCAGAGAAGATTCGAACTCACAACCTTATGATTTAAGGTCCGACAACTTACCAGTGAGCTAACACAAGGACTTCTGCTAAGGTACTTTTAGCGATGTATAAATATTCAAGACAATTATGACATTCATATCCACTACAAACGCTGTTTCTGTTCTACTTTGACTTTTATTTTAGTACTCAGGTGATAATTATATTCTATGTATTAACTTTGAGCATTCTTTTACATATGGAAAGATTCGTTTACATATCTAAATGTTCCATCACGTATGGAGAGCTAAATGACAAACAAACATTTGCTGACATTAATACAAAGTTTCGAAATATTATATCATTAAATATTTCAATCAATGTTGCTTTTTTTCTATACTTGGTAACAAGTCTTATTATATTTAAAAGAAGAAAAACACATCTGCAAAATTTTTCCCGATTGCAAAGGCTGGCTTGGAGGTTCGAACCTGGTTTACTATTTCCCGAAGATACCCGAAGTTGGACTTTGAAAATTTTTGCCTCAAAACACCAATAAAGAATGCGCTCAACCTTTTTGAGACAAGGTGTACATAATAAGCATGTTATTTAAGATCAGAAGTCAGAACAAATGGATTTACTATTCAGCTTAATATTATTGGGAGCGCGTGCGAGAACTTAACTAATTAATAATTAGATTCGTATACTGTATATTATATATTAGTCAATGAAAAATATATTCATTATAGAGGTTACATGATTACTAAATGACAAGAATATGCAAATATTCATTTATCGAATAAATATATCTATATATATAAAAGAGAACGTACAAATCCTTTGTTAGCTCATCACGCTAATACGGCTGAACCAATTTCTTTCATTTTTGGGGGGTTATTAAGATTTGGACCCTAGATGGTTTTTATCATATCACTTTAATTTTCAATTACCAGTGTCTTGAGATAATTGACCATTCAAGTGTCCATAACGTACAAATCCTTTGTTAGCTCATCATAGCTAAATCTAACCGTATTTATATGCAACCCACATGACCGTGTCACTCGGCGGGTTAACATAAATGACAGGCGATATAATGTTAACATTTACTCCAATCTTCTATGGTTTTTATCATATCACTTGAAAGCGAAAAAGTAAAAATTATCTAAGTAACAAAGTTTATTGCGTTCCGGGGTGACCCCAGCGAAGCGGGGTGAACGCTGCTAGTTATGAATATAAACAAAATTTATATGTGAGCGGGTATGTGGAATGAGAAATAAGATCTTGTTTCTATGAAACCAACTAATGATGAAAACTCAAATTAATGTTACTCAAATGTAGATTAATATGCCTGTCAGATTTTCCAGTTTTTGCCCTACATGTTCAATAATGACCTATTTATTACATAGCATCTATTTCTGCTTAATTCTACGTGCTTACTATATGTAAAATTAAAATGCAACTAAGCTAATGCGTGTAATCACTCCCAGGCGTTATTGTACTAATACCCATAATATACGCATCCACATATATTGATGTATAACTTATTTTGCTATGTTACAGGGCTTCTGAATTTCGATTCAAAATTTCTTAGCGACAGTCTTAGTTCTTGCAGTGTTGTAAACTAACTTCTTTCTCTATACACCAATCTGAATGGTTCTTCTGAACATATAATGGGAAACTTACAAATTGCGTTTTACCTAATAGTAGTAATAAAACCAATTATACTGACAACAATTATTTACCTAACATGAATGTGTGCGTAAAGGGTAAAAACATTCCCTTCAGAATTATAATTTTTTAGAGGAACACCATATGTAAATTAAATTGTCTCACTTCGTATATTAATGCTGTTTTAGAAAAAAGAAAAATTAATGCAAGTCTTAAGTAACTGAAACACAACAGAAAACAATAAGAAAACTGTACAAACTTACCGTTTGTTGGTCCGTACATGACCCATTTGATGAACATAAGTAAACACATGTAACCGAAGAGAACAGTCAAGAAAATAATTTGAGGAATAAATTCACAAACAATGTTGATAGTCTTTTGAAAGTACCTGCAAATCGAGACAAAATGCCATATTTAATTTCAGTTATATATTAAACTATGAATTTGGCTATAATTAATAAACAATTAGAACATCAGATTAAAAATCATAGTACCATAGACTTGAAGTTCTACAACGTGCAGGCTATGCCGAACATGAAGATACTAATGAAACTAGCATCAAAGTTGAGAGAAAGAAAACTTATCTGGTGATGTGAGAACGGCAGTGAGTAAAGTACAGGATATATTATGGTTGGGAAAGAAACCATAGTTCGATGAATGTAAGCACATCATGAACACTAAAACATAAAAGAAGTAGATTACTTGAACTTTAAAATCCGAAAACTGTAAACATGGAAAGAAAGATAATAAACGTGAAACTGCTCGTACTTTCAGGAGAAAAAACAGGATAATGCAAAAGATAAGAATGATGAAATAAAAGAAAGCAGCAAAAATGAACTCACGGAGATTGAACAAAAACAAAGAGACTTAGAAAAATTTATCAGCTCAAAAACTGAATGTGTTTCAGGGTGGTAAAAGGGATATCAGTTGAGATCGAATGTCATACAGAACGGAAACGGGAACAGTTTAGATCGAATGCGGTTCAGAATAAAAGCGAAACATCAGCTTAGATCGAATGTAGTTCAGAACGGAAAACGAAACCTCAGCTTAGACGAAATGTGGTTCAGAGTGGGAACAAAATATTCTAGTTGATCCCGGGATCTATCTAGATAGACGTAAGTGGTATTTCAATGTCCTATTAACTACGCATACCAAGAGAGAAAAACGAAAAAGTACTCTCACAGATTAACAGGCTTTTCATATCAACTATTATCATAAACAAAGAACCACAAATCTCTGGGAATAGACTCTATACTAGTGTAACTATTCAAGGTGGAAGACACGAACAAATCCACAATTAATCTGCTCAAAAACTAGAAAAATGTAAAATTTCCCAGAAAATTATTAAGGAATGCAAAACATGATGATAACTTTAAGGGGACAAAACAGGCTGCAACAATTATCGAGGAATATCGCTATTACCAATCTACTACCAGATCTTGTCCAAACATTCTGATAGCACAGTCCTCTGTATGTAGATGGAAGTGATTACATCAGTGTGAATTCAGACATAACAGGTCTACAATGAACCAAATATTTTCAGAGTTTCCACCCGAACTAAATTGAATTCACTGGTTTCTTAGGATACAAAATTTTTTCAATATTAGATCAGAAAGTTTATAAAAATAATCTTTACTAACCGCACAACAAAAGAAATCGCCTGGTGCGAGACCGAAGCATGGGTGTGTCTGGAGGTGTTGCCATTATTAAACTTTGTTCTGGAATATGCTCCGAGAAAAACTAAAGATAGCAACCAGGGCCTAGAGCAGAATGACACTCACCACGATATGCCTTATGTTGATTATGTCAATTTGATAGGTGATAATATGAGGACAATAGAAAGAAATGCCAAGGGTTTATTAAACGCCTACAGGCACTTGGACTTACAAGTAGATGCAGAGAAAACTGAATACACGAAAATTCGCCATAAGCGCCATACAGCAAATTATGGATACCTTAAAATATGAAGTAATACTTTCGATAAAGTGGGCATTTCCAAATATTTGAAATGAACATTAAGAGACCAAAACCATATTCACGAACAAATTATATCGACAGAAAAAAAAGGAATTCGTATTAATTCAATCCAAATAGTTTTGTCTTCACGAATTCTGTTGAAAAATTTCAAGCATAAAATATATATATATATGAAACTATAAAATTATGTCCGCTTGCTGTATGGCTGCGAAATAGTCGCTTACTTTGAGGGAAGAACGCAGGTGAAGTATTTGAAAATAAAATCCTTATGCGAATTTTCGGTACTAGAATGAGGAACGGCAGAAATTTCATAACAAGGAATTGCATTATTAATATTCAACCTCTTGTCTATTTTTCAATTTACACGGATCCAAAGGACACAGGACAGACTCGAATAATTGTTGTATGAAATTTATTCTCTAAATGGTACAATCCGCGGCAAAAAACCTGCAACATGAGGATGTAAGTTTATTGTGAAACTACGCCTAACAGTGCAGTGAATCAACATAACGTCTAAGTGGAACGAATCACGCCAGGATAAACCTCGGCCTCCTCCCGTGCACACTTATTTTAGAGCAAAAGACTTCGTCATTTCATAATAAACTTATATGCTCATGTTGCAGGTTTTTTGCCGCGGATTGTACAAGCCTCAACACCTCAAAAAAACAACGAAGCTTTTCACAGAATTAACAATGCACATCCATGAAGGGATTAAAAGTCATGCTTTTACATTTTATAATATACAGTATTGACCTTTGTGTTTTATTATTGACGTTAGACCGTTAGGAATCTATTAGTAAGAGTCTATCTACTGTACATACAGATAAACAAAATTTTATATAGAAGGAAATTTTAAGGAACGAGTTACTTACATATGGTTCCACAAGCTAAGCATAACACCAAAGAACATTTGCATAATGCCTAAGATAATGGAAATCTTCATTTTAAAGGAGTTGTGGAAAATGATTTTGTTTTGTGCAACCTGAAATTAAAAAATTTTCATCTGATATACAAGTTTTTTTTTTTTTTTCTCCCTCAATCACACTAACTTTTAAGAAGACGAAAGGTAAGTGAATAATCTTACAAAGAATGCTCGAGGGAGTAGTAGTAATTGAGCCGTTCAGATGCCAAACCAATTAACTCCATCAAACGAGATTTTTCAGTAGTGAGCACTTTATTAACTTAGATGCAATGTATTTAAATGAGAGTGATCAGGACGTTTACGCATTCTAGTGGCAAATTGTTAAACTATGGAGTTAATCGATTTTGCCTCTGAAAAAAAAATATATTTTTTTAAGTCAAAAATGTGTAGAACTAAAAGAAAAAGGTTACTTGGTTTGGCTTCTGAATGCCTCAATTAACGCTGCCTATTTTCAAAGTCTTTTTTCTTTCGGGATTCTTGTGGTTACAAAATTACTTTCTAATTTTTCTTCATACCTTGAGAAGGTGCTTGATTATCACATTATGTAACAAGTTTTGAAGACTGACAAACTTCATTTTGTTAATTACTCTATAAAAAATTCACTTTCTATGTTTCTAATAAATAGTTTAAAGAAAGCATCAGTGAAAAATAAGTTTGTACTGAACATGTCTACATAAAATCAGCTCATTCTAATCTAATAAAAGTTTAACGAAAGAATAAATATATTTCTTGGAGCTTAGAGATACTCTCTACCTAAGAAAACAGAAGTTTATACTATATTTGGAAGAAAGAAAAAAAATAAAAATGGTTATGTAAAACTACTCTTGAATAACTGATTTAGCTCATAGGTCCTTCAAACCTAGGAGCAAAATTGTGGAAGAAAGATTGCATCAGAATGGTTTCCTTTTGGTTATATCTACGTTCACCTTATAGATTGTCTATACTAGCAAATATTATTACTACTACTAAACTCAAGCTCGTACTGAATTTAAATTCACACTGAACTCTAATTTACACATTAACTCGTCCGTCTACTACCATATGAATTTGGTGGGGTAAGTTTTATCGATCGCGATTTGATGAAATTTCCTCAGTACACTAAGCCCAAATTTAAATTTGATAGTCAATAACTCGAGAGTCTAAATACCATAATATTTCACATGAGCACTGAAATCATTGAGGTTTATCACTATACTAAGATTGGATGAGGTTCATCTATAGAATGAGATATAAGCAATATTCTTTCAGTAAGTCCAAACCTAATATTCATGTCCTACCTCTCAGGAACTAAAAAGGTTGCACATTATAATACTTCATATGTGTACTAAGCTCGAAGTTCCATAACCATCCTAATTTTGGTTACGATCGAATGAGTTTCATCATCTATCAATACACTATTTTTGTGATTTTTTTTTTTAGAGAAAAATAAAATATAGGACGAATAAAAAATAAAAATATGGAAATAGTTTATCTTTTTTCACTAAACTATCTACTTACAACATGGTAACACTATCACGTAACCCTACAACATTGAGCCAACCTGAACGTTTCTCAGCTTTTACATTTTTCTTTGTTTTCCTCTCCACTTCTTCCCCTCCCTATTGATTAAGCGTTTTAGCGGAAAGGCTCATAGTATACTTTTTTTAAATGACACGTACCCCTCCCCCCACATATTAAGAAAGTAGGTGGTGGGGGCATCATTTTTTGAAATTAGTGAATTTACCTACACATTCCTCAAAATTGTAATGTATCTATATATATTTACCTGCCAAATGGGATCGAAGCCAAGGGGATACGGCACTTGCGAAAATGCCTCTGACCCAGGATCTAATTGCAGATGTTCATTTGTATGTATAGTTGATTCATTGTATGGATTCATCCAGTACGAACCAAAGATATTTAGAGATTTTGAAAATATATCATTGTAGATAAGTCCTGTGTATATCGCAAACAATCCCATCAACAAGATGATATAACGGCCACTGAAGAAAATGTTCCAAATCTATTAAAAAGAAGCCAAGAAATTTTTTTTATATTAATTTACGAAAATATAGCAAAGTAAAGATACAAATACACCAAAACGAAGGGATTACGTAATTAGCATAAAACAGATCTGCAAACTTTGTTTCAACTGTTGATTCATAACTTCTAGGAGGATATAATAATAATAATAATAATAATAATAATAATAATAATAATAATAATCGGTGCAGTATCAGTATAGTCAGAATTCAAATATGCAGTACATTTCTATAGGAGGATAGGACACCGATACAGTATGTGCATTTTTGCAGGCAAGCAAATTTGAGTCTTTGGATTCAAATGAATACGGGGATGGCGAAATATGGTGTCACTTTTGATCTTTCCCGGAATTTTTACTCCGGTAGTTGGTCACAACTTAGATTTATATGCTGGAAAAAACTGATAATTTCTTTATTTAAAATTTGCTATTTAGCAATACACATTTCACTAGTGAGAGGGAAGCATTTTAAATTAAGCAAACGAATTCATAGGGTTGAAATTTGCTTACCTATACAAATTCACGTATGGTTTGCCATCCTTGTTTATATTTATTACACACCGTCTAAATCAAATAAAAAGCAACGATTTAATTTATATCTGGCTTAAAACAATTCATATACAACTCCGTACCACATCACATTTACTAATCTTAAAATACATATACGATGTTTTGTAAGCGCCTGCCATGTTGATAAAACTTATGTTACTTAGTTTTCTATTCTCTTCTTCTCCTCAAAGCAACTGGTGTAAAATGACTCATTATATTTCACAGTTATACCAAACACACATAATAATATCAGTATATACATTATCGTATTTACCCGATTTCAAACTGCTCGGCCTAGAATTGGTATCGTTAATATGCTAGTAAAGTAGATGGCACTCTTTATCGACGCAATAGAATTAGTTCGAAAAATATCACCAGAAGACGCCGCAAGCAAGTTCTGCCATCAGGTAGACTCAAAGTTGCCAAGTCAATGAATCATCTTCTGATTGTAGTGGATTTTAATTTTTTTTTTTTTTGCAAGAAATGCAAATTTGATAATTGTTCATGTTTGTACAAAAGTATTCACAGCAAGAAAAATAAAATTTTTTACGTACAAAGCGTATTAATTCAGCACAATTCATTAGTATTTAGCAAGAAAATATATTCCTTACGCTCTGCATGCTTCATTAAGGTTACTTTAAAGGGACAAGTTTTGCCGATAGGTGTCACTGCAGTCTTCGTATCTTTCTCATGTATTTTTTACCTTTCAAGAAAATTCACGATTTTTCTTACAAATTTCAGCCTGCAGACTTCAAATTTTTAGAGAATAACTTATTGAAGGCAACAATCCGTACCGATTTTTTATTTAGAATTTTCTTCATTGTTGAAATGAATATCCAAGCCTTTAACAACATAATTGTTTCAACAATTAAGAAAATTCTAAATAAAAAATCGGCACGGACTGTTGCCTTCGATAGGTTATGAACTTCCTTCTCTGAAAATTTGAAGTCTGTAGGTTCAAATTTGTAAGAGAAATTGTAAATTTTCGTGAAAGGTAAAAAATACATGAGAGAGATACAAAGATTGTAGTGACATCTATTGGCAGAACTTGTCCCTTTACACCAGCCTTAATATTTTTTAAGAAAGTCATTATTATTGTTCTTTTTTTTTTCGGGGGTGTCTTATAAGTATTGCGCTTACAATCTAATAAATATCGGCATGGTATTTAATACACCTTTAATATTTCATTAATGAAAATTGTACAACACAGTTGCTCGTATTGCCGTTACTGAGTTGTGAATTACTTACGAAGTTTACTTTTGTTTGAGAAGTATTTAGTACCAAAGTTACTCGTCACTGATATCTTATTTAAACCACCCGAATTTTTTCTTGATGCAAATTGCTTAATATTTCAAAATTATATTCGATGTATAATATAATATTCCATATGGAGTTGGGACAGCTCAGTGCGTTCACAGGGTTCCTACTGATCTGGAGAAATCTATTTCCCTGACCTCCCTTGACCTTTGGCAGGAAATGATCTGACTATCACGACAGATGTCGGATGACGCTGAAATATAAGTAAGGAATAAATAATGGTGAATATTTATATATGAGAACATTTATTTCATAGAGACAAGCTCATACGTACATTCCACTTTCCAACCATAAAAATTTGAGCAACGTTCCATACTGTGACCATTAATGGTTAACTGAGCTGAAATTGGTATATAATTAATGTTAGAAAAAAATATATTTTATAAAATTTCCCCTACTTTCCCTGTCTCCCTGGCCTGCATTATTTTCCCTGATTTCCCTGGCCAGTAGGACGTCTGGTGCAAAGGGTCTCTAGCTCGTTCCCAGCCCGCGCCAAGTCAGCTTTGTAGTGGAAAAACACAGTGTGTGGATTTTCTCGGGAGTTTTGTTTCCTCCCACTTCATCCATTCTATAATTATAACCTATTTCATCATCACCGTCTCATCCGTGCATAATTATAGGACGTCAAACTAACAAAATTTCATATGAGTGATCAGAGCAAGAAATATAACTAATAAATTATTGTGGCAGAGCCCATATCTCTTATTTATTTTCAAGTATATTTTAGTTAATTTCATTTTATTAAAGGTTTATATTTTGAGTTTAAGAATTGTAAAAAATAACAAAGTAACACGGAAACAATTATCAATGGCAAAACACATTACATAAACGTAGTAGTCATTGCTTTTTAAAACCTTATGTAACAATGGTATGTAGCACGCCGTCTTTAGCAAATTGTTTTGTCAGGAAATTAAAGATAAAATCTAATTAATGTCTGATCGGAAAGAATTAACAAAATTCACTCTAAGTAAATTTGTAAGATGTTTGTGAACAAACACCAGACACTTTCTCGGGTATGTTAGAATTGCCAGGAATCGTGAGTCGAAGCATTCCAAGGATTGCCAGTCGTCGACCACAATGAGGAAACAACTGCGTTTCCAAGACAAGAAAGAGCACACGCCTCTGACGTCATGCAAAACGGCGGATTCCGGCTGAGAGGAAGTTCGACAAAACCAGGAGGACCAGAGGTCTCAAGAGGAGTTGTCACGGAGAGTCGATGGAGAGTTGGAGAGTTTCCATAGAGAGTTTGTCGAAGAGAGTTCTACGTGAGAACGCGATAGTCGAGAGAATCGAAGATTGAAATTGAAAGATTTTATCAAACAGTATGTCTAGTAACGGCTTGTCTTAAGTCACGCGATTTTAACATTTAACTAGACGAACTCTAAAAGTTTATAATACGTCTTGAATAGTCATTATGCTAGCCGTTGGCAGAACTTCAAAGCATACAGCTTAGACTACAGCATGTTCATAATTCGAACCTTCGTCCCGTATAGTGGAGAGACCATCAGTGAGACACCGCTCAGCCTGTAGCCTGTCGAAAGGAAGGAATCATTGGACCAGCACCAGCAGGAGTAGCAGAGCAGAAGTAAAGAGGTATGTGCTGCTTTCTAATCATTGATCGACAGCTCAATGTTTGGTATGCGATGTTCGATCTGGCAAACTTCTGATTACCCGATTTTGCACACGACACTTACACTTACTTACACCTAATTATGAAAATACACCTGTCATTTAACTATCGAAGTTTTGAGTTGTTATTCCATTATTGAAATCCACGTAATATCATGAGTCAAACATTTACCTCTCGCATAATAGTATATTACGTACCCACTCATTGCAGATAGTGAGTGGAAGGTAACTTCTTTGGTTCACACAAACATCCCCGAATTTAGACACGAACCAGGGAGGTTGTCATTATGTTATTTTAACTGAATTCTTTTCGATGAACTTGGGCACCGCTTATTGCTAACTTTTAGCCATTTCTATTCAGTATATCAGAAGGAGTAAATTCAAAACACGAAAAAATGTACCAATTAACTAAGAGAGTGATTTGTAAAATGTTTCAAGTATAAGGAACTCAGCTTCTTCCTGGATTGTGAATAAATGACAATTCATTAAAACTAATTGTTCATTTACCTCATTGTCAGATTTCTTGGCTTGCAACGGCTTTTCTCGTAGAACCATGTAAGCTCCAAACAATGCCATAAGCACTCCGTGTCCTGAATCGCCGAACATCACAGCAAACAAAAATGGGAATGTTATGATAGTGTACGGCGCTGAAAATGAAAAGAAAATGAATCCAAAATCAAGACAAAGTACACAATGAAATCACACTTTACATTTACTAACGAGAAGTTGAACTTTCGACCATAAATGCACTGGTACTGGCTGTGTTCTTATAGTTTGGCTGTATGACTTTAGTTTAAATCACTTAACAACTACCGCAGCAATTCAGAGAATGTATTTGGCGCAGGTTAATAAATAAAATAGATACCTATCAAAAAACGACATGTCCATTTTATTAATATACAACCATCTTAAAATATCAAATTCTTTTAAAAGCCTTCGACTTTCATCTATAGCTGTTTCCATTTATGCATGAAAATATTCTAAAGAACAAGTAATATAAAACTTCTTTCACTATGATTAAGGGCACAGAACTTCTGACAAAGATCAATATTATGATTATGTAAAGTCGTTACCGGATTTAGCACCCTTTCCAGTTTAAGAAATATCGCGATCTCACCAGCGGTGTGCTTCAAGTGCAAGCCCAGTCTGTTCGCTACCGTTCTGCATTCTTTTCTACTGAAGGAGACTGCATTGAAATGGTTTATTCGAGTATGCTCTATTCTTCCTGACGAACTTGCCACAGACACACGAGTATGTTGTTTCGACGGCCCAAAGCTCGTTTCAACGAAAGAAACGTACAAAAATTCACGGGGGATGCATCAGGAAAAACAGATTGCATGGCCTCGTTTCACGTGCCATCCGCTCCATATACGCCACCGCCGACTTTGTAGACATATGACTGGACGCCCTTCCTGGAGAAAGACGATGCAAGATTTGTCGCTGCTGTATTGGGATGGAATATCACAGTGGTATAGTGGTTCCAAAATGTTAGTTTGAAAATAACCTGCATTGATTTTAGCCTTTTTGTGAACTTCGCGTAGCACAATTTTCTTACTATAGCAGTAATCAACAGCTATAAAGCCGCGTGAAAACTTTCCGCATGTTCACGTACCGTCAAAACGACCTTTGAAATCACGGATATCATAGGAGATAACTCTTTTCATCACAGTCCGATAGATACATACATTCATCGTCTGAAGTTGCTACAAAATTCCAACTGCCCCTTGCAAGATGGCGTTCGTATATCTTTCAACTCATTTTCTTCTCTGTGGTATGTGAGGAACGAAGCATATGAACTCGACCCTTATGCTTCTTTAGCCGACATAAATCTGGCGAAATTATGCGACTTATGGTCGTGATGCAATGTTATATTGCTATGGTTACTGTTTGAGACGATAGGTTCACATGTCGCCCAAGAAACATACTTTTTGTACCATACAGGGGTACGTCCAAGCTTCCGATATGTACGATACACAATATTCGACCCCCCAGTAATAGCACTGGTGCCAGTTTTGCAATTCAACACAGCTTTGTTCCCTACTTTTAAAACACGAGAACATTGTCAGGCACTATAGTTATATGGGCGTATGAGAGGATGATTTAAATTAACAAAAAACTGGCTATTTACCAATGAATCCTCCCTTAGAAAGCCTAAATACTTTTTAGGCGTTTCGGAACTTACAACTGATTTCTTCCTCAGTGGCAAGGTGAAGGGGATTAAAACGGATAGGAGGTAAAACAAGGAATACATACCACTAAATAAATAAATGTAAAGAGTCGATCCTGAGAGGGCCGCGGTGGCTCAGTGGTAGAGCGTTCACCTCTGGTGCTTGGGGTCCCGGGTTCGAACCCAGCCCCGGCCAAGTGAACTTTGTGGTGGACAAACACCGTGTGCGTGGGTTTTCTCGGGGTTCTCCCGTTTCCTCCCACTTTCTTCATTCCACCATTTCATTCATTACTCATTATCACCGTCTCCTTTAGCCTAACCGGCATAACCGTGGGACGTAAAACTCAAAGATTTCATTTTTTCATTTTCGATCCTGAGATGAACGAGCAAAGCGAAGTACAAAAAAAGAGTGGAGTGAATTAAAGAAAGCGTGGTGTCTATGTTACGCCAATATTGCCAGATTCAGAGTAGGCATCAAAGGTAGGTACCCAAGTTCTATCAATGTTGCCAATATCAAGGTTCAATGCAGATTTGTATTTATGAATAAAGAATGATTCTTTGATCTCTTTTTTTTTTTTTTCTGAACCTATTACCTTAACCTGTTTTATATTATGTGTATATTGTTTCAAATGAAGCGCCAAACCCGACATGCCCTCTTCTTGTGACTTTTTTGATCGTTTAACATATTCCTTAATTTGAGTGTTAATATTACGTTTCGTTTGGCCTACATATGAGGAGTCACATTCGAATTGAACGCGGTAAATGCCTGACTTATTTAGTGGTTCAACAACATAACTTTTGAATCCGGTGAGATGTGTGTGTAAACTTTTTGGGGGAATACTTGAAGCAGATATGTTATGCTTTGCAAGAATGCGTTGAATTTTTGTCGATAATTATGGAAAATAAGGAATTCCTATCCAAGTTTTTGCTTCTTTGGAAGTGACTGTTTTGAGGGCTTGCAACGATATGCGTGTTTGATTAAACCACTTTTGTAAAATACACAACTTATAACCGTTTTCCTGTCCTATTTTGTATAAAAACTGTATTTCGTCATTAAGATCTTTTTGACTATCACAACTTATAACCGTTTTCCTGTCCTATTTTGTATAAAAACTGTATTTCGTCATTAAGATCTTTTTGACTATCACAAATTAATAATGCTCTGCGAAACAAAGTGTATTCCTTGTCTTACACTTTTTACCTCCTATTCGTTTTAATCCCTTTCACCTTGTCACTGAGGAAGGTACCAGCTGTGAGTTCCGAAACGTCTAAACAGTGCTTAGGCTTTCCAAGGCATGATTCATTGGTAAGTGGTCACTTTTTTGTTAATTGTTAGGCACTGTTTACTCATTAGTTGTAACTACAACCAATGTCGGAACGGGCACAAATGTCTTCCCAAAGGACTGTAATTTCCGGTCATGTGACCTCCCTCCCCACCAACACCACACACGTACATAAACACCATCTTCGTTCTCTTAAGTCAACACATAGCACTTTCGAACTACTCGCAATAACTTCTCGAGTGTTTTCACGCATGCTGCTATCTATTAACGCTAGGGTCCAGGAAACACCCTGGGGCACCTACACAATCAGGAGGTAGTGCATTGTTGAACAGGGTTGTATAAAAACGCACAACACAAGATTGCGAGTGAATTCCTTACGCATTCAAACTTGCACATTATGAACGGCAAGCTGCAAGACACATTAACAATGTATTTGGAGCACGAATGACAAATGAACACACCATTTGCCGTTCGATTGTCAGATTTCATCCCGGTTATAAAACACTTGCAAAATGAGCCACGTGGACAAAGATCAACATCATTTTGTGATGAATTCGTCAGAAGATCATGGAAGAGGAGCTCGGAAAAGTATACATGTTATTGTAAAAGAGTCAGATCAACACCAAATCACTTGTTCGGCGGCTCCATGCAATCGGTAAGATGAAAATTTTGAACTCATAGGCGCGACAAAGTTGTTACCGCAAAACAAGAATCGCGTCTGAAAGTACGCAGTTCTCAGGGTGTAAGGACTAACTGGAAAGTTTCCTGCATTGAGCTGTCACTTTCGATGAAAAACTTATCTGCTATAACAACCGTATATGGTTAGGATACTGATCAACATCCAAGACTATCTTGTACAACCTTTCCACCCATAGAAAGTGTTGCTGGCATGGTGGTTTCTGGTTGGAGTGATCCATCACGTCTTTCTCAAACGACACGAAACCATCAATGCAGAATTCCAATGCAATACAGTGCTGCACACTATGAAATGAAACAGTTGAGAGACAATGCTTGTCCATATGTCGAGCAAAGGACAGTGCAGGCTCTCCGTGAGTTGCAGTATGAAGCTCTCCTCAATCACCGTATTCCCTTGTATATCTAACGCCACTTAGGCAACTCGATTACTTCTTGGAAGGGAAGACCCTTCCTAATTGGGTGGTGCAACATGTGACTGAAGCCAACTTCGCATTACAGACCCCCAAGCATTTTTCGTCATGGAATCCAATCGCTAGCTGTGTAATAACCAAAGTGTGTGGTTGTAGCTGGCAACAATTTTGGCTAAAAAGGGATTGCAATTTCTTAAGCACTCCGACAGACATTTCTTTCTCACCAACCTCATTCTCTCTAGTTTTATACAGGTAGGACTTAAAAACACTTATTATGCTAGTTGCAAAGTTAAATTCATTTTTATAAACAAAAATATTCATTTTCTACAGTCCTAGGCAAAAACAAGAACGACACTTATTTGATTGTATTTATTCAGAAAATGGACAATAACGACTTAACATTTACCTGGGTTAACTTCTCTGTAGCTCGCAACACCATACGAATCCACAAGGTTTTGAAACCCAACTGTAAATTTGTTGGTCCTATTGTAAGTTGGAGGGTTCTCGTACGTCTCCATTCGATTAAGAATTGGAGGAACGGAACTACCACTTCGCTCCTGAAACAAATTAATCATTTTTACATGTAATGAAAACAGTAAAAATAGGATTCTGAAAATTGATCAAAGTATAGTATGATTGGTTATTTATAAAAATCCCTATAATGATGTTTAGAGTAAAACTGTTGCCTAACCTTTAAAATGAACTAAGAAAATTCTTAAAACCGAACGTTGTGCAAAAATAAATTACTATTTATGTTGATACTTTGAGGACAGAACACGATTATGCACATAACGTAATGTACTGTAATTCATTATTATCCCTTTTATACTTACTAGATCCTACTTCTGTACCACGAAATAAATCTACCAATATATATATATTAAAAGTGTTCTGTGAATTATGTAATTACTGGGGGGTATGATAAACTTACAATATGCGTATGTTGGAAGCCTACAGAAATAACTGAACTTACACGTTAACAAAAGAAATAAATAAAATAAAGTATGAAAACAGCTGTCAAACGTAGAAAATTCGGTTTTAAAATTGTGAAGTAAAATACTATTTTTATGCATTGAACAAGAAAATGCAATGAACACAATTTTTATTCTAACATTAGAGGAAAAAGGCAAAAACTAAAATAAGGTTAAATAAAGCAAGAACAAGAATATTAGCCTTGACTATGCACTTAGAATTTGAGGGAATATTCGATAACTCGAATAATTTTATTTGCCAGAAACATGGGAACTTTTAAAGCTCGTATTGAATGTTACGTGTTCTATAGCATAAATTATTATTATGCCATTCAAGTTTTTTCAAGCTTCAAATAAATCTTTACACGATTACGTATAACTGGACAAATGAGTACTGTACAACGATATATTTATTTCCTGCAGGAGTAGCAACAATGTGAAATGGTGATAAAAATACGCATCAACACTGCATCTGATGAGCTAACCCGCAGCATATTTAACTTAAGTATTCACTTCTACATGATGAAATTATTGAAAGTGTTTGAAAGTTCGACTGACAGCCATAACTTTACTTATTATCTAAAGCAATATCAACTTAAATTCAATAGTGAAAAGAAAATATGACAAAGAAATACTACGCTACGATGGCACCTAATCAACAATTGATTTTGCTTTAAATTATTTTAACCTACGAAGTATGTGTAGCAGCAGAAAAGTAATATCACATCACTATGTTTTCTTCTGCTAACAGCCTGGGAATGTACTGGTCCTCTAAGTTAAATAAATCTAACAATGTTATTGACTAAAAACAAACAAACAAACAAAAACAAAAAAAGGAAATTTTCGTGATAACGTCATAGATGATATGAAACATTAAAGAATACACGTTCACATGGTTTTACATAAACCTAAATTATGAAAAGTTTGAAAATCATGAATTCAAACTTTAATTTTTCTAAAACAGTTATTTTTTTTAATGATTTGTAGTATGATTTAAAAAAATACTCACCGTTCCTCTCCTAAGGGCCAGTTGTATGGTCTCCAGATCTGCTACCGGTACCCAACATTCTGCTATCAAACATTTCTGCGTAACATCAAGATTGAATAAGTTTAGAGTATGATAAATAGCTTTGATCTTTCTAACTTTTACAAACCAGTTCTTTATATTTTTAGCAGCAGCAACGAGAACTCTGTGACGATGGTCCTGTGTTTGACCCAATACCTTTAAAAAGAAAAAACAAACAAATACTGAAATAACATGAAGGAATCAAACTGAAATACAATGAGAAGACAATGTATTTACTGCTCTATATTCCAGTGACAATTTGGCATGTGTTATCTCAACTATACAAGTTTAAAATTTTATCTAAAATCACAAAGATTTTCTGGTTAATCGAAAAGTGAGAAATAATATTGTAAAATGATTACTCGAAAAGCTTATTCTAAACAATTAACTTGAATTGGGACGTCAGTACTTTCTCATGCACGTAATTTCCAGTATCGCTGGATCCGAGACTTCATATGAAATGAAAAAAAAATTGACGTCCCACGATTATGCCGGCTAGGCTAAACGAGACGGTGATAAGAAATGAATGAAATGGTGGAATGAAGAAAGTGAGAGGAAACGGAAGAACCCCAAGGAAACCCACGCACACGGTGTTTGTTCACCACAAAGTTCACTTGGCACGAGCTGGGATCGAACCAGGGGCCCGACCTATCAGAAGTGAAAGCTCTACCAATGAGCCACCGCGGCCGCGAGACTTCATATGAGTTTGAAAAACGGGATGATCAATATTTTCCTGGCTTCCTAAGTCACATGAAGAAAACTCTCGCTCTGTTAATCTCCCTAATGGAAGTTGCCAGTCTCCCTACATGGAAATATACTTGAATTTTGACGAAGTTTTCATACAAGAGAATAAATGGAAACTGCACACGAAAACAAAGTAACAAAAGGCAATTTGAAGTGTAAAAGGATGTAGAACGAAAAAAGGAAATAAAATAGAAAAACTCCATAACGAATAATGATGGAACAGAAGTTACCAGAGATCCTAGTACATATATAGACCATTCAGCAAAATAGTTTACTGTTAAACTTCTTTTACTGTAATTATTAAAAGTAATTTTCACTAAATTATTTCATTTACCAGCAGAGCAATAGATGTATTCAAATTCACTAGCTTCCATATTTTTCAACCCTGTTACCTCCTTCAAATACCTTTATTCTTTACAATTCATAATACACTTTAACCATAATGTCGTAATCTTCCAATACACAAAATACCATCAACTTCTACTACTTATTTACACGTAACTCACTTGACATTAACCTTAATCCATGTCCTATATTCCAATCTCAAATTGTATATCCCAATTTCAATAAACAACAACAATCTACCTAGCAACACATTTACCAGATTTAACACATTAGAAAATATTAAAATTATCAATCCAAGGTACTGTTGTTTAACGTCCTCTTAAGCATTGAGGCTAAGATCCAAATCATATATACCCTAAAAACATGAAACCCAGCCTCCCGCACAAAAGACGAACGCTATCATTTGAATCTTACCAGTTGCTCGATGTATCGTTGCTGATACTGATATATGTAATATGTCAAAGAACAGTTATGTGCAATATTTAATCATTTTGTAAACAAAATTGTCATCAGCTTCCTGAAAAATGTCGCACCAATAGCAAAAGTTATTTGCACACTGACGGCACAGCCAGTGTCAAGGGACTTTGGATTTGGTTTCAGCAACATGTTTCCTTGCTCTCCTGAAAACCTGATACGCGACCTATTGCAGTAACCATGACTATGTATCTCCCTTCCACAAAAACTACACATAATTAAGCAAAAACAGACTACAAGGAACTACGTTCGTAACACAATCAGATGTTTTGTAACATATATTGGGAACCACTATTTAAAATGTAATGATTAATTTATATTATACATATATTTTACGTTACATTCCAGCCCAGTCCGTGTAAATTTTTAAAAAATGTCAAAATGATCCAATCACATTAAATCAGGCACGACAAATTATATCAATATTACCTTTGTTCTCCAAAACTTCATTAATTATACTTTTCTTTTTCGATTGTCATTGCAACGTTTTAAACAAGTAACTCTCTGCTGTTATGATAACTATAAATGCAGATTACTCCTATAAAACCAACATATACTTTAACTATTGAGATTAAATCTTATTTCTTTCTATTTAGAATCAACAACATATATATTTTTTTCTTCTTCTACACGACAGATTGTGTAATTTTAAGCACTGTTGCCCAAAATCAAGACATAAAAATAGAAGAAATTACAAAATAGATACACAATATCGTTGTAGTTTTGCCGTCCTATTATTATTTTTATTGTGTTAATAGAAAATACACAATTGATCAAGAACTTTTCTTCGTAATTTTTATTCTCAGAGCACACTGATTTGAAGGGGACTCCTATGTATTGGACATTTTGAAAAATATATACTCCTACAATAAAAAACTTTAGTCTAGCTGCTAATACTAACATACAGCAATTTTACATTTAATGTGTTATAAATAATTTTTCGAATCTCACTTTCGTTTATTTGTTTGTTCTAAACTTCATTATTGTTATTTCTAGTCAAAACATTGACTTAGAATCAGCCCAGAATCAATGTTTTTAAATGTTCTTCCATGTGTTAAAAGTAATATTAACAACATGATTTATAGATCTGACCGGGTCAAGTTTTATCGACACCAGTTCTTTTTATTTTATTTTTTAATAATATACATGTAGATAAATCACAATCACTAAAAAGCATACATACTGTATTTAAGTCTTCAATTCTAGTCATAACACCCATTGCCATTTCACGACGATCAGCGGGAGCTTCCGGACAAGGATAAAGGGTTGCACGGAATCCTTCACAGATCTTTTTCACTCGGGCTTTCAATTGGTCGCCTTGGAAGAAGATGATAAATACTGATTTGAACACCTGGTCACCCTGAAAAACACCACAAGCAAAATGTACACATTCACAGTACTGATCCAATTATTTCCAATTTATATTCCTTCACCATTCATAACGTAATCAGATAGGAAATGTCAAGAACAAATTTCTACTGTTCACTTGAAAATACTTGTCTTTTACAATGAGGAAATCTGAATTATGCAATTTATAATGTAGAAATTGATATATATATATATATATATATATATATATATATATATATATATATATATATATAAGGTAGATAGATAAATATAATTTCCTTTCTGCTTTCAGATAGAAATTATTTTTAATCGTGAAAAATTCTGAAAGTATATGCACCAAGAAGGCAGAAGCACTGAACTAAAACTATTACAATTATTTGGTATATTCCTGGAACCTGAGATAAATGCAATCTTGGCATGGAAACAAGATGCTGAAGACCTACCTTGTTCTAACTTTTCTTCGACCTGAGAAAGAGGTGTTCCTAAACTTAAAAAAGGTGTTACAACTTCATTTAAGCATATGTACAACTTAGGTTTACTTTGGTTATCGGTACCGAAAATGAATTCCAGTACGTTTACTATCCTTTCCAGAATATATACCGCGTTACTAGATAAAAGTTATTACGAGAAATGCAATCTCAGACAATTTACATAAAACCTTGAGTGTAGTTTCACATCAAAGCTTAGTATCTTACAAGGAACAGACATGAACGTGTCATCCGGACATCCGAATCAAACCTAGTCCATTCGGTAAACAAAGATATGTTCATGGACAAACAAAAAAAAAAAAAAAAAAAAGTGCCATGGACAACTAAGTCCCTGGGGCCCATTAATCCTGTTAGTATAAAGAAAATCGTAGACTCGCAGTGAAATAGGTATTGTATCAACATTGTTCATTGGAAAATCATGGTTTATAGTTCATTCTCTTCAGCATGAAACAAGCTTTCCAGAGGTGCTATGTATTGGAGGTCTATAACGTACTTAAACAGGGAAAATTGGGGGAATGTCGGGAAAATTCCCTGCAGAAATCTCTCCCATCTACTTTGGACCCCTTTGGAGTGGCCCCGGGTAAAAGCTCACAACCTAAGTGTATCTCGAAAAATACTATAGGGGATAAGAAACGACTACACAAAGTTTTGTATTGATAGATGGGATACAAGGGGTGACTGAAAAGTTTTGAGCCTAACATATAAACTGAGAATCTAGAATAGAATAATTATATGTATTAGAATAATACAACCTTGATATTCAAGTGTATCAAGCTCTTGGTTCTAAGTAATTTCTTTTGGCTTTTACAGGCTCTTGGAGTGAGTGAGTTGGCAGAAGTTGGGAAAATGGAAAAAATCGAGTACTGGTCAGTCATCAAGTATCTGCACTTAAAAGGAATGTCGGCATCTAAGATCCACCAAAATATGGTCAATATCGTAGGTGAATCTGCTCCTTCATATGTCACCATCAAAAGATGGGTACAGGAATTCAAGCGTGGTAGAGTGCTGAAGATGTGCCGAGATCTGGGAGACCACCACGGAAAACACTGGCCTGGTACTTGATATGATCATGGAAGATCACCGATTGTCAATTCGACAGATAGCAGACAAGCTGGGCATATCACAGGAGTGAGCAGATCATATTCTGAAGAATGAGCTGGTTTATCAACAGTTTCTGATCGATGGGTCTCATGTTTTCTCACTCCAGAACAAAAACTCACTAGGTACCTCCTATCTGTGGACAATTCGAAACTATTAGAACGTGATGTGGATGAGTTTCTCTGTCGATTCATCACCATGGAAGTGCTGGGTACACTAGAAACGAAACAACAATCCAAACAGCCCTCCTCCCCTATCCCAAAGAAGGAAAAGGTGATCCCCTCCGCTCGCAAAGTGATGGCCTCTGTTTTTTGGGATTCCCAAGGTGTGATATTCATTGATTATCTGCAAAGGGGTCATACCATCACAGGAAAATACTATAGTGACTAGTGACCTTTTGAGAAAACCGAGTGCAAATTCAAGAAGAAAGGCCACAAGTGATGTCCAGAGTAGGGATGGCCGGATCCTTTGGATCCAGATCTCGGATTTCGGATCTGGGTCCGGATCTCGAATCTCGGATCTGGATCCGGACCTCTAATCTCGAATCTGGATTCGGATCTCGGATCTGGGTTTGAAATTCGGATCTGGATCCGAAATCCGGATCTCAGATTTTGATTCTTATCCAAACCCACATCCCACCCAAATTATGATAAACTTGAATATCTAAAATTCGCCGAAAGTAATTTCACGAAGTCCTCACAGTGAAGAAGAGAATAGAACATTAAGAAGAATATTGGCAAGTCTATTTGTTTCCTTCATTCTACTCTAAAGATCAAATGCTTGGCTTACTTTTAAAAAAAATGATCCGGATGAGAGTTCGAATGTCGAATCTAGGTCCACTCGGTTGCAGGACCGAGATGAAATACATGCATATTATATATATATATATATATATATATATATATATATATTTATTTATTTATTTGAAACCGGAGTACAAAACTCGAATATTTAAAATTCCTCAATACGCCTATTTCATTGACAGTTAAGAAAATATAAACAGTTAAGACAAGTATTGACTAGTTTTTACGTATATTTATCTTGCTCAGTCTGCTCAAAATATCAAATGTATATTTTACAATTAGATTTAATAATTATTTAGTAAATCACAATATGAGCACCGAGAATAAACTATGAATTTTGGTGCCCCTTATCTAGATTTGAAATTTCGGATTCAGACATAGAATCAGGCTGAAATATAAATATTTGAGATCTGGAAACCGAAACGTATGCTAGTACCAAGATCGTAGCTGTTTGTACCCAGGTAATGCGAGCGGAAGACACATGCACTAATTCCGCATGTAGTTTGGGGAACACGAGAAACTAAAAACAGATAAATATTCTTTTTCAGGGGTAAGTCGCACTTTAACATGACTTTTCATGAGTGTTGTGTTCAAATATGAAAACTCTAATGGCGACTTGTTTGAAATAAAGGCCTTTTCATTTTTAACAATAAAGTTAGATACTTTCACATTGGGGAAAAATTAGCCAGACATTCCACTGATTAGGGTGCTGATTCTTATGGAAGCTTTCACTTGAACCGGAAGATTTCCTCATGTGGGTATCGGATTGCCGCAATTCACCTTGCTGAAAGACGTGGTTTATCAGGAGGTCGGCCAAGATTCATTTGAACTTAGCCTGTAGACTGCTTCTGGTCTCAATTATTCCCATATAACAATTATTCCCTTATATATAGTTGATTCGAAATGAGTTAAAATATCACTAATTGACCTTAAGGGGATAATCGTGATTTAAATATTCGTAAATCAGAAAAGATGTGAAAGTTAAGCGTTAAAGTAAATTCGATAATTCCGGAATAAAGAGATTTATATGCAACCTAATGATAGCAATAAAACTCTTTATGTAACATTTTCAAAGCTAAGATTAACAGTTATCTTCTTGAAGAGGGCTTACGGAAACATAGAATATTATAAATCCAATTATTATAAGTAGTACCTCTGACAGCCCCGCATTTCACATCACCATCGCCCTTCATCCTGACAAGTGGGCAATTCACTTACCCACAATGGCTTTTCAGGCGTTTCAGTGACATCAATATCTCAGTTTGGGTTTGGGATCATGCTTCGGTGAACCTTGACTATCACCATCAGCAGCTACTAGAGAATCAGAATTTATTTCTGTATTAGATAATGTGGGTAACTAAGGCTTTTCGTCTATAGAAGTCGGAGAGTGTATGGTATTGTGGCAGGAAATATTTGATACATAAGACTTAGATTGTCAGTATTTAGGAGCAACTTTTAAAATAATCAGTTACTTTAAATATACTACAGATTAGCCGATAAAACCCGACAGCCATAGTCGAGTGGTCTGCGGCATTAGGCTGTGGATTCTTTACTGTGAATGTCTTGGATTCAAATCCCACTTCGGGCATAGGTGTTTTTAACTGTCCTCGTTTACTTCTATGTCTGTGTGGTGTCGTAATGGTTACAGTGTAATCCGTGCAAAGCGTTCAACAGGTTAAATAATCTGATAAAAAGCTGTTACCTTTTTATATATAAAAAACAGTGGTTAGCGCGTGCCTTCGGTGCCCGTGGTCATGGGTTCAATTTCCGGAGAGGCACTCAACAATTTCGATGTTGACCCAACATCGTGAGGACAATTGGGGAGTTATCTTAAGTAAGAGGTAGCGGACTCCAGTCTAGAAAGCCGGCATTAGGGACTTCGGGTGTCGATGCGTTGACTACACCTTCCCACTTTGAACGTAAGTCCGCTGGTAGGAACCAAAGGACTGGGTGCCAAGAATTTAGTTTGGTTTAATTATCATAAATGCCTTCTTTATTATTAAATTTTATCCAATATTTTCTTTTCAACCAGTTTGCGAAATTCAGAGCTAGCTACTTGTTTTCTTTTTAATTCATGTTCATAGTTAGCACAACTAATCACAAGGAAAAACAATCTTTTCGATAAAATTCGCCTCGCGTCTTTCGTAGCTTTAAGTTTAGTTATTTTTAGCTTTTTTTTTTTTTAAGCTGAATGGCGTTTTATCACTTTCCCCTTGCTTTCCCTATTTTTTTCTGGTTTTACCTATGTTTCTTTTGCACGGACATTGCGCCTATATGCACATGCTTAATGTGTTCGTTTACAAGAGCGGGCCATTTTCCTGCCACTATAGAAAGTAAGAGTGCCCTGTATCAGAGAAATATTAATTGACGTAAGTGAATATATCTATGATGAAGTCATAATTTATCAGTTTTTGCATCGTACATAGTTTCCTCATCCTCATTAATCTCTTCACCCCCGCTTCCTGAATTCCAGTTCTAGTATTCTTTCTTGATGGGGGATTGATGTCTCATGTAGGCTTATTAACTATAACATCAGCAATAAAGAAAGTGGGGTTTAATTTGCACTAATTTTAGAACATCACGTTAATTAAATAATAATAATAATAATAATAATAATAATAATAATAATAATAATAATAATAATAATACGGAGCGAGCTCAAGCTACTTGTTAGGATTCTTGCTTCGCAATTGGATAATACCGGGTTTGAATTCGGAGACCAGCCATCCTGACTGAGGATTTTCCAGGGTTGTTCCTCAGTTATACTGGGCAAATGCTAGGTTAGTACCTTGATCTAAGGCTCTGGAGACCTTCCTTCCATTCCTTTTCCAATGTTTTCATCTGTTGATTACTACAGTGTAAAGTGGCCTCTGAGGATGTATCTGGTAGCTTATAGTAAATAAACAATAACGACGTAATATATCTTCACGAAACGTGTGGGTTAATTTAACTACAGCCTTACAGTCCCAATAGATAGCTAAAGTTTTAATATCAATTTCCTGACTTTTAAATACTATTTTCATATTGTTTCAGCTTTCAATTTTCTCATGTATGTTCCACCGAGAATTAAACCTGAAATCACATGAAGAAATGCGAATATGTTAAATATTTTTGAACACTTGAATATACAAAACACAAAACGCTTCAATGATACGATGCATGGATATGTTTTGGTTACGTCCTGCAATGTATGATTAAAGAAACCTGGAGGGTGAAGAAAAAATAACAGAAATCTCTTTTATATTTACTCCTTCAACAAACTCCTGACCTCAGAAGGGCAAGCCATAAGTTAGGTAATAAAGTCATACAACGAACACTTTTATTAATACTAATAATACTACACAACCATATCGCTCTTCTGAAATTCTCGTGTGTTTGTTTACAAATCTACTGTTGTTCCACGCCAACCAGTCTATATTTTTTGCTGTACCTTCGAAGTGAAAGATATTCATTATTACATTTGTTGATGGTTGGACTCTAGTAAGTCAGAAACTACTATTAATAAAGAGTTTGTTTTGTCCAGTATTCCTGCGATTAGAAGGGTCTATCTAAAAGATATTTCATTTGTATATGAGAAAATAAAGTTTATTTTCTAAGAATAAAATAAATATTTTCAATGTGAAGTTAACATTAATTTTCGAAGAGGAGCTAAACAGAAGAATTTGTTACCATTTACATCAGTTTTCAGACAATTCAGTATACTCTGAAAAATGAGAAGGAGGCAAACTTGGAAATATTTTACTAAAGAGACTTCGATGTAAATATTGCAAGGTTAAAATAAAATAAAGAACAAAGGTAGCACAAACGTGTTATGGAAACATTTAAAAGCACAGCAACCTACTATATTAGTGAATCTGAAAAAAGTTTTGACGAATTTTAGATATTCAATTTTATCATCACAATTTCAGATGCAGGTTTGGATACGAATCAAGATCTGAGATTCGAATTTCGGATCCAGATCCGAGATCCGGATCCAGATCCGAGATTCGGATCTGAGATCCGGATCTAGGTCCGGATCCGGCAAGATCCGGATCTCACTGGATCCGGGATATCCGGATCCGAAAATTTTTGGCCATCCCTAGTCCAGAGGTGTTATCATGACAATGCTCCCAGCCACACATCACTAGTTGCCACGGCTACTATTCACGAATGAGGCTTTAAACACGTTCCTCATCCACTCTATTCTCCAGATCTGGCCCCCTCAGACTTCCACTTGTTTCCTGATTTAAAAACCTTTTAGCAGGACGACGTTTTGCAAGCGATAATGACGTCATGACAGCCGTGGAGGACTTTCTGTGGTCACAACCTAAGATTTTTTTTCTATTGGGATAAGAGCACTGCAGCACCGTTGGAGCAAGTGCGTTGCTGTCCAAAGGGATTATATTGAAAATGAAGGTATTACAAAATCTGTACTTATACTTTTCACAAGGCTCAAAACTTTTCAGTCACCCCTCGTAGAAATGAGGGAAAAGCTTGTATACCAATACATGCTTTCCTCCTCATACCTATTCTATCAATACAAAACTTGGTTCACACATTTATTATTCCCTATAGTATTTTTCGAGATACATTTGGATTGTGTACTTTTACCCGGAGCCACTCCAGAGGAGTCCAAAGCTGATGGGAGGGAATTCTAGAGGGAATTTTCCCGACATTCTCTTTTTTTTTTTTTTTTTTCAAGTGCGTTATGGATCCCAATACATAGCACCTCTGGAAAGCTTGTTTCATGCTGAAGAGAATGAACTATAAACATGACTTTCCAATGAACAGTGTTCATCCAATAGCTATTTCACTGTGAGTCTACGATTTTCTTTATACTAACAGGGTTAATGATCCCCAGGAACTTAGTTGTCCATGACACCTAACTTTTTGTACATGAACATATCTTTGCTATGTTTATCGAAAGGACTAGGTTTGATACGAATGCCCGTTCCTTGTTAGTATTGGTTCTGTGTAATTATTTTTACCCCTCCTCCTCCAGGCTTGAGGCAGTGATGATGGTGGCTCAAGCAGCTTTCTCAGCTTTGGACTGCAAAACCGTCAAAATTTTTCTTTCTCCACGGGGGGGTCTCCAAATGATACTTACATTGAATTATCAAAACATTAGGGAAGCAGTGTCCATTGTATAGTATCATCTGAATAGCTCGTTTCAAAACTGATCATTTAACCGTTGAAGATGAGCCCTACAGTGGGCGCCCCTAAATTTTAATAGGCTCAGCATTATGTGATATTGCCCATGAAATGATCCTCCTTAATGACAACCCAGGTAATGGACATTTCATGAAAGCATGTTGAGTTCATTATCAGCAGCATACTGGACCTTCACAAGCTTTCAGCAAATGTGTGAGGTAAGTCGGAACAGTGATCAGAAAAAGGAACGAGATGAAGCATCTAAGCCTGGTGGTGCTGGTGGTGGTGGTTGTTGTGGTGGTGGTGTTGGTGATTGAGAATAAAATCTGCCTCCATATCTATGATCCTGAGACGAAGGATCATTCAATGGAACGGCACCACTCCGTGTAGTATTATGCTAAAGTATCGCACCAGCTGCACAAGGCAATTACGATGAAGCGCCGCGGAAAGTTGTTCAAAGGAATTCTTATTTTGGGCAAAACTTGCAAAGCTCAAGCGTTCCACATTCTGGCTGACGAATTCAACTCCCTGGGATTCCAATTGTTCCGCCATAGCTCTATTCACCTGACCTGACTTTCTTCGATTATTATTTGTTCTTGAACTTAAATAAACACATCAAGGAACAATTTTCAGGACATTTCTGAAAATAACATGCTGCAGAGTTCAGTTTTAAGTCCAACCGAAGAGATTTTATTTCCACGGGTTAGAAAAGATAGAACGTATCTGCACCAAATGTATTAGTCTTAAGGAAATATGGTGAATAACTAATTTCATCCCTCTAGCTCTACTCTTTCTGGAAAAAGCCAGAACTTTTACAACACTCCCTTCTATGTACAGTAACCTTTGCTTAGATACATAATGCGTTTAATACAACTTTAGTGCCTTGAATTTGTTAATTGCTTAAGTGACTTAAACTGCAATATTTATTACCGCAAACATATGAATGTACATGTGTATTATTTACGGTTTTATTTAATAATTTTCATAAATGAAACATCATGCAGTTGTATTTACTGGGATATGAACTATAAAAGTATGAAAAATATAAAATTATATGAAGGTAATATTTGATACACCGTAATTTTTTAGATTTATTACATAACTGTGAAATAGCGCTAACTATAGAAGTCGGGTCTTACTATATATGGTACGCTGATCATAATGTAAAATATCCTTTATCACCGATTCCATTTAATATTTCTCATCTGTACGCGTTCATTGTTTTCCAGAATTAGACAGATGCCGGTAAGTAACGTTTTTTAAAAAATATATTAAACTACAGATTTAAAAGCTTTATACACTTTTTCTTTCTTTGCCTCACTTACCGTTGTAGGGTCTTCTAGGGGAGTCTCGATCTCAGCTTGACGCAAGAATACATTTCCTCGGCAAGCTCTCCACAGCATTCGCTCGAAAGCTGGTATTCTTTCACGTAAGATGACTCCAGCAACGAAGCTATAACATTCATTTATTCAGTTTCAATACAAACGTGCACACTTACAAACAAGTATTTAACACAGTATTAATATTTATTACCATTACGATAAATGCAAATTGCAGCAGATACCATAGTTATACTTCAGTTTTATACGATCTTCATTGTATACAGTATAAAGTTTCCACAGATTTGAGTGTTCTTACGAGCTTCAATCCATTAACAGGGCAGCTCAATTTGTATTTAAAAGAAATTTAGCAATAGCTGGTTTAATATTCAGGAAAGAAATTACTGTGAAAACGAAAAAAAAAACTGGTCCTTGTTGTGGAAACAGGCTCAACTATGGATTGATGCAAAGAAAAAAATTAAAATAACGACTTGTAACATACTGATTACCCCAAATTACTTCTAATAACGATCCTTGGAACATACCTATGAAATTATTCCAGATAGACTATTCCATTTTGGCTACACTGATCCTTTGCGTATATATAGTATATTAAGAGGTTGTATAGACAAAAGCATTGGTCTAAACTGAGTGAACTGATATTAAGTAGTGAAGAGAACGTTATAAAAATAATGAGCATTTCAAAGCTCATCAAATTTTTAAATTCTGCTTACTTTATAACCTTCAAAAATCCAAACAGAGAACTTTGAAATTTATTCCATATTCTATTCTTAACATTCGTGCAATTTTTGGATAACAAACTAAGAAAATGAGACTAGCTAATCCTAACTATGTAATTACTGTAGTCGAAGATTTAATAGCAGTGAACAGGATGAACTCAGCAACTCGACACACACTGATATGTTTCCAGTTAACTTCATTGATACAAAATATTTCTATTTCCTATCGTTCTATTATAAAACAACTTCTCTACGTATATTTCTAAATAATAAAGCAGCAATGAATTATAATTTTTGAAGAACTACGAACAGCCATTTAGTTCTATTACTTATATGTGCATACTAATAAAAATAAAACTTAATTAACATACATTCATAACGATACGTGAAAAAAAAAAGTTTCAAAAAATTGCTTTTCCTCTTTTTTGAAAAAATCAACAAAACTTTACAAAGTGGTCACGGTTTCTTGCTTCAAATATTATTTAATTCGAGGACTGACAATTTTAATTACAAACAATAAATTTAATAGGGGTACACTGACAGTGTAAAACTTCACTTATCTACCTTTTCAATGAAGCCAAACTTAATTCATGAAGATTTATTTTGTTGAAATATACGTATTTGCGTGCATATGTACCACCTGATTAATAATGTTTTTATTTGTAATGCTGCTCTTTATGAAGATTCAGAGAAATGTATAGCTTGTACAATCATGTTCGGAAGTGAATTTATCCTGATGAAATTGCTTTGTGAATAAGTTCTGAACGAATTACCGCATGAACTAATACTGCTTAAACCACATAAAACAGCATTGATATCAGTTCATATTTAAACTTACCTGTATATTTAAAATAAAAATCCACTTTTGAACAACAAGACTATACCAGAACTTGCATTACTAAGGAGTTACTAGTTGTACTTAACACTTGTTGATTGTAGTACGAGACACTTCAAATTACAAGAAATCTACCTTTAGGCGGAATAACACGAATCGATCTAAACCTATTCAAATAAACTCATTAAAGTTACTAACAACTGAAATATTTCCTATTTGAAGTTTCCACGTTAAGTTACATTTTGTTTTGATTTTTGTACTTTACATACCGAAACAATAGAACCTGTGAGGATGCTTATTTCTGTAACTTCGCCACCTGTTAAAATTGGTTACATGTTTCTTTTTTCGACCTAAATGCTATAGGACGGGATCTACTGCCTGAAGCGGAACCGTACGTATCCCCATCGGAGATCGGCTTATTCGCCACTTAGCCTCTAAGAAGTGCAAATTATTTATGAAGTCACGAAAGCTCTGATCCAAATATTTGAATAAGCAAATCCGACGTAAGTATCTACAAATCTGAAATTTCAAATAAACTACGTCTTTACTTTATAACATATCCCGGCCATAGTATTATCCATGTTGGAGTCTCTTCGATGGAAGTTGTAGAATACTTGAGACTGAACTTGAACACTTTCAAAACTTAAGCTTTCCCGTATACACTTATGCTTTGAAAACAAGTATTAATTCATGAAGAAGCAAAATTATTGATAACAGCATTGTAAATAGTTTTCCAAATCAGAGGTCTTATAAAATACATTTTTCTCATTGAAAGGTTTCAACTCCGGTATAGAACATGAAGATCTGGGGATAGATTGCAGTGCTACTTTCAATTGACGACTACTTCCAGTGATCGTAGGTTTTGACATTGTTAACATTGTATGATTAGTTTTATCGTATGTCCTCGACATAGTAGATTCAGTCAGATGACTCAGTATGACAGCAGGCAGACTGGCAATGCGTACCGTGATAACTACAGAAATAGTTTTAAGCTTTACACAAATTCTCTTCGAACACCGTAAGGAAATTTATTTAATTGTTCTCTAAAATTTCCGAAGTCTTCTAAATACTATGACTTACTTCTATGAACCCAAGTGCATATTAATAAATCAAAGTACTGTGTCTGGAGTCCTTTTTCATAACGCACTATCCTTAAAATACGGACAGTTATTTCTCTATAGGCTTTCCTTTTCTCCAGAAGAAAGGTCAAACTTTGAATGAATGGTTCAAAAATTTTATAGCACTGACAATGAATAAATAAGCAAGTATGTTGTCTACGATGAAAACTACTGCGTATTTAATTTACACAGAACAATCGCATTTAGCTCCATCTTCTCGCATGCACGTTGGGTCGATCGTAACCTACAAGTTCTTAGCGTTCATTCGTTCTTCAAATCATTTTGTACAATATCTGTGAAATCGTTTGACCTCAAAGATCTATGGTTTAATTTCACGCATGTTTTTCTTATTGAATCTGCTGCTTCGTTTCAATTTTATGAAAGCCTTCAGCACTCGTAAGTTTTCTTCAGTCGGATATGAAAGTCAGGTAAAACAGTTCATTTTAAAGAACCATTTAGAATGAGTAAGGAGCAAACCTATTTTTTATTTATTTATTTTTTTTAAGCAAAATAAGTTACTCTTCCGTCGTTGTCTTCCTATTTTCCCGTCAATTAAACATAAATTACCAGTGTGGGCTTTTCTTTTTGTGATTAACTTTTGTCCATAATTACTGGTAAGATTTTGCTCTGAACAAAGAATGATTTTCTTAAATTTTAAAATTTTGTTTTCATTCAAACTTCTAGATCTCCTGATTATTATGTTATGCCAACTTTAATAGTGGTTGCATTGGTCTAAATTTAGTGAAGTTTCTTCATAAGTATATGCTAAGGCTATGAGTTAAAAAATTCTCAATTTGTCATTAAAATAATAATTTTACACTCTACAAAACAAAACAAGAAAATGTATGTTTGCTGAAGCAAACCACATTCTAGCAAAGAAACCAAAATTAAATTTGGGCCAGGGAAACTTAAAAATTAGCATATCAAACAGAAGTTTAGTTTTACAAAAGAATAAGCTCACATCTATGAAACAACCACCCTTACTCCAGGTCAAACATTGATCAGTAATTAAGATTAAAAGATCACAAGAAGAAAACCACATCTGGCAGTATTGGCGGGAAAAGTACGAAAAAAGACAAGAAGAATTGCTTCTTCCCCAAAATCTATCCCTTCAAATCATTAAGTATATTCAACTGGACCCTAAAAAGTAATCTCAAAAGTAACTGTTTTGTCCATCGTTTCACAACCGGTGCAAGAAAACATTCGTGCGTACTTAAAGCTTTCTGCGAATTGAAGCAAACCAGCAAAAATGTAACCACAAATACTTTAACAAAATGAAAAATGTTCTCTACGAGCCAACTGCATTACATTATATGTAAACATTTATAAAGCTAAGAAATTAGCAAGCTTATTAGGTCTGAGTTTCTCATATATGTAAAATATGAGAATGCAAAACAACAAGAGCTAGAAGAGTAAAACTGAATGTAAATTTAAGAGTGTATGGGTAAGTTTTAGGGAGGAGCATGATAAAGCATCTCGCCCACTTATATGGGATTGATACGTGGCAACTGCGTACTACAAAGAATGAAAGGTACGGGCCACCGAACTAAGCTTTCTCGCTCAAATTCCTTAAACTATATCATGTAGTGCTGCAGCTATTAACGGAACATCTTGTGAAATATGAACGAAATTATAAGACATTTTTAGAAAACTTCACCGAAAGAAAATTCATCTAAAAAAAACTACCCCTGCAGATTTTCCCATAAGAAATAACTTATGCCATATGTTAGGGTTATTAATGAAATATTTGTTTATAAAGTAATAATAAAATCGCATGAGTAGTTTTACAAAATTGTTAAAAAGGAAAACTCACCCCAAGAGTAAACTTTTCTTGTGGATATTCTCATGAAGTAATTTCATTATATCATATTATATATATATATATATATACTAAAAAACTAACTAACTCTATGGCCTATGGAACCCGGAGGTTCAGTGCCGCGTTCACAAAAGCTCTCCACTGACTTCTATCCTTAGCTAATTGGATCCAGTTTCTACTTTGTATTCCTATCTCTGCGAGATCCATCTTAATATTATCCTCCCATCTGCGCCTAGGTCTTCCTAATGGTCGTTTTCCTATGGGTCTACCAGTCAAGACTTTGAAAGCGTTTCTACTTTCTTCCATTCTAGCTACATGACCTGCCCACCTAAGCCTCCTAGACTTGACGACCCTAACAATGTTGGGTAAACCGTATAAACTATGTAGTTCCTCGTTATGAAGCTTCCGCCATTCCCCATTCTCGTTCCTCTTGGGCCCGAATATTCTTCTCAGGATCCTGTTCTCAAATACTTTCAGTCTATGTTCTTCCCTCAGAGTAAGCGACCATGTTTCGCAACCATACAGAACAACAGGCATAATTATCGTTTTATATATTTTAAGCTTCAAATTCCTCGACAGAATTCGCGACGACAAGAGATTTTGAACCGAATAGTAACACGAATTCCCTGCTTTTAGTCGACATTTAATTTCTTCGTGAATATGATTTTCGTCTGTTAATATTGATCCTAAATATTTGAAAGTATCCACTTTATCAAAAGTATTATTTAATATTTTAACGCCTCCACAATTTGCCGTATTACGGTCCCGACGCACTTCCATGTATTTAGTTTTCTCTGCATTTACTTCTAAACCCATGTCCCTGCAAGCGTTTAATAAGATCTCTGCATTTATTTCTACTGTTCTCCTATCATCCCCTATTAAATTTACATCATCAGCATATGCCATAACCTGGTGAATGCCGTTCAACTCTAGGCCCTGGTTGCTATCTTTGATTTTCCTTATGGCGTATTCCAGCACAAAGTTAAATAATAATGGCGACAACGCATCTCCTTGTTTCAGGCCATTTTCGACGTGGAAGCTCGTGGACAAAAATTTTCCTACCCGGACTTTACTTTGGGATTCACTTAAACATATCTTAATTAATCTAATTAGCTTTCTCGGTATTCCAAGCTCTGTAAGAACGTTGTATAATGTTTCTCTCCTAACCGAGTCGTAAGCCTTTCTAAAATCAATAAATAGTTGATGTACCGGGGTATTGTATTCCCACTTCTTTTCGAGTATTTGGCGAATGGTGAATATTTGGTCGATAGTTGATCGATTTCGTCTAAATCCGCACTGATAATCTCCAATAATTTCATCTGCGTATGGGGTCAATCTTGCTAACAGAATATTTGAAAGGATTTTATAGGATGTTGACAGAAGAGAAATGCCTCGATAATTATTACAGTCAGTTTTGTCGCCTTTCTTGTGAATTGGAACAATGATTGACTCTTTCCACTCTTGTGGCAATTCTTCCTTGTTCCAGATAAGGAGAATGAGTTTGTGTATCTTGTTCCACAATTTTTCGCCTCCAGCTAAAATTAACTCAGCCGGAATTTCATCTACACCCGGAGATTTATGTTTCTTTAATTTCTTTATAGCGGCTTCCACTTCTATTCGATTGGGTTCTGGAATATACGGTTCTGCGGTGTGTATCTGCTTTTCTCCACGCACATTAGTTTTTGGCTGCGTGTTCAGCAAATCGTCAAAGAAATCTTTCCATCTATTTAAGAGGCTATTCGTATCAGTGAGAACTGTCCCGTCAGATTTCTTTAATATATATGCACGAGGTTGATAGCCTTTCTTAAATTCGCTGATCCCCTTATACATGTCCCGAATATTTTTATTTTTACTATTATCTTCAAGTTCCTTAATTTTAGCTTTCAAAAAATCCCGTTTCTTTGTTCTAAAAGTTTTGGAAGTTTCCCGCCTGATATCTGCGAAATTTTGTGTAGTTATATACATTTGTTGATTTTGTATATAACTATTTTGTGTAGCTGTATATATATACAGTAGGACCAAAATGGCATGAGACGTTTTTTGAGAAAAACGTCCGAAAAGAAACTTACACACAGAATAAACTACTACTCATTCATTTTTTTAAAGGGACAAATAGTTACGCCATATTATCAGGTTATTATTCATAATTTATGAAGTATGAACAAAAACCCCTGAGAAAACAGTCGGAAAAATCTCACCCCCCCAAAATAAACTACCTATCGTAGAAGAGTTACGCCATATTGTCACGTTACTAATGATATATTCATTTATGAAGTATGCACAAAATCGTGAGAAGATCGTCCGAAAAACCTCGCCCCCAACAGTAAACTATCACTTGTACATTTTTTCCGAACAAATGAACTACTCCATGTTGTCATGTTACTAATGAAATATTCATTTATGAAATATGAACAAGATAGCCTGAGTCATATTTGAGAAAGTCTCTCTAAACAAACCACACTCCCATGAATAAACTATCCCTTCTAAATTTTTCCAAGAAAAAGTACCTGTATCGCATTATGGGGTTGTTTCTGGAAAATAGATTTCTGAAATAAACAAAATCGCTAGAGCAGCTTTGGAGAAAATGACAATTTGATCACGCTTAAGTAAACTACCCTTATTTTTAGGGGTAGGAAGAAAATTTGAACCCCCTTTCCCCGGAGGATAATAAAAACCTAAAGTTTAGAATTTGGTTGGGATACGTTGAACAGTATGCCCCCTAGGTGAGCGTACATTAGGACGAACAGAAGGACAAATGTCGGAAAATCACTTTTTCGGTATCTATGGGCTATGAAACATATAAATTCATTGAAATCCTGAATTAGATTTCTTCACGGCCGCTACAGTTCTCTTTCGTCGCTCCACGGTAAAATATACAAGCAAACGAGGGAATGTGATATCGAAAGTGATAAGAAGGATAGATAAGGATGGAGCTGGGCTGGTTTCTCGTGAACCACACTATTGTATACGTAACTTATTGAAACTAGTCGTTACTGGGACCTAAAATTAACTATTTCTTTTACTCAGCGTTACTATTATTAGTAAAATGTAGAAACAAAATAAAAAAAGTGTTCTTTTAGAACAGTTCTCCCAACCATTTGCCGTCCAAGACTAAACTCTATTATAATTCTATGTTACTTTGGTGTCGCTTCTGTTTAGTCACCTGTGTATCCGAGGGTTTTAGGTACACAATTTATGGACGGTTCATATTAAATGTTTTCTTAATGACAAACCTATCATTTAAAAACGTCAATTTTCATTTTTCACAAGATGTAAGGCACATACATAGCCTCAATATAGTTCCTAATTTGTGTCATGTTAATTTATTGTTTACAAATTCTATTCATACACTTTTCAAAAGTAATGGAATACGACGAAAACAATAGAATTTCAAATCAGAGAACTTAAGATCCTCCGGCAAAAGTTTAAAAAAGCAATGTATGTATAGTTTATTTACGGCATCAGTAGAAGCTCCCCCTCCCTCTTCATTCTCGTTTAAATTAAGGTTACTTTGCCCCAACTTACTGACAATCAAAAGGAGCATAAAAAGTACAAAATGAGATCTACCAATAAAAGTATACTCAAGTTACCTGTTTAATTTAAAACAAATGTGGAGGTCCTTTTGTAAAGCAACTCTATAAATCAAGTATCACAATTAATATCAACCTAATTATTATAGCTATGAATTGAATGTTCAATAAATACGAATTTAAAAAAAAAAAAAAAATCTTGTGGTATTAAATTCTTAAAACTAGAAGTGTTATCCCCACACCGTGAAAGTTCTACATACATGCTGAAGATCTACATTCCCAGTGAGTTAGTATGTTGTCTACGGTGCTGTAACTGACACTACGTATATTTTTAAATACATACCCCAACTGTACTGGGCCTGCACCTGTCTGCCTGGCCACTGTGTCATCGCTTATCAAAGCTCTTGTCATAGACTCAGTGGGATTCACTCCCCCCTCGTGCTATCAATGCAAATCATACAAGGATTATCAAAATTAGAAAAGGACCCACACGTAAGCAAAATAAAAAAAAAGGTGTAACTATTATACTTCAACCTGTATCTAGGGAAAAAAAAGGGGGGGATTTCAGCATTACATTGAAAATACATTACTATATACTACGTATTACAGCTGTGAAATATATCAATAGGTGTTACTAGTAGTAAACTAGCATCTGGAGAAAGAGCTAAGCAACAGGAAAAAATCAACATAGTACTGAACATTACTAATCTTATACTCAGTATGAAAAGCTTGGAATAAAATCAACAAGGTATGATTTGAACATTCACTAAAGAACATGCTTAAGAAATAGTTATCTACCGTACATTTTAATACTACTAGTTTCATTATTATTAGCTAGGTGTGGTCATTAGTTCCCACGCACTTTCTCACGCTCTTCCGAATAATGCAAAACTTCGAGATTAATCTTTCAATTGCTGAGCGAAGTTCTTACATATTATTTAGTAAAATAACGTGCAAAATGCTGTTTACTGAAATCGGCTCCTAAAGTGAACAACGTCATATAATTCACCAATACTTTAAAAAGCGTGTAAGATGATGAGAACTGATGAACATTCTTAAAGTATGAAAACTATTTCCAACTAATTTCAAGAAGGTATAAAAGCCCAAAGTACAATATTCTGCACCGAACACTAAGAATATCTGGAAAATTCTATAAAATTAAGTAGTTTAACTGGCTGTTATGATAAAAATTAATGCATAATTTTGCGCACATCCTTATCAGTCTCAGCCTTATGGTATCTCTTAAGTCATTAAGAAATTTCGAAGCAAGATTAGAAATCCAGAAAGCAATTACTAATTGATTTTTAGTAATTTGAAATTTGTATATACAGGATGTTTCAAAACAACGTTTGGAAGGTGATTCCTGACACCAAAGTAAGACAAAGTGTAAACAAACGTGGGTGCAGAAATCTGTCACTTCGGAGTTACAGGCTACCGAAAACATGAAAAAATTAACTTTAAAGGCCCATAGCTCCAATACTATGGAACCTACCGTAGTCAGGTCAAGACTTAGTATATACCTTATCCAAAAATACACGTTTCAGAATCCTGCGGTACTCAACAAATTTTATGAAAGGAATTTGGCTACAGGCATATAATTTGAAGTACTCATCAATTACCACTATAAAAATTGTTGCAAAAGTATTGCAGGATTCTGAAACATGGATACGATATTTGGATAGGGCACATACTAGTTCCTGCGTGAAGTCTTGATCCGACTACGGTAAGCCCCATAGTAATTTATTTATGTTTTCGGCAGCCATACCTCCTAAATGACGGATTTCTGCACCCAGGTTAGTCTATACTTTTTGTCTTGTCTTGTGACGGATCGCCTCCCAAAAGCTATCGGTGTTGTTTTGAAACATCCTGTATATCTTAATTTACCTAATTTTCTAATCTTTTTATTATTATTTTTTTTAAACTGAACATCGAACTATTACTTTCACTAACTGTTTCGGAGCAAAGTTTCAGTTATTTACTAATGAGCTTCTACACCACATTTTTTTTTTCCACTTTGTCATTCGAAAAATGTAAAACCTATATTTCATTTTTCACTGTTGAAATAAGAAGTGTATTAAAACATCCATCTGTCATTTATGTCATGCATACACAAAAAGTAAATAAAGTAAGTACTTGAACTTACAGCTTTTGTTTCGTGACTAACAAATACGGTTAAACAATTTCCTCATTTACGATAAGTATACAAATCTGTAAGCAATAATTCCTACAAATATATGCTGAAGAAATAAATATTATATTTAATCAGAATAAGAACTTCAAGGCTTTAATCTCTTTTAAAGTAAGTACTATAAGATCAACAGCGGTTTTATATTTCTAAGCCACTACCACTCTTCACCAGTGTTCTGAATTTCCGCTTCGAGATCTTAATCCAGTAAGACAAGGTACTAACGTCAAGGAGCAACAGTACGTATACTGAATTATATCATTCATAGAACGATGCCTAGAATTTGAACATTGTGTTCTTTAAGTAAATGAGCTAAATATTCCAATATTATATTCTATGCATATTTATTTTCATATGCATAGAGATCAGGAATACATATTCGTATAATACCAAGATTTGGAAGAGACTACAATATACTGCAGTACTGGACTAGTTCTCAAAATGAAACAGACACCACTTGGTTTTAATTAAAACACAATCGTAATGTAAATTGATAAACTACAGAGATTTCCTTTTAATACAAAATTATTAGCTTTTAGAACTTAGTGCTACCTAATTATCTATTTGGAACTGCCTCCATATTCCACTGCGCCACTGTAGTCCAGCTCAGAAACGAACATTTCCTGCTGTCATATATAATATTTTTCCAATTTCTCACGTTATGCACTTCACCCTGGCCTCAATTTAAAGTTGACACGTTTTAGGTAATCCCTCAGAAATAATCAGTCAATCGAATCGATTAGAAACTCTTGACAGTGTTGGATAAATTAGAAATAGTAACAGTAGAATCAAAATAGATGATATGTAATACACCACGTTGGTACTGTGGTAACGAATTGTTCCAGATGTTCCCATCAGATAATCAAGTATTTATACTAAAGATATCAAAATTGAGCAATGAGCTGAATTTTTCAGATAACAGTGCATGTATCGTATGAAGTTGTTACTATTATCAACCTTATCACGTTAAAATTTTCTTTAGCGAACACAGTAGAAAAATGGCTAAATTTAGACCCTAGGCAAAAGCAAGCAAATACAAGTGTTCCAAAACAAGTAAAAATTTCGATATCTTTGGCAAACTTAATTTCACTACTATACATATTACTACTGTAGTTATACAAGTTCATATCCTCATATTGTTGAAAATAGACATTTTTTTGCGAAAATGACAGGGATTTTAGCACAACAATATTTTACATTTGTTTATCCAGAATTACAGATTAATTAAAATTCGTTCCCTACTTTACATCCTCACCTCTACCTTATACTTTTGTCTTTTCACACCAAACAAAAACTCGTACTTCTCAATAAAATTGACCGAAGACTGAGTAACTTCCACAATTGCCGATATATATTTCGACACAATTTCAATATATCATCAATACATTGGTCTCAGAAAAAGAATCACAATGTTGAACTACGAAATGAAATTTTCAAAACACACTTCCTTAATCTTCACCACCATCTCGACAGTGCTGTAGCTGTTTTAGTTCTCTTCCAGAAGCACTTCAACTTACCAATTCTTCACAACTTACAAACCAACAGTTAGTTGGTTGGCGTATTTACTTTGAACTTCATCACTATCCAAATTCTTCTGTCGTTTACACTGATTACTGTACATGAAGACGCAAACAGAATATAGACTTCGTTGTCACATATGATTGTAATCTCAGGCAAATATTACAAATCTTGACAATATCAAAGTTTTTTCTTCTAAGAAAACATTACGAAACGATTACTAATCAAGATGGGATTCACATGTTCAATTATCTATACAAACTCTAGAAATTCATCACATTGCTCGACATGAAAACGAATAAAAATTTCACTTATTTCCACACCTTTAGGCATTTAATTTATTATTAAAATGTTTGACAAGGGAGATAAAATAAAGCGTGTTAGTCCATTAATTTGCAGAGCAATTGCTGTTGAGCAAGAAACAATAAATAATACTTGTAAGCAGATTAAGAAATATTCAGTGATTAAGGTGCATTTATTATATTACATGCAATCAGTGAAAAGATTCATTGCGAAAAGCAGCTGATAATTTCCTGTTTTAGTAGACACAGAAACCATGACCACTTGTATTGGATTTCATGTTGTTAATAGACTGTTACAAATTGTGCTGCCAAAGCATTAGTAACTGTGCTATACTGATAATTGTTAATTTCCCTTTATAATATTCAAATCTATAAAGACTTGGGTTTTGTCTTTTAAAAAAAATGAAAAAATATTAATGAAGTTTCTGAAAATTATTGAGCCAAATGATCGAAAATAGTTGCACTTCCTCATTTTCATGTATCATTATGAGGAGTCTTTAGTAATAAAGAAAATATAATTAATTCCTTTCAAACATTACCTACCTCAACCTTTAAGAATATAAGCCAGCAAAGGCACATATGATCATATTCTTTTATCAATAAATTTGAAACAAATTAAGTTCAGTGCAGTTCCCTTGGTACAGTGAGTCCTCGAAATGACCCTTCTTTTGCAAATTAATGAAAGAACGAAGGAGGGGGGAATTTGCTGGTATGTATATTTCATTTTCAGACAAGTTTACAAATAAAGTTTCAAAGAAAGACAGAATGTACTCATCTATTGTGGGCTACGTTTTAGTCAAATTTACCAATAATTTGCAACACTATATTTTATATATTTGAGCTTTCACATTCATTATATTACATTATGTTACTTACATCATAATGTGAAATTACGAAAATATACCACGTTTTAATGTTGAAGATAAAGCCAGTGAAGCAATACTTGGGTCGAAAGTGATTTGAGTAAATATAACGTCAAACCCCAAAATAGTTATATTAATCATTTCCAAAAAATAATGTTTGCTGCAATTCTTCTATGAATATGAATATGTAGTTTCTGAAAACGAGACGAATACCCTAGTGGTATTTTGGATAAATTTGTACTTAAAGTAAACTGGCGAAATTCGTTCAATCGTAACATCATTTTTTTAACGCTAGTTGCCGCAGTATTTTTTTGAATTTTGAAATATAGTTATTAAATAGCATTATATGGAAACCTTTCCAACAGGAATGTGAATTACTCTAATCTTTCGTACTTGAAACTTAGGATAATGTTAAAATGTACTATATTAACTTATACGACTAGTTAGAAATAACTGAAATTTGACCATTTTATACGCGCAATGTAATATTTAACATCTAAAAATTTTAGTGAATACGTTAAAGATAATAAAGACTACAGAAAATTTAGATATTACTTGGCTCATTCGGATACAAATTGCTATTAAATAACTATTAAATAACCAACTAGTATCTACAAACTGCTATTTTCAGAACATTCTTACAGACAAGAAGTCATAAGCTGTGCATCCAAATCTAAATTGTTGGGCACCCAAATCGATACATTATTCGAAACAACACGTAACAACACGTAATTCCTGAGAGGGCATTTTGCAGATACTGCCTGATCCAATTACTAAATTTTTGTTCTTCATTGTCTAAATATTTCGCGAAAATTCAAAGCAGTGAAGGCGAGCTTAGCGAAGCCTCAACCAAATCAAGATATGATTTATCCCCTATTTTTTGTACTGAAAATACTGTTTTCTTAGGATCTGATGTTACATACTACTACAATAATATCAAGCTAATAAATGTTAGGTGTATTATATTCGAAAAGATACGTATTACTAGATTCACAGGTATAAATACAAACAGGACTGAATACACAATTACAACCAGATATTAGTATGGCATTGCACAAAAAATTAAATATATAAAGCACATTGGATGGGCCGAATATTATCTTTTCTCTATGCTTTAGATTCCCGTTCATCCATGTTATTCAACCAATTATTAATCTCGACAATTTTATATATTACGATTAAATATCAACGAAGTAGTCTCAATGGTTCGTAAAAATATTTAGTGAACAATTAAAAAATAAATTGGTAAATACAAAATACTATAATTACTGCCATAATGCTTCCATTTTCTTCACAGTATACCATATTACTATATCTTACATATAATTTTATTTGTGAAGAAGCGTTCATTTTGTCACTCTAAGTTAAAGATACGTTCAAACTAGTTGAAATGCTATCACACGGAAAGAAAAGGATACAGAGAATATCTTAAATGTATATTTCAACACCCTTTTTCTCCTACGGTACATATTTAAATCAAATTGAAATGATGAAATCTCAGTTCAACCCAGTACTAACTATTTCAAAACAAACGATTTAACCGTTCTCTTATCTTACCCACTTTATAAATACAAAATGAGAACTTAAAATTTCTGTAGTAATTGCTTCCCTCTTTAAAAGTAGAAGTTTCGAGTACTGTGAAGTAAGTGTCCAACAATTTTTAATGAGGAATTTATTTTAACAAAAGAGACACTGACCAAAGCTTAAAACTTTATTTTAAATTATAATTTGTAACTGTTTCGGATATCTAGCATATCCTTCTTCAGACACGATCGAAATTAATGAAAATACAGACATATATATAAATGTTGTTATAACAGAGTTTAAATTCTTTAACCGTCCTTAAAGAATTTAAACTCTGTTATAACAACATTTATATATATGTCTGTATTTTCATTAATTTCGATCGTGTCTGAAGAAGGATATGCTAGATATCCGAAACAGTTACAAATTATAATTTAAAATAAAGTTTTAAGCTTTGGTCAGTGTCTCTTTTGTTAAAACAATTAATCCAAAGCCATGAATAGTCTTACTAATGAGGAATTTATATACGAGTTTCATCTCACTAAACTTAGAGGTTCCTGATACTCAATCCTTGTTATAAATTCTGAACCTCTTCGCTCCCCCCTAGAGAAAAAGTGTCGTGACAAAAACCTGGACAGAGACAGATAATAACTATGTTTCAAAATGAGTTTTAAATGGTTCAATGGTGTGGATTTAAATAGTGGAGAAACACACACACACACATATATTATATATATATTATATGAGAGAGAGTTTAATATGTAAAATCAAATTGAACTGCTTTAATTTGATATGTTCCAAACTTCAAACTGCTCACTGTTCAATGCGAAATTTAATTGGTTAGCTCAAAAATGAAACAGTTGAAGGGACTTGGGAACATTTTTGTGGGGAAAATGTAAGGAGTAAAAATACTGACAAGCACGTAAAGAGAGAATTAAATAAGCACAACGTCTCAATGGTTACAAGTTATCTAAAATGCAATAGATATGCTTGAGACGTCTAGTCGGCAAGCCTTTGGGAAAGGCAGCTTTTTCTGTATTTTTGTTTTGAGTTTAATGTCCCATGTTTATGTACCGACGCTAGGGGAGACTGATAATAATGAATGAAATGACGGAATGAATAAGGTGGGCGAAAACAGAGCCCCGAGAAAACCCACGTACATGGTGTTTGTCCACTACATGGCATGCTTGACATGAGGTGCAGTCGAACCACAGACCTCACGCACCAAACGTGAGAGCTTCACCACTAGTTACCTCAGCCCCAGGCAACCTTTCGATATACTAAGAAGTGGGGAAGAATCGCTGTCATTTCTACTGAATAACAAATCGACTAAGGGTGATTCAGTCATTATGATGGTGAGTGAGTGATCGAATGAGCTATGTGTCCAACAGATCCTCTTCTTTTTTTCTGGCTATTTATTATTGGAAAGAACTTGTGTGGTGTCCTTTCCAAATTCTTGGCATCTATCAACTATGAATTTGTCAAGGTTGAGAAGTGTCCCAACTTGCAGTTTCTAGGGATCAATGCAGTACGAAACTGTTAAGGTTAATTGATAGTCTAAACAGTCTAGCACGCTCAACTGGTCCAAGTAAAGGTTTCTGACACTTATAGTGAATCCTAGATAAAGTCTAGCGTGGGTTCGATTATTACATTGAGTTCCCTTCGATTGAGTTAGGTTCGATTAGTGCTGATAGCGTTTTTCCAATTTTTTTTTTTTTTTTTTTTTTTTTTTTTTTTTTTTTTTTTTTTTAAAGAAAAATTATACAATAATCAACAATATGTATCTCAAAATCTACCTAGGATTTCCCTTTTCTGTTTGCTTGATTTTATTCTTACTTATGAATAAAGGTTATCTACAAATTCATTTCATTGAAAGGTTTTTTCACAATATAATACAGGGTTTTAGGAAGGTATGCAACAGTACGCAATCCTTATTTGGGCTGACGTAGCTCAATATTTTTGTTTCTCTAAGATTTTCAAATCATACACAATAAATGTGGTACCACCAACACAACAGACAACAGATAATCTCGAAAAATTATAGGTAGTTACGAATTATCACCTCATTACCGATAACATGATTAGTGGCATATAATTTCGTCCACTTTCACTTTGTTGTCTTTATCAGCGAAATAAAGGATGAGTTACGAAATTAAGATATCACGCATGAGGTATTTATATGTAATAACAGGAAAGAGGTTCTTACTTTAAAACTTAATATTTAGATGGTCTCCTTTTCTACTATAGAACATCTAAAAGTTACGGATACAGTTTTGAAACTGAAATGGAAGTGCAACTTTAATCGTGTCAGTGGCTCTTCAAACTCTAAAAGTAACCCGTTCGTCATAAAATTTAAAGGTAAAAAAAAACGATTAGTGAAGGAAACACATATTGAGGACATCCAGAATATAAAAAACAATTTTATTTTACTTAAAAATAGCAGTAATTACCCTAGTTTTAAAGCCTGTCCACCGGCACGAAGCCCTTCCTCCCCCAACAATGTGACCTGTTCTTCTTCCCGGCTTGGATCAGCCATCTGTGAGTACGGGTAGCCAAGGTCAGCCTGGCAACACAACATTGTTGTTACTGAGGGCCCCACCAGGGGGGTGGAAAAGGAATTAGGTGCAACTATGGTTAGATGCAAAACTATATAACTAAGTAAGATTACAAATAAGAAAGAAACCAACACCAAAAAGGAAACAAAGGAAAATTCCTGAAAAAAATGTAGGATCAGGTACAAAATTAATAAAAAAGTGTAAATAAACCAAAACTGTGCCAGTGAGAAGAAAAAACTAACTTGTTCTGCAATATACTAACACTACTCAGTTCTAAGCAACTAGTTCATGCACCACTACACTCACAACATTGAATACTGAAGCAATGCTTTACATTAACCCATACATAAGTCATACATACATACATAACCATACAAAACGCGTATACAGAAGCGTGAAACATCGCTACTGGAAAATATAATGCAAGTGATAAGACTTCAAGCTAAGACATGTTTTTACTACTACACAATTTCCAGATTCATACTGCTATTTCATGTAAACGTTCCCGCCAAAATACTTTAATTCTTTCGTAAATTCATTTTTAAGTCAAATTCCACCCAAAACTACGAGACTACAGGGAGAACTCTGTCTTAGAAAACGAAGTTACCTCTGTATGTGATACCTAGCAGTAACTGCTACTGTATTAACTAAATCCAAACCTACTACTAAATTTTAACCAAACTGCAACTTGTTTTTTCTGAATATATTCTTGTTCTATTAGTAACCGATTTATATTGACTTTTTACATTTGAATTCAAAAATGACAATACAAGCCTGAAAATCTCTCAGAAAAGTAATTAAAAAAGCTCCCGAAAGTCCAATTATCGAGTAAGCTTTCTAGTCTAATCCTATTAACTTTTTATGCTTCTTTTTCTACTCGTACAGGATTCTCAATATTATACCAAATAATTCTCGTTTTAACGCCACTATGTAACATTACTACCTCATTTACAAGCTGTGCTCGAAAATTAATGGGACTGACTTTCCATTAATGATAATTTGTTATTTTTATACATCAACGTTAACCCCTTCAAAACAGTTCCCTTATGCAGTTAGAGTAATGGTGACTTCTTTCCATTCATCGTAGCAGTCCTGGAATACCTTTCAGGTCGTCGGTTACGTCTTCTGCATATTATTCGAAGTACCAAAATGGCGCCCTTTCAACAGGTTTTTTACAGGAAAGAAAAGTTACTGAGACTGAGAAACTGATATAGGAGCGTTGAGTTACCATAGGAATGCCTTTTAATCCCAAAAATTCACTGCCGTGTGGAATGGTGCGTTGTTATCGCAGTATACAACTGTGTGCAATGCCCGGTCGCACATACACCTTTTTCTTGAATCTTTTCAGGCTTTCCCGATAAAGCTTAACTGACGCTTTGTCTTGGTAGCACAAAAAAATCCCTGTAGACGATCTGATTTCGTAAAAGCTTTCACATTCAATGTCATCCGTTTTTGAGGTTGAAGGTCTAACGCTTGAGCTTCTCTTCAACTTGTTTCGGCCTTCTAAAAAGCACTTGTGCCATCTAAACACTCGTGCCCTATACAGAAAATACTCTCCATAAGCACTATGTAACTTTTCATAAGTCACACTAGTTGATTTGCCAAGCTTTAAAAAAAAAAAACCGTTGATAAAACTTTTCCCGGTCGATTTTCGTAATGCACCTCAGAAACAACACTTCAGATGCCCTCAAGAATCGTGTAGCAACTGGAGCAAGTTCAAATTTGTACCAAGTCAACAGCAAGGGTTAACTTAACTGCAGTGTGAAGATGGAGGCAAAGCATTGTCGATTCGTTTACAATGTTGCCAGTCTCATTATTTTTCTAACATATCTCGAATATATATCAACACCAACTAGCAATATCTAGTTAGGGTGGAAACAAATTATACTACCACTAAACGACTGTAATAACTGAGTTCCTCTTTATAAGGTGAAGTTTCCCGTAACACACATGCAACTTACTAGTACCCATAATATCAATGTTTCCTAAGCATACATTGTATAGAAGATGGAAGAATATTCTATGTGCGATCTTGTTCATATTATGCACGTTAATTTCCAAGTAGAGGAAAGCGCATTGCAAACGTACCCCTTCATCTGACAAAAAACCGCCGTTGCGCTTACGCTAACTACTCATTCCCGCTAAGAGACGAGGCACAAGAATGTCCGACGTTCAATTCAGCATGCAATAAAGATATGAAGCAAAATACATACAACCACTGGATCACAATTCAGTAACCAATTACCAATTCCAGATACATGTATTAATCTTACAAAAAGTATCACTAATCCCAACGATAAAAGTACCCAAGCTTGGATAAATTTTAATTGCGATTTCTATACTTGCTCGAGGACGTGGAATCCAATGCAAGTGTTGTTCAATATATCAGTCCATGGGGTCACAAGAAAAATTACCTCAAAGTTTGAATACAAATTTGCTTATATCTTAAATACCAGGTTAGTTTTATTCAAAATGTTGTGAAACAATAGCTATACACAATTCCTGCATAGGTTTTTTAAATGGAGATATCACAAGAAATAATTAGCAAAAAATAACACACTATGGCCCATGGAACCCGAAGGTTCAATGCCGCGTTCACAGAAGCTCTCCACTGACTTCTATCCTTAGCCAACAGGATCCAGTTTTTACTTTGTATTTAGTTCTGCGAGATATTGTCCTCCCATCTGCGCCTAGGTCCTCCTAATGGTCATTTTCCGATTGGTCTTCCAGTTAAGACCTTGAAAGCGTTACTACTTTCTTCCATTCTCGCTACATGATCTGCCCATGTGAGCCTCGTAGGTTTGATAACCCTAATAATGTTTGGTAAACCATATAAATTATATAGTTCCTCGTTATGAAGTTTCTGCCATTCCCCATTCTCGTCCCTCTTGGGTCCGAATATTCGTCTCAGGATCTTGTTCTCAAATACTTTGTCTATGTTCTTCCTTTCAGAGTACGCGGCCATGTTTCGCATACAGAACAGGCACATATATATAATACAGAACTGGCATTTTATATATTTTAAGCTTCAAACTCCTCACAGAATTCGCAACAAGATATTTTAAACTGAATAATAACTCGAATTCCCTGCTTTTAGTCGACATTTAATTTTTTTGTGAATATGGTTTTCATCTGTTAATACCGATCCTAGAGATTTCAAAGTATCCACTTTGTCAAAAGAATTATTTGATATTTTAACGCATCCATAATTTGTCGTATTACGATCCCGACGAATTTCCATATATTTAGTTTTCTCTGCATTTACTTCTAAAACCATGTCCCTGCAAGCGTTTAATAAAACCTCTGCATTTCTTTCTATTGTTCTCCTATCATCCCCTGTTAAATTTACATCAGCATACGCCATAACCTGGTGAATATTATTCAACTCTATGTCCTGGTTGCTATCTTTGATTTTCCTTATAGCGTATTCCAGGATAAAGTTGAATGGTAATGGCGACAATACATCTCCTTGTTTCAGGCCATTCTCGACATGGAAGCTCGTGGACAAACATTTTCCTACCCGGACTTTATTTTGGGAGGCATTTAAACATACCTTAATTAATCTAATTAGCTTTTCCGGTATTCCAAATTCGGTAATATATATATAAAAGCTGACGAAGCAGTGCAATGATATTTCACAGGTAATTATAAACATATGTTCACATGCGTATAATTACGCTTGCCTTAAGTTGATACTTTTATGTAGATTTTGGAAGAAAAAATCTGATACATCTGACTACCAATCAGGCCCGTAGCCAGCCCAAAAATTTAGGGGGGACCCGACCCAATCATATACTTCATCACCATATTATAGTTCATTTGCACGCCTACCGTGAAATTTTATGGGGGCCAGCCAAAGTTTAGGGGGAGCCGGCCCCCTGTGGATACGGGCCTGCTACCAATCGAGCACAAGAGCTGAACCTTTTGATACTTTTCTTGGGTAAACGGGTTATTTTTTTTAATGACTTAATTTTCATGGGTAAACTGACTATTTCCTTATTGGTTTATTTTTATAATATTTTCAAGTTTTTATGTATCTAATAGTAGATTGTGTCTTTTGGTACATACTTGATAGTGACATTTTGCGCTTTAAAACTTACCTTACTACTACGGAAAACGGAAATTTAATTAGAAAAAGTGTTTGCGTTTGTAATGATATATTCAAGGAATTCTTTACGATCAGTATAAGCAAATTTATATTCCAACTTGGAAATCACCTCATGATCCATGGACGGACGTATACAACAATAGTTCCATTAATTCCGCGCCCTCAAATTAGTACAAGAACAATTGGAAATTTATCCAGTCCTGAGCACTTTCATCATTGACATGAGCGGGTACTTCTTTACACCAACTCTTAATTGATACCACTATCCCCAATTTTTATAACTCATTTTCTATTTTCTCTTTGCCAGGACTACTATTATGGAGTACTAATTTTAAGAAGTGTGTGAAGTGACTAGTCAGAAAAAAAGTGCATGTGGAAGGAGCGAAACTGAAAACGAATTCTGAGCATTTTTATCTTGAAGCAACTAAGAAATTTCGAAAATTAATAAAATACAACGAACGAAATTTGGCGTAGACATATTGCTGTGCTTTTAATATTTAGTACACTCTAATGAGTGTACATACATCAGAAACTACTACGAAAATTGACCATAATTGTTCAAAGTAAGTATTTGGCTGGGATGTTTACGGTTATAAGTGTGGATATAATTAACTCTAACAAAAACAAATTTAAAGAAAAAATAATAAGCGTAACAGTACAGTTAAATCAAGCGCATCAAAGCAAAGCCATTTACATAGTAACAGTTAAAGTATATTTTAAACATTTTTTTTTCTTTTTATAATACAACAATGAATGACAACATCAATACATACTACACAATATAATTATGGAATCAATTCTTATTACAATGGATTTTTAAAATAATAACTACAAAACATCAACTTGTATAACAGGCTTTCAATACTAAAGTACCACTGGTATACATCAATTATTTATAAACCAGCATTCAGTTCTACATCTTTCGCTCAAGCATATAAACAATTACTACCATCCATACGAAAAGTATACCACTGCTGAAATCTGAAAATGAAACTTAAGGAAAGAGTTTACTGGGAATAAATTTCCAATAATTACGGAACGCTCGTATTGCAGAACAATCTGTTATTACATAAAAATAAATAAATAAATAAAGTAACTGATAACGCAAGAAAGGCAAGACCACTGCAGACCAGAAGAGAAGGAAGGCAAGGCCCATTTTCCAACATGTCCCAATCATAAAAGCTGTTTGCCAGGCTGAGTTTACACAAAAAACATACAGGAACTACAAGAAAAGAACTTCAATAAAAATGTCATTAAAAATACAGTCAGACACACGAACGTCTACACTCCCCTATTTAGAAAGAGAAAAATAATTATTGTCTGACTGCATATCCCCGGGTCAAAGTGACTTCCAGTTAAGTTTTCTGTTATGAATAAGGTTACATATTTAACGAATTACATAATTGTCACAGCAATATCACACTCAACTTTTAACACATTTTACTCAAGCAAACTTCCGTAACCAATGAACCGATAATTTATTCCATTAACTTGAATTCTTTGTACATGAGGGAAATCTAATATAAATAAAATAATGAGCATTTTTTGTGCGTACCACTGTCGGTCTGTGTGCAGCCTGGGGACCAGACGAGTGGACCGAGAGTTACCAATTTTTGCTCACGGGCACCTTGGTTCACCTCCCAGACCAAGACGATTTTTTTTTTTTTTTTTTTTAATTCGAACCAGGGGGTCTTTATCGGGACATATGAAAGTAGAACATGACCGATATCAGTGTCAAATCTATAGTTTTCACAGTCGCTGAGATCAATGGTGAAACTCCGATCACCAACTTCCAAACTCACCCCAAATTCGGCTGTGGACAGGGATTCATGGGGAGATACAGAGACATGTAAAAATAATAAAAAATGACCGCTATTAGTGTCAAATCCATAGTTTTCACGGTCCCTGAGATCATTGGTGACACTTCCATTAGTGATGACTTTTAAATTCAGCTACCACTGAATGCGGGCCGGGCTCACCTGCGGGGATTACACAGACACGTAAAAAAAATAATCCAAAATGACCGGTATTAGTGTCAAATCCATAGTTTTTGCGGTCGCCGAGATGAATGGTGATCAGAGGATTTAAAAAAAAAAAAAAAATCAAACCACGGGGTCTCACGGGGAGTTTACCGGGATATGTAAAAGTAATAGAAAATGACCGATATTTTTTTTCTTTCTTTTGTTGTTCAGTTTGTTTACATAGATACTTTATCTGACAGCTAGTCAAGAGTAAAATGTAATAATACAGTACGATACCTCATGCATTCGCCTCTGTGCCTAACAGTATCTTCACGGTTTTGCCTTTATGGACTAGCGTACGATCTCAGAATGCTCGTTTCTAGGCTTAATCTGTTCTTAGCTGATCGGCAAGGTTCTTGTAACTCGAATGAAATTTCTTGAATTGCCTGTCTACAATGCTCTCAACTTTCCCTTCACCTTTCGCACAACAAATGTTCCAAGCTACTTCCACGGTGTTATTCGAAGTCGTAAAACAAATTACCGATTTAGTTTTTTACTCACAGGCTTGCTGCTGTGAAAACCCAGACATGAAACGCCGCAGCACTGTACAATCTTGCGGAGCGCCCCTCACACTTCACCCCACACTACAACTATCTATACCCGTGATAGCGAGCACCTTCAAGTGCTACTGCTTCGGTCATGTGATATATGCCACAAAATATACACGATCCCACTACTGCAAAACTTATGACCGACCCTTGTGTTTCAAGCCTATTACATTTATATCTACATAACCTACTAAAAAGGTAGAAATGCAGTTTGTCAATGTAATATTTATAGGTTTTTTTTAATTAAGAAAAATAAAAAATATTTACAAATTCCCCTCTATTTTCTAAATTTTGGCTACACTGGAAATCAATGATTTTCGAAGTTAGCAGAAAAATTGATTTCCTTTATTAGTGACAACCGTAACGCATTAAGCGCCATGTGCATATGGGTCTATTATTACGAGCCATGTGTATGTTATGCACAGGTTGGTACTCAGGAAACCAGTGCATACCGCCGGTCCCAGAATAAAAGGATCTTAGCGGTTGAAGTGTAATGGTAGTTATAAATTTAGAACTGAATTATGTTGACACTTCTCAGCAGCAAATTTGTTCATAACCAATTGAAATAACGCTGGACAAGTCACTTTAACCTTCGGGTATCACCAATATCATTCTGAATGTCAAGTTTTAAACTTTACCTCAAACAATGAAAATACGTATCTTATGCTTCTTATGGTTTTAAGTGGCACAGTTAAGAATAGCTATCCAAACAAAAATACTACCACCTGGCAAGTCTTCCCAGCTATTTTGTTGAATATTATGCGTTACGTACAGTATTATTTGAAGAAGACTAGACAATCTTTCTTCTAAAACTATTTCTAATCGCTTCCGTTCATATTGTTCCGTTCATACACTTACAATACTAAAAGGTAAATAATGTATACTAGTAATACTTCTATCTATAATGACAATAGATAAAAAAAGCAAAGCCACTTCTTTTAATAATACTGTACTTTTTTGTAATTCAGAAATTTTAATAAATGTATTGTAGTTATCTAAAAAAAAATGTAAAGAAAACTTTTTCATTCACCAACATGTTCTCTGAAGATGGATATAGTGCGTAACCATCTACTATATTTAAAAAACTAGTTGATTTTTTCCTTCTCCTGGTAGCAAAGAATGTGACTTTTTAGCATGTTTCTAATCCTTGCATACAGAAAGTAAGGGAGAGTGTTAATAAATTAGATGACTGTTCTCAATAACACTGAAAAAGACCAATGAACACTGACATGCGAAATTGCTTAACTCAAAGGTTTTACAAATAATGGAATTTTCAAGGTGTGAAAAGAAAAAAAAACTTATGTACCCTTAAGAAAAAACATGAAATCTAAGTTTTACGTCCCACGATTATGCCGGTTAGGCTAAAGGAGACTGTGATGAGAAGTGAATGAAATGGTGGAATGAAGAAAGTGGGAGGAAACGGGAGAACTCCGAGAAAACCCACGAGCACTGTACCGTTAAGAGGAAAATATATGAATCAAAATGCGAATTAGTCAAAGTTATTGGAATCTAAGCATATTTTACACTCAGTTACGTCAATTTTCAAGTAGTAAATTTTTGCATACACTTAGCATAAGGTTTACGCACATTTAAGAACTCTCAATCAAATGTTAGAAATAAGAACACTGAAAAGTCGCAATCTTAACTGGCAGAAGACACAGCGAGAAGTTTTGGAAATGTTGTAGATGTTATGCGCTGTATCTGACTTCAGGGCAGGTTACGGTGACTATAAAAGAGTTAAATGCGTTTTACTCTAGACTCAAGAATATTTTAATTTTACCTCCTATTAACTACAGTATAAAAGAAACATACATGTATTGGTCTTGGACAATACTAAAAAGCCTAAGACTCAATCTGATTACTATCATTAAGTGTCAACGTGTTCACAGTGAAATCTACTAGTGTTTACTTACCACAGAAAAAAAAAGGTTTCACAGGCACAACCTAATTGCACTACAATAGAACATTTATTATCGTATTAACTCAAACAAAATAAAACTACCACTGGGGAACTGAAGGCTTTGAACTGGAAAAAAACATTCATATTAACCAATAAATTCAAATAAACAAGGAAAATACACGTGGAACATTTCTAGTACACTAAAGACACTTAACTGACTGTACTACTAAGTTTACGTATGAGGACAAATTTTGTGAATCTTTAAACCACGAGATCCAAAAGATTTTAGTGTTAAGAGCTAGAATGAAAGCATTTCTTTTGAAAACTTTTCAAATTAGTAATTTAAATGCGAATGAATATTGGTAGCGTTTAAAGGAGAAAACAAAAAGTGTCTCGGTTTTCACTTATTCACTGCACAGAATTCTACATCCCTCGAACTGCACAATCGAATCTTCACAGGAATAGAATGTACAATAATTTTACCAACAATTTTGGAATTATAAATTCACTGACATTATCAATATTTTCCGTGAATTTCTAGCTTCTACATAAAGCAGTTTTAGCTTGAATTTAGATAAGAATTACCTTCAATGTTAAAAAGGCCAAATCCACAATCTCCTTCACATCTGCATTCATTCATAGCTCATTAATACTAAAACTACGGTATTTCTTTGGAAAAGAAAAAAATCGGCAAAGTTGTTTTATTAAAATATCTGAATTACAACTGGTGCTGAGAAAACCAATACGTCATATACTTGGTTGTTCAAACTTACCATTACCTACAACAAACTAAATTTTACACAAGACATTAAGGATTTAACTAAGATTATCACAAACTTTTCCTTATAGAATTTTCAGCATACTCGTAATTCAAATATGCAGACATCGCCACATTTTGAGAAATCAACCAAAATTCAGAATATACTAATATAAAAATAAATTACATTCCATGATTGTAAAATTAAGCTAAAAATCGTAGATCATATTTTAAAAAAAATGATCAGATGGTAAAGTAGTGTCAGGAAGCGGAAAAATCCTTTTAAAAAATCCAATGAGTTTTTAACAACTAGAAGTCAACTTACTTTACGATCAAAACTATGAACCTATGTATCATTGTTAAGCCCTCCTCCATTGAGTCATATCACCGTAAATATCTTGCGGAATAAGTTTAATTGTGAATCCTTCATTTGACGACATTTATTGTTATTTAAAATTCATTTTGGAGTATTCTCGAAAGACTAAAATGTAAGAAATGCGTAAGATAAGAATGCTATTTTCGCATCAATCAATATCTCGTAGTTAACAGAAAGAAAAGCAATATTTTAGAAATTAGTAGTGATAATTTGGAACACTAAAAGCCTGAAATTACTCTTCGTCATGAGAGGTGAAGAAAGCTTAACCCACGTACCAATTGTTACCTCTGCTTCTTTTTAAATCAACAATTGATCTTCAAGGCATTTACGTAACTTACGTCTAGTAAGTTTTGCACAACACAGATTGCAATACAATGTGTAGAAACTTAGCCTAATGCTCTGAGCACATCAAAGTAAGAATTATAACATCGTTACCAGCCTTACTACAACAAAAGAAAATAACATCGTCCCATTCCAACTAAGATTGATGTCTGCTTCAGCACTGTGAAATATTAATATTAAATTCATGACTGTGTACGATCTTAAGTTTCTTACAATTTGTTGTTATATATTTATACATCATTTAAGGAGAAGTTTCTTAATCCTGATTAAATCCATTTTTTTGTAATTTACGTGTAGAAGTATTATACTTACCTCGTCAAAGAACACCTGAGTTTTCCTTAAAATGTGCTTCAATTCTGTCAGCTCCAAAAAGTTTCTTTTCAGAGCCTCCGCATTCTGATTAACTTCTCGCAGTTCATTCTCTAGTTTCTCAAAAGTTGCCTACAAAACAAAAGCTTCTGCTGATTAATTAAATTAAAAAAAAAACAAAACAAAAAAAACATCAATTTTATTCTATAAATATGTTAATCTTCTTTCTTAAGTACAGCTGAACTGGCTGTAAACAGTTTCGAACCATTAAATACTTAATTCGTTACTCGAGGCCGAAGCCCGTTACGAGAACATTTCGTAAACTATACGTTCGAGTTTCGTACTATACGTTCCTCCTGGGGCACTTCTATTGTTAGTACGAATTACATGCGCACAGTTCTTAGCAGGTTTTATGTACATTATTTTCCAACTAGAGAAATACGATAAAAGCATTCCAGATATTTATTATAATTATCCAAACAGAAGTGTACCTTTAACGGAATTAACGTGCGTTAGCATTATACTTAAAACTTGTGTAGGGGACGATTATGCGCATCCGCATTTCGAATATCCTATATCAAAACAAGTTTACAGTCTTATGGCGATACCAATACCTATGTCACAAAAGACATGTCTCAAACTTACCTCAAGATCAATCATTTCTCGAGGCTGTGGTGCCTCTGGGTTTTCTCCCGTATCCAACATAGGAATGCCATCTTTTTTAATTTCCTTCTCAAGATACCGTAACTTACGTTCCATTTCATCACACCGCCGCACTTCATTAACAAACTTCCTTTGGAATGCATTGACGTCAGGATTTAACTGAAATGAAAGACAGTAACTCAGTAAGTTCCAAACTTGCGTTTGAAAATAATTCCGTTATCTATTTTGTACGTCTTAAACTCCAATTTCCTCTTAACAAAAGAGTTTTCAAAGCAAAGAAAAATAAGTTTAAAATTTACACACTGTAGAAATTTGGGAAGTTCTACAAGCTGCTACGACATATACTGAGCTGTTTGAATTGTAAATGATTTTAAGCGTATCTTATCTTTAAATGATTTGTATCTGAAAGCACACACACTACTTAATGGATTTATACTGCGTCTTTACAAGTTAGGAGACCACTTTGATTTGAAAGAATCAGATTGGAGAAACACTAATAGCAAGGTTTCAGAATATAGCAAACAATAGTGCATACTCCACCACTTTACATGGTAAGTTAACTGTGATCTCTTCTAGATCTAACTCGCTTTCGCGTGGATCTCTCCCCTCTCAACGTTTTTAAAGATTATCTTACAGAATTGACAGTTGAAGTTTCTCCACTAAAATACTAATTCCTACATATTGATATTGCTTTACATACTCCTCAAACACCGAGGTTAAGAAGACGTAACTTGGAACACTTGAAATTTAAATTCCGTTCAGTTGGCGCAGCCAATCACCTATAGAGAACATTCTTTTCTCCACTTCTTCACACCACGTCGCCTCCTAGATTACGAAATCATATGTCCGTGTTCTTTCCATGTAAGTAAAATAACAATCCAACAAAAATTTATGTTGCTGTACACTTTGTACCCAATAAGAATATGAGGAATTAGGAAATGAGCATAATAATAATAATAATAATAATAATAATAATAATAATAATAATAATAATAATAATAATAATAATAATAATAATAATAATAATAAACTAAGTATCAGATACAATCCGAATCCACGACTCACACACACTGTTCTTGTTAGCTTAAAGTAATTGTTCTTGAATTGGAAAAGAGTAAAAAGCTAACGAAAACACTAATATTACTGACAACTATGTTGTATAAATTGAAGGTCAGAAACTCAGAAAATCCTAACAGGTATTTAAGAACTGTCTAGTTAGAAGCTATTTCTCTAATTGTAACAAAAGCGTTGTATGTATTACTTTTCATGTCTGCGGATAGAGTAATTGTAGACGTTGGTAGAGCGGGACAGGACGTTTGGGCGCCACCATTTGGGCGCGGACGTTTCGGCGCTGCCGTTTAGGCGCCGGACGTTTGGGCGCAAAGCCGTTTAGGCGCCGAACGTTTGGGCGCGTGATACATAGTAAAAATGACAATTTACGACATATAAAGTAAGCTAGGCACTGAAAACTAAGCGCGAATCAAGATATATACATTTCCTACACTTCTATCTTTATCTCACCTCATTTATCTGTATATTTTCTATCTCTATTTTATTTATTCATCTAAATTAAATAGTTTAATGAATTTGTGGCATTTGTTGCCTAACCTCGTCATGGATTGATTTTTCGCTTGTTTACCATTCTTGTACTTCTGATCTAATGACCTCATTTTTGTATTATATAAGAAAGCTAGGAAATGAAGGAATCAGACGAACTGTTAATAATTTTCTTAATGTTAATTAAAACATATTGATTTAATTTTTGTATTTTTTTAAAGATAATATTTACATACTTAATATTAAAATTTGTTTTCTTTCGTATTACGTTTGCCAAACTCTTCCCTTCCTTAAGTCCAATAAAGAACTACCAATAAAAGATTTCCGCGCACTCGAGTTGAGGGAAGTGGCCCCGCGTAGCGTAGTCGCTAATGCTTCGCTTCGGTGCGGTGCGAGCGATCCCGGGTTCGATTCCCGGTGGTTGCATTCTGTTGAAAAATTGTAACACGCTCTTGATCACACGCCAGCCACCCTGAATGAGGTTTTCCTGGGGTTTCCTCATTCACACCAGGCAAATGACGGGGTGGTACGTAATTTATAGGTCCAGGCCGCTTCCTTCCTCTCCTTTCCCCGGATAGTGTACTCCCTCAAACGTGACGGGCTAAATGGCCTTAGATGCCGAAAGCCCAGAAATCTAAAAATCCTAAATCCTAATCGAGTTGAGGGAAAGATGTTAATACAGGGTGTCTAAGACATTGAGTTTAGAAACTGCAGTATGCCGTATTTCGGGTATCATTTCTTTTTTAACATTCCAATATAAAAATCAAAATTTAACACACTTTTTTTTCGTCCCATTGTAAGCATTTAATCTGCATTGAAGAAAGTAGCGAAAGGAAAAAAAGAACGATTTCAAAGTGAAAAATAATTAAGTGTACATATATTGGTCGTTTAGCCACTAGAAATGTGTTTGACAATTACACTTATCGCATGACTACAGTAGAAGGCCTGCTTTAACTTTTTTTTAATGGAATAGGCTCACTATGTATGTAATACAGGCAATCATATCTAGTCTGGTCTACTTACCTTAGCTTGAAAAGTTATCAAATAAAAAGCACACTTAACTTTGGCTGAAACTTAATTTACAAAATTTAATTGTTAATTCAGTTTTTAGAATTTTGAAATTCCAGTATTTCTAGTATGTAAAACAAAATCCAGTATAATTCAAGGACTTCCACTACAGTAGACACCTTGTGATATCTTGATTCAAACTTAGTACTCAGCGCCTAACATAATGACTTTTTAATTTAACTCGCACCCAAACGTCTGGCGCCCAAATAGCTTCGCGCCCAAACGCCCAGTGCCCAAACGTCCGCGCCCAAATGGCGGCGCCCAAACGTCACGTACCGTTGGTAGAGATGATGTGGATGCAATAATTTACTCGCGCAGATCTGATCTCTACTTGTTGTGAGACTGAAACTTTAATAAAAGTTGTCAGTTTTAAGTTCCACGGTTATGTCTTATAGGCTAAAGGAAATGGGCGATGATTAGAATGAATGAAATGGTGGAATGAGAGAGAACCCATGCACACGGTGTTTGCCCACTACAAAGCCTACTTGACGCGATCTGGGATCGAACAAAGGACCCATTGATTTCTGGTGAACGCTCAATCACTGAGCCACTGCGGTCTCCTAGGACTGACTTGTGACACACATACAGCAAGCCTTAGCAACTTGGACAGAAAAACATACTGCGGACTCAAATCCAAGACGTCAAGGATGAAACTTGATTCAAGGATGAAGATACTATCTACTAGGTCATTATTTCTTCGTAACGAAGGTGACACTCTCAGGTTCTGACATCTGAATTCAAGGGAAATTATTCACTACAGCTTTGTATCATTCTGCACCTTTATATTCTATAATTGCACTTTCCAAAGGGAGTATTATTTAGCGATTTAAGAGAATTTGGTTTAAAGTCCTTGTTATAAATTAGCTGTTTAAATACTACAATGATAGCATTATAAACCTAGCGTATCTCTAAAAATAAATTACGCTTCAGGAATCAGTATTTGTTCACATACTTTTCAATCAAATACTTGGCTAGGAAAATCCAACCCTTGCTAGTATACCCAAATTAAGTTCGTGCAAATATAACTCATGAAATTTAACACCCTAGGCTGCCAAATTTTGAACAATCTTTGAGGAGCAGGAGAAACACTTGTGACAAAATTAAATCCAATTTTATCATTATGAATACCACTCATTCTAGTTTTGGAACTTCTTGCATAAAATAAAAGGCAAACACTAACCAAAGTATACATTATTTATTAAATGATATATGCTTTGATCATTATGAGTGAGATGCTTGCATAGGTAGTCGCATTGTGAAATGCTGATTAAGTTCTATTATCGGCACATTCTAAAACTACTTCCATATGTTATTAACACTCCTTTAAAACATTAAGTAACTGATGTCTAATTGAAAACTGTGCAAAAGTACATTGTATTTACACGATTAAAGTTTAATTTCCACTAGGCACCTCTGATGTGTGCACAGATCAGAAAGGAAATTCTTTTTATATTACTTCAGAAATGTCCTTAATGACTCACTCAGAACAAAATACAAAGTCTTCTACAGGGCCAGCTCTACCATATGTGCAACACGTAATTTGCACGGGGAGGCAAGTTTCGAGAGGCGGCTAAATCTGTCATAACTATATTATTTAAAATAAATATTTCTTGTTGGAAACAGATTTCATGATGATAAATTTACTAAACTGACATTCTATTTGAATATTACATTCATAGCGTAATTACATCATTCAGTAGTTTAGGTCACATGGACAGTGCTAAAACAAATGGTCAAACTAATCCCAGCATGCTTCATTGTTGTCAAATATTAGAACATTCTCAAACAGTTTCCATTTAATTAGTTATCACAGTTTTGATATAAAAACTAGGCTTGCCTTTCTCACAAACAAGTTCCTTATCATTGTAAGAGAAAACTTTTTTTTTCTCTAATTATTAACAGATATAGAAGAAAAATCTAGAAATAAAGATAAAAGAGTTAGTTCAACCGTAATTGCAAACATATATTGAGACTGAAGCTCGATATTGAATTATATATAAAACTTTTCTCTGAAGGTGTATTTGCTTTATCTTTCACTAACATAATAGAGTATTATTTAAAGAAAAAACAGACAACGAGATAGTATTTGTAGCGTTTAGACCTTTTTGAGTGCAAACGCACCTTCCCTCCCCTTCGTTGTTCTTGATGGGGTAGCATACTTAAAATCGTAGCTTTTAAGATTTGTTCTTTCTGGAGAAAGGGGGCGGCAAATTGCCTAAGGTCGGGCTCGACCTTTTTATTATACTACCGATGGATGCACAATGAGAACACATGTTACTAAGTTAAATGCAGATATATTTATCACTACCAAAAGTGTGCTAGTTTCTAGTATGAATATAATGATGAATATGCGGAGAAAGTTACAATCACATGGCAAGTACGCGCAAAACTTATAGGTCTAAATGCTTCAAGAACAATGCAAATGGAAGACTCAAAAAAACATCTTCAGTGGCAAATTACAGGTTTCTTAAATAAGTTAGATGATTGGAAACAAGCATAATATCTAGTCTGGAGTGCAATTCTGCGTTGCGGTGAGATCTTCTAACTATAAATCTATTAGAGAAATGTAATGTAGCATCTAAAGAGCCCCAAGATTCATTTTCTCGTTGACACCAACAGCCACAGCTCCAATAAGATATGTGCGAATCAAATTCAAATTACTACCCACAAGATATGAACACTTTAGATTGATAAACTATATACTTACACAATTCCACCGTATTCACCTACAAATATTTTAGGAATAATGTGCATGAACTGAAACAGCATGAGGGGTTTCATTTCAAATTTTTGTCAGGATCGGTCTCCGGATCAAGTTTAACAGAGACCAATTCCCTCCGACGAATGGAAATATCACCTACGCCAGTAAGTGTCCGAGTACCATCTAAGCGCTTCGATTACCGTCTATCATCTATGTATAAAATACGAATTTGAAATAAATAGCACGACGACAGAATGAACACTTTCGCGACTGGATGCTTTAATGTGGGCATAATCATTATTAGTAGATTGTTAAACTTGGTCAGGTAACATATTGAACAATTGTTATTTAATTATTCTTTCATAAAATTATAAGTACTTCTCAAACATTTTAAGTCACCATAAGCTGAATGATTATCCATGATACAATTATTCTCTTAACTACGCGAGATAATCCTACAGAAATCTTTACATTAATAGTGCACAAACTATTCACAAAATATTGCAAGTCCTCTTCGCTGATCGAGTCCGCTGACCGACTAGAGCGTCCGGTTTAGAAATTTGAATGCATTACGATGATTTGGATTCTATCTTAACGTACCATATAGTCTCGGTGTTGAGAGGGACGCTAACTTCAATCCAGCCAACAAAATATTACGATAGAAAATATTATTGCGGAATTAATAGTTAACCTGTATTAACAATGAATACTATTTCCCTTTCAATTACACCTATCGACATATATATATTGGGTTCAGGAAGCATACTATGGAGGCAAATCGACGATACTTTGCAGCTCAAAAACAAATCACTACTTTACAGAAGAAAGAAGTTTGAAAAAGATTGAGATTAGGTGAAAGTCAGCGACTTCTCTGATGGAGAAGCCAATTACGATAAACTGACTTCTCCATCAAAAAAGTCGCCAACTTTTAACTAATCTCCAAGATTTTTTTGAGATACGAGGTAGCTGCAAAGTACCGTCGAAACCGGTAAGTAAAAGGTGATGCAACGTAGTATAATCAACATACAGGGTGTACCCAAAAGTTCGGGATCATACATCAACTCCGTTATAAGAAAAAATGAAACATAGTATAAAATGGTGAAAAATATACTAATCGCACCAGCCGTTTGAGCTCCACATTGGTAAAGCGTCCTACGTTGAATGAAAGAGTAAGTAACGCTGTCGTTTCACAGCAGGCTGTACTCTTGGCCCTTTACTATACCAACAATACAGCATTGTTCAGAAACTGATTCGAAGTCTTCTAGTTCCCCCTCACATAGCAATATGATCGTTCCCCGGGTCATTTTTGTATGTTCCGTTCGAACTGTCTGCTGAACTGGAAACGTTGCTTTCTCATTGAAGATAGGGAGCCTTACTAGTGTGAAGCCCAAACGGCTAGTGCAACTGGGAAAATTCCACTATATTAGACTGAAAATCATCTATTTCCAACAACTTTCCTCTCTTTCCATTTCTTAGTGTCCTTACTCATAACGGAGTCTGCCCTATTGCCGAACTTTTGATACACTCGGTATAATATCTAATCCTCTCGTAATTATGTCTCTGAAGCCAAATGCCCCTTTTTACTCGGTTTCATTGAATAGCACGAACAGCAGAAGGTACTTCATTCTGTAGATAGACCAACACACTCCAGGTCAAAATTATCAATTTACGTACTTGAGAGATACGTCGATACAATAGTCATTAACTGGCTTCGAGCTGAAAAGTAATATAAAGAAATTAAGATAACAGTTAATGAGACGTATGTAAATAGCTTTATCACATCTTTTCAACGATGTGCGTTTAAGAGCCTTATCACTCATGCTTCTGATTCACCATCATGCATTTTTCTCTTAAGACTCATATGATATATTTATCAGTTCCAAATCACCTAACCAGATCTTTCTTCTTTTTCACATAAGCTAATGTTTCTTTTCATTTCAGTTGCACATATTATCAACGGTATTTTGTAAGTTGGCAACTGTTTGATACATATCATTATCACTTACGATCAAAATGTAGTTAGCTTCCAACGCTACCTACAGTCCCCTCAATTTCATGACTACAGTATTGACTTTATGCCTATATGGTCGAGGTCATTGGCGTGATCCTACAATCCAGCACTTGGAGGTGAGAAAATGTGGTGGGGAACGGTCTAAACTTTGAGGGAAGCTCTTGTATGATGGTTTATACACCCACCAACTGTACCCGGTTCACATGCCGGTCGTGGTTCCGACCCTACATTCATAATAGGACACGTTCATCAGAACTTCGGTGTTGGATAAAGATGCAAATCACAAAAACAAACAGTCTCTCTACAGATATGCACATTTAGTCCTCTCATCGCAAAAATTCAGAAGTTCTTAGTTCTCACAACATTTTGAATGGAAGAATTTTACACGTATTGCGGATTTAGAATTGAATTTTCCTGGCTTTCGGTATCTATGGCCATTTAGCCTGTTACGCATGAGGAATGACGTGCCTCGGCGACCACACTATCCGGGGAAAGAGAAGGAAGAAAGGATTGGGGAAGGAAAGAAGCGGCTTGGGACCTATAAATTAGGTACCACCCCAGCATTTGCCTGGTATGAATGAGGAAACCCTACGAAAACCTCATTCAGTATGGTTGGCCTGAAAAAGATTTTCCACCTTTTCCACCGAGTGCCCCCCCCCCCCCCGCCAGAAATCGAACCCGGGATCGCTCACACCGAAGACGAGAGACACGCATTGCGGAGTGATCCGACCCCTGAAGACATAAGTTATCAAAGTTTGATCAGCATATGTTCATATCTTACCCCCAAACATGTATAAACAGAACATGAAAATTGCAAATCAGGGTCAATTTTGCAAATTTTCGTTACTCGCACCACGCAATTTAATGCAGCAATTGTTAAATTGTTAAAAACAAACTTTTTTTTTTTAATTTATATTTGAACGAAGGCAGTAAGTTTTACCAAATGTAAAAAGTGCTTAAGTTACAGGTCAAAGACGATCAACTTGTGGCGTTAAATACCTTTCAAATGAACTTCAAAATTAAACCTGACAAGTAACACAATGCAGGTTATCTTGTTTTCATAATGAAAACAAGCTAACTCCATTACAGAATATCTAGCTGAAGCCAAACTTATCACTAATTACTTTCTTTATCTGACCTTCATATTTTACTGTTAATCCCATTAATCACACAAATTGTGTACCTGTTCTAACTTTCACTTATCCTATCCATCTATCTTGACGTATTTATAGCTCTTCTCTCGACTTGGCTAAATATATTTTCCGTCATTAATTTGACAGCAATTTCGTAAAATATTCCTGCAAAGGAATTCGTATCATTTTTATTTTTTTCTCACTGAACAAGTCAACAAACACGTCACTGAAACAATGCCCCTTTGTGGTCGAGTGACTAAGAGCACGTGGTTCCGAGTTCGAGTCTCGTTTAAACTATAGGTTCCGTCTCATATAGGCACGATGGCGGAACGGGACATTCAACTCTAATCAATAAATCAACTAATGCCATTCAAATACAACATAAAAACACTATGACAGTACGAAATAATATGCTTTCAGTGCTCGAGTTCAATAATCAACTTCGTCCATTTTAATTAGTATCTCACTATTGATGTTATTCCTGCGAATATTAGCAAGTTGACTAATTCCCTAAACCCGGGCTAGATAAAACGAAACTACGTTAATCAAATTGAAAATCTCAGATCGAATTAACCGGTAGCTGACATTTTCTATCAGAAAATCGACTGGTTTAGTAAATGGATGTGGTTAACTCCACACTTAACTCCAAATCAAAAAAAGCATAATTTGGAAACCACTAAATAAAGTTGAAAAATATGCTTGAGAGACTTGTATTATACGGGACAGAAAAGTAATTAGGAAGCCTCCAAAACGTAGATATGAGACGAAGAATGGAAAGCATCAGCTTGTTAGAACGAAATACCAATAAAAAGTGCTACCAGTAGTAAAGAAGAAAATGAGGTGATTAAAAAGATGAAAGACACTGATTATGGCGGTCATAATGGAACATGACACACTGCGTGATCAGCTACCTATCGCGCTTTCGGTAATATTTAGTGGCATTTTGCAGACCAAGACGTAAGTAATCAGCGGTTATAACGATACGTATATTTTTCTACTTGTATTTCAATATCTTTGGGCAGAATGTACTTCAAATTTATGCACAAGCTATCTAAGAAAAGGAAGAAATATATAGAAAGAAAAGGATATAAAAATGTAAAATTGTTTTGCTGTTGATATACGTTGATATTTTATGTTAAAATAGAGATTCGTTGTCATAGCAACGAAATATAATTCCAGAACCATCTTATATAAAACTACATACACAACTTTTAAAGTGTATAAATGTTTAATTTGTTACGCGATATAATAAAAGGTAATATCTAGATGCAGTGTACAAAATTGTTTTAGATGAATTAGTAATTGATATAAATTTATATGAACTTGGTATTTCGTCATTATATAACTTGGTGATCCTCGCTGCAGGATTGCTGTTATATAAAATAATGGTGGTTTGCCGCCAGGAACCTTAGGAGATCCGGACGAACTTCAGTAGACAATCTCCTAAACAGCAAAATCCAAGTGTACAGATTGACTTTAAGGTTACATGGTAATTTTGATAAAAGAGTATACTTTATTACGGAGTGGCACAAAAATTCCCAGAAATAGCAAAATGAGTCTTCCTGATGTTGGATATACATCAGAATCAGACGGCAACAGGAAAATGAGCTCTTCTGACCTGGCCGATCTCATTAAACAACAAATGGAACAATCGAAGTAACAAATGGAACGAATCAACCAACTTGAGGGACAATTAAAGCAAGATTTTGCTGATCAAATGAACCAACAGATGGGGCAATTAAAGCGGGATTTTAGTGATTGCATGAATCAACAAAAGGGACAAGTGAAACAACTTGATAATAAAATCGATCAAAAAAAACCTAAGAATTGAACAAAGTGACCTTAAGATGGAACAAATTCTAAGTAGGATCATTGAAGTTCAAAATTCTACACAAGTTGCGAATCCAATTACGGAGTTACACGAAAATTTCATCACTAGTTAACATGTGTGCTCCAAATTAGCCTGACCATAGAAACAACAGAAAATGCAGATCTTGATTTTGCACCAGTGAAATTTACTGAGTTTTCGCAAAAACACACTGCGGTATTGATTGAGTCAGATTATCCTGACCTTTCTCTTCATTCGAATGTTTTTGATTGTCTTACTGATGTTGCATGTAACGAAGATTTTAGTATGCATCAATATCAGAAAAGTTATGGTCATCTTCGTCTAGTGAATGCTATTGGTTGCTTGTATTCACGATATATTCAACATGATATTAATCCCGGAAATGAAGTAACGGTAATAGAACCGTTTGATGATATGTACACGACATTGGTTCATGTAGCAGGAAGAAAGTTGATTCCAGTATTCGTGAAATTCTGAAGGAGAACGTGTGTTCCCACCAATGCTTGTAGTGACTGTTCGACTGAGTTAGAGATATTGAAATGTTCATTCAACGAAAAGACCAAAATGATAGTAGTAAATAATCAGATGGCGCTTTTACTGAACGTAATGCAGTGCGTTAACTTCAATCATCTAGGTATGACATGGCAAAATTTTGAAAATCCATCAATGGTGCAATACAGTACTACCTGAACCAAACAAACCTTAATCGAAACAAAGTTCCAAGTATACATTAGGGTGGTCCTTAGATATATGGGAAAAAATAAATTTTCGAATTTCTTCCGCCGCACCCCCTATTTCTTTTCCTTTGGTAATAGAAACATCATACTCAAAATTTCACAAAAATCCATCAACGTTAACCCGTGCCGCAAAGCAGTTGATTTCTGTAAAAAGAAATTCATTTGAATTTCAATGGCACTCGATTTACTATTTGTCAATAAACGTATAATAATTATCAAAAATGTAAATAGGAAAATATAAAGCTTTCCTCTGTAATTCATAATTCACTGGGTTTCAAATACAGTCGGTTGTTTATCAGGCAACAAGCTACAAGCATCATGATCATCGTCCGTACATATTGTACTTATGGTAATGCACAGTGTTATGAACCACTATGGAAAATATATTTGGATCTGTTTTTCATGCCACTTGCTTCGTTAGTAAAATTTACATAAGTTAGAAATCAATCAGCTAATAAATACAAGTACAAAATTTAATGATAATGGCTGATATTCCAAAAAATATATATTTGAATTGTAGATCGACTTAATGATAACTTTTACTTTTTACGCAAGGTAGCTTTTCCACATCCTGCAAACAAGTTTCTATAGTATTTCACCACTTACAAAAGGAATTGTTTCTGTTCTTCATTTTTTAGTTAGAACTTCATTGTGATCTTCCATTAACTTTATGCTCTTTCCGCTGCGTCATTTGTAACATGCAGCTTATCAACTACTTTTTTCCCTAAAAGAAATTCATCATTTGTCGACTAACAAACCGGATCATGGTCTAGAAAACCTGCAGAAATCCTAAACCTTTCGAAGAACTTCTTCGCGTTTCCTATCACAAAATCAACAATTTCTTTTTCTTCAACATCATCTATGTCACTAGCGTACAGTTCAAATCGCTTCATCGTTTCATATGAACTGTCACTATTTTTAATCTTTTCTGCTATTTTGTGTCTTGTTCATTATTGACATTCTCGTCAAAAAATAAGTGCTCACACTCCTCTGAGAGGTACCAAAGATGTTAAGAAAACTTCAATAAAGCCAATCTCGAGACATCAGAATTTATGAGTTTGTACGTTTGAAGGCTCCTCAAAAATTTTAAATCTTGATGTGGTGAACGAGATGCACTGGGACAAGTAAACCAAGCTTTTTAGAACAGGAAAAGTGCACACTTGACGCAGTCCTTCTTCCCACTCATTTAATTTAAACTGATTTCTAAAGAGAAATATTTTTAAACATCATAAGGTTTTTTCCATCCACCTTGCCTGATGTACAGCTTCAGGGAAACGGAAAGAAATACTTCCAGGAGGCGTACTTTCTAGAAAAATTACTATAAGGTCCAAAAGTTGTCTGTAATCTCTGCAATGCTTCTCTGCATTTCCAAATTTTGAACAGCAAAAGCTAGCGTATCTTTCTTCATATTGCAAAGAACGGAATTAACACTTCGGTCAGAAATTCATGTAACAAAATTGTTGTGTTGAAATCTCGGCCACTCTTTCTGAAAACGCTTAAAAATTGGCACCTCTGTACCGTAAAAAACTGAAACACAATCTCCAAATACACACTTTAATATCAATTCAAAAATGTGATGCCTACATGGAAGATAAAAAAGATCTTTTTCCAATTTCTGTTCAAGAAAAATACAAGCTCCATTAATACGTCCAGTATTAGAAGAAGTTGTGTCCCAATGCCTCTGCTGTTGCGATTAATATGCGCATGGAGCTCTATCAATCAATTTATAGCGATCAAAAGCCGCAACGAGTCTTGGAGTAATAAAACGTACTTTCCCTCTTCTTCTCGAAGATCCTGTCACTATCTCATCAAAATCTATCCCTTCCATTGGAATTGTATTTTCTGTTTGGCATAGGGTCTACATCTTCATCTTCATCACTTGAATTGATAATCGACTATTCACCCGTTTCGCTCACTTCACAAGTCTCCTTTTTGCCTTTGAGATATAAGAAATTCCATGTCCTCTCCTGAATTTGTATTAAGTCTAAAGCATTTCCATGCGCTGTATCAAATAAATCGTCTAACATATCTAAGAAATATCTTGTCTTTTCTTCCCTTCACTATTCCCTATACTTGATTTTTGAAACAGATGTCACATTTCGTACAATCCAATGAGTTTATCGATGCTGTGCTGAGTATCCTTGATCGATATTCCTGCTTTAGACCAAAACATTTCTGTTTCACGAATTGCTAACCGAGCATTCTCTCTTAAAGGTAATTTCACATTCGTATGTTATAAAAGAATGCACCAAGTACTTGTCTGTTGGACAGTAACTTAAAACCCAATATCTGTTCACTCATATTACCAACGAGGTAAATACCACTGCGATAACTGATTTCACTAGACACCGAACACATAATGATTACTTTGTTCATTTAATCACATGTGATGATACTAGACCCACAATGAAACTTCAATCCTCTAAAAATAACAATCATATCAAAAGATCATAAATGCAAAATAGATTAATTCAAATACATGTTACAAGTAGTCTAAAATTATTTTATTTACAATAACAGTTGGAATTAAAAACAAAGTAGAGGACGATTTAGTTGTAAATGATCGTAACAAATAATTGCTTGAAACTCATTTATTATTTCCAATTTAATTTTATTCATAAATCTGCTCCAAATTACTCAAAAAATGGGATTAAATAGAAGAATTTAAAACTGTGAATGTATTGCCATCTATTGAGCAACATAGGAAACTACTGTTTTCTAAATCTTATTCCTATAAAGATTAAAATGCTTTCGCGGCACCATTTATTGTCGTCATAACGAACGTAAATTTACAGAGAACACTTTTCTCATTAAAAGGAAAAAGATTAAGGGGTGCGGTCTCAGATATACACAACTTGAGAAATAAGGACCACCCTAGTGTACATGTGAGATTAAAGTGTGATACCAATGTGAAATGTTAAATTCATGTGTACCGGTAATGTGATCGAACCTAATTACAGAAGAAACAGAAACCGTGGTAGGACAGACTATCGTGGATATTGTGTAAAGGTAGGAGACACGATATTTCGCCACCAGTAAAACGAATGAGAACTGAACCTAATTTTACCGGTAAGATAACCGAACCTAACCTTATTAGTAACATTAATAGTAATTGCGTAACCGAACCTAATCTTGGTAGCAACAGTAATAGTAATCGTACACTTAAGAAGCATGTACTCATTAGATCTAATTTCGTTAGAATTGGATTTCGTAGAAATTTCATAGATGGTACAAATTCTCAAAATAAGAAACAAAGAACTGTAGAAGTAAGTAACGTGCAAGACTGTATTCCGATTTGCGACTTTCAATGCAACTTGAATGAATTTGTTGGTCATGTAACTTAAGCTAAAGTTACGGCGTCCGAGAAAACCTTATTCAATTGATTCTTGCTTCATTTCGCTTTAAATATCGTTATGATTTTGTTTGTTATTTGTACCTTATTTGAATTCTATGAAGATAATTCATTCGTATATTTATGATCTTAAGAACTTTTTTCGTTTAAATCGTAACACATTTTTTTTTAACTGCATTTTGGCACGTTCTTCAAAGTATACTAACAGTAAGAGTAAATGGGTGCAATTAGTCAACACGTTAGTTCCTTCTGAGATTGTGACTAAAGTCAACATAGACAACACAATCTGTGAGCTCATTCTTAATATAACAGTCTTTTTACTTGTGTTAGTTTTTGTTGTCATGTTAATTATTGTGTTATGTCTTGAATACTGTAAATATTTTCATTTTAATTATTTTGTTGAGTATATGCTATATTTCATCCTTTCTTGTGTGTAATGATAATTATGTAAATGTCGGTTCCTTTTCACGATCTTCATAATTCTGACCGTTAAATTAAGATAAATTTTATCAAAGTACATCTTATGTTATGTATCAATGGCCACAAAAGGACCTGAAAGCTAAACAACTGTTAGGCCGGAATCCGAATGTACCTTTATGACGTTAATATATATATTTAAAGTGAAAATAATTAAGGTGTTATAGCAAAATATAAAAATAATAGTGTTGCGAAAGTGAAATATGAGATAATGATGAGAATTACATACAATTTTATATTTATATATACACAAGGGTCATTCGGAAAGTCCAGTACCTCATTTGTAACAGATAACGACCCAGGATTTCTCTTTATATTTTTTTTTAAATAAATAAACAAAAATAAAAAGGTTCATGACGCCATTATATAACGATACGTGTATTTTTCTACTTGTATTTCAATATATTTGGGCAGAATGTACTTCAAATTGATGCACAAGCTATCTAAGAAAAGGAAGAAGAAATATATATAGAAAGAAAAGGATATAAAAATGTAATTGTTTTGCTGTTGATACACGTTTATGTTTTATGTTAAAATGGAGATTCGTTGTCATAGCAACGAAATATAAATATAATATAATTCCAACTACATGCACAACTTTTAAGGTGTATAAATGTTTAATTTGTTACGCGATATAATAAAAGGTAATATCTAGATACAGTGTACGAAATGGTTTTAGATGAATTAGTTGCCTAGTAATTGCTATATAAATTTATATGAACTGTGGGATTTCGTCAGAATATAATTTGGTGATCCTCGCTGCAGGATTGCTGTTATACGGTAAGTTGTTAGTCCCTGCCATGAAATTTGTGGACAGTAATCAATTTCAAAATTTGTACCAATTTTACACTCCTTGTCAAAGATACACCGACGAAACTAAGAGAAGCAGGACTTCTGATGAGAAATACGTCCTTCGGATTCCCTTCATTTCTTATTGAATGAGACTATTTTGATGAGATTGCAACTCATACAAGGGCATCCTCACTTATTTGTAAAATATCTTACGTCAATGAACAGATACATTGAAAACAAAGGATATTAACATATCTCGATCCTGGCGACATGTGGCAAATTCATAACTAAGTCTCATTACGACTAGGGATCGATCCACGAGTTAGTACATTTTTCTCTACATAAGAATTCTACAAACCACAATTTATTCACGTTAACTAAACCCACTTTGAACATAATTCAATACTGGGCGAAGATAATCTGATGAAGCAACAAAGAAAGCAGAAGGGCTTCTCTTTCACATTGGATGTGAAAACATACATTTTCCGCTTAGGTATCATTAATGCCGGCAGAAATCTAAATCTTACGTAACTTTGCTTCTTTGTAAGCTCGCGCTCAGGTTTACATACGAAGGTCTACGCAAAAGTAATAGCTATAAATGCAATTGTAATTATTTAAAGCAAATTAATTTTACAATGGCTTACAAAGTTACTTTACAGCAACTTTACACTTTATTAGGCATGTCTCGTTACCTACTGGGAAGTGTAGGAGTCGCAGGTAGCGAAAGCAGACGAGAACTAGAAGTCGGGTGCCATAAATACTTCAGAAGGATGAATTCGAAAATACTTCCACAAATTTTAGCTTAGATTAACTTTGGATAGATCAACCGAGCCTAGGCTAAGTAAACACACCATTATATCAGGGGTGCGCACAAGGGGGGGCTATGACGCAAACTGCGTCATTGAAATATTGTGGGGGGGTTAAAAATCCATATAAATATGTTTGATGGGGGGGGGTAAAATTAATCGAAAAGATTTTTTTCATGGAAGAACACCTACGGATAGACAATTGGGGGGGTGCGTCATGGACATAAGGGGGGTGGGCACCACTGATTATATTATAGTGTTCACGTAAACAAGAACGTCATCTAAAACTAAACTAAGGAAGTAAAGGTCATGACAAATTAAAAGTCATGACACACACACACACACAAACACACAAACTATGGATTTGTTTAAATTCATCGGACAAAGGATATTTCATTTGTAGACTAGATTCAACAATTTCTTGATTTGTTTGCCAAAACATCGAGATCTCCAAAATTATTGGACTATTGGAGTAAATGACTACAAACACGAACTTTGCAGTTGACGGATACTCAGACTATCAACCAAGAACAATTATCACAGTATACGTCGTTCCCGATCACACAATCTTACCTTCAAGACAGCTGGATTACAAGACTACGCCACCGGCTCCAGCTCAGCTTTTTATGCATTCTACCATTAATTGTTTTAGTATTGGTATAACTAAATAAACCGGCACAATTATAGATTTTGAGTTGTTCTTGAAATTCAACTACTTCTCCCTTTATTAATATAGCAGTTTAACGTGAAGTCCCATTCTTTATTTAAATGATCTCCCTACGGTTGAGTCCTGGACTTTTACTGCGGGGCAGAAAAGATCCAAATACATATCTTTTTATCGATTAAGTTGAACTATGTAAAGCTAGTATGTTGATATTTATTTACAGAGTGAATTTCAAAAATTACGAACAAGAAATAATAGTAACGTGATAAAAAAAAAAAAAAAAAAAAAAAAGCCACAGATTATGTGAACTTCATAGTCAAGTTTCGACATATCTCGAATGATTTAGAAGACATTCTGATTCACTACACACCTTGGAAACCTGAATCTAAGTGATTTATTACAATCAAAAGTATTTTCTGCATATACGCACATACGAATAGTTCATATACGCATATACGAATAGTTCAGAGCCAGAGTGAACTAAAATTTGAGTCGTATTTTCATTAAATTCTTTCGGTCGTTGTATTTCTGACTCAGAGAACTAACTTAGACTTTCGGAATCGTCCATTTATTTTAGTAGAACTCTGAACACTGAACTTAGTTGTGCAGTTAAGTATCTTTTGGTCCTTCTGCAATAACTCAAAAGTTTCACAAGCATGGATGATCAGCATAACGTACTTCTATCAAATATTCTATGTGGATGAGTCGGTAGACTCGCCGCACTTGTAATCAAGGGATCCCGGGATCCAGTTCAGATGGAGGACAATTTCTCTCGGGTGCAAACTGAAAAGTGGTTCGGACCTCATTTTAAGCTGTATGTTCCGTCTTTCATAACCCAGCTCTCGTGTAAGACAATAAGGTCAAACAAACTTGTTTTTATCCATATGCAATCTAAATAACGCAGATCTATTTAAATCAAAAACTAAATGAATAAATAAATAAAATAAACATTGTTTTTGCAAGCCCTGTAACAAACTAGACTTAAAATTTATTACTTGTATGTGTCTTCAAATGATGGAACTTAACGCAAGAATAACTTTTTACTGTTACAAGCTTGCTTGCTGTCTACTATCACCCAGCAGAACTGCCTTTCAAGAAGTTCTGAGAGAAGCGAATGAAGAAAAAAGAATACTGAAGTTGACAGCGAAAAGAAAAATACAATTCCTATTAGAAGACTAACTCACTTCTAAGTTTTCTTCAGGTAGTTTCAAGAGCACATCGAGCAGTGTAAAACAGTGAAAATTCTGTATCAATATCTAACATAGCACCGGAGATATAAGAAATTATATTTTTGATGACGTCAAAAATAGAGACCATCTGGACGTTTGGGTCTATCCTATAAGAAAGAGAAATTTCAGAAAACTTATATAGGTAGCTTAATTGAAAGTGTAGGGTGTATTTTGCACTTGGTTATGATCGTACAGTCAGCGACACAAGTTCTCTCCGCTTGATGAAACTAGTTTTGTAAATAACTTGAGAATGGAAGGACAATTTGAGTAGTTTTCACTAAATTAAAAAGAATGTAATTTTCTGTACGTTCCAGCCATACAACCATTATTTCCAAAATGAATTTTACCAAACGGAAAGAACTTTTTTCGCTGACTGTATATCTGTGGATTTGGTGAGTACCCCTGTATTTCTACAAAAGGACCATTTCAGTATCGAACGATCTTCACAACAGTTTCAAGAATAGGTGATGCTGAGTAATACAGTAAAACCTCTATCTCAATATCTAACAGAGCAAGCGAAAAATTAAAAACTATATTTTTGATGACGTTATAAATATAGAGAACCTTATGGATTTGAAAATTTGCGTCTATGCTATGAGAAAAAAATTCAGAAAACATATATATAAGTATCTGTAGAAATTATACCGAGACATCCACCAAACCCACAGGGTGCGATTACGACAAACTGCAGAACTCCCCCACACTACTTACATGTATTTTCTGAAATTTCTCCCCACAGCACATACTTGGAAGTAGAAATCCGTAAATATAATTCGTAATATCTCGTTTACTATGTCAGATATTGAGATGGAGCTTTCACTGTATCACTCAACTCCACATATTCTTTGTACTGTCATGAAGATCATTCGGTACTGAAGTAGTCTTTTTCTAGAAATTATACAGGGTAACAAATAACAACCGACAAGGGTACGATCACAATGAACTGTAGATTTCCCACCACTCTCAATTAAGGTTCATATATTAGTTTTCTGAAATTTCTCCTACTTACAACATAAACCCGAAAGTCCAAATGCATAAGAGGATGCATATGTTTGAGTCATCAAAAACTAAATTCCTTATAGCTCGGGTGCTAAATTAGATATTGACAAGGAATTTTCAGTTTTACACCGTTCGATGTGCTCTTGAAACTGCCTGAAGAAAACTTAGAAGTGAACTAGTCTTCCAACAGAAACTGTACTGAGGTATTCACTTAACCCATAGGGGTACCATCATATTTAATTTTTATTATGCATCAATAATGGTTTTCGAACTCCTAAGATCCAATACGCTTTTATTTCACGATCCCTCTCTACTCGTTAGTTTTCAGTTAACACATATTTCTAACACACTTTAGAAATGGCAAGTTATATTTTCAAAAGCTTTTAAAATTAAATCTTGGCAGACCCCATGATATTCTAAAACCTCATGGATATCTCTGAAACCTCTAATTACTCTAGGACGAATGCTTCTGAAGTACTTATCAATCTTACGGGATCAGTTTGGGAATTTTTTACAATCTAACACGAAAACCCCTAACCGTAAGGTGCATCTCTTTATTTGATATCTTGATAGCCGTTAGACATATAGAGTTCTAGTATTCGTTAGACATGTTTGCAACGCTCTTCAAAAACCCTGTTAGATATGTTTGGGAAATGTATAAATTAGTTGTACGAACCACATGGTTCTCCCGAACACAATAAGGGAATACATTTGTTTTGGACTTTAAGTGTTCTTGTTGCCAGGTCTCAGCGATAAATTTTTCGAAATTTCCAGCCTAGCAGCATATCCCACACCCATATGGTGTTGTATTTATATAAACGGTCCTTTGTAATTGTTAGGTATTCCGACTTGCTGTTTTGGACAAACACAAATTTGTAACGTTCTTGAGAACTCTGTAAGTCATATTTTTTGAAATTTTAAAAGTGGGAGTTTCACAAATCCCCAAACTCCATACGGATGTTTGTTTGTTTAGATTATACGTGTTCTTGAAGTTATTGTTAGGGCTCAGTAATTTTTCAAAACTACCATCTAGTATGTATACACCGTATCAAGCTTTCCAACACTAATAAAAAAAAAAAAGAAAAAAAAAAGAAAAGAAAAGGAAAAAAAGAAAAAGGAAACCACGACGAAAAAATATAGGTGGTTTCGTGAAGCTGTGAGAAAAGGAACATTTCAATTATCCAACAGGTAGAAATAAATAAATGAAAATTACACCGATTGTTATATGAACATACATTCTACTCTAAATATAACTAAATGGGTATTTATCTGGTTGCAAAATTTTATTCGAGTTTCTTAAGTGTTTTCGTACGTAGCTGACCAGTACTAAGCAACGACCACAAGGAAAGTGTAGAAAGGATCTGCATCAAAAAATCAGTGTTTGTAAATATACATCTCTCAGACATTGTTTAATCCTTCTGTAACGATTATTTTCATGGCAGACTATCTTGTACTGGCAGATTCTCCAGAAAGTACTTACGCAGTCCTAGAAGTTGTTCCGCGATGCGTTTCCACACAAGGGACAAAGTTAACTATCGGCTTGGAACATGACAGAAAGAAATGGCTTTCTAAATCCAATGCTGATTGCACAACAGCACAGTCTTCTTGTCGAACCGTAGACCTTCTGAACCATTGACATACATCCACACGAAAATCTTCAATATCCCACGACAAAGACTTTACTCTACCACGAAACGCATTAGAAACTTACATTAGTCCAAAGTACAAAAACGAATAAAATGAAATGAAATCTTTGAGTTTTACGTTCCACGGTTATGCCGGTTAGGCTAAAGGAGACGGTGATGATGAATAATGAATGAAATGGTGGAATGAAGAAAGTGGGAGGAAACGGGAGAACCCCGAGAAAACCCACGCACACGGTGTTTGTCCACCACAAAGTTCACTTGGCGGGGGCTGGGATCGAACCCGGGACCCCAAGCACCAGAGGTGAACGCTCAACCACTGAAAAGTACAAGAACGAATACCCAGAAGCTTTCGTAACCCTTGATCATGGCACCAATTATTTAACATTCGCTGAAGAAACGTGATCACATTAGATCCATCACATTCCAGCATGAGGAGCTTGTCATAAAGCAGTTCAGATGTGTTAATAGTTTTCGCAATAGTTTGAAAATCTGAAGATGAAGCGCGCACCAAAAATACACTGTCCAGGTAACAAGTAATAACACAATTGGTTGAAGAAGAAAAATATCGAATGCGAATATCAAACTGTTTATCAGTTGCTGCGTTTGTTGTTCCAACTACAGCAAGACTGGAGAAGTTCCCAGAAGTTTTAACATCGTACAACAATTTTGCATGTAAATAGGGGCCAAGTCCACACGATATTGAGAATGAAAACTTAGTCTCATGAAGCTGAAAATCCTTATTTTCACAAGTGGAAATAGCAATGCCACAAAAATATAGGAAGTTTCGTTAAAATATACGAAATATAGGAGTTTATAGGAAGAGACTCAAATATATATGAAAAATAGGAGCATTGGAAAGCCTGTCATATAGGCCTACTTATGGTTCGATCTTTATTATCCCACATTTCGGGAACCATTAGGCGTACAGACTTGAGGTTTTTGGTAAACACATAATCACAATTCTAACGTTCTTCAAAACTTTCCTAAGATGTATAATACAAATATTTAAAAATGGGTATCTTACGAACCCCATTTGTGTGCGTGTTTTGGATTGAAACTACTTTTGATGTAGTTACGCCTCAATAATTACTTTATCAAAATTCCACCACCTAGTACACCACCCACACACCTTTATAGTGTAGCTATTTATTTCGCCATATTTTGGTAACCATAAGGTGTACCAAGTTGCAGTTTTTAGTAAACACATATCCGTAATGTTCTTTACATTTTAGAGACGTATATTTCAATTCAAAATATTTAAAAATGTACAAATTAGGTAACCCATGATACCCCCACCCCCTTTGGGGTATCCACATACTTTTGCATAGTACTGTATTTTGAGTTAGCCTCAATAAATACTTTTTCCAAATTCATCGTCGTCCTATCTGATACCCTGAAGTCCATACCCCATCAGCACAGAGTATTTGCATTGAATTTTCACAACAAATGCTGTATTTAGACCGATAACGGTTCATAAAGTGAACGTGCACTTACGGATGAACTCCTGGCCATAAAAAGAAAGGACACTTAAAGGTACTAACAAAAGACTTGGTAAAGAAGGGTACATTTTTGGAACTGGGGGGGGTCAGAATATTTTGCTTAAATTTCGTGCTTTCTTGCTATATCTTCTGTATTTTTTGATGGTTTAGGTAGGTTAGGATATTTGGATTTGGGAGGCCAGAATTCTTCGCTTAAAACTCCTACTTCCTATATTTTCTGTGTTCTTTGATGATTTAGGCTAGGTTAGGTTAGTACTTAGTAATTACACTTACGTAGCATTAACTCATTTCTCCTATAAACATGGTGACTCTGGTTTTGGTCCCCTAATTCTAAAATTATCCCGAAAGAAGCTATCTGCGACGGTTTTATAAATAGACTCCTATTATATATCTGCACCATTCGTACAACTAAAAAATATTGCAGAAGGCTTCAACACTGTTTTACCCATTTGTTACCTGGGCCGCTTATCATAAACTCTTATTAAGCCGAACGGTAACTCTTTAGTTTGGGCAAGGCAGTGATATCCCGTCACTGTTAGTATTATTCACAGGTGTCGTTGGTTCCTTTCTGTTGCTAGGGATTATTCATAGACTATGTACGACCTTAAAAAGGTAGTAATAAGGGGACTTTAATTTACTACAATATTGCCCTTGTACTTAATGCAATCAGTTCCTGTCACTGCCTTGCCTAAACTAAAGATTTGCCAGCCGAACTCCCCCCCCCCCAAAAAAAACAGAATAAATAATCCCCACAAACATACATACACCATATAACTAAATGTACTGTGCAGTGATGAAATACGAATATATATATATATATATATATAAAATCTAAATACAACAATTAGATTTACAGTCTGGGAATATGTGATTAAAAAAAAAATAGCGTCGCCAGCATTTAGGTCATGAGATTATTTCAAGATTAAAATTATACAAATACTAATTTCTGAGTCTAAAATATAGCAATTATTCAAATAAGTATGTTCATTGTATTAGACATACATTTAACTTTCCCTACTACCACAATGAAATTACGAAATGAATCATACTGTACTTACATCTCGGAATTGAACCAAACCTAGTTCCCCAAGTTCAGATACGCAAGCATATGCAGCTTCACTTTGTAAAAATAATTGACATAATGTCATCTCCTCACTTCGAAATAAGGACCCCATCTTGGCCCTGATTGTTCCTGAGATTCACAATTCACCAAAAAATTATCTAACCACCACCTCAACTTCTGTGCTGCAGACCACAAAGTCAGGTGATTCTTCCTTCTGCAACCCCGTGACGTCACTTCGGATCGTCCTTGGTTACAATGTTGCCAGTTACAAATATGTTGCGATAGTAATTCTCTTTTGATAATATCTAATACTCATTTGGAACAAGTAGATAGTAATGCGAATGTATTAATTAGTATTAATTAGCTTGAAAAGTTAAATAAAATCTGATGTGGCTTATTTTTCATTGTATATTTATTAATAACTTGCAACTTCCAGTTGATATAGCCTATGTCGTGCTACTGGTCTCAATAAAAGAAAGTGTACTGAAAACAAGTATTCTACTCCTAGGGGTTTTAATTGAGCACATTCCGTAACAGTTTACATCAACACAACGCAAACTTTACGATTTAGTGTTTATTAACCGTCTGAGTTCTAAATACTTTTTGCATTGTTTGCGTTATGATGCTGTACGCAGTATTTTCGGACGATTGATATGAAATGCCCCCTAAATGTTTTGAAAGTACATCAAGGAACTGATTTCATTCCTATATATCCAAATTTTTACTATATCCTAATACTCGATTATAAGAAATATGTATTTAGAAAGTACGAATTAGTTAAGAAGATTAGAAGGGACAAAATCCCAACAGAAAGCTCTGACGGTGCAATAGTTCAAAACGAGAGAAGAATTCCCTTTTCAGTGGCGAAGCTAAGGGAGGGCCAAGGGGGGCCAGGCCTCCTTGCTCAAATTCTTGGTTCCCCTAGTGGCCCCCTATACAGTGATATTGCTATAGGTCGACAAACGGTGAGTGGGTCATTGCTACAAGTGAAACTACTATCAAAACGCCTCTCGACAACAGAATTACCAGATGCAGAATACCGTAAGTTGCAATAATCTGCGCTCCGAATAAAATATCTTTGCTCGTTTTTGCTTGTAGTTCAGCAAGATCTAATTCACTGAAATCTGTGGGGTGCATATGCATTGACCTTACCACTTGAACATTTCTTTAACCTCTGTTCCTTATCTAGGTATCTCCTTTGTTTTGGACAAAGAACCAGAAAGAAAAATCAAATCAGTCGGCATTCTCATTCGCTTCAATGTTGAAAGTCATACTAAAATATGAGATGCTTACTTACAAATAGCATACACTGCAGAAAAACATTACACTTGCGTTGGAAGAAAGAAGTTTTCGTACATTACTTATTATAATTTGTACACTAAGTAATTAATTCTCATTGATTATGGCGACATAGAACAAATGCATAGCATCCATTAAATAATTTGGCATTATTATTATTATTTTCAAAGCATCTTAATATCGAGCCGTCTTGTTTAATTAACAATAGAAGAGAACAGAAGTTTTTTTATTACTTGTGAAATAATTATTCTCTCTGTTGTTTGCATCCCGATCATTTGAGAAAAATTAGATGCTGAATACTACGAGCAAGTACTATTTGCTACCGATACTGGTTCTCCCGCTTGATTATCTTCTGGTCTTGTCTTTCGTACATCTAGTTTCCTAATGCTCTTGGCTATTAGCAATTCTGCAGAATCCTTCTGGTACAATGTTAACAAGCGATACTAGCGGCCTCCAGGAAATCGGAGTCAGCGCTTGATGGACTGATACTACTAACTAAAGCCTGGGGAAATGTAATAAAATTCAGGATTCTTTGTAAATAAATCGTTCAGAAGTATTTTCCTTTAAAAAAATAAACTGTAGTTTAATCCCTAAAATGCTACTTCATAGAGGAATTCCAAAGTTTATCACAGAGCCAGTGTTACGATCTCCTGATCACTAACCATCAGGAAAGATACCGAAATGATACAAGTTGCAGTGTTGCCAGATCAATCAGTTGGAAAAACAGGAGATTCGAACATAAAAAACAGGAGAAAGCAGTAGACACATACAGTGGTGGCGTTTGAATGTAAATCCGGGGGGGAGCAATAAAATTTGCCATTATTAAGGAGGCAGTAGTCAAAACAAGCAGTCCAGAATTCATTTCCGATTAACAACGTTGAGCAAATAAAAAGGAAAGTCGCGATTTATATTAATATTATTTGATACACATATGTGTGAAGTAAAACGTAGTGAAAGAGCAAAATGGAGTGGGAAAATGTCTTTTCATACACGTAGCGATAACGTAGCTATATGGTACAGTCACACGTGATCGTGGCGTAAGACGATTTCTTGCTGACGATCGTGAAGAAATGATCTAAGCCAGTCTTCCAACCCAAGTCCCAATCTAAACAACACTTACTTGTAAATCTTACAGAAAGTCAGAATATAGACGAATCTTATAGAAGATGACGTACAGTTTTATTCTTTGCATTCATATTATATACGGTAAAGCTCTATAACTACACGTATATGCTCTAAAGAGCTTTGTGTATTATAACAGAGAAATTTCATCATTGAAAATTCAATATTAATAATCTTCAACTTCTCGAAGTAACGAAAAAGCAGGAGATTGTTCACTTTTTGTTTTCTTTCGCAGTAGATCAGTAGAACGTAGAAAAAGCAGCAGATCTCCTGCAAAATCAGTAGATCTGGCAACACTGACAAGTTGGTCGCGGCAGTAATGTTATTTTGTGTAAAAGTGGTAGTTAATCCCGTTATCTTATCTGATATTTAGTAATCAGAGAGATATCAGGAACTTATGGAACTGGTCTATAAAGACTCCATTCAGTGAGTTCAGTCACTGAATACCAAATTTTATCGCAGATTTATATATGTTCTTCGTCAAAATATTCTTAACCATTTCCGAGAAAATTATATTGTAGGAATTATGCAGAACAATAATCAGTGGTAACGTGAATTTTGAACAGGATATAAGCCTACTAGTTAATGCTGTGCATTCATATCCGATCTCAAAACTAACAATATTAATTTAGCATCGACTACAGGATAGTAGCGTTAAGTTACTTCAACTACATTTGAATTTATTTTAAGGCTTTGAAACATCCGAGGCTCAGAGAATAGAAATGAGGGAAATGAGTCAATTATGCCAAAAACATTTCGCTAGTGAACTAAGGAAGAATCTTGGTAAACTCCTAAGTCGAAATATTTGCCCACGAGGATCGATCACATCATCTTCCGAATCTGAAGTCATTGTTCTACCGCTAAGCTCAAATGCACATGGTTGATCGTACTTTTGTTTTTGTATTCATATGCAGTTTTATTACCTACCTAAGTAAACTACATGCTTTTTTTTTTTTTTTTTTTTTTTATGTAATGTAAACTTTTACGAACTGGTATTGATCAATGCTTCTATGTGTTACAGCTGTCAAGCACACAAGTGAAATTAGTATTTCAACAACTATAAGCTATTTTAACAAGACAATATAGACGAAGCGCTGTTTTTGAAATTTATAATCTTCCACCTTTTCTGAAATAATACTGTTCGTTCTACCGTTTAACACAACATAATTAATTTGCTTTGTAACGTAATAATACTTGTTTATTAAAAGTTTTAGAAAGGTAACGAAAGTGCATAGTTTATCAAATGTTGAAGTGTTATATTTAATGTTTTTCTTTGTTGTGAGAGTGAGGAAAATCATTACAATAAATAGAGTAAGTTCAGTTTACTTTTAATGGAGTTTCCACTAGTCTGTTTGTGAAAACCTAACATAGCAGTATGCATATCAGCTTGATTCGAATGTACAGTTAAAGTTCTGGTAGCTCTGCCTTCGTATGTAATAAGCAAATTCCTAAAATAACTAGAATCATGATATAAGTGCAAATTTCAACGAGGCACTTTATTCCCTAAATCAATCAGTCACACATATTTTAAACGCCGTGATTAAGTAACTACTTATATTAGAATGGAAATCAATTGTGTAAATGTGCCCTAGTTGTTTGAGGTAGTAAGTTCTTATATTTTCGCTGTTTTGAACAACAATCATGAACATGAACAACGAAGATGGAAACATTCATCTTGAACAGTATTATATATATAATTTATGTGAATCAAGTTTTTGTGGGCATTTTCTCTCAGAAAATGGAGATTGATGCTCTTATCTTCATCCATTATTGCAAGAGTTGAGTTGATTTTGAGTCTAACATTCCTTTCAGCAGCGAGGCTATATGAGATATGGGCCTACTGATTAATGTGGAATCCGAACCACATGAGCTCCGCCGGAAATCGAACCCGGGCCTCTCACGCCAAAGGCTCTTTCGCTAACCGCTTAACCACAAAAAGAGCTCTCATTCATCATTTCAACCGAGTAGAAAACTGCTTGAGACAACTAATAGGAACCTGTAAAAAGAATTTTTAAGTGTCTTTCGGTCAACTCCAGAAAGTCCAGGATGTCCGCTGATGTGACTTTTGCGAAAGTGTGTGTATACCTGCCCCAGCCGTGCTCTTCTACTTCTAATCCTAATGTGTTCTCTGTGATGTACTGTCGCTCCATTTTCTGAACTCCCTCGTCAAGGTCATCGACAGAATTGAGACGATTACCAGAAGTTTTATGTAAATAAGAAGCTATCCGGGATAACAATCCAACTTGAGGAAGCAACTTGTTCTCCAGTTGGTGACCTAGAAGACAATACTTGTCCAAGAATACCATGAACAGCCTCAACAACCCAGCGAATATTTGTAACATAGCAGGAAAAGTTCTCCTCAGCCGTAGTCAATTGCCTGCTCTTACCTTTCAGTGTAGGCATTAAAACTGTAAATCCTCTTTCTTCCAAATATGCAGTTGTATCCCCGAAAGCTGCGACTCACACAATAAATACCACCTTGTGCTAGCGATTCACCCTAATGAGAATCGCTAGCCCATTTGGATCTTGTATGTTGGCCCCAGCATATCTACAATATAACCAGTCTTAAGTATAAATAATAAATAGCTTACATAGAGGCAACTTTTTGTTTATCCAGGGTACGATTTTCATTCATACTCATTATTCGACCTCTATCTGTGTCGAATATATCTTTCATCAAAGGTCTTCCAAATTGTCAACAGTAATGTGAAGTTTCGGTGCCACAATAGCTTTTTCAATTGTTATGAGCTCTTCTCGCGAACAAGCTGCGACTCCGACCTTAGAGGGTAAAATGATTTTTTCGAAGGACGTCATAACAGATGCACACAGATATCCGGAACACATACATAACAGATACACACACACAACAGATATCCGAAACTTATCTGTCCAGCGCAGCGCTAGAATTGCAGCACTAAAACTATTCGAATTACCAGTGCTCAGTTTAAACAAAACCGTAACAGCAGCATGAAAAGTCGGCGATTCAAACTCGACCATCTTTGTCCTCTGACAGTATTCGTGACGGCCAAAACATGTATGAAGTAACGCGGGTTGCATATCTCCCAGACGTGTCCGACTTTGGTTTTCCTCATTTTACACCAAGTTGTACCGCGATTATCAAACCAAGGTCAAGATATATCATATGTGGGTTGGTGCTGCTTCTATGATGGAAAATAGGTGGTCGCTCGAACATAAAGCAAAAATATTTGAATTCGAATATTTTCGACGTGCTTTTCGCTAGAAATTTCAATGCGAGATACATTGTTTCTAGTTTTCGGTAAGGCCCTTTAAGCAAAATATATTCATGTTTTGTTTCATACTCGTAACTTAAGTCGTTTCGAAGATATGAATAATTTTTTATTTTCGAATTTTGAACAATAACCTCGAAATTCGAAGTAATTTGAAGTTGATTTTCCGGCCAAAGTTATCTTTGGATATGATATACATTTGATATAAATATCACAGCAATCCGTGTAAGAGTCCTTTTCACTATCTTATCCGACTACACCATACCCATGGAGACAAAATGATCCTTTCCATTATGTTTGTCATTTGTTAATTTTTATGACTTTCTATGTTTGTAAAGCTTCCACAAAATTTGATTATCAATGATAATTGAAATATCAAGAAACATGTTTGCATTTTCTTTTTCTTTTTTTTTTTAGTTTCGTGGTGTTTTCACAATCTGTGTTTCTTTGAACGTTAGAGGGATCATTCTCCTATTGTCTAATGCAGTGAAAATTTGGAAGAAAACTTATAAAATGGCGATCGCAGGAGAAAGGATAAATAGAAGAATAATTTGAATTTATGCCTGGAAAGAGTGTGACTGACGCAATTTTACACTAAGACAAACACGGAAATGTATTAGGAAAAACAAAAAGGATTGCATATGGTCTTTATTGATTTCGATAAGGTCTAAGACAGAGTGCCACGTCAGGCAAAATAAAGATACCTGAGGTAGAAAGAAGTGCCAGTGACATACGTAATAGAACAAGACAATGGTTCTTGTCTTAGAATATTACTATTCTTATTAGTGTCGGTGTGGTAGTACAGAGATAGAATGTGGCCTATGATTTGACTTTTTTTTTTGAAGGGTATGCCATCTGCAATGCAATAAGCATTCCTCCTAACGAGGCTGGGCGATAAGCCCCTGCAACTCCATCATAAATAAGGACGTGATTATTTTACAAACTACTTGGTAAACCTTTGCTAATATAACGCTACTAGTTCTTACAACCTTTCGCTTGCAAAATGGAATACAAAAGGGAATCTGTTGGTCACTACTGCTTATCTGCTAAATCAGGGTCAAACTCTGTGTGTCATAAAAGTTAGTTTATCAGTGTCTGACCTACAAAGAAAATCATTATATCAGCAAGGTGATTTGAAATAATACGCCAGGCATATGACAAGCCTTGGGCTATATTGCTTAGAACTACTTTAAGAATGAATCTATCATTTACGCATTGAATTCCATTACTGGCTACTTACATTTTTCGGCCTCGTCTTGGAAGTCAAATTCTGGTCTCATATTCATACCACACGATAATAAGTTTAATTAAGCACTAATTATAGGCACTATAAAACACTGGATGCATTACTTCTTCCTCTTCCAAGCCTAGAGCAGCAATCAAATTGCAAGCCCACAACAAACCTCTTTGCGTGACTATATAGAATTGGATGGATCTCAGCACCTCTGAGGTAGGCAACAGTCACGGCCCACAGCAAACCTCTTTGCGTGGCTTATGGAGTTGGATAAAACTGAATTAAATTCAGGGCCTCTCTCTTCTGAAATCGTGGCAGCCTGTTAATCCAGAATTCGTCGGCAAACTTGCAGCACCTTGGCCTACCATTTGAGAACGACCCTCGTAACCTCAAAACCCGAAGTTTAAATACTGCTTGCTGTTCTTGGTTTTTCAGGTTACGAACTACTGTTTGTAACTAAATTTTACTTAGGAAGTTAATTTTTTAGCTTGTGTTCCGTGTCTTAATGCAGCCACGGAAACTTTTCGAACGGTTTCTTGTTAACTTGTAGAAAAACACATGTTTATTTTCCTTAATATTGGAATTAAAGTTTTTTAATATATTTTTTTCATTCTCCCAGTGTATATTGTCCTGATCCTAGGTAATAATTACAGTAAGGTTGATCCAGTGTGTAAACAGGAGCTACGACTTACTGAGAAATAGTGTGGAATTAACACACCAAACACGTGTTACGGTTCGATTATACCAAGGGCCTATTTTCCATAGCAACAAGTCTTGTATTATCCTCTTATAAGTCTTAAAATATCGCGTGCTAGAAATTCTAGAATAATAGTAAAACTCATTTCTAAATATCAGTGCTGATACATATAATTTTTCATTATTTCGTTGTATATATATATATATATATATATATATATATATATATATATATATATATATATATATATATAATTGTTACAATATTTGATGTTAAAAAATTTACAGTAATGTTACAAGATTAGTAGTTTCGAAAAATAGGTCCCAGAGGTCAGTACTAAGCCCGTATATCTCTTCAAGTAGTCATGGATGTTATAATTCAAGATATGAGAGATGAACCTCCCTGATATATTAGTTGATTGTATTGTATTAAGCAAAACAAATAGTTAAAAAGGAAGAAGTTGGAAGGAAAGCAGATAATTGGAGAAAGTCTTTGGAAGATAGAGAACGAAGTGTGAGAGTCATTCCAGATGATTTCAATCAGAGTCATCCAGTCATCTCGCCCAATACAGTTGCTACCATCCTCTCTAAATTTAGAGATACGAGATCTGTTGAAATTAGACCTTGGACAGGTAGATCGAAATTTGTTACGGACGAAGCACACTGAAAAAACAATATAATTGAGAAAACCATAATATATTGTAGTTCGCTCAACCATAAAATATTGTCAAAATAGGGACAACAATATTTGGTTGTGGATATTATATTATATTGTTGGTTTAGTATGATTTGTGAACGATATATGTTGTATCCTGGACAATATTTTGTATTGTACTTGAAGTCATACACGGCTATTATAATTAATTATATAATCCGGTAATGTTGATCCTACAAGAGAGAAATGTGTGTGGTATCCAGAAAATACGTGTGTCGTACCTTTTACTATATAGTGTGATTGTTACAACACGATATAAAGTTCCAGGAACAACACTATTTTGTCAAGAGAGCCATTTTCTGTTCCGTTTATTGTTGTGAGGACCATTATGACTTACTGTGAAGACCGTACTATATGTAAAAGGAACTATACCTTACAGGTATGTGGACCATAGGAACAATGCTATTTTATCATAATAGCCATATTCTGTTTCTTATATTGTTGTGAGGACCATACTGTATTCTTTTGAAGACCATACAACCTTATATTGTGAAAGAAACTATACCTTACAGGTATGTGGATAATACTATATGGTTGTTAGTGCTCATTTACCACGCTATACAGTAGGGTAAGGTGTCCATATTTCGGATAGGTTGCTATTTTCGGATACATTAATATCTCGCCACAATACAACAGCATAAATGTGGCAACGTTGTGAACTAGTGCGCCCTGGCGATGTTGTGTTGTCAAGAAGCTGCTGGACGTGCAAGTTGCGTGTGAAGTTTGTAGGGACGTTTTCTTTGTTTTCCACATTTTCGTTATAATATTTTACTGGTGTAACTTAGCACATGAAACTTAAAAATGAGTATGGAATGAATTGTGTGCATGCTTGTAGTTAGAATAGCTATTGTAGTTAAATATGAATATGTTGTTTGTCAAGTCGAGTGTTCGGTAACAGCACACAGCAGCCATCTTTGAAAGTTGACGTGGTTTTTCAATTTCGGATACAGAGTGAGGGCCTAATTTCGACTATCCGAAATTGAGCGTACTTTAAAAAAAAACTAAAGTATTGCATCCCTGTTGCAGATGTCTGGACGAAAAAGGTCATGGTCCATGGACATTATGGAAAAGGCCATCGACGCAGTGAAGAAGAAGGAAATGGGGTTTCTGAAGGCTTCCAAAGTGTTTGAAGTTCCCAGGTCAACTCTCTTAGATTATGTCAAATGTGCAAACAGTCAGCAACGTTTCCAATCACGAATTGGACGTAAATGTGCCTTAGGAACTGAGCTTGAAGACGAACTCGCTAGGTATTGTACAATAATGGATGAACGTTTTTATGGACTTAGGCGTCGAGATGTTCGTATTCTAGCCTATCAGCTTGCGGTGAAGAACGACATTAAACACCCATTCTCAACAAGAACTAACATTGATGGCAAAAAATGGTTAAAGAAGTTTTTGACCCGGCACCCTAACCACTCCTTTCGAAAACCAGAGCACGTTTCACTTGCAAGAGTCAAAAATTTTACAAAAGAAAAAGTGTCTTGCTTCTTTGGTCTGTTGCGGCCGGAATTACAAAAAGTGAATTTTGAGCCAACAAAAGTGTACAATGTCGATGAAACTGGTATATCCATTGTCCAAGGTACACGCTCGCAAGTCCTGAGTGTTAAAGGGAAACGTCAGGTTGCGAGACTGTCCTCCGCTGAACGGGGCTCCTTAATAACTATTGTGACATGCATGAATGCTTGTGGTACATACGTTCCTCCTCTAATTGTTTTTCCGCGCGTGCGTATGAAACCTGAATTGCTACATGGAACACCACCAGGAACCGTAGCAGCATGCCACCCATCAGGATCCAAATGCATATTTTCACACAATGGTTTGAACATTTTGTTAAAGTTGTAAAACCATCATCTAGCGACCCTGTTGTGCTCATACTGGATGGGCACTATTCGCACACCCGTAACCTGGACATTATCCACCTAGGACGGACCCATGGTGTCATTATTGTGTGCTTGCCACCCCACTCGACGCACAAGCTCCAACCTCTGGGTGTGAGTTTTATGGGTCCATTTAAGCAGTTCTATTCACAAGAAATCGAACTCTGGCTCGATAATCACCCGTTTCATCCGATTTCTATGTCTGATGTTGGTGCGACTTTCAGTAAAGCCTACGTACGAGCTGCAGGTATGCAAGCTGCAATCAGCGTCTTTAGAAAGTGTGGGATTATTCCCTTCAATCCGAATGTTTTCGACGACAGTAATTTCCTACCCGTTCAAAGTAGTGTCAGACCTACTAGTTCTGTTCCTGTAAACTGTGACCCTTTACCGTCCGAACACAACAGTGACAGTAGCCCTACCATCCGTACGACTATTCCTGAAAAATCCTCACCGCTTTCACCATTTGACATACGACCCCCTCCAACACCACCAGGCCCATCCATAGGTAGTAGGAAAAGTGAACAAGCTGCAGTGATAACCTCATCCCCATATAGACATACATTGGCTGAAAAGAAATATTTTGCGAGGCACACTAAAGCCTTCAAAGCAGAAGAAAGCGACTAAGCCTTCAAAGAAGTCTCCATCATCTGATGAAGATAGTGACTCAGACCATGCTGTTCCTCTAATTTCCACTGACGAGGACGACAGTGCAGACGAAGAATGTGTTTATTGCTCTGTTGCTTATCATGAAGAGACATCAGGAGAGCAATGGAGTAGGTGTATTGGATGTTTGAGATGGGTGCATGAGCTTTGTGCCCGAACAGAGAAAGACGGTTGGCAGACATACAAGTGCGACTACTGTGAATAGTCAGATACAACTGTTCTCTCATTTCCTTGCTTTGTATTTGCTATCATTTGTGTAACATAATCAGTGCTAATAAACCATGTTTATCGTCTATCAATGTTATTTGAAATCCTATCCGAAATTAGGCACTGCCGTATTCGAAATTGGGAAACCAAAATGATGAATGCTTATTTTTGTACGGTTTCATAATCTATATATATAAAAGAGAACGTACAAATCCTTTGTTAGCTCATCACGCTAATACGGCTGAACCAATTTCTTTCATTTTTGGGGGGTTATTAAGATTTGGACCCTAGATGGTTTTTATCATATCACTTTAATTTTCAATTACCAGTGTCTTGAGATAATTGACCATTCAAGTGTCCATAACGTACAAATCCTTTGTTAGCTCATCATAGCTAAATCTAACCGTATTTATATGCAACCCACATGACCGTGTCACTCGGCGGGTTAACATAAATGACAGGCGATATAATGTTAACATTTACTCCAATCTTCTATGGTTTTTATCATATCACTTGAAAGCGAAAAAGTAAAAATTATCTAAGTAACAAAGTTTATTGCGTTCCGGGGTGACCCCAGCGAAGCGGGGTGAACGCTGCTAGTATACCATATACAAGGATTGAATATTTAGCTATGGACTCTAACATGCTATCCTTACTTTCATTAATCTTCAAACTTTGTTTTTCATCCCTGACATCTTGAGTTTGGCTATTCGTATGCACGTGACACAACTCAATTGCTTAAGTATCCGAAATATGGGCACCTTACCCTACTTATTATTATTCATGCAATACAATGTTATTGAAGGAACCAAATTGTGTGGTTGCAGGAACTATATCGTAGAAACTAGGAATGGCCAAAATTGTTCGGAATCCGGATTTTGGAAAATTTATTTTCCGGAATCGGAAATTTCACTTTTTTGGCTTTCGAAAAAAAATCTGGAAGTTAATAAATTCCGGAATTTTCCGAAATCCGGAATTTTTCTGAATTCCGGAATTTTTCTGAATTCCGGAATTTTTCCGATATCCAGAATTTTTCCTATTTTACTTTCCAGATTCCGAAAAGTGAAAATTCCGGAATTGCCCATCCCTAGTATAGACACTCTTTCAGGATGTTTGAGGAAGAAAGAGCAATACTTTTCTAAATTGTAGTATGGGTGATTCTGAGCAAAAAAAGTTCATGTGAACATGGGTTCTATTCTCTATGATTTGAGAGCTATATGCTATGAAACATTTTGAGCTTCGTTGCTTGTTACTCATTCTATATTTATTCGACAGAGATTAGACATAGCGCATTTGAAAAGTAATGAAATAATCTTTAAAACGGTATGCAACATGTGCAGCAGTCTTTGAAAGAAAAGTTAACTTTCCCAAATTTCCTTAAATAACCCCATGCCGCAAGCGTCGGTGGAACACCGATGGGCAACTAGCGACCTTTCGCCAAAAATTGGAGGTCCCGCAGCGACGATCCGCGGTGGCCCCACTTCCGTTTTGAAAATTATACCACCAGCGACAGAGACGCGACAAAACGACAACACACACAAAATTACAACGACAAAACCACAAAATTACTCCCCCGAAATACGTTAAATTGCCTATATGCGTGATTTGTTAACATTAAGGTGAGTCAAAAGAAATTAAAAAAAAAAAAAAACTCTAGAACTTTACCTCTTTTAGTTTCATGTTATAGAGCTGTGTATTACACTGATATAAAATAATGAATTCAGCTCTTTTTCTTTCAATTTGGCACTATTTTTCAGCTCACTCCATAGCTAGAACTGTGACAACACTGCTGGAGCATCAAACGAGTGTTGTCTGTCCCGATGAGTCAACGGAACGAGTTGAATGTATTCGAAAGGGGCATAATTGTAAATGCCCATAAATTTGGACATACAGTGAGAGAGATTTCTGAGCAACTAAACGTGTTCTGGTCGACGGTTAGTAATGTCATGGTCAAATGAAAACGCCATGGAACTACCGAACCAAAGTCTGTTCTGGTCAGGGAGTAATCTACACCCCCCTAACACCCCTCCAAATTTCTTTACACACACCCGTGGATGGAAAAGGAATACTCCCCTAAATCCAATTGTATCAATTAGCATCACATAAGTTATTTATTAAATCAAGTTAAGAAAGTTTTAGTGTTTTGGAAAGAAGGCAATATTCTTATTTATTTATTTCACTTCAAAATACGAAGCAACCTCGTTCTCATGTACGGCTTCGAGAACCACATGACCTCATTGTTTCGGGCGGTGTTTCGATCAAAACAATTGACAAAACAGACCCGCTCATACCTACCCTCCTGGGCTCCGCGGTCGTTTCCAAGAAAAGAGATTGATGGACAGATGCAGATGACTGAAATTGACAACGTCTTGAGCGGTCATTCACCTACCTCCTAATCAATAAGGAAAACTGTGACAATATAGTAATAAGCCTATACCAGATTCAGTTGGTAAGTGCTACTCTGCAAGTGGTGTATCAACGGACGGAAGTTAGAAGGGTGCAGTCAAAACGTTTTAGAATCACGTAGCCAGGAAGGGGCAGGAGCGGAGATTAAGAGATCAAATAATATTACAACAATTAACGTCAACAACAGGGTTAGAATATTAAAATAATGAAATTGCAACTATGTACAGTATTAATTACTAAACGAATGTGATTTCAGCATGGGACGAGAGATTTTCTTCCAATTAATAAGTTGGAAAAAATCACCCACTAAAACTTCCTGGGGGTGAATAAATTGAAATAAGGGCAGAATTTTGCAAAATAATTACAATAATTCGTATGTAATCAATTCATATGTAATTACTGGGTAAAATAGTGGTGGTTAATTTCTAATACAGTGAAACATCTCTTAACGGGCATCTCTCAATAGTGGACACCTTGAGAGGAATAACTTTCTTATTTTTCCATGCCATAAATATGTGTGGTATGGTGTTATGAGAGAGAACCCTTCCATTTAGGGACACCTCTCATTTACGGACAAATAATCGTGTTCCACCTATGTCCGTTTTGAGAGGTTTCACTGTATCACTTAGTTTAATAATAACTAACTAACTAACTAACTCTATGGCCTATGGAACCCGGAGGTTCAATGCCGCGTTCACAAAAGCTCTCCACTGACTTCTATCCTTAGCTAACTGCATCCAGTTTCCACTTTGTATTCCAATCTCTGCGAGATCCATCTTAATATTGTCCTCCCATCTGCGCCTAGGTCTTCCTAATGGTCGTTTTCCGATTGGTCTTCCAGTCAAGACTTTGAAAGCGTTTCTACTTTTATTCATTCTAGCTACATGACCCGCCCACCTAAGCCTCCTAGACTTGACGACCCTAACAATGCTGGATAAACCATATAAATTATGTAGTTCCTCGTTATGAAGTTTCCGCCATTCCCCATTCCCGTTCCTCTTGGGTCCGAATATTCGTCTCAGGATCTTGTTCTCAAATACTTTCAGATTATGTTCTTCCCTCAGAGTAAGTGACCATGTTTCACAGCCATACAAAACAACAGGCATGATTATCGTTTTGTATATTTTAAGCTTCAAATTCCTCGACAGAATTCGCGACGACAAGAGATTTTGAACCGAATAGTAACACGAATTCCCTGCTTTTAGTCGACATTTAATTTCTCCGTGAATATGATTTTCCTCTGTTAATATTGATCCTAGATTTTTGAAACTATCCACTTTATCAAAAGTATTATTTAATATTTTAACGCATCCATAATTTGCTGTATTCCGGTCCCGACGCACTTCCATGTACTTAGTTTTCTCTGCATTTACTTCTAAACCCATGTCCCTACAAGCGTTTAATAAGATCTCCGCATTTCTTTCTATTGTTCTTCTATCATCCCCTATTAAACTTACATCATCAGCATATGCCATAACCTGGTGAATACCGTTCAATTGTAGGCCCTGGTTGCTATCTTTGATTTTCCTTATAGCGTATTCCAGAACGAAGTTCAATAATAATGGCGACAACGCATCTCCTTGTTTCAGACCATTTTCGACGTGAAAGCTCGTGGACAAAAATTTTCCTACCCGGACTTTACTTTGGGATTCATTCAAACATATCTTAATTACTCTAATTAGCTTTCTAGGTATTCAAAGTTCTGTAAGGACGTTGTATAATGTTTCTCTCCTAACCGAGTCGTACGCCTTTCTAAAATCAATAAATAGTTGATGTACCGGGGTATTGTATTCCCACTTTTTTTTCAAGTATTTGGCGAATGGTAAATATTTGGTCGATAGTTGATCGATTTCGTCTAAATCCGCACTGATAATCTCCAATAATTTCATCTGCATATGGGGTCAGACTTGCTAATAGAATATTTGAAAGGATTTTATAGGATGTTGACAGAAGAGAAATGCATCGATAATTATTACAGTCAGTTTTGTCCTTTCTTGTGAATTGGAACAGTGATTGATTCTTTCCACTCTTGTGGCAATTCTTCCTTTTTCCAGATAAGGAGAATGAGTTTGTGTGTCTTGTTATAAAATTTTTCGCCTCCAGCTAAAATTAACTCAGCCGGAATTTCATCTACACCCGGAGATTTGTGTTTCTTTAATTTCTTTATAGTGGTTTCTACTTCTATTCGGTTGGGTTCTGGAATATACGGTTCTGCGGTGTGTATCTCCCTTTCTCCACGCACACTAGTTTTTGGTTGCGTGTTAAGCAAATCGTCAAAGAAATCTTTCCATCTATTTAAGATTCTATCCGTGTCAGTGAGAACTGTACCGTCAGATTTCTTTAATATATAAGCACGAGGTTGATAGCCTTTCTTAAATTCGTTGATTCCCTTATACATGTCCCAGATGTTTTTATTTTTTACTATTATCTTCAAGTTCCTTAATTTTAGCTTTCAGAAAATCGCGTTTGTTTGTTCTAAAAGTTTTGGAAGTTTCCCACCTGATATCTGCGAAATTTTGTGCAGTTATTTCATTAGGATTTTGTAGCCAGCGTAATTTTGCCTGTTTTCTCTTCTCTGCTAGTTTAATGCATTCCTGGTTGAACCATGGTTTGTTCCTACGTATTTCCTCATGTCCCAATTTTTCTTTTGCTGAAATTTTAATGCTATCTCTAATTTCAATCCAGGTATCCTCAACATTAGTGCACTCCGAATCTTCTAAAGCCGAGAATCTATTCGAAACTTCAATCTGGTATTTCTCTCTTACCTGGCTCTCTTCTAATTTCTTTAAATTAAATCTCTCCGTTTTCGGACAATGAATATTACCTTTATTCAACGATAACCTCTCTCGTATTATCGCTGCTACCAGGTAGTGGTCAGTGTCACAATCAGCCCCTCTAAACGACCGGATATCAATTATGCTAGATTCCTTCTTCTATCTACTAAAACGTGATCAATTTGATTATGTGTTTTCCCGTCTGGTGATGTCCAAGTGTATTTACAGTCGCGATGTGGGAATTCTGTACTCTTCACGATTAGGTTTTTGGATGTTGCAAAGTTCACGAGTCTAACACCCTTGTCATTACTTTCCTTATACAGACTTTCGTTCCCTATAATGGGTTTGAAATATCCTCTCGTCCTACCTTCGCATTGAAATTCCCTAATAGAATTTTCATATGGTATTGCGGGAGTTGGTCAAAATCTTTTATATCGTCATCCTTATCTTCAGTTATCTTCAGTAATAAAAGACTTAGTTTAATAATAATAATAGTAATAAATGCTCAAACGTGTGAACTTCCTTTATTGAATCTACTACTACGAAGAGCTGATATTATTATTATTATTATTATTATTATTATTATTATTATTATTGGTAGTAGTAGTAGTAGTAGTAGTAGTAGTAGTAGTAGTAGTGCAATAGTTGCGTAACAAAATATACTGTTTTCTTTGAGTTTGTTTAAAAATGTATATCACTATTCTGAGAGCAGCCCCCTTTATTTTGAACACCCCCCAAGCAATAATTTCTGGCGCACTTACTGGTTCTGGTAGGCCCAAGACAATAAGTGATCGATACCGGAGAATCCTGAAGCGTCTAGGGTAAAACAACCGGCAGCTATCTTTGTCAGAGATTGCAGAAGACTTCCTTCTCAGCTCATGTACACAGGCTAGTAATAGGACTGTCCGCCGAGAGATGATAGCAGCCGAGAGATGATAGCACTTGGTTTTCGTGGTCGTGCTGCCGCCAGGAAGCCCCTAATCACACCATCAACGCGCGGAGGCGGTTGCAATGGTGCAAAGAGAATCGTAATTAAACTTTGAAGCAGTGGAAGAAAGTAATATGGAGGATTAAATCACAATACTTGCTCCGGCACACTGATGAGCGTTTATGGACCTGGCGGACGGTATTTACCGTTTGTGTGTGTGTGTGTGTGTGTGAACTGTGAAATTTAGTGGTGGTAGTGTCATGGTTTGGGGCTCTTTCTCCTGGTTTGAGTTTGATCCGTTAGTTTTAATTGACGGGTTGATGACTTCTGCTGTCTACGAAGACATTTTAGACAATAGCATACTGCTGACACTACGGAAACAGTTTTGGACAAGCCCCTTTCTGTATCAACATGATAATGCTCCTGTTCATAAAACACGAGCCATTGAGTCGTGTTTTGACAATAATCAGGAGTAAGTGTTTGCCTGGCCGGTGTCACAGGGATTTTTTACCCCTGGAAACTTTTACCCCCTGGAAATCTTTACCCCCTTGTCGGTTTCTGGTAACTTCAAAGGAAAAGTCAAAAGTCACATTAAAAATTCATATAATTGAATGAGATCTCTCAGTGTATGCACTCACTTTGGTCAAGATGGCTTTAAATCCGAAGATTTGGTAGTGTGAGGTGCAGGTAGCCAGAGCCGAAACTAAGGTTACCATGGAACACCAACACAAAACAAAATTAAATAAATACGGTGGAGTGGCTGGGAATGTTCAAATTTTATAGAGAAATTTACATAAAATGCAAATTTCAAACATCTGTATAATTACTTCCCTTCTTGGAGATGAACGTACTCTCCTGTAAGAGCCGCCACTGCCACAAGTAAGTCGGTAGAGCATAAACTTTCAAACAATGAGAACAACAGATCTCAGGGTTATCTGTTAACCAGTCATGGCCAAGATGCTACTATAGTGAGTTGTTTATGGAAATACCAAAAGGTTAAAAAAAACTACTTTAAAATAACAGGTAGCAGCCTGTTTTTAAAGACTCACCATACTCATGACTGATAGTTTGGTTCTCTGGGCATTTTTACTCTCTGGGCCCCATTCAGAGAGCTGGTCAGACATACACACAACAAGGGAAAATGCTTCCTTGTCTCACACTCCTGAAACAGAACATTTTCATTAGCAGTAGGTACTCACCCTGCAGCAAATTGAGTTCAACACAAATTCTGGTTAGAGATGGCGGTTTATTTCCAAGATAATGAAACATCAAGATGAGTATGGATGTTGATGATAACACTCCAATACACTGAGACTTAAACTTCCTCTGTAGTGCACTACTACCCACATACACTATGATATATATATATCTCTTTAGATATATTTAATATACAACACTTCTTTCACTATATAAAAAACAAATTAAAAGAGGGGAGGACGAAAACTTGTTAATTAAGGTCTGGTTGACCTTAGAAAAATTAAAGGAAAATTAACTACAAATTTCTTTACTCCTCAGTTGATGCGTTCATAGTCTCTGACAGTCTCAGAGAGGAGAGAATGATATCACACAAATTTTCATTCTTAGACAACACGTTAAATGAAGATAAAATAAAAAAAAACAAATATTAAATTGATCATATATCTTAGTAAGTTCGCTGCACTGTTCTTGTAGCTGACTAAATTGTTCACGCACACTGTTCTAGTTCGAAGTCACTATTTCCTTCCACATTCCCATTTCACTGTAGAGGTTAAATGTTCCTTTTAAATGATTAATATGCTGGACGATGAATTCTCTGGACGTGGACATGTGGTATGTCCATGAAAACAAGCAATACAAATGGTTGGAACCTTGTTCAGAAAGTCCAAGGAAGGCACTGTGTAGTGACGTTACAGGCCTTAAAATATATCTCTACTAGAGATATTCTACTTTTACGTTTTCACTGCCATACTGGAAAGGTAAATGTTTCCCCATACTATAGGTGGGGTTTTAGACAAGATGTCTACTTTAGTTCTTCTCCTACGAGTTTTCGGTTAGCACTCAGTTAAAAAAAAATAATAATGGTTTTTAAACGTAACTTTCCATTATAGATTGTAAGTAATATGTATGACTAAGCTTCCACTGCTTAGATATGTGCACTGTTCCACACTTTCTTTAATTCACACTCGAAGGTGATATGTGTAGACAAAGTTTACCACACACACGAGTTTCCGAATACATGTCGATTCATGTATTTCAACAGGAATCTCCACGGGGACCGAATGTGTCCTCACGTTTCCTGGGATATAACTCCGTTAAGCAAGGAAGTAGAGAGGACTTCCTTACAATGATTGTACGTGTTTCCACCTCCAGATCAGAGAACGAACTTTTTTTGTTCACCACCAAAACAAGTATATCTACTGCACAAAAACCAAGAAAGGAAGAAACTCGCTCCCTTTCGAGTCTTTAACAAAAGGTTTTGTGCCTGAGGCGAGCTTCCGGGTGGTCCTTTCTGCAAATACCACCAGTTCAGCCGCTTCTCGTTGCAGATTGTTCCTGCACCCTTTCACAGGTGCTGCTTTACTTAACTTGACGGTGAACTTGGAACCTTCTGCTCCCAGCAGAAGTCTATGAGAGTTTTTAAAACAACATAATTATCTTCGCTTATAACAACACTATGAATAGGAAAAATACATGTTATGATACACTAAAAATAAAGTTAAATATACATAGAATACATAGTTATACTAGACATAAACTGTCATCTCCCTCAGTAACAGGAATAAGCCCAATTTCCTGCGGCTGTCCTTCAAGCTGTCTGCTACCAATGGCATCCATGTTTGTATGGAGCGGGAGTGAGGAAACATCTTTGTTAATATTTATTTAAACAAATACAAGATCCAAATGTCTTGTGCGGAAGGGATACCCGTTGATAAAATTAATAAGGAATTTTATACGGTATTTCCAAGAACGATTGAGCGTAATACGTTAATATTAATATTTTACATGGAAAATAAGTCAAAATAGAGTAAAACATTTTAAACTGGCTTTGCATCTTGGGAAAAAAATTTAGGTCCGTTCGCTGACGGTATCGGTTCTGGGTGAAGAGGGGGGCGGAAGAGACGCTTGAGCTCGCTGCACACAAAATCACACCTATAGAAATCCAAAAACTCACATGTTGACGCTAAAATTTTTACAACTTTTTATACAATAGAAGTTGTGCGTCTATACCCACTGTTTCCAAATCAGTGTTGTTTCACTAAGGAAGTGCGTAGGATCCTTCCTGTGTATAATGAGTCTTATTTAGTCCCTCATCTAGTGATTTCTTGAAATGGTGAGTCGTGAGGACCTCACATATAGAATGCTAGGCGACGAGAAGTCGTGAGAGACACAGAAAAAAATTCTCTGTCAGCGCTCACTCCGTATTCCACGGTTCTAAAACTCAATGCATGATTCCCATAGAATATGCTTATTTCTTCCATTAATTAATCCAACGTAGAGTAGTTTGATATCATTCTTCCTTCATCCCCATGTATGCTATACATTATACAATGACCCAGTAATTAGATGCAAGCGGTAAAATACAATATAATTAGCCTATAAAGGAAAATAAACATAAATGAATAAATATAATATAATACAATATTGTATTAATATTTCCGTACTACGCTCGGTGTTTTAACATCTTTAATCATAATAACTAAGTAATATTCAATAAGTATGCTAATATACAAGCAATTAATTGAATCACAAAATAATCTATTTACATATTGATATGTAAATGTGCCCCTCATCTGCATTTTGATATGCAGATGATGGAGAAGGACATTGGCCTTCTACAGTATTTCCCCCCTATGATTCTAGGTGCTGTACTTGCTAGCACAGGACGTAGATCATAAGGAGGGCACATTTTTGTTCCTGAAAATATAATCACACAATATATAGGTTAAAAAAAACAAAGTAAATCACATAGAAAACATAATAAATGAGATACCAATAAACAAAAGCTAAATATAGAGAATTCAGTAGTCCCTAACCTTACATAAACCTGAATCACATAAATTCCCATACATACACAAATACACTAATACACTAGTTCACTAAAATACACTATAGCACTAACACTAATTACACTTGTGTCATGTCCGGGGTTCGATGCATCAATGTGATACTATTGCGCCTCTATTGCACCAGTACCACTGTGATTTGCTTCTTCTCTAGCAATGTACGGCTTTAAGAGAAAAGCATTTCTGGTCATCTTGACCTCTTTTGTCGCTGGATCCACTATTGTTTACATATTTCGGCCGGTGGTAGCGACGATTTGCCACGGCCCCGAGTATAAGAGTAAGAGTTTTTTCGAAACACCTGCTAGAGCATCCGACTTGGGGAAAACTCTAGATAGAACAAGGTCACCCACATTGTGCTCTACAGTACGGTGTGACTTGTTCAAGTTTCGCTTTCGTGCAGCAGCATTCTTTTTGTGATTCTTTCTTGCGATCTCAATGTAATACTGCACGTCATGGCGCTGGTCCACTTCTGGGATCTCAAATAGCCTGGCTATGTCTCTAGACATAGACTGTCCAAAGTGACATTCAAAGGCTGACACGCCAGTGGACAGGTGTGTCGCCGAGTTTAAACACTTCTCTATTTTATCTAAGTATTTGGGCCACAATCTTTGGTTATCATGGCACAATTTACGTAGTAAACGTACTGTCGCCTTGACAGCTACTTCCGCCATCTCACACTGGGGATAATATGGCGTGGAAGTGATGTGCCTGATACCAAGTGCTGCTAACTCATTTTTCCAGCGGTTAGACTGGAAAGGTGACCCTCTGTCTGTCAAGACTAGTTCCACACTAGGGTTCACTTTTAAGTACTCTTTAAGTTTCCTAATGGCAGTGGTAGTGTTGGCTTTCCTACACGCATACAAACCAATGAGTTTCGAAAATGCGTCGTAGAATACTAAAATGTAGTGGACTCCCCCAATTCCCTTGGTTATAGGTCCTAACCAATCGGCACAGGCCAAGTAGCCTGGCTTCTCAACAACGACGGGATTCAGTGGTCCCGGACGATAACATTGGGGAGGGTTGCATTTCTGGCATAATTCGCAGGAAGCACAAAATTTCCTCACACTTGCTCTCATCTTCGGCCATACGAAGAATTCAGATAGAAGTGGTAGTAATTTACTAGCCGACATGTGCCCTCGATCTGTATGGTAATAATCGAGCAGTGGAATTACTAGCACTTCTGGGATGCATATGCGGACTCCATCCCGGTCACGCTTACATAAGCGTCCGTTCAACACTTCAAAACGGTGACAAGCACCATTCACCTTTGGTGAGTCCGTCTTCTCTTCTACATCTCTCTTGATCTTGCCGTAGACAGGATCTGAAGACTGCATCTCTGGTACTATGGCAATCATCTTCCTCAACTCACATGGAATTTCCGTCAGGATGGACATCAGCGACTCCTGGAGGATAGGCTTCCGTGCAACACTGAGGTCTTCTTCTGTGTGAGGAGGGTACCTAGAGTGATAATCACTCAAATTTTCATTGGACTTAACAAACTGAAATTCAAAATCAAAATTGGAGAGCAGCATCGCCCACCTGGTGATGCGCTGGTTTGTAAGCCTACAGTATAGAATGAACTTAAGAGCAAGGTGGTCGCTGCGAATTATGAACTTAGTTCCTACTAAATATTGTTTGAATTTAACAACCCCATCTATCAGTCAAAAAAATCCCTTTTCAGTCACAGAGTAGTTCTTCTGTGCCGCATTAAACACACGTGATGTGAATGCAATGACACGGATATCATCATTATCATCACGCTGGTACAATAGAGATGAACACGCAATATCACATGCATCCGACTCTAAAATCAGCTCTTTGTCAGGCAGGACGGTTTTCAGCACTACTTCTTCCTGGAAGATCTGCTTGATCTTCTCCATCGCTGCCTGATGTTCTGGTTCCCACTTGAACCTCACGTTCTTCTTCAGTAGTTGGAACAACGGATGGAGAACTTCCGAGTATTGCCTACTGAAGCATCTGTAATACTGGCAGTAGCCAATGAAGGAACGCAGTTCCTTTACGTTCCGGGGTGTTCTAAAATCCAACACCGACTTCACTTTCTCCGGATCTTTACCGATACCGGATTGAGAAAGATGAAAACCAAGTATGTTTAAGCCTTTCCTTGCGAAATTGCACTTTTTCAGCCTGAGAGTTAGGCCGCCCGCAGTGAGCAAACCCAACACTCTGTCGAGGTGTACAATATGATCATGGAAGCTCCTGTCGGCTAAAATCAAGTCGTCAACATATGCGCCGCAGTACTCTCTAGCTTCAGTTCCTATCAGCATATCTAAAACTCTGACGCAAGAAGCAAGGCTTTGTTTCGTCCCAAACGGAAGTTTCTGAAAGACATAAGATATGCCTTCATGTAGGAATCCTAAGTATTTTTGGTCGCTTTCCTTAACTTTGATTTGTAAAAACATTTCGGTTGCATCGACACAGCTAAACCAAGAATGATCACAAATGTCCTGGAGAACCGATAGGGGTGGCATTGGTCTGTCAGAAAGATCACCAGATATTTTGGCCAGAGCTCGGCCATCAATACAGACTCGAATACGTCAGTCACTCTTCGGTGTCACTACCAGAGGATTAATATACGCCGTAGGCTGTTTCTTTATCACACCCCATGCTTCCCATCTCGAAATTTCATTGGATACTAAGTTTCTAAATCTCTTAGGGTAAGGATAGAGTTTTGTCTTGATTGGACGTTCGTCCGTTACTCCAATCTCATGCACGTAGTTAGCTATGCAACCTGGCTTGACATCAAAAAGTGCTTGATGCTTGAGAAGCACAGCTTTCAAACTTTCTCTTTGTGAGGCTGAGAGATCTGAGTAGTTCGATACAAACTCTTCTATCTCTGAAATGGAGGCGCGAGTTTTCACTTTCATCCACTCTTCTGGTGGGAATACGTGAACTGCCATTTCTTGGGCACTTGGGAATCTTCCATCGTCCAAGTTTGGGGCACGAGCTGCCTTATCTCTGCAGGTTTTAGGCTCATTCTGTGCACTAACCCGTATGGCCTTCCGTCTTTCGTCTGACGGGGAAAAATTACAATCAAAATTATCAACCTCATCCATAATACTAAATGGTTTTTGGCACTCTCCATTCAACTCCAAACAACGAACTACTAGATCCTCAGTCTCGCATTCTACTGATCTAAACGCCACTTCTACATCATGAGGATGTTTGAGATGTAGAAGGCCGGTGTCATAGTCTAACACGGCATGAGATTCGGTAAAAAAGTTGGATCCTAATATCAAAGACCTGTTAAGGCCTGAAATTATAATACCTAGAGTATGAAATTCCTTCCCTTGTATCTCAATGACTAACAGAGTTTGGCCAATGATCGTCGCTGATTAACTTCCAAAAGCAGACGTTACCCGTATATTCTTCGCACTCAGAAATGCGGGTGGGGGGTGGCTATTTGAGACAGTGTCCCAAATTTCTTTCGAAATTGCAGAGCAAGTTGCCCCAGTGTCCAATAAACAATTTACTTCTTTTCCAAATAACAACACTTGTATCTCTGGTAGTGAGATGAAGTTATTAGCAGGTAAAGCATCATTACATGAGTCAAACAAGTTCTTAAATATGCCATTCGCTTCTTCATAAATTTCCCTATCTAAATCAATATGTTCTCCGTTCCTACTAAGTAATACCAATGTATTTTCAAACATGCCTTCATTAAAATGCTTCTTTGATTTTATCTCTAAACAAAAATTACAATTTTCTTCTTCTTTTTTCTTCTTCAGTTACAAAAATTTCTTTCACTGCGGTTTCACAAGAGTTATCATCATGTTTATTTTCTACGTTATTTTCAAAATTTCGCACATACTTGGGATATAATTTAGTCAACTCGGTTGGACAAGTTCTCACCGTGTCCTTCCTACCGCCGTCGCAAGTATATGCGGACAATCCTCATTCCCTGGAAGAAGGAGATGAGGATTGGTTACTCCTGGTATTGTTTGTATTCTGAGTGGGAGGAGGGGGCGCACGGTCATAGCGTTCGAGAAGTTGTATTTCCTCCTCTTCTCGACGGAAGGAATTCCCTCGCTGTCCATCCGCACTGCGCATTCCGCCCCTCCTACCACGGGCTACACGACCGTTGTTGTGGGTGGAGTGGGAGTTTCCCCCACGTGACCAGCCAGCTGACCCACTTCCGCTGCTCTGGTTTCGAGGCGGGGAGCGCTGGTGGTTGTTTTGGATCGTGTTGTTTTGTCTCTGTCTCTGGTAAGGACGCTGGTTATCTCGTGTTCTGTTTTTCTTACGAACCAGATGCTTACCGCTAAGGCCTGAGGGGTTATTATCCTCGCCGTCTATGCTCACCTGGAGCATGTTGACCCCTTTCCTTGGGTTTTGTTGGTAGAACTGGTCGCGATTAGTCATCGACGACTGCAGTTCTTGGACCAAATTCAGAAGTTCAGCAATGGTTTTAGGGCGAGACGAGACTATTGCCCTAAATAGCCAATTGGGAAAGTGCCGTGGGAGTACCTTCAATAACGTCGCATCTGACATGCGTGGCTCCAAAATACTGTTTTTGTGCAGCAAATCCAACAGATATTCTGCAGGGGATTTGTGCACCCTCTGTCGAAGTGAGAAGTCAGAATGTCAGCCCTTAAATTAGCCAACCGCTCTTCACTTAGGTAGCATTTCCTAAATTCACTCACGAAATCTTCATAAGTTTGAATTTTGCTTCGATTTACCTGGAACCATTGGTAACATGTGTTCCGGACAGCTCGGGGGATGAAGCTTAGTCTCATCTCGTCCGGTACCCCAGTGACCTCGAAGTACCGGTCGAGATCTTCAAGAAAATTATAGGTCTCGGTTTCTGTCTCATTTCCCATATACACAGGCAGAGTCACATCTCTGTGTATGAGACCTAACGCTGTAGCGAGATTTTGTCTCGTCTCATGAGTACATGAGCGAGACGTTGACGGAACAGGGTCTGTCTCGTGGGCAGTAGCGAGGTTCCCAGGTTGAGAACCGAGCAAGTCGCGACTCGAGGTGTTGTTCAGTGATGGAGGACGTTCTTGGGTAGCGGAGACAGAGATGTTCGCGAGTCTCCCCTCGATCACCTCGCTCGTCTCCTTCTGTATGGAGTTCTTCCATTCCTCCATCTTCTTTTCTAATTGTGTGCACACATCCTGTACGGTATCTTGCATCTGCTGGATGCTACCGTTGCACTCTGATCGAATTTCCTCGAGCGGCGTTTCCTGCTCGATTTCCCCCCTGAGTCTGGCTAGTTGGGAAGCGAAACTCACTTCCACTCTCCTGACCTGATTATTAAGTTGTATAGTGGTCTGTTCGACACGAGACGAGACCTGTTGTATACTTTCTGAAAGATCTGTATAATTTTCTTCTAGCTGTCTTGCAACACTGCTAGCATTCTCCTGCACTTCGTCTAGCCTACTTGATGTTTCAGCTACACGAGTAGACAGTTCTTCACGTGTACTATTTATCTCCCCCCTTAACTCAGCGGTGGTTTGCTCCAAACGCTCCGTGAGTTGACGCTCACTTTGCTCAAGTCTTGAACTCACGGACTCTAATTGGAGTTCAAGACGAGCATTGCTTGACTCAATAGCTTGTTCAAGACTATGACAACTTGTTTCTAAAGTGCAGTTACTTTCATCTATTTTCCGCTCTAACTTCTCCAAACCCTTTGAGCTTTCTTCTAATTTCTTTTCTAAATTGGCTGCATTCTCTTCAACTTTTGACCCTAATTTTGCCTCAAGATTTTTTTCTAAATTCTTCGAATTCTCCTCTAGTCTCCTATTACTTTCTTCAAGTTTCCTTTGACCCTGCAATATCTCCCCTAAGATGGCCGCAAGGTTTAAACCACTAGTATTCTCTATAATGCTACTTAAGTTACCGACTGGGCTAACTTCACTTGGATGTACTATTGCTTCGTCCCTTTCCTCCCGCAACGGCACTTCCGGTTCCCTACTGGTGACTGGCGGAACCGTTACCACCACATCAGCGTCCCCCACTACGCTGTCCGTGCACCCCTTAGCGCTCTGTGCTACAACACTTTCTTCTGAGAGCTCGCCAGCTCTCTGAGCGAAATCTTCATTTACGAACTGCTGGTCCATGTTGTCTAGTTTTCGAACCTGTGCTCTTGTTACGACCATTTACAAAAGAAAATAATGTTACAAAAGGTTACTTCCCCCCTAACTTCAAGAGCCTGAATTCTCTAATACAATTGTTGTAATACTAAACATTCAAACACAAACATAAAATTCAAAACACAAGACACCGTCGTTCTTGGAAATTTCAGGAAATAACAAAAACATATACCGAAAAATTTACTTAAATTGTACTCTGACCAGAGAGTATATGAAGTATACTCTACGGCCCCACGCTGGGCGCCAAATTTTTTGTGAGGTGCAGGTAGCCAGAGCCGAAACTAAGGTTACCATGGAACACCAACACAAAACAAAATTAAATAAATACGGTGGAGTGGCTGGGAATGTTCAAATTTTATAGAGAAATTTACATAAAATGCAAATTTCAAACATCTGTATAATTACTTCCCTTCTTGGAGATGAACGTACTCTCCTGTAAGAGCCGCCACTGCCACAAGTAAGTCGGTAGAGCATAAACTTTCAAACAATGAGAACAACAGATCTCAGGGTTATCTGTTAACCAGTCATGGCCAAGATGCTACTATAGTGAGTTGTTTATGGAAATACCAAAAGGTTAAAAAAAACTACTTTAAAATAACAGGTAGCAGCCTGTTTTTAAAGACTCACCATACTCATGACTGATAGTTTGGTTCTCTGGGCATTTTTACTCTCTGGGCCCCATTCAGAGAGCTGGTCAGACATACACACAACAAGGGAAAATGCTTCCTTGTCTCACACTCCTGAAACAGAACATTTTCATTAGCAGTAGGTACTCACCCTGCAGCAAATTGAGTTCAACACAAATTCTGGTTAGAGATGGCGGTTTATTTCCAAGATAATGAAACATCAAGATGAGTATGGATGTTGATGATAACACTCCAATACACTGAGACTTAAACTTCCTCTGTAGTGCACTACTACCCACATACACTATGATATATATATCTCTTTAGATATATTTAATATACAACACTTCTTTCACTATATAAAAAACAAATTAAAAGAGGGGAGGACGAAAACTTGTTAATTAAGGTCTGGTTGACCTTAGAAAAATTAAAGGAAAATTAACTACAAATTTCTTTACTCCTCAGTTGATGCGTTCATAGTCTCTGACAGTCTCAGAGAGGAGAGAATGATATCACACAAATTTTCATTCTTAGACAACACGTTAAATGAAGATAAAATAAAAAAAACAAATATTAAATTGATCATATATCTTAGTAAGTTCGCTGCACTGTTCTTGTAGCTGACTAAATTGTTCACGCACACTGTTCTAGTTCGAAGTCACTATTTCCTTCCACATTCCCATTTCACTGTAGAGGTTAAATGTTCCTTTTAAATGATTAATATGCTGGACGATGAATTCTCTGGACGTGGACATGTGGTATGTCCATGAAAACAAGCAATACAAATGGTTGGAACCTTGTTCAGAAAGTCCAAGGAAGGCACTGTGTAGTGACGTTACAGGCCTTAAAATATATCTCTACTAGAGATATTCTACTTTTACGTTTTCACTGCCATATTGGAAAGGTAAATGTTTCCCCATACTATAGGTGGGGTTTTAGACAAGATGTCTACTTTAGTTCTTCTCCTACGAGTTTTCGGTTAGCACTCAGTTAAAAAAAATAATAATGGTTTTTAAACGTAACTTTCCATTATAGATTGTAAGTAATATGTATGACTAAGCTTCCACTGCTTAGATATGTGCACTGTTCCACACTTTCTTTAATTCACACTCGAAGGTGATATGTGTAGACAAAGTTTACCACACACACGAGTTTCCGAATACATGTCGATTCATGTATTTCAACAGGAATCTCCACGGGGACCGAATGTGTCCTCACGTTTCCTGGGATATAACTCCGTTAAGCAAGGAAGTAGAGAGGACTTCCTTACAATGATTGTACGTGTTTCCACCTCCAGATCAGAGAACGAACTTTTTTTGTTCACCACCAAAACAAGTATATCTACTGCACAAAAACCAAGAAAGGAAGAAACTCGCTCCCTTTCGAGTCTTTAACAAAAGGTTTTGTGCCTGAGGCGAGCTTCCGGGTGGTCCTTTCTGCAAATACCACCAGTTCAGCCGCTTCTCGTTGCAGATTGTTCCTGCACCCTTTAACAGGTGCTGCTTTACTTAACTTGACGGTGAACTTGGAAACTTCTGCTCCCAGCAGAAGTCTATGAGAGTTTTTAACACAACATAATTATCTTAAAACAACATATTATTAATTAATCCAACCTAGAGTAGTTTGATATCATTCTTCCTTCATCCCCATGTATGCTATACATTATACAATGACCCAGTAATTAGATGCAAGTGGTAAAATACAATATAATTAGCCTATAAAGGAAAATAAACATAAATGAATAAATATAATATAATACAATATTGTATTAATATTTCCGTACTACGCTCGGTGTTTTAACATCTTTAATCATAATAACTAAGTAATATTCAATAAGTATGCTAATATACAAGCAATTAATTGAATCACAAAATAATCTATTTACATATTGATATGTAAATGTGTCCCTCATCTGCATTTTGATATGCAGATGATGGAGAAGGACATTGGCCTTCTACAGTAGGGGGGTAAAAATTTCCTAGGAAATTATTACCTCCCTGTCGGCTATTGGTTACTTCAAAGACAAACTCAAATGTTATATTATAAATTGAAAGCACTCTGTAGTATCTCTTAACAGACACAGTCACTTTGGCCAAGATGGCTTTAAATCCAAAGATTTGGTAGGGGGGTAAAAATTTCCTAGAAAATTATTACCCCCCTGTCGGTTATTGCTTACTTCAAAGACAAACTCAAATGTTATATTACAAATTGAAAACACTCTTTAGTATCTCTTAAGAGACACAGTCGCTTTGGAGAAGATGGCTTTAAATCCGAAGGTTTGGTAGGGGGGTAAAAATTTCCTAGGAAATTATTACCTCCCTGTCGGCTATTGGTTACTTCAAAGACAAACTCAAATGTTACAATATAAATTGATACCACTCTGAAGTATCTCTTAACAGACACAGTCACTTTGGCCAAGATGGCTTTCAATCCGAAGATTTGGTAGGGGGGTAAAAATTTCCTAGAAAATTATTACCTCCCTGTCGGTTATTGCTTACTTCAAAGACAAACTCAAATGTTATATTACAAATTGAAAACACTCTTTAGTATCTCTTAACAGACACAGTCACTTTGGCCAAGATGGCTTTCAATCCGAAGATTTGGTAGTGGGGTAAAAATTTCCTAGGAAATTATTACCCCCCTGTCGGTTATTGGTTACTTCAAAGAGAAACTCAAATTTTATATTATAAATTGATACCACTCTTTAGTATCTCTTAAGAGACACAGTCGCTTTGGAGAAGATGGCTTTAAATCCGAAGATTTGGTAGGGGGGCAAAAATTTCCTAGGAAATTATTACCTCCCTGTCGGCTATTGGTTACTTCAAAGACAAACTCAAATGTTATATTATAAATTGATACTACTCTTTAGTTTCTCTTAAGAGACACAGTCGCTTTGGAGAAGATGGCTTTAAATCCGAAGATTTGGTAAGGGGGTAAAAATTTCGTAGGAAATTATTACCTCCCTGTCGGCTATTGGTTACTTCAAAGACAAACTCAAATGTTACAATATAAATTGATACCACTCTGTAGTATCTCTTAAGAGACACAGTCGCTTTGGAGAAGATGGCTTTAAATCCGAAGATTTGGTAGGGGGGTAAAAATTCCCTAGGAAATTATTACCTCCCTGTCGGTTATTGCTTACTTCAAAGACAAACTCAAATGTTACATTATAAATTGATACCACTCTGTAGTATCTCTTAAGAGACACAGTCACTTTGGCCAAGATGGCTTTAAATCCGAAGATTTGGTAGGGGGTAAAAATTTCCTAGGAAATTATTACCTCCATGTCGGCTATTGGTTACTTCAAAGACAAACTCAAATGTTATATAATAAATTGACAGCACTCTGTAGTGTCTCTTAAGAGACACAGTCGCTTTGGCCAAGATGGCTTTAAATTCGAAGATTTGGTAGGGGGGTAAAAAATTTCCTAGGAAATTATTACCTCCCTGTCGGCTATTGGTTACTTCAAAGACAAACTCAAGTGTTACATTATAAATTGATACCACTCTATAGTATCTCTTAACAGACACAGCCACTTTGGCCAAGATGGCTTTATATCCGAAGAGATGGTAGGGGGGTAAAAATTTCGTAGGAAATTATTACCTCCCTGTCGGCTATTGGTTACTTCAAAGACAAACTCAAATGTTATATTATAAATTGAAAACACTCTTTAGTATCTCTTAACAGACACAGTCACTTTGGCCAAGATGGCTTTAAATCCGAAGATTTGGTAGGGGGGTAAAAATTTCCTAAGATATTTATACCGTCTGTCGGTTCTTGGTTACTTCAAAGACAATATCAATTGTTATATTGTAAATTGATGCTACTCCGTGTTATTTCTTAACAGACGCAGTCACTCTGGAGAAGATTGCTTTTTGTCCTAAATTTGGCTTCATAACCCAAAAGCTGATAGTTGGTAATGTTTTCCTACGAATTAATTGCTTTTCCAGTTTTGCACGTTATTTGCTGTCTGACGAGGGTGTCTTAAGAAAAAATGAAATGAAATATTTTAGTTTTATGTCCCACGTTTATGCCAGTTAGGGTAAATTAGACGGTGATTATGAGAAATGAATGAAGTGGTGGAATGAAGAAAGTGGAAGGAAACGAGATAATCCCGAGAAAACCCACGAGCACGATGTTTCTCCACCATAAATTCCACACGACGCGAGCTGGGATCGAACCAGTGACCACAAGCACCGGAGGTGAACGCTCTACCACTGAGCCACCGCGTCCCCCAGGTGTCTTAAGATGGTTGCAGTGTCAAAGTGTTATTTTCTATTAATTGTTTTCTTATTATATCAATGAAGTTTGTATAAGCTGCTCTTCAGGAGGAGTTGAGTTGATTTGATTTTGAGTTTAACGTCCCGTTCAGCAGCGAGGCTATATGAGACGTGGACCTACTGATTAACATGGAATCCGAACCACATGAGTTCCCGCCGGGAAGCTCTTCAAGAGGAATAATTCAAATCTTACATCTTAGCGGCCTAGTATAAAAGGAGGAAGAAACTTTCCTCCGAAACTCTACACTGTTAAAAAATATTTCATAATTTCGTTCCTGGAAGCAGCTCTTGACTTGTTTCACTAGTAGTCGAGATTTAAGGATTCAGTAGCGTCGAAAGGAATGTATTGATTTTGAAACTCGATTTGACTGTTTTGACAGTGTGGAACACGTGGGAAGAAAAATATATTGAGAATAAACAATCCTTTGAAACAAAAGTAAGTAAATCTAATTTTAAAGTATGTTATTTGCAACCGAGAAAGCAGATTTTGATTCCAAAATATTACGTAGGTTGTAGTGTAAAATATCAGATATTAGTTGTCTTTTAATCTTGATAACTGTTATTGCACAGTTTATAACCTAAATGATTGAAAACGTAAAACACATCTTTCAATTGAAAACAACGTTATTGCAATTTATTCCTCTCTCTCTCTCCTTATATACACATGGTATACAAATTATCATGATCATCCGCTATAACGGGTTTAGACAGAAATTCACAACAGTGTTGCCAACCAAATATAAGTTTATATTTTTTCAAATGGCACTACGTCAGTTTATTACATATTTCAAAGCAACATGTCAATTGTAAACTTAAAATGCCACTTTTATTAATCAGTGTTGCAAGCTAAAGATATTATGGTATCACAAACATCCGAAGTTTGGAAGCCTCTAACGCAGACACAGCACAATAGAGATGCACAGAATAATGTACATCGAAAGAACTTTAGCGCTGAATGCCATGGTCATGGTATGACGTTTTTCGAATGAATAGAAACGAAGTTACAGGGGTTGAAAATTTTGAATTTTTGAAAGTCTTTAAAAAAAATCGTAGGTAAATATTATATCTAGTTACATGTATGGTTTGCAATGAACGTACAATTTATTTTACCGTTTACAGCACTTCGATACCTCAAACCGTACCGGATATATAATCATTCATAAAGTTGTTAACACTGTTCAAAATGGCTAAGCTAGCTAGCGCGAGCTACCCACCAGAACAACGTACAAGGCTTGTAAAAAGAAGATTCTCAAGTCCTACCAGTTGGAAACTTATGCTTAGTCAGTACGTAGGATCTGAGACGTAAGATACCAAAAAGAAACGATTTTTTGGAATTTCGAAGTGGAAGCGAAGGATACGGGTGAAAATTATCTCATAAAAACGTGTACATTTTCGGGCTCTATTTAACTCCAGTCATCTAATTTGGTATTTCAACATCTCATTAAAAATAAAAATAACTTTAGCTTTCTTTATATATCATCCCCCTATGAACTTTCGGAAAATAAAACCATCCTTTATCGTCCACAAAGTGAGTGCGTATGTTAAGACATAAAAAGATATAACATCAATTTATAATGTACAAATTTGATTTTATTCATGAAATAGCACAGAACCAATGCAAGAGTATAAATTTCCAAAGGGAAAAAGCACCCCCTATAAAATTTTTGATATAAAAACATCTTACAGACAATCAGTGTGTCTGTTAAGTGACACCAGGGTATAATACCAATTTATAAAGTAACATTACATTTTGTCTTTGAAATAACCAAGAACGGATAAGGGGGGATAAATTCCCTATGAAAATATTACACCCTCTCAAATTTTCGGACACAAAGCAATCTTGGCCAAAGTGAGTGCGTCTGTTAAGACATAACACGAAATAATATAAATTTATAATGTAACATATCAATTGGTCTTGAAGTAATCAAAAACCGACAGAACGTATAAATTTTTCAGAAAATTATTACCCTCCTTAAGATATTAAGTCAGCTTGACCAAAGTGAGTCCCTTCGCTAAAAGATAACATGGAATGATTGCAATTTATAATGTAACATTTCAGCTTGCCTTTGAAGTAACCAATAACCGACTGGGGGGTAATAATTTACTAGGAAATTTTTACCCCCCTACCAAATCTTCGGATTTAAAGCCATCTTGGCCAAAGTGACTGTCTCTCTTAAGAGATACTACAGAGTGCTTTCAATTTATAATGTAACATTTGAGTTTGTCTTTGAAGTAACCAATAGCCGACAGGGAGGTAATAATTTCCTAGGAAATTTTTACCCCCCTACTAAATCTTCGGATTTAAAGCCATCTTGGCCAAAGTGACTGTGTCTCCTAAGAGATACTACAGAGTGCTTTCAATTTATAATGTAACATTTGAGTTTGTCTTTGAAGTAACCAATAGCCGACAGGGAGGTAATAATTTCCTAGGAAATTTTTACCCCCTACCAAATCTTCGGATTTAAAGCCATCTTGGCCAAAGTAACTGTGTCTCTTAAGAGATACTACAGAGTGCTTTCACTTTATAATGTAACATTTGAGTTTGTCTTTGAAATAACCAATAGCCGACAGGGAGGTAATAATTTCCTAGGAAATTTTTACCCCCCTACCAAATTTTCGGATTTAAAGCCATCTTGGCCAAAGTGACTGTGTCTCTTAAGAGATACTACAGAGTGGTATCAATTTATATTGTAACATTTGAGTTTGTCTTTGAAATAACCAATAACCGACAGGGAGGTAATAATTTCCTAGGAAATTTTTACCACCCTACCAAATCTTCGGATTTAAAGCCATCTTGGCCAAAGTGACTGTGTCTGTTAAGAGATACTAAAGAGTGTTTTCAATTTATAATATAACATTTGAGTTTGTCTTTGAAGTAACCAATAGCCGACAGGGAGGTAATAATTTCCTAGGAAATTTTTACCTCCCTACCAAATCTTCGGATTTAAAGCCATCTTGGCCAAAGTGACTGTGTCTGTTAAGAGATACTACAGAGTGCTTTCAATTTATAATATAACATTTGAGTTTGTCTTTGAAGGAACCAATAGCCGACAGGGAGGTAATAATTTCCTAGGAAATTTTTACCCCCCTACTAAATCTTCGGATTATAGCCATCTTGACCAAAGTGACTGTGTCTTAAGAGATACTACAGAGTGGTATCAATTTATAATGTAACACTTGAGTTTGTCTTTGAAGTCAGCAATAACCGACAGGGGGGTAATAATTTCCTAGGAAATTTTTACCTCCTACCAAATCTTCGGATTTAAAGCCATCTTGGCCAAAGTGACTTTGTCTGTTAAGAGATACTACAGATTGCTTTCAATTTATAATATAACATTTGAGTTTGTCTTTGAAGTAACCAATAGCCGACAGGGAGGTAATAATTTCCTACGAAATTTTTACCCCCCTACCAAATCTTCGGATTTAAAGCCATCTTGGAAAAAGTGACTGTGTCTGTTAAGACATACTAAAGAGTGTTTTCAATTTATAATATAACATTTGAGTTTGTCTTTGAAATAACCAATAGCCGACAGGGAGGTAATAATTTCCTAGGAAATTTTTACCTCCTACCAAATCTTCGGATTTGAAGCCATCTTGGCCAAAGTGACTGTGTCTGTTAAGAGATACTACAGAGTGCTTTCAATTTATAATATAACATTTGAGTTTGTCTTTGAAGCAACCAATAGCCGACAGGGAGGTAATAATTTCCTAGGAAATTTTTACTCCCCTACTAAATCTTCGGATTTAAAGCCATCTTGGCCAAAGTGACTGTGTCTCCTAAGAGATACTACAGAGTGCTTTCAATTTATAATGTAACATTTGAGTTTGTCTTTGAAGTAACCAATAGACGACAGGGAGGTAATAATTTCCTAGGAAATTTTTACCCCCCTACCAAATCTTCGGATTTAAAGCCATCTTGGCCAAAGCGACTGTGTCTCTTAAGAGATACTACAGAGTGGTATCAATTTATAATGTAACATTTGAGTTTGTCTTTGAAATAACCAATAGCCGACAGGGAGATAATAATATCCTACGAAATTTTTACCCCCCTACCAAATCTTCGGATTTAAAGCCATCTAAGCCAAAGTGACTGTGTCTGTTAAGAGATACTAAAGAGTGTTTTCAATTTATAATATAACATTTGAGTTTGTCTTTGAAGTAACCAAAAGCCGACAGGCAGGTAATAATTTCCTAGGAAATTTTTACCTCCTACCAAATCTTCGGATTTGAAGCCATCTTGGCCAAAGTGACTGTGTCTGTTAAGAGATACTACAGAGTGCTTTCAATTTATAATATAACATTTGAGTTTGTCTTTGAAGTAAGGAATAGCCGACAGGGAGGTAATAATTTCCTAGGAAATTTTTACCCCCCTACTAAATCTTCGGATTTAAAGCCATCTTGGCCAAAGCCACTGTGTTTTTTAAGAGATAATACAGAGTGCTTTCAATTTATAATGTAACATTTGAGTTTGTCTTTGAAGTAACCAATAGCCGACAGGGAGGTAATAATTTCCTAGGAAATTTTTACCTCCTACCAAATCTTCGGATTTAAAGCCATCTTGGCCAAAGTGACTGTGTCTCTTAAGAGATACTACAAAGTGCTTTCAATTTATAATGTAACATTTGAGTTTGTCTTTGAAATAACCAATAGCCGACAGGGAGGTAATAATTTCCTACGAAATTTTTACCTCCTACCAAATCTTCGGATTTAAAGCCATCTTGGCCAAAGTGACTGTGTCTGTTAAGAGATACTAAAGAGTGTTTTTAATTTATAATATAACATTTGAGTTTGTCTTTGAAGTAACCAATAGCCGACAGGGAGGTAATAATTTCCTAGGAAATTTTTACCCTCTACCAAATCTTCGGATTTGAAGCCATCTTGGCCAAAGTGACTGTGTCTGTTAAGAGATACTACAGAGTGCTTTCAATTTATAATATAACATTTGAGTTTGTCTTTGAAGTAAGGAATAGCCGACAGGGAGGTAATAATTTCCTAGGAAATTTTTACCTCCTACCAAATCTTCGGATTTGAAGCCATCTTGGCCAAAGTGACTGTGTCTGTTAAGAGATACTACAGAGTGCTTTCAATTTATAATATAACATTTGAGTTTGTCTTTGAAGTAAGGAATAGCCGACAGGGAGGTAATAATTTCCTAGGAAATTTTTACCCCCCTACTAAATCTTCGGATTTAAAGCCATCTTGGCCAAAGTGACTGTCTCTCTTAAGAGATACTACAGAGTACTTTCAATTTATAATGTAACATTTGAGTTTGTCTTTGAAGTAACCAATAGCCGACAGGGAGGTAATAATTTCCTACGAAATTTTTACCCCCCTACCAAATCTTCGGATTTAAAGCCATCTTGGCCAAAGTGACTGTGTCTGTTAAGAGATACTAAAGAGTGTTTTCAATTTATAATATAACATTTAAGTTTGTCTTTGAAGTAAGGAATAGCCGACAGGGAGGTAATAATTTCCTAGGAAATTTTTACCCTCTACCAAATCTTCGGATTTGAAGCCATCTTGGCCAAAGTGACTGTGTCTGTTAAGAGATACTACAGAGTGCTTTCAATTTATAATATAACATTTGAGTTTGTCTTTGAAGTAAGGAATAGCCGACAGGGAGGTAATAATTTCCTAGGAAATTTTTACCTCCTACCAAATCTTCGGATTTGAAGCCATCTTGGCCAAAGTGACTGTGTCTGTTAAGAGATACTACAGAGTGCTTTCAATTTATAATATAACATTTGAGTTTGTCTTTGAAGTAAGGAATAGCCGACAGGGAGGTAATAATTTCCTAGGAAATTTTTACCCCCCTACTAAATCTTCGGATTTAAAGCCATCTTGCCCAAAGTCACTGTGTTTTTTAAGAGATACTACAGAGTGCTTTCAATTTATAATGTAACATTTGAGTTTGTCTTTGAAGTAACCAATAGCCGACAGGGAGGTAATAATTTCCTACGAAATTTTTACCACCCTACCAAATCTTCGGATTTAAAGCCAACTTGGCCAAAGTGACTGTGTCTGTTAAGAGATACTAAAGAGTGTTTTCAATTTATAATATAACATTTGAGTTTGTATTTGAAATAACCAATAGCCGACAGGGAGGTAATAATTTCCTACGAAATTTTTACCCCCCTACCAAATCTTCGGATTTAAAGCCATCTTGGCCAAAGTGACTGTGTCTGTTAAGAGATACTACAGAGTGCTTTCAATTTATAATATAACATTTGAGTTTGTCTTTGAAGTAACCAATAGCCGACAGGGAGGTAATAATTTCCTAGGAAATTTTTACCCCCCTACTAAATCTTCGGATTATAGCCATCTTGACCAAAGTGACTGTGTCTTAAGAGATACTACAGAGTGGTATCAATTTATAATGTAACACTTGAGTTTGTCTTTGAAGTCAGCAATAACCGACAGGGGGGTAATAATTTCCTAGGAAATTTTTACCTCCTACCAAATCTTCGGATTTAAAGCCATCTTGGCCAAAGTGACTGTGTCTGTTAAGAGATACTACAGAGTGCTTTCAATTTATAATATAACATTTGAGTTTGTCTTTGAAGTAACCAATAGCCGACAGGGAGGTAATAATTTCCTAGGAAATTTTTACCCCCCTACTAAATCTTGGGATTTAAAGCCATCTTGGCCAAAGTGACTGTTTCTCCTAAGAGATACTACAGAGTGCTTTCAATTTATAATGTTGCATTTGAGTTTGTCTTTGAAGTAACCAATAGCCGACAGGGAGGTAATAATTTCCTAGGAAATTTTTACCCCCTACCAAATCTTCGGATTTAAAGCCATCTTGGCCAAAGTGACTGTGTCTCTTAAGAGATACTACAGAGTGGTATCAATTTATATTGTAACATTTGAGTTTGTCTTTGAAATAACCAATAACCGACAGGGAGGTAATAATTTCCTAGGAAATTTTTACCCCCCTACCAAATCTTCGGATTTAAAGCCATCTTGGCCAAATTGACTGTGTCTGTTAAGAGATACTAAAGAGTGTTTTCAATTTATAATATAACATTTGAGTTTGTCTTTGAAATAACCAATAACCGACAGGGAGGTAATAATTTCCTAGGAAATTTTTACCCCCCTACCAAATCTTCGGATTTAAAGCCATCTTGGCCAAAGTGACTGTGTCTGTTAAGAGATACTAAAGAGTGTTTTCAATTTATAATATAACATTTGAGTTTGTCTTTGAAGTAACCAATAGCCGACAGGGAGGTAATAATTTCCTAGGAAATTTTTACCCCCCTACTAAATCTTCGGATTTAAAGCCATCTTGGCCAAAGTGACTGTGTCTCCTAAGAGATACTACAGAGTGCTTTCAATTTATAATGTAACATTTGAGTTTGTCTTTGAAGTAACCAATAGCCGACAGGGAGGTAATAATTTCCTACGAAATTTTTACCCCCTACCAAATCTTCGGATTTAAAGCCATCTTGGCCAAAGTGACTGTGTCTGTTAAGAGATACTAAAGAGTGTTTTCAATTTATAATATAACATTTGAGTTTGTCTTTGAAGTAACCAATAGCCGACAGGGAGATAATAACTTCCTAGGAAATTTTTACCCTCTACGAAATCTTCGTATTTGAAGCCATCTTGGCCAAAGTGACTTTGTCTGTTAAGAGATACTACAGATTGCTTTCAATTTATAATATAACATTTGAGTTTGTCTTTGAAGTAAGGAATAGCCGACAGGGAGGTAATAATTTCCTAGGAAATTTTTACCTCCTACCAAATCTTCGGATTTGAAGCCATCTTGGCCAAAGTGACTGTGTCTGTTAAGAGATACTACAGAGTGCTTTCAATTTATAATATAACATTTGAGTTTGTCTTTGAAGTAAGGAATAGCCGACAGGGAGGTAATAATTTCCTAGGAAATTCTTACCCCCCTACCAAATCTTCGGATTTAAAGCCATCTTGGCCAAAGTCACTGTGTTTTTAAGAGATACTACAGAGTGCTTTCAATTTATAATGTAACATTTGAGTTTGTCTTTGAAGTAACCAATAGCCGACAGGGAGGTAATAATTTCCTAGAAAATTTTTACGTCCTACCAAATTTTCGGATTTAAAGCCATCTTGGCCAAAGTGACTGTGTCTCTTAAGAGATACTACAAAGTGCTTTCAATTTATAATGTAATATTTGAGTTTGTCTTTGAAATAACCAATAGCCGACAGGGAGGTAATAATTTCCTACGAAATTTTTACCCCCCTACCAAATCTTCGGATTTAAAGCAATCTTGGCCAAAGTGACTGTGTCTGTTAAGAGATACTAAAGAGTGTTTTCAATTTATAATATAACATTTGAGTTTGTCTTTGAAGTAACCAATAGCCGACAGGGAGGTAATAATTTCCTAGGAAATTTTTACCCTCTACCAAATCTTCGGATTTGAAGCCATCTTGGCCAAAGTGACTGTGTCTGTTAAGAGATACTACAGAGTGCTTTCAATTTATTATATAACATTTGAGTTTGTCTTTGAAGTAAGGAATAGCCGACAGGGAGGTAATAATTTCCTAGGAAATTTTTACTCCCCTACTAAATCTTCGGATTTAAAGCCATCTTGGCCAAAGTCACTGTGTTTTTTAAGAGATACTACAGAGTGGTATCAATTTATAATGTAACATTTGAGTTTGTCTTTGAAGTAACCAATAGCCGACAGGGAGGTAATAATTTCCTAGGAAATTTTTACCCCCCTACCAAATCTTCGGATTTAAAGCCATCTTGGCCAAAGTGACTGTGTCTCTTAAGAGATACTACAGAGTGGTATCAATTTATATTGTAACATTTGAGTTTGTCTTTGAAATAACCAATAACCGACAGGGAGGTAATAATTTCCTAGGAAATTTTTTACCCCCCTACCAAATCTTCGGATTTAAAACCATCTTGGCCAAAGTGACTGTGTCTGTTAAGAGATACTACAGAGTGCTTTCAATTTATAATATAACATTTGAGTTTGTCTTTGAAGGAACCAATAGCCGACAGGGAGGTAATAATTTCCTAGGAAATTTTTACCCCCCTACCAAATCTTTGGATTTAAAGCCATCTTGGCCAAAGTGACTGTGTCTCTTAAGAGATACTACAGAGTGGTATCAATTTATAATGTAACATTTGAGTTTGTCTTTGAAATAACCAATAGCCGACAGGGAGGTAATAATTTCCTAGGAAATTTTTACCCCCCTACCAAATCTTCGGATTTAAAGCCATCTTGGCCAAAGTGACTGTGTCTGTTAAGAGATACTAAAGAGTGTTTTCAATTTATAATATAACATTTGAGTTTGTCTTTGAAGGAACCAATAGCCGACAGGGAGGTAATAATTTCCTAGGAAATTTTTACCCCCCTACCAAATCTTTGGATTTAAAGCCATCTTGGCCAAAGTGACTGTGTCTCTTAAGAGATACTACAGAGTGGTATCAATTTATAATGTAACATTTGAGTTTGTCTTTGAAATAACCAATAGCCGACTATGAGGTAATAATTTCCTACGAAATTTTTGCCCCCCTACCAAATCTTCGGATTTAAAGCCATCTTCTCCAAAGCGACTGTGTCTCTTAAGAGATACTAAAGAGTGGTATCAATTTATAATATAAAATTTGAGTTTCTCTTTGAAGTAACCAATAACCGTCAGGGGGGTAATAATTTCCTAGGAAATTTTTACCTCCTACCAAATCTTCGGATTTGAAGCCATCTTGGCCTAAGTGACTGTGTCTGTTAAAAGATACTACACTAGTGCTTTCAATTTATAATATAACATTTGAGTTTGTCTTTGAAGTAAGGAATAGCCGACAGGGAGGTAATAATTTCCTAGAAAATTTTTACCCCCCTACCAAATCTTTGGATTTAAAGCCATCTTGGCCAAAGTGACTGTGTCTGTTAAGAGATACTTCAGAGTGCTTTCAATTTATAATATAACATTTGAGTTTGTCTTTGAAGGAACCAATAGCCGACAGGGAGGTAATAATTTCCTAGAAAATTTTTACCTCCCTACCAAATCTTCGGATTTAAAGCCATCTTGGCCAAAGTGACTGTGTCTCTTAAGAAATACTACAGAGTGGTATCAATTTATAATGTAACATTTGAGTTTGTCTTTGAAATAACCAATAGCCGACAGGGAGGTAATAATTTCCTAGGAAATTCTTACCCCCCTACCAAATCTTCGGATTTAAAGCCATCTTGGCCAAAGTGACTGTGTCTGTTAAGAGATACTAAAGAGTGTTTTCAATTTATAATATAACATTTGAGTTTGTCTTTGAAGTAACCAATAGCCGACAGGGAGGTAATAATTTCCTAGGAAATTTTTACCTCCTACCAAATCTTCGGATTTAAAGCCATCTTGGCCAAAGTGACTGTGTCTGTTAAGAGATACTACAGAGTGCTTTCAATTTGAAATATAACATTTGAGTTTGTCTTTGAAGTAACCAATAGCCGACAGGGAGGTAATAATTTCCTAGGAAATTTTTACCCCCCTACCAAATCTTCGGATTTAAAGCCATCTTGGCCAAAGTGAGTGCATACACTGAGAGATCACATTTAATTATATGAATTTTTAATATGACTTTTGACTTTTCCTTTGAAGTTACCAGAAACCGACAAGGGGGTAAAGATTTCCAGGGGGTAAAACTTTCCAGGGGGTAAAAGTTTCCAGGGGGTAAAAAATCCCTGTGACACCGGCGCAAAGCCACAACCTGAACCTTATAGGATAACTTGGGATGAATTGAAGCGTTGGTTGTGTGCCAGACCCACTAAACCAACAACCAGACGTTCACTGTTCACCGCACTAAAGAAAGAATGAAGCACAATTCTGCTAATAGTGTACCAGAACTTAATGGCTAGCCTACCCGGAAGGGTAAACTCTGTAATGCAAGCAAAAGGAGCCCCGAGATCCTCGTCGCGCCTTTCGAACCAACAGTACCGAGTGTCTGGTGACTTTTGGCAACATAGTGTCTATACCTGCTGCCTAATAAGATGTCTAAAAACTCTCCTTTCCGGAACTTGAAATTTTCAGTTACAAGGCTTATCTTGATTTCCGTTGCCCGTGTAACAGTTTCCGTTTATTGAAGGAATTGAGTTATTTTGAGTATAACGTACTGTACCTTTCAGTAATGAGGCTATACGAAACGAGACCTACTGATTTATGTGGAATCCGAACCACATGAGCTTCCGCCGGGAATCGAACCCGGATCTCCCACGCCAAAGGCGCGTACGCTAACCGCTTAGTTACGAATGAGCTGTCAATAATGATCCAATTCAGTACTTTTAGATTATATGAACCGCGTTCCATGCTCTCTGCTTTCGAATATAATTTGAGAACAGGCCCGTGCTGGCCCACCGGGACACCGGGACATGTCCCGGTGCGCCCTCCGAAACATCACATTATATATAAAGGTACATTTTTAATAATACATTCTTACGGTTATTATTGGTAAAGAACCCATGATAAGTACAGTGCGATCTTTACATAAGACGCCCTTGCGAAAACACATCAAAGATAAACGGTTTCATTTATTCTTCTGTATGGTACAGTTCTGTACCATGAACACATACTGTTGGTAAAGAACTCATGAAGGGTACAGTGCGCCCTAGCGAAACCACATCAAAGATAAACGGTTTTATTTTCTGTATGGCACAGTTCTGTACAATGAATGCACACTGTTGGTGAAGAACCCGTGAAAAGTACAGTGCGCCCTTTGCGTGAGGCGCCCTTGTCATGTCATTATTCCTGTGTGTTTTAGAGCAGTATTGGAATAATCAGTGCCTGTTGTATTTAATTTATTAGTATATATTTAGCTTCATTTTGTTTGACAAAAAAAATCTTCCAAGCACTAGAAAATGTTTCTCTAGTAAAGAAGTTCTCACAGTTTAGCTATTTACTTTATTAAACATACTTTGGGTCTTAATACATAAAATGGCGCCCTATATATACAGAGTGTAACTTAATTTACATAAACTTCAGGAGGTGACTCCTGACACGGATATAAAACGAAAAGTATGCACCAACCTGGGTGCCTCCTTTTGGCGCCTTGATCACACGAAATTTTCTCGGAAAAATGTAAGAACAGCCGTAACTCAAAAATAAAACATAGGATCAAAGTCGGGTAAAAGGGAATGTCCATTATGTTTAGTCGTAGGTCCCATTAGTGTACAGTGGCGACGCAAGAGTGCCTCCCAAAGAAACTGGAGTATTCCGTCGACTATTTTATCAAACGTTGAATGAGGGTAATGAACAACAATCAAGTACAAGATTTTAACAATCAAAAGTAGATCTAATAGTACATCCTTCACATTAGAACACTTAGAATTCGAAAGAAAGAGGTATACACATGTGTGATTGATCTATTTCATCTCAGAACAAAATAAACTCTCGGGAGAATAATATAAACGAAAAGAATTCTTTAACGTATCACAGTTATATCTTCTAGGCTACTGAAAAGGGGATGATAAATGAACGGCTTTCTGTCCAAGTTACAAGTGTGTGAAAATGGAAAAAAGAACTTTGATCCAGATTAGGTTTAAAAAGATCGTGCATACGACAGTCAGGCGGTATGTAAAGAAACATAACATGTAGGCTATTCAAAAACGCAAAGATCACACGTGATCAACGAGTGTACAAGGAATTTTCCAGATACATATTGGGCGAAAGTAAGCTGCATTAAAGGATTGCCTCCTCGTAATATGTAATTCCGTGGAATATGATACTTCTGTGCACAGAAGCAACAAAAATTGATGAAACACGAGATTTTGTACATGTTGCATAATGATACTAACAAATGCACTGGAACAGTATACTTAATTTATCCGTTAGGTAAACCTTCTTCCAGGGATACTTTCGAAGGGCTTTTCCCCTCTCTTGGAGTTGGAAAAATGCCCTTTAATCCTGACTTACGAAAAACTACATTCCTGTTGTGAATATACCAAAATAGTGTCGTAGTGTAGCCCACTTATATTTTGATTTTGTCACTGGTGTAACAATATTTTTTAGAAGAAAACACATGCAACAAATGGTGGAAAATATTGTTTCAACGTTCTTTATTTACTTTGGAGGTGGATGAAATACCAACACGGTGGAAAGAGAATGTGTACTTTTCCTTAGACGTAGCAGCACTTACTTAATTATCGTCCCTTGTATGTCACTTGCAAGTGGCTCGCGGAAGGCTGTATTGCAGTTTTCATGTGGATGGCATAAATTAATGTGGTTGTGTTATAGTAGGCATCTGACACAACTTGTGAGTAATATACAGTGTCCGATGCTCTGATGTTACATGTAGAACTGCTGTATAGCAGAATAGGAAGTGTTGCGTACGACGCTAGAGTAGTGTCCAGGTATTCACGTCGTGTAAAACTGTAGACGTTGTTGTTTAAGTAATGTGTCTGCTCAATGGCAGATTACCCTGTTCACGAGCTGGCAGATATATGCACCTCATTTATGGAAAGATAAGGGGAAATATCCCAGAGGCAAGGCGTTTATATCGTACCCGTCGCCCTCATAGGAGAGTAACTTTCCCTGTATTTTTTCCACGCCTACATATTCGCCTTCGGGAGATAGAGTCTCCTCAATTTCTCCTACATGAAATCGGAGGAAATTGCACCATGTGGACAGTTGAATTTGAACACAGCGTACTGTGAATTATCAAAGATCGTCCTGAAACTAGCAGTAGCCATGTGTAGGGCTACAAATCCACATGCAACTCTAGTGAACGATCAGCACAGAGATTTAGAGTGAGCGCGCGGCGCAGTATAGTGAATAATTTTGTGGTAGGACATTATTTATTACCGGCCTGCTTGTGTGGGAGTACGTATAATTTATTTTTATGTAATGTTCTCCCAAAATTGTTAGATCATGTGTCCTTGAACATAAGACAGTGGATGTGATTCCAGCATGACAGTGCACCTGCACATTTTTACATGTATATGGAGATCAACTTAAATGAAACATTCCCAGATAGTTGGATTGGGAGAGATTGACCTGTGTTATGACCACCTCTTTCACCCTAGCTCACGCCCCTTGATCTCTTATTTGGGGCTTTATGAAAGACCTTTTGTATTCAACACTAGCCACGACAGCCAAAGAACTTGTTGCTCGAGTTAATATAGCTGCGACATTCACCTTCGATATTTCAGGTGTGTTTGACCGCACGCGGAAAAAATTGCTTCGGCAATATCATCTTTGCAATGCGGTCAACGGTTGACAATATCAGACTGTGAACTGTTATTCTTCACAGCTATTTCGTGTACACATACGATTGATAAAATACTCCAAGGAATACTCCAATTTCTTTGGGAGTCGCCCTTGCACCGCCACTGCACTATATCCGATTGTACACTAATGGAATCTACGACTAAAAATAATGGCCATTCTCTTTTGCACCATTTCGATCCGACAGTTTGTTCTCGAGTATGGCTGCTGTTACATTTTCTCGAAAATTTTCGGGTGGTCATAGCTCAGAGGCTTTCTACACCCAGGTTGGTCTATACTTTTCGTTTTATCTCCGGTGTCAGGAATCACCTCCCGACGTTCAGTATATTAATTAAGTTACACAATATATATATATATATATATATATATATATATATATATATATATATATATATATACGTACGTTTGTATGGGCGCCCTTTTGATAGACTTGTCCACCGCCCTTGTTAGTGACCCAGCACGGGCCTGTTTGAGAATCACTGCTAAGTATAATCTGGGATTCATCTTTGAAAAGGACATGATTGTATTGCATACGTAATATTCTCTGCACTAACTCAAATGGCTCTTCTTCGGAGGGGGGGAGGGGCATTGTAGCACACTTTGCTGATCCTCTGGTATAGCAGTTTCTTTCAGCAACCGTCTGTACACTAAACCTTGAAACGGTTGTCCCTATAGCAGATGCAAGATCCGTTCCCAGATGTTAAGCTGTGTCGTGTCTATTGTGCCTGGCTGTTCAGTATTGTGACGCAATAAGCAGTCTTCTTGGCCAATGGTACTTCTTGGATGGCCTCTGCCAAGCCTCCAAGAAACGTTTTCGCCGTTAGAATCGTCTCCAGACGCTTGAAATGACACTTTGTGGAACACCGAGTTCATACTACACTTCAAACTGTCTGACTTCTCTCCAAACGTCCAATGATTCTTCCATGCATTACATAATGAAAGTGGTTTCTTTGTGCCATTCTTCGGTCTGTGCACTGCAATAAGATCAACAACGCGGCTATGTGCACGATGTATGTAACTTCTCGAATACAACTGCAGGCATATATTAAGAATGTGATGGGTGACTGTGCGCGTGTTGAAACAGCACTCATCACAATCCCGATGTCAGACAGTGTATGCAGCGCTCGCAAACACAATTATCAATAAAGTGGCAAACTGAAGGTCTCATCTTGTGATAAACTCTATTCATTTACAACTGTTTTAAGCAACATATTTTAAAATCGATTTTGAATTATTCTAATGCTCCGCACATGAGTATTGGGTATGTCAAGAGTGGAAGTATAGAGCAGGAAGTCAAGAGTGGAAGTATAGGAAGTATAGTAATAACAATATGCTACGGGCAAACATTATAAAAAACGCTAAATGCAAAATCAAAAATAAACTTAAATGTCCAAAGAATCGTTTTTAAAACTTTATTTCTGGCTTTGTACAATTTGAACACATAATTAGACATACAATGTGAAAAATAAAGAACTTTATTTTCCATATGGTACACAAATAGACACATAGCATATAATTGAGTAAATTTGTTTATTATTATTATTTCTTTTAGCATCAAACAGATTATTCTGTTCTATCTGAAGAAGCAACTACTTACAATTTTAGGCTAAATTTCTTTTATATTTAAGGATTTTGACATACATTTATTATAATTTAGTTAATTATATACCGACATACATTCTATGGTTGAGATTTAAATATTCAAAATACTATTTTGTCTAAGAATACTAAAATTTAAATTAAACAATGGTGTTCAAATATTATTCATCTACATTCAAACCTTGTTCTAAAATAACTTTGAATGAATATGGCTCAAAAGGATATCCATTGCCTTCATAAAACTTGCTGTCAAATTCCACCCTGTGAAAAACAAAATAAAGGAATTTTTAAACATAATTATACAGTATAATACCGAATATGACATTCTACTTAAAGATTCGTAAATGAGATTTTCGTTATTTCAGAGGATGTTTCTACGATACGTCAAAAATGATGCAGCTTTCTTTGCACATAATTGAAGACTCGCTATAGAAAACAGTGTAGGTGCCAAAAACAGAAGTTACAGTAACAGTAGTGACAAAAGATAGTCAATTGTGCCCAAGCGTCACAAAATAGAAAATATTATTACTTAGAAAGATAACCTAGCACAGGCACGTAGCCAAGGGGTGGGTCCGGGGGGTCCGGACCCCCCCCCCTTCGAGACCAGAAATAAAAAATTAAGGAAGGATGAAACAAAAAGAAACAACAAATAGGAACAATCAGATATTAAAAATAAAGATAAAAATATAAAGATAAAAATAAAGCTGAAAATAAAAAAAAAATTATAATCGCTTCCCTGTAGTATCAAACATGTTATTTCAGAAACGGTCTTCTACTGCTCCTTTAACTTGTCATTTGGAACAGACAGTAGTTGACGGAATAATAAAAACAAAAAGTTACGTGGAAAGCAAGTCCTGTTAACATTTGAATCAACAGAGAAAGAAACGCAGATATAAAATATTTTACAAGACATTATTGGATACGTACTTTTTTTTTTTTTTTAATAGTTCAGGTCATAATGAAAGGAAAATTTTTATATTTGGATGAACAGAAGAAGGAACTTAGATATTGAGTTTTTAAAAATATTTTTATTAATATTCTTTCATTCGAGATTTCTTCATAGTTTGTTACTAAAATACTTAGTAACATGCATGGGCGCCGATCCTGGGGGCCCAGGGGGCCTGCCCCCCAAAGGTCATGTGGGACCCCTTGTTGTATTGATGAATATACAATATATTGGCATAATTTGAATGCAATTTGTCTTAAAATTCTCATATGTGCCTTCTGCATCTGAATGGACCCCCCAAAAAATTTACAGAGAAATCGGCGCCCCTGCTAACATGTCCTAATTTTAAAGTCTTAACAAACCAATATATGCTGCTAGTAAAATAGTTTAAATTGATCAAGCCCTTGGTGTGATAACCACAATATTTCATATCTAACTCTCCCCCCCCCCTCCCCATCACGAAATCCTGACTAAACGAACCAATATATGTTACCGATAAAATAGTTTAGAATAATCGAACCCTGGTGTGATAACATCAGTATTTCATGTCTCGGACCCCCCCTATTACGAAATCCTGGCTACGTGCCTGCCTAGCATATAATGAAGTATGAAAATCTAAGGCATAAACGTATTTAAAAAAATAAAATAAGTGAAACGATTGCACGGTGGCACTTAACACTGTTTTCTACAGCGAGCCTTCAATTGTGTATTTGTAAGAAGCAGGGTAGTATTCACAAATTACCATCAATAGAACCCGTTTCAGTACCTCTAAACCTTAAGTTAGTTGTTTATACAAATACTGGATCAATGGTTTAAGTTAAAATTTTACGTTTTTATGCAACATCAAGTTTATGTAAAACGCAACTTAATATTAACATTGAGCTTCTAACCACGACCGGAAGTTGATCCAATGCAGTTGGCGTGTGTACACACCATCCTGCAAGATCAACTCTCATAAAATAGGTCTTATCCAACATAATATCTTCCCTCCAAACAGGCTTTCTTCCAACAAATTTTGTCCGAAAGCAAACTCAAAGTATGGATGGGTTGCACTGAGACACTATTTTGGTATGTATAGAGAGATTTACCTGGAAATTTATCTTAGATCCATAGAAGCAATTGGCAAACCTCGGGAGGCTTTGACTGGAAGAACTGCCCTCGGAAGAACTGAATTAGAGGACTAATCCAATGGTGTTAGCTTCATATGCTTTTTTTCAGCGTACTATGAATTACTAAATATTGTAAAATTTGGTCTTACTGTAGTACTTGCTTATGTACTATAAGTTCATAGGAGATTTAAATAGCAAACTTAAATGCAAGTTTCCTTGTGGAAGTTATTTTGATTGTGACTAGTTAGTTGTTGCCAACAGGGGTAAAAGTGGATCTGAAAAGGTGGGAGACGGTAGGTAGCGGCATAACGCCACGCCGTTCCCCCTGCTTGTCTTTGCCCATCGTATATTTTTAGGAACTGGGGGACGCTATATACATTTTTTCGAGGTGGGGGACGGCGTCCCCAGCGTTCCCCCGCACTTTTACCCCTGGTTGCCACGGTAAACTTGCTGCAAACTTTTTCATCACTTGCACTACATACTTGCTGCAAGTTTTGCCTGCTATCTAGGGTTCTAACTAATGTTGAAGCATTTTCACTCGCTAACAGCATTCGAATGGAACTTGGGGTACTTATAAGCCTTTTCCCAATAGAATACAATTTGCTTTTGAAAGATGTTCAAAGGGACTGTTCGGATAAGTAATTATTGAACTTCTCCTTACCTTGATAATACTAAAGACAGTAACCCAATGTGCTAATTATTGAGAACCCACAAATAAACTTGCTCATGAAATTTAATGACAATAGAAACTCAGAAACAAAAATTAATATATGAACTTAAGAATCTTTCTTCTTCTTCTCTTTTGTCGTTACAACTTTTCTCAATGTGTGTGTATTACTATATTTGCTATTGCTACATCATTTCTGAAAGATCATACTCACCAATGCAAACGCAGTGTATGCAAAAACGCTGACAGTCCTTCCATCAATACCAAAATTGCTACACTGAGAACAGCCCAAGCAGCAAACAGTAAGAATATCATGATAGCTCCTAACCCCAGCGAAGTAGTGCCGAACACAAGTCCAAGTTGGCTAAACAACATGTTCCATACTACTTCAGATAGTTCTGCATCAAAAAAAAAAAGTAATGAATAAACAAATAAAGTAGAATAGCATATTCATTCGTGAGCAAATATTAGAACTAGCAGTGGCGTATTTAGGGGGGTGGCTTCCGGGCTTAAGCCCCCCCGAAATCTTACTTAGTATAGTAAAGTAAATGAAATATCTTGCAGAATTTTCACATTTCCAGGCAAAGCCCCCCCCGAAAGTTAGCAAAGCCCCTCCCGAAACAAAATCGTAAATACGCAACTGAGAACTAGTATTAGAGTTACTGTTAAGAGAAATCAAATAACTATAGATATATGCTATTTAACAGTGTACGTTTTTCAAATACAGTATGTAGATAAATAAATAATAATCTATTCAATCAAAAGTAAAAGCTATTAACTGCATCAGATTACCGACGACTCGATTTTTTTCGAAGTTCACCTCGATATCATCTATCGATTGATACATGTCTTATCTTTGGATATTATCAGTTCAATGTCATCTATCGACATGTCTTTTATTTGGATAATATAACCAGCTTGATGTCGTCTATTGATTGATATATGTCATATTTGGATAATATTATTAGCTCAATATCATCTATCGATTGATACATGTCTTATCTTTCGATAATATTACCAGCTTGATGTGATCTATCGATTGGTATATGTCATATTTGAATAATACTATCAACTCGATGTCATCTATCAACTGATCCATGTCTTACATTTGGATAATATTACCAGCTTGATGTCGTCTATTGATTGATATATGTCATATTTGGATAATATTATTAGCTCAATGTCATCTATCGATTGATACATGTCTTATCTTTCGATAATATTACCAGCTTGATGTGATCTATCGATTGATATATGTCATGTTTGGATAATACTATCAACTCGATGTTATTTATCGATTGATACATGTCTTATCTTTGGATAATATTATTAGCTGGATTATGTCATCTATTGATTGATACATGTCTTATCTTTGGAAAATATCATAGTTAAGCAAGAAAAATAATGTTTGAGAGATTGGACTATACCTCATTAGTCTTAGCATATGTCATAATGAAAAACGTGATTAGTGTATACGTTAATATTAGTTTCATCTTAATAGGGTGTGATTAGATATACATCATTTTTTTGTCTACAAAAAATTCTTCTTTCTCGATTTTCTCGAAAATCATGCATGAGGATTTTCACTCATCCATATCATTTCGTTTAGGTAAATGAAATCTATCAATTGAAATATGTGTCATACTTGAACTTTTTCCCGTTAAACGTTAATAAATTGTAAAATTTAAATGTTAAATACAAAATTTAGACAAAATTTCATTTTTTTAAAAAAAATCTAGAAATAGGCCTATATACAGTAGGATCTTGATAATAAAATATTCCGTTTAATCGAAACTGTCTCCCTCCCCCCCCCCAAAAAAAAAATATGACCAAATGATCACAAATGACAATTACGTTCGCAGCGCGTCTTTGAAGTCGGTTACAATTATTGTTGCATATTCTAACAACAATGGATAGTTGAAGTGAGCGTAGTGAAACTCATACCATTTGACTCCATCGGCATTTGCATGCCTGTCAGCTCTCACTAGAAAGCAGAATGGAACCAAGCCAACGAAAGTAAGTTCCATTCAGTTAACCCTCTTTTGAACAATTGGCAGACACTTGGTCCTGACATGCGTGCGTATTGAGCGATTCCTATTTAGTGTGTGGCACTATCAATCCATATCACAAACCCTGTTTGTTTCTTCTGAGTATTCGGTACATTCTTGTGAAATATCCAAAATCCTCAGACCTCAGGGAACGTTTAGGACTACCTAAAAATCCTTATCAGGTTTTGAGGGATAATGTGTACTTTTGTGTGCCTATTCTCATCTTTATTCCTGCGATTGGAATGGTTAACGTTCTCTGGAATTTTCATTTTAGATTTTTCATGATAATTGTTTCTCTTATTAGTACTTATTTATAATTTTCTTGTTATATATGTTACAGTTTTTATTTATTCCTTTGTTATTTTCGCGAAGATTTTATAAAGTGATTTTACACTTTTCTGAAATTTTATTGTGAATTTTTACTGTGCAACTTTTGTCGGCACTGGCCTTAACACGATGGCGACAAATAGTCTTGCTGTGATATCCCCTTAAACTTCAAACAATCAATCAAATATGTCTGGCCATTTGTGTGTTTCAGGATAACTCTCGCAAAACTCTGGGAGTCCCAGATTCGATTCTCGGTGATAGAGTATCGAAATTTTAAGAAATTACGGTGGTTCAGGCTGCATTTTAAACTGTAGGTCTACATCCTATATAGCCTCGGTGATGGAAAGGGTGCTAAACTCCAACCAACCCAAAGGCAAGTGAAAGAGAGTCAATCAGCGTAAACGAATATGAATAAATATGCTTAAACTGCTTATGATGCAACCTACTTCTCTAGTTGCATCCGTTTAAATTTCATAATAAATAAGTCACAAAATTATAGCATTTAATAATCACCAAGGCCCGGATCTTGTTGACAAGTCAACTTTTTTCTGTTACGCATAGGACAAGGCAACTTCAAATAAAAACGTTATCCGTCAACTCAAGGCTCTAAAAGTATATTGTTTTAGGGTCAACTTTTGGTCACTTTTTGCCGTTTTGAAGTTTCAGGTCATTTTTTAATATTTTAGGGTAACTTTCAGGTCACTTATGGTCTTTTTAGTCTTTTTCTTCTACATAAGGAAATCTTAAAATGAGTACTGTTCACGGATTTGAAAAATACAGTAGAAAAAAATGAAATGAAATCTTTGAGTTTTACGTCCCACGGTTATGCCGGTTAGGCTAAAGGAGACGGTGATGATGAGTGATGAATGAAGAAAGTGGGAGAAAACGGGAGAACCCCGAGAAAACCCACGCACACGGTGTTTGTCCACCACAAAGTTCACTTGGCGGGGTCTGGGATCGAACCCGGGACCCCAAGCACCAGAGGTGAACGCTCTACCACTGAGCCACCGCGGCCCCAAATACAGTAGAGCGTCGATTATCCGAAGTAATTGGGGGACATGGGTGTTCGGAAAACTGGTTTGTTCGGATAATCGAACTGTACATGTTTATTTGCCATGCGCGGAGCGGCACGCCTCAACTCTAAGCTGGCGCAGCTGTTGCTGTGAACAGCTTTGATACTGCCGCTACTTCTACAGCCAGTGCCAAACCGACAGAAGTGTGCTGATTGTTGAAACACAGGGACTGGTGGCTTGGCCGGTCAGCAGCGCCTTATGAAGGCCCCATTAGAAGCAATGTTCCGCCATCGGTGGCTCAGTGCGGCGACTACTGTGGGAAACTTGGTTTGGGAGTGAGGGGGATGATGGACGGTAGGGTGGGAGAGTAACAGGTGCGAGCGAGTACACAGTTCGGTTAAGCGGTCGTTCGGTTGACCGACGTTCGGACAATCGACGCTCTACTGTGCGAAGTTATCTCTTTTCCTGGTTCCTGATTATTGGGGTGGAAAACTGCATTCCGAAGAAGCTAATGAACACTAAGCTGTAGCTGATTGACTAGGGGTAGGGGTTGGTCGATGGCCAAACAGATGGTTTTAGATCATTGACCACAAAGGATGTGAACACGTGAATAACTAACAATGGATTACAAGACGTACAAAGATTTTAAACGGTGTTTTTATCTATTATTCTCATGTATACAGTCTACACTTGCGAACTTCTATTCTTTAAGTGTGTTTCCTAGTTTCAAATCGGGAGTTTCAATTGACGCTTTCAGTACGTATAATGCCGTACAATAGACTGATCAATAGATTGCAAATAACTGAAACAAAACTTTGTGAATATGAATAAGAAACGTTAATTAAAATTTAATAGATATTCAAAAATGACAATGTTTAACGAAATAAACGTTTAAAAAACAAGTTTTAGGGGCAATTTTTGTGGATTTTAGGGTCATTTTAGAGGAATTTTAGTGTAATTTTATAGGTCACTTTTTAGAAAATTTTAGGTCAACAAGATCCGGGCCCTGATAATCACGGAGATTGTTTCTATGGTCATGGTATTTTATGTCACATGGATTTCATGTAGAGAAATCACATGTAAACGCAACCAGCGATATTACTGTCAAACAAATGGTAAAGCTTTAATATGCACAGTAAATAACTTACGAGCATGTGCCAATGACAGAGCCCAAAGCCGAAGATAAGAGGCTGTATGTGATATGCAACTGAGAATGTACTCGATCGTGTGAATTGCTTGAAGAATCATGATTTCTCCAAATGGACCATTCTCATGGTCATCATGGTCACCGCTATGACTAGCGTTTCCTGCAGGAGTTTGGCTTTCGACATCGGATTGCACTTCAAAAGCTTCATTAACATTACCGTTCACGTTGGCCTGTAAGAAACATTGAAAATACACTATTAGTCTTTCATCATTTATTCATAAATAAAAGCGTTACTTATGTATGGCTTACAAACAAAACAAATCTATGAAATACAATTATAAAGCTTGACATATGCTTTCAAGTTAGAACTCTACCTTTGGCTTGGTAGAACTCTACTTTGGCTTATTTCCCCTGCTCTTAGCGTGGTGTGGAGAGAAGCAGTAGATGTTATTATTATTCCCAACATGAAAAACTTAATATTACTAGTCTACACAAAATTTTATAAAAATAGAAAAGTTGTAGTCCCTCTTGTCATGTTCTTAGAATATGCAGTAAATGAAACTGGATGATAAAGAAATAAACTCGTAGACAATAAAATGGATCACGCATTAAAAGTTTCGCTGGAGGGCGTTTGCTGCCATCTAGTGGTGAGATGTGCAACGTCTACTATCTTTCCAGAATTCAAAAATTCACTTTCGTTCATGAGTTATCATGTGAGGTAACGGACGGACGTAACTCACCATTATACTTTAAGATATTGACAGACTGATTCTACTAACAAACTCTATTAAAAATTCGATTCTATTTAAAACTAATCGTGAGGAGTAACGGACGTACGGATAATATAAGTCCCACTTCCGTGATTCTAATAGTTAATGGAATGAAAAGTGAGGTCGGAGAGAAGACTAAACCCTGAGAAAAGTCATACATGCAATGCTCTTTGCCAGCAGCGTACATACAATTTTATCAAGGGGGAAGCATTCAAGCTCCCAAGTTTATCGTTTCAAAGTTTTTGTATACATGTCGTAACATGGTAAACGTCTATTTTTTCTTATATTTTCTTTAATAGTGGAGGTAAAATCAGAAATCCTCCCCTTGCATACGCCACTGCTGTTCACTACAAAATGCATGTATTAATAATACGATGTGGAATTCTGGCAGGAATTTTAAAACTCTTTTATTTTTTTAAAACAAAAGTGCTTGTGCATTCCAGGACCGTAGGTAGAAGGTGGCCAAAAGGGGCTCAGTTCCCTTCGATCGGTAAAGAATATATTTTAAAAGTCGGACCATAAAGATTAAATATCAATTTACGTAATGTTTTCAGCATTTCTACTAATTAATTTTTCGTTGGAGAGAATTTTTAGAATATTTGAGGAGCATAAAAGTAATAAGTTGAACAGTGGGTATCACTTTTTTCAGATTGGCTGAGGAACGTCACGTGACCCGATCACGTGGTATGACGTCATACGATCAATGCCCTCTTGATTTTGACAGGATATCTTGGCCCAAAAAATCATATGGTAGCATGGGTCTGAGATATGTACCTCTGTAATTCTAGGTAGTTCATCTCGTTCCCTTTTATCGCTAAGAATTATTTTAAAAGTTCGGAAGTTTTTAGCCTATTTTCTCCTCTTTGGCGAGGTTTTATTACCTTATATGAGTGAGTACAGGGGTCTAATCCCTTTCATAAGACATGAGTATATTGATGCTCAGCTCTTAAATTTTGGGAGGGGTACATAGGACCGTCCCTTAAATTTAAGAATTATCAAAAAACATTTGGTAAACGTTTTCTAGGACCCAAATATATATTACTGTAAATGTAGGTGGCCCATCTTGCTCCCTTTTATAGGTACCTATAAAATTGCCCAAATTGCAAAATTTGGAGGTTTTTCAGGTTTATCACGTTATATGGTTATATAGTTGAGTATATGAGTCTTTCTCTTTTATAAGACGTGGGTACATTGATACACAGTTTGAAAATTTTGGAAGAGCTATATGGGATTGCGCCTTAAATTTGGAAATTGTCAAAAAATAAAATTTGGTGAATGTTCTCTAGAACTCGAATATATGACTGTATATTCGGGGATCTTGCTAATCCCCTTCTGTAGGTAAAAAAATATCAAAAATTACTATTACCACCTGGTCGGTTACTGACCTAATTTATCTTTGATGAGTCTTTAACATGTTATGTGGTTACATGGTTTAATCCAGGTGTCCATTCTTATTCATAAGATATGGTATATTGATGCTTTCTTCCCAAAATTAGAGAGTGTGTTGACCTACCCCTTCAATTTGGGAATTGTCAAAAGAAAATGGTGCATATTCTCCAGGATCTAAATATGCATTTCTGTAAATTAGATTGGTCCTGTTTATTTCATACTATAGGTAAACAAATGCCGACAAATATAAACGAAAGCTATACGTCGTACCACGTGGTAGCATATTGAGCCAATATATCTTCTTTGATGTGTTTTTATCACGTTACATTGTTATATGATTGAATATCAGGGTTTATTCTCTTTTAGGACATGGGTACATTGATACTCCCATCTCAAAATTGGGAGGGTAGATAGCACCACTCCTGAAATTTAGAAATTGTCAAAAAAGTCAAATTTGGCAAATATTCTGTAGGACACGAATATGTAATTCTGTATGTTTGGGTGGTCTTACTTTACCTTTCTATGGTTAAAAATGGCCAAATATGTGTATTGTCACCTCTTCGCCACGTGGTTGGTTATTTACCTAATTTATCTTCTTTGATGAGGTTTTATTACAACATACGGTTATATGGTCGAGTAAAAGGGTCTATTCGCTTTCATATGACATAGGTGCATTAATATAAACCTTTAAATTTAGAATTTCTCAAGAAGCAAAATTTGGTAAATATTCTCGAGGACTCAAATATATAACTTTAAACGGTCCAGCTTATCCCCTTTTAAGGGTAAAATATTGTTAAAAATTCAAAATTTAGAAGTTTCTGAGTTGTTTAAACTTCCTTGATGAGGCTTTAATGTATCATATGCTTATATGCATATGGTTTCAGAGGTCAATTCTCTTTCATAACCCATAAGTACAATTTTGCTCACTTTTAAAATTTGGGAGGAGGTACAAAGGACTACCCCCTTAAATTTGGGGATTGGCAAAAAGCGAAATTTGATAAACATTCTCTAGACTCAAATACATTACTTTGTAAATTTTGGGATCCTGCTTATTTCCTTCTATGGGGGAGAAATTGCCGAAATATTCATATTACTGTATGTTAGGTATCTTCTTAGATGAGGCTTTACTACAATATATGGTTATATGGTAGAGTATAGGATCAATTCTATTTTCATAAAACATAGGTATGCGCATGCATTTCTTTTATATTTTGTGAAAAGTACATTGGCCCACCTCCAAAATTTGGGAATTTTGGGAAAATTACATATTCTCTATGACTTTGGCTTATATTTTGAGTAATTTTGAATGGTTCACGTAGATCTCTAGCATAGGTGAAAAAAGTTACCAAATTTTAAATTGGGGTTTTGATCTAATCTAAGATATCAGCCTATCATATCATATCATCATATGAATGAATACAAGACAATGTAAGGTCATTGTTGGAAAATTATCTTTGTTCAAATTTGATTGGTTGATCCATATCTCTAACTTCAAATTTTGGGTTTGAAAACCGATGTAATTAGTGTAATCTATTGATATACAACAACAATTTACACTTTTAACCTTAAGATTGTAGTTACGACTCATCATTCTAAGTTTATTATTTTAAAAGTTATTTCTGGTGCAATCTGATTGGTTGATCACTTTCAAATATTTGTTCAAATTTTTAAAAGTTTTTTTGAAAATTTTTACATTTCTTGGATCACTGTTTCAGAAACTTCTTTTTTAAGTTTGCACATTTTTGAACCTTAGTATTGTCGTTCCGACTTTTCAGTCTAAGTTGGAAAATTTTACTATTTGAAACCTGGTAGACAATTATTAAAACTTATCGATATACAAAAACAATTTCATATTTTGAACCCTAGGATCTGTAGTCATGACACAATCTAAGATCATAGTTGTAGTTGAAGAATGAAAATCGTTTATTTGTTAATCGAATAGTTAAAAACTGGATAAAGTTTCACGGTAAACCGAGAAACGTTTTCCTTATAACAATATTTTTGCTTGTCAGTGTTTGTTTTGTTAAATAATGTAGTTGTGCTTTTCAAACTGAAAGCTTTTGTAGTACCTGATAGGTAATAATTAAAACTAATTGGTGTGTAGCAACAATTTCAAGAACTCCCTAATGGTCTAGTGGCTAGCACGCATGTCTTCAGTTCGCGTGGCCCCGGGGTCGATTTCCGATGGAGGTACAGCTGAACGACCAAAGTGGTTCGGATTCCACTATAATCAGTAGGTCCACGTTTCAATTATCTCAATTCCTAACTTTTGCCCCTTTACTTCCTGGTCAAAATTTATAGTGGTTCATCAAGTAGTTCTTGTTTTTTTTTTTTTTTTTTTTTTTTTTTTTGTCTCTCAGACGAACTGGGACACAGACAGATAGAATAAGTGTGTAAAGGATTTTTTGTTAATAAATCAAACTCCTTATATTTCAAATATCTAGGATCAATATTAACAGGTGTTATTATTCTATTCAAAATCTTTTGTCGTTGCGAATTCTGTCGAGGAATTTAAAGCTTAAAATATATAAAACTATAATCATGTCTGTTGTTCTGTATGGTTGCGAAACATGGTCGTTTACTCTGAGGGAAGAACGTAGACTGAAAGAATTTGAGAAAAAAGATCCTGAGACGAATATTCGAATCCAGGAAAAACGGGAATGGGAAATGGCGGAAACTTCATAACGAGGAACTACATAATTTACACGGTTTACCAAACATTGTTAGGGTCATTAAGTCTAGGAGGCTCGGGTAGGTCATGTAGCCAAGATGGAAGAAAGTAGGAACGCCTTCAAAGTCTTAACTGGAAGGGCAACCGGAAAACACCATTAGGAAGACCTAGGCGCAGATGGGAGGACAATATTAAGATAGATATTGCAGAAATAGGAGCACAAAGTAGAAACTAGATCCAGTTGGCTAGGGATAGTAGTCTGTGGAGAGCTTTTGTGAACGCGACATTGAACCTCCGGAGTCCATAGGCCATAGAGTTTGTTAGTTTTTTAAACCAATCTCTTTAAAATAACCATGTATGGCAAGACCTGCTGCAAGGGAGAACTTTTTCCTAAATATATCAGCCTCTGTAAATTATGCACAACAATTCTGAAATTTGGGTCTTAAAGAAACTGTTCCACGTCTATATTATCTATTGGTCTCCGGGTTCAGCAATGCCCTCGATTCGGTATGTGGAATCTAATTACGATAGAGATATACTGTACATTACCGGTCCCAATGGCAGATGTAGATCGTCTATATGAGACAGATATTGCTATTTGTGAGGTTCTGCTGCCTCCTCCATTAGGTGTGGTAACAACTTCTTACCTCACATATTCAAACTCATTAGTGAGGTACTACGTACACTACTAGCACCAATGGTCCTTGTTAAGGACCCGTTTGGGGGGTAGGTGACCACGCACGCCAGCACTTCACCTCCCCTGATAGGGGTTCGCTCATCACCACCTCCAACTTTGGCCTTCACTGTACACTGGTCTATGAGGAAGAGCATGGTCTTTGTTTTACTTCTTCCCAATGTGGAAAAAGGCAGGGGTGCCCACAAGGGGGGACTATGACGCAAACTGTGTCATTGAAATATTGGGGGGTTAAAATCTATATAAATATGTTTGAGGGGGTGTAAAAATTAATCGAAAAGATTTTTTTTCATGGAAGAACACCTATGGATAGACAATTGCGGGGGGCTGCGTCATGGACAGAAGGGGGGTGGGCACCACTGAAAAAGGTGTCATGTAACAAAATTGCATGTAGCAGGGCTGATTATTATTCGGGTCCCTGGAACCTTCCCAACACGGGCTTGGAATCGGCCATGTTAGGTTTGGCGCAGTATAGACAGATAACTGCGGTCGAACAGAGCATACGAAAAGATGACTTTTCATACCGAGAAATTTGTGCGCATATAGGGCATACCTTCACAATAGTGATGCATGTGTGGAACTATTGACAAAAAACAAGTGTACGCAGTCGCAACTAGACGGTAGACTAGACTAGACTAAACAATATTACCTCACACACTATAAGCAGAATTCGTATAAACTTCGTATTTTAACGTAATTGTCCCTTATGACGATGTTGTGTCTCGATGTCCCGACGAAATTGTTTGGGACAAAGAATTGTATCATAATAGGTGGATTTGAGTTTAATGTCCTCATTTTTAAATTTAATACATGTAATTGCTAATAAATCGTTAGCTATCGTCATAAAAATGTTATACTAATTGAAATACTAATTGAATTCCGAGAATAGTGCTACTAGTATAGTGGTTCCCAAATTGAGCGACACTTTTCTCTCGGGGTGAACATGAAAAATAGGAAGGAGGACGCAAGCTACTAACAAATAAACTACTTTGTATTGACAAATATTACGGATGTTGTAACAGAGATGCATTAAATTAAATACCGAACAAACGCAATATGGTTATTGAGTATGAACTGTGGTTCCATAAAGGACAAAGTTAGTTAAAAAAAAAAAAAGCACTGCACCACCATCGTATCCAGAAGTTTTGCTGGAAACAAATACAAACTGTTGAGAATTTATTACTATTATTATTACTAGTAGTAGTAGTAGTAGTAATAGTAGTAATATTGAAGGTTTAAGAACTCAATACTACATTTGAAAATCGCAAAAGAGGACAGACCAACAAGTGGAAAGGAAGGTTGGGAACCACTGCACTAGCGGACAGAGTATTAACTTAATTGATAAGACATTGATCTAGTATGAATTGAAATTAGTTTTATTAGATCATGTGTTATCAAAATGCCGAATAGAGTTTGTGTTCTTACCGAAAATCTAAGGATTAAATAACCCCATGTTACTGTAGTGGAGAAGTGTTCCTTATTATTCAAATCGAAAATGTCCCGTATTTTTTCGTAAATATATCAACCCTAAATAGAATTATTAATTACTAATAACCTCTACTATCTAATTACTTACCAATCGTGCTTGTTTCTTCCTCCTGCTTAGAAGATATAAAGGTTTGCCAAGAAGAAGAACTGGAATACATATTATGGCTATCACTAGCAAAATGATTTCTAAGATATTCTGTAAGAGAACAATAATAACAATTAGCTATAATATAAACAATGTTAATGAAGAGCTTCAATTAGTTTTAGTTTAATTTGTTTACATCCATAGTTTGAGAAAGCTAATTTAGCAGGCCTGTAGCCAGAGAGGGGTACAGCAGGCGCTGCTCACTCTAAATTGTTTTCCGCTTCTTTTGAAACAGAACGTAGTACAGAATTTTTCAAATGAAACTAGGCTAAATATGAAATTCCTGCATTTTTATTTACCAAATTAGATACAATTTGATGCATTTTGTTCGTTTCTGGGTAAAAATGATGTGTCTTGCTAGATGCACCGATCATCTCTCTTTCTCATTCTAAAAGTTTCAAATCCAAGTATTTTATTGTTGCATCATGACAAGCATCAAACGCGTGGAAGAAGACGCACTTTCAAAGAAAAGTAGAGAAAGCCCGAAGACGCGGGTGGCTTGGGAAACTTACCACCCCCTGCAGCCACCTTCAATTTTCCTGAAACTTCGTTGTTTGTTTAGATACATATATTGTAAAGTTCTTGGCCTGCGAGATGTACCGGAATCGTTAGTCGGCGCCTCCACTATGTAATGTTTTACTTATGCAGGTGTAAGTAGAGCATAGGTTGAGCTAAATTGTACATGGGAACGTTTCTTCCACTACCGAATCTTATTATATTTTTATAAAATAGTGTATACAAAAATTACTTCAATATAAACAGTATAACCGGAAGGGTTTCGATTCCTGCCTGTCCCTGTTTGGGAAGACATTCTTATAACCCTTCTGGGTTCGTATCTTGTCCGGTACGCCTTTCTTATGGTGGTTTTAGTGGTTAGAGGGAACAAGCTTTTCGCTCCGCTATTGGCAATGGCCAAACTAAAAAGGAAGCAAACCTCTAATTGGATCACGAACCAATATGAATATGGACTGAGGTTGCTCTGGCGTGTACCCACCGTCTTCGATACGCCCATCAACATTCATAGAGTGAAAGTAAATACCTGAATGCAATACCCTCCATATTGTAGTAGTTTACACGGTAGTGATTCATACTGAAACGACAATAGGAAACAAACATATATATGAAAGCGAATTTATTAGATCAAAAATAACTCACACATGAAATTACTTACGTACACTGTTTCGAATATATTTCTATTAATGAATCTTTTGTGCGCTTTTACTAGTTTTTTTAGCCCATATTCTAATAAAAAAATAAAATAAAAAAGAGACGAAGAATAAATTTTGATAGAAATTGTAGATTTTTGCCTATGAATTGCCGGTTTGTTTATGTATGACCATCTAACACACGTTAATCTGTAACACACTTCACTTCACTACACTCATTGATGGTTGGGGGTTTTCAGGGAAAATTTAGCGTGGTTATGATGAAATAAATTTTGATTTTCCACTTCTTATTTTAGAGAAGAATGGGAGGCTCTTTATAACATGCTTTGACTTGCACACTGCACTGCATAGTTTAAGAAGAAATTGCCAAACATTCGACAAACTTCAAATGTTTTATGTAGATTTGTTCTTTCTGCTTGCCGGGGACTTCTTGAGATGAAAACTAATATTTTCAAATATAAAAATAAAATTTTCAAACCAATCTTGAACCCGCTGAACGAGTTTTTGCGGCGTGGACAGACATCACCTTAAGCAATTTGTATAAATATAACACTTTTGTACTTGTTTTTCTTTAACCATACGCATTTCGAAACTCTGTTCACTTCTTTGAAGTCATTTATGCTTCCCAAGTCATAATATTCCTGAAGATGGCAATTTTACTCAAAGATTCATGTTTAACACAAATTGCCTTTTTCCTTCATTCACTGCGTGCTGTTCACCTGAGTAGTTTTTTTCCCGCCGTCTTACCGAGCGTCTGTGTACTTGCGCCCGTTAGTAAAGAAAAGAAAATATTAAGAAATTGATGCAATATCTTCAATATATGCATTAAAGGCTACCGCATCCATTGGTCATCAATACAAATAAACCAAAGTACTAAGAACGGCAAAATTAAATATCGATTACTTTAGAGTTCGCAAGACTATTTCTTTCAAAGAACAAACACTTCACCCTCTCCATTGTATCACGAGCATGTAACGCAAGTCACTATAGTGCAGTATTGTCAACACCTTGAAACAGATAGTACCATTTTATAAAGTTTGCGTCAACGTACAGAGTACAGAGCCTAATTCCACTTCAGATGAGATTGAATAGGGAATTTTAAAATGGAATGGGAGTGAGGGGGGCCACACACTCATAACAGTTTACTAATGTTAGGAAAAGAGAGGTATCCAAAGGTTCGAGCAGCCTAAGCAAGGATCTCCACAGTGCTCCAGGCAAGTCAAGTGAAGTAGATTTAGGACTTCCAATGCTCCAAGTAAGCGAAGGGGAGGGGATTGAAAGCCATAAAGCTCCACGTAAACTGGGTGACTGAGTTTAGGAGTTTCACAGAGTTTTGAACATACTAAGTGGGCAGGAACGGATACTAGAGCTCCGAACAAGCTAAGGGCATTGGGTTAGGTAGCTCTAAAGCTTCAAACAAGCTAAAGGAGTGGAAGTTATTAGATAAACACTGATAGTAGTTATTGTGGTTCTCCTATAGCTGCTCCAGTGTAGCGGTGGCGTTCGTGGCCCTTCGTCGTCACCTGACCAGTAGTGTTCCTGTCGTTTGCTACTGTAGTACTTCGTAGTAGGACGCACATTGTTGTTTATAAATATGAGCACGTGTTAGTTGTTATTAAACAGAGCCATGTGCGGGATATTACGTTATGTTCAAAAAATAAGCAGTCAAGAATATAAGATGAAAATAATCTAGAAATGAAAGTTAGAAATGAAAGTTTTATAGTGTTTCTTGATATTCATCATTGTCCGGTCTAAGAAATCGGACCGGCTACCGAACTGTAATTAAGAGTTTTAACTTATTTAATTAATGTTAATGAACTTCCGGTTTAGATTACATCATTTTGCAATCTTGTTTTTTTCTGACACACTATCAACCCTTAATCTTTCTTTACCATAGGTTTACTTTTAAAAAATCGTAACTCTTTGAGTAGATTCGAACTACCTATATTGGGTATTGTCATTTTTACATTTTTCACACAGTTTACCATTCGATTACTTTATCACTGAGTGGGTTCCTTTTTGCTAATTCATTTACAAAGACCTTAAATGAAATGTGCAATTCGCGTTTTTCTCAAGCTATTTTTAAAGCTATCTGCATCTATTATTCCTTATAGATGCAAATTCATGTTATCATCTTATTCTTGTAGTGCAGGTATCGTGTCAGATGATTTCATGACAGAATAGAATGTTAAAGAATTCATGAAAGAATGTTTAAATGTTAAATTCGGATGATTCCAGGGTAGAAAATTATGTTTTAGATTCATATAAGAATATGCATTGCATTAAGTTGCCCAATACACGGAAAATACGATGTAGATCCATCAGTCTGAGACAATTAAACAAATAAAGGTAACTGTTAAGATAAATATGAATGCAATTGTGGACTTCATTTAACATGGATCTACCTCAAAGAAGAAAAGAAACGAGAAACAAAGGTGCAAAATTACATATTTGTTTTTCCGGCGTAAGTGGGATCGTTATTAAGCGCAGTGACATAAATACATAGAAATAAGCTACTGAAATTCTAAGAAGGGTGCTTTTGGAAGAATCATATCTTTGTTTCACTCGTCGGGTACTATTAACTTAAAATGCGTAAGACGTATTTACATATAATAAAACATTAGCATTATTCTTATGTTTTAAAAGTGTCTCTTCCTGGCAACAGGCAGAATTGTTATGAAATTTGGCTTAGAATAGTGCTTTTTTGAGTCTGGTTTAAAAATAGAGGAGAGGTTTTTGTTTAGCTAAACGCCTCACGGTTATGCACTGGGGCTAAAGGAGATGTGATCATGAGATGAATGATAATGATGGAATGAAGGGCGTAAAAGGAAACGAGAGAAGTCCAAGAATATCCACCACTCACGGCGTTTATCCAACACAAAGTTCAAGAATCCCACGCACCAGAGATAGAAGTAACAAACAAATTATTGTATTTTTAAAATAAAAAATATTAATTTAAATGTTCTTCTCATTGTGTTTGTATATTTATTTTGAATACTAATTACAGGTACTTGCTGAAGGACTTTACAGAAGTCTTTATCTGTTTTCCCGAAAAAAAGTATATATATCGTTTCAAGAGTCCAGCTTAAAAATAAAGAAAGAAATGTAACCGCCTTATGTGCAGCAATATTTTATTCAAATTTTGGTTTATATTCTGCTTTAATATATTCTAGAATAAGGCGGCATTTACCGTAGCATGAAAGTTGCACGAGTAATGCAGATATTGCAAGTAAATATGATTTAACATTGTCTCTTGAAATCTTCAACTGTTTTAGAAAAAAGACAGATCGGAAGAATCACATGTAATGTCAGAAAACAGCAGTAAATTTTCAAATATTCTTGCTTTTATTCTGTTGATATCGATGTTTTTTCATACATTTCTCCCTAGTTTTGGCTCCAAGTAAACAAAGGCATGTTTTGGGAACACTCGAAACTGATATGAAACTATTAATAAATCGCGTGATGCAGATGGTTATTCAATGTAATCTATTTGTGGTTATGATATTTCCCCTACTTACATCGCTTTTCAAATCGTTCAGGATTAAAAATATATAAAGCGAATCAAATTTGCGACTTACCGTAATTTTCTGTATTGTAACTACTTTCTTCACCTACGTGGGCCGTTCGGAAAGCAATCTCCGATTGATTAAAAAAGAAACACCAAAGTAAATAAGAAGAATTTATTATATACATCTGAAAACTACTACTTTGCTCTATTTGCAAATACAGTTTCCATAAATATTCAATATGCATTTATCATATCTCTGCACTAGCTTAAGAATTTCATCAGCTTTAAATTTTTCGCCTATGCCTTGAGCCAGTTTGTGAGTGCACCTTTCAGTTCCTCATCATCACCAAAGCACAGAGATTTGTGGAAATTCGTCAGAAAGCTCCGAGATTCTGAAACACCGATTTTCACGAACTTTTCCATCAATTTTCTAAACGAGTTCGTCAGTGACCACTGATGGCCTGCCACTCCTCTCTTCGTCATGAATGTTTGTTCGCCCACTTTTAAATGAATGAACCCATTCACGGACAACTTCTTTATTCATCACACTTGGTCCATACACGGCACAAAGTTCCCGATGAATAGCTGCTGCCGAATATTGTTTTGCCGTAAGAAAACGTACAATATCTTGCACCTCGCATTTGGCGTGGTTTTCTATTGCAGCACACATTTTGAGACGCTACAAAACTGGAACTAGTGATCAGACAATCTTCACTCTACCACAGCTGGATGCAGACTGATCTACTGCGCACGTCTGTGTAAAGATAGTAGCGCTACCCCCACTACTTCACGCACAGTGACTAATCGGAGCTGACTTTCCGAACGAGCCTCGTGTATCAAAATTTTCATATGCACACTGCAATTTCAATTATCATTCAATTTCCACCATTGATTTCGGCAAAAACGTAAGGAAAAAGAGCCAGATCTAAAGGGAATTCATAAGGATCTAAATACATTTTTTTTTTAACAGTCAATGTGTGGAAGGCTATCCCACTTTTGTGACCATAATTGTACAAATTGATAATATGTCTGCAAACTGATATGCCATGAAAAAATTATTTATAACGAAAAAGCGTATCAGCCTATGTTTTTCTTCCTTTAAACGAGTCAAAGTCATTTCAAACTGTAAATTTTGTGCAGCATGACAAAATAATTGCCTACAGGTTGATAATATACGTGCAAACCCTTAACGTTTCATGGTTATGCTCTGTATGTTAAATGAAGTGGATGAATACTGAAAGTGAATGATTACAAAGAACTGATGGAATTATAATATAAGTAAAAGCGGGAGAACCTAGAAAAAACTCAAGGACTCAATGTGAAATATGTGTGTAGTGTTTGTTGATTTAGATAAACGTTCATTAACAACATATTTGTTCTCAATAGGCTTCTAACCCCGTGAATTTTTATGGAGGCACTAAAAGATATCTTGGCATGATATGAAAATAACAAAGACACAGAAGAAATTTACATTTGAGTCACCGAATCATTCCATTGAACGAATGACAGAAAACTACGAAAAGAAACCTACTAGGACTGGGCGAAATGTATGTTGAGAACAACGGAATAGTTATGTGGGACAAAAAAAAAAAAAAAAAAAAAATGCAGACATAGGAAATAAGATGAGGAGAAAAGAATATAATTGGAGAAAATTAAGAAGTTATGTCATCACATGTTAAGAAATGGTATTCTAATGAACGAGGGAGAAGAAAAAGAGGAAAGACAATTTATGGATGGTACTCAAGCGGAAAATTCCTATAACTGGGCATGAAATCTACATTTGTTGCAAGTGATCTAGTCGTGATAACAGACAACTATAATGAATTACATAAACAGTGACAAAAATTGAGCCCCGACAGCTGTTCAAATAGCTTCATTTCCTCATGTTTTTGCCATAAAATTAGTTGGACCTACAAGCATATGTTGTTATTGTACCCGTCGATTTTATCATACCAGAGACGCCCATGATAGTTTCATAATTCCAATGAACGTCTTGTTTAATGGACATAACAATGTTGCATGTTGAACTTGAAAAACCCCTACATGCATGCACCCATGCCTTGTACACTGCTAATTAACTTTATAAACTATAAGTTATGACAAATTCTGTAAATGACTCAATAAAAAAGTTGTTGAAAGATCGGGGAAAGTGGACTCTACTCCATTTTGGTCGTCATGCATAAGTTTATTCTAGTAACCATCAGAGATTACAATTTTTTACTCAATAATTTGAATGTTATTCATTGCAAGGTCATGCCAAAACAATGTAACTTAACATACAACATAATCTTCTTGATATAGTAGGCTATTGCATAGATAATCATACATGAACCAAGTACGGGGAAAATACTGTAAGCAAATTTTTCTTTGCAAAATTTCAAAATCTTCTATAGACATAAGTTTGCATATCCTGACTAGTGTTTCTTCTAGACATGTTTTTTTGGGAGGCACTGCCACCCTGGAGCTCTGAGAGTACATCTCCCGGAGAAGACCAAAATAATACGACTGTAATATAATAATAAATAGAATAGTACTGTTGAAAATAATATGTGCCTCTCTGAACACTAAGTGTGACCCCCGGAAGATTTTTTCTGAAAGAAACACTGATTCTGACTTGCATTCAGTGGCCTTCTCACTAAAAGTTTTTACATGTAGTTGCGTCCGAAGCTCGAGTCTTCTGATAGTGTAGCCAAACCACTGCAATAAAATCCTTCAGAGAAAAAAGGCAGGGTCCACTACCAGAGCCTTCTCTACCTTTCAACTTTGTTCCCAAGAGTTTGGATGCACTAGCCTATGTGGAGGATGAGTGTTCCATTAAATTAAAACTATATATATATATATATATATATATATATATATATACATGTATATATATATATATATATATATATATATATATATATATATATATATATATATATATATATATATATATATATATATAATTTAACTAGTGTTCTGTAAAGTTATTCCTAAAAATATTTTCATAAATCGACAATTTTTGAATTTAGAATTGGAAATTTTAAGGTTACTGACGTTTCTGTACATCGCGCCTTTGGCGTGGGAAACCCGGATTCGATTCCCGGCGGGAGCCCATGTGGTTCGGATTACACGTAAATCAGTAGGTCCACGTCTCATATAGCCTCGCTGCTGAAAGGGACGCTAAACTAAAATCAACTCAAGCTCTGTACATATGAGATGTTCCGGGCGGAGTTTATTTACCAAAAGTTATATTATTATTATTATTATTAATAATAATAATAATAATAATAATAATAATAATAATAATAATAATAATAATAATAATAATAATAGCTAATTGATATAGAAATGTTTTCTTGAGTTCGAATTTAAGAATGAAGTTTAAAATATATTTTTTTCTCAAAACAAGCATTTATGTTCATTCTTACTACCCCAACATATCTTCTATTGTAGTTCTTAAACCAACTAAATAAATAAACATAATTCAGTTTTATTCAAAATATATTAAATTTAATGTTAAGTAGACTGTTATTAGTAAAAAAAACTTAAAATAGAATGTAAATAGAATATAAAACGTGTCGAATCGATGTTCATTATATTACGAAATATCGTGATAAATTAAGGAAGTAGTATGTAATACTATATTACCTCATGAGGAAATAGATATGGTTCACAACCCTTTGGAGGAGTAGTTTTGCCAAATAGAAACATATTAATAAAAAGAATAAGAAGAGACGGTGCACATCTTGTATCTCTTTCAGGAAGGTCTGAAAATAAATTGAAGTTTACATTTTAAAATAGTCATGCAAGATCAATGTTCATATGATAGATTACTAATTCATACATCTTATAAAATTAATATCAATTCTTCCTTACTTTCAATATGAGTATTTTATTCCTAACCACTGAATAATTCATTGTACTCCTTTTAATAGACGTTGATTGGAATGCAATATTAAGTTTAGATTCCCTAAAGTAAAGGAGATAGACGATAAGTACAATCACTGGCGCTAATCCTAGGGGATGAGGGACACATGTCTCCTCCAATCTTGGAACTGGGGAGACTGTCCCCACGCAATAATCCGATTTGAAATGTATTTTGGGGGGGGAAGAAATATTATGATTTGTGTATAAGGAAAGTGAGATGAAATTGAAGTCGCTTGGCTTCAGTGGTGTAGCAGCTGCCCCCGCAACCCCCGCAGTGCGGGGGGGCGACGTATAGGGGGCCCCGAAGTCCTGCGATGAATAAAGATTTAAAGAAGTAGAACTTCAATCTTACTTCTATCGGCTTTACAACTAGGGCCCATTCTCTATACTTTGCGGGGGGGCCCGCAAAAGTGTGCTACGCCACTGCTTGGCTTGTTTCATTTTTAAAAAAGAATTGTATTATTTAATATTTCATTGTCATTAAGTATTGTTAGTCTATTTTCAAATATTTGTTTAATTCCTGTAACGATTCCTATAATGCTATTGAGATCATCATCATTTTGCTCAAATAAGAATATGTTGCATCACACATAATTTATTATTCTTTCTTCATAGTTTTGGGGAAACCATTATTTCAGAGATGTAAATAAGGAACAAAATTTTACTTGCCCAAGAAAAAAGCTACTAGCCTACATCCCACAATATAAATCATTCACTGACCTTCAGTATTTTAATAGTGATATTAAAAACTTGCCCGCGCCGATGAACCAATCGCCCCGGACGAATGGGCGAGTGGTTATTTGCATCCCTACATTATTTATATTATTATAAAACAAGTGTTCTAAAATTTTAATGTGGACCATTGTGGATATCTAAGGGGGGAAACACACCAATTATAAATATGCCTGTATTCAGATTTCAAAATGTGTTCACAGCACTGATTTGTAGTATTGATATGTACCACTACTTCATTTACTTTGCCTGGTATATATACAATAGGTTCACCTAAGAAATCAGATTTATCTACCGTAATATGAGTCTCATCTCACCTCCCCCATCAGAATAAGCCTTAAATCTGCCAGCCTCCCAATGTTGAAGACAACTCTGTTCTCCTGATCCTCCACAGCATTGTTTTCCAACCTCATAAATATTTTGAACATCGGTTGGGAAAAAAAAAAGAATATGAGAACGGTCTTACGCGTCCCCCCAATGTTGATGACAGATTTGCGCCACTGAATACAATTTAATTATGATGATAGAATTTATAAATTAAAGAGAGTGAAATAAAACAAAACCTAACAAAACTCAAGGATATGATATTGCTCAAAAATATACTACAATCTTATATGATCTAAAACTGCATCGACAACACCTAGCAGCAGAGGTGATTGCTTTACCATTGAAACACCGTAAATTTCTAATTAGAACACACGCTAAGTACTTGAATTATTCGCTCATAATATTAAAATATGCTTACAACAAAAGATTTTTTAAAAAAAGGAATGGAAGTAAAAACTACTCGCTCTGCAATGAATACAACACGTTGGTCTTTATTCTTCATTGAGTCTAGCTTACGTAATGTGTTTGCGAACACTTGCTAATTGCGTGAAACGTTCGAAGGTATTAGAATCTCCTCCAGTTGTGTAACCATTTCGATGTGGCTATGCCTCAAGAAGGTTCAAGAAAGGATATACATATATAATCTTAAAAAGTAACATGATTTATGTTTCTGTATAGCACAATCAATATTTAAGTCGTGTACAAGTTTAAATATTCCTAACCTTTTTCCTTATATTTATTATATAAACGCATATCAATTTCATTTTTGAGATACAAATTTTATATTTTTTTCTGTTTTTCTTTTCCTTTTATATTTGTATCAGTATAAAATAATGCCAGAGAGAGAGCATTAGTTTTAAACATTAAAAATTCGATAGATACTATGCTTTTGTACGGTGATTATTTTGATACTTATTCGATTTTGCTAAGGACTTGCAAAGATTTTGCATGGTCAGTTATCTGTTTATCAATTATCACTATATATATTGTGTGTGTGTATTATCACTATATATTAATTATTATCGGTATATATTGTGAAAATGTTTCAGCACACACACACGCATATATATATATATATATATATATATATATATATATATATATATATGTGTGTGTGTGTGTGTGTGTGTGTGTATGTGTATGCTCAAACATTGTCAATCTACTGCTGGTTCAAGGTGCTTCTTGATTCCATCACACCACTTTATATGAACATATTTCCTAGGATGTACCTTGTGTCTTGGTATCCAGTCAAAGCATTGCTTTTGTCCATCGAAGATTAGTTCTTCTTGCAAATCTCAAACCCACCGTCATTTCAATGCCTTTATTTTCTTGATGCTTCCAACTTAATCCTTAGATATTTTCGGACTTAAAGGTACATCCAAAGTAGGGAAAAGTAATCCTTCAAAGCAGTGAACACAGAATGTGCCGGCGGGAAGTCGAAAGTGTATAGGACCACCAGCTCTACCATTCTTCGCCTTTGGAGGTACTTGTGTTGCTGGATGTTTTCCCCCTTTATACCTTAAAAAAAAGTGAACTATACTGTGAAAAATCACATCGCAGCACATGTACTTCCCACGGACGCATTGCATGTTCACTGCTGACCGGGGTTATTCTCTGCCTATTTTTAACTCTCCCTTAAATCCAAGGTATTTTCGAATTATGTTGGTAGCATGTCTTTGAATTATGTCCTGTGGAGAATCCCGTCGCACCAATTGCACATTGCAGTTCCTCGTGCTTGAAACATGTGTTGCAATTTATATTTTACAAGCTTTTGGACGGCCCAAGCTCCGAAATTATATACTTTCCCTCATAGGTACATAAGTGAACTATGTCCATCGAAGTCACCCACAATACTTGTCTCGATGTGTACAATGTGAGGAATCACCTCTTTCACTGTGTTGGTATAGTTTATTAATACCCTGTTGGATAACAGCCCGCAGCGAGGGGCAAGGTAGAACTTCCATTCCTGGGATTTTCGAAGAGTGTTAACTTTTTCGAAGCACATAACGAATCATAATGATCTGGTCACACACACGCTATAGTAACGAACATATTTATATTGAATGATATATTACTATAGTAAAAAAAAAAAAAATCTAATGTAGTTACTTCGCAATTTTGCGGAGAGTGATACGGAATGTGGCTCCCGTTTCAAATAGCACAAATATGGCAACCCTCGTATATACTTATGAGCAACAACTTTTTTCTTGTAATAAAAAGTTAAAAAAAAACTACTATTTCAGCTGTCTGAAGCCTGACCGAACTAACTATTTATTCATGCTGAAGAAAATTCCCCCTTATGGAAACAGTGGCAACGTAACACGAACTGCTCCTAAAAGCAAATATTATATAGAAATAGTTTTCTTTTATTTCATATCCACGTAGATCAGGAAAACAAATAATATATTAGTTGAGCTGTCTGAAACCAGAAAGCACTAACTACATCTCCGTCAATATCTGACTTTAAGTATGAAATCATTTGCGCTTCGCGTACCTATTTCACACCAACAAGGAAACATTTTCTGGTGTCACACGAAATGTGGAACGAGACTAAGGTCAATAGGTTTGTGTTAGTGAACACGAAAATCCATAGGCGGGGAAAACCTTCGATCGCAACCGTTTCGCACTTATAGGGGGAAGAGTAGGGGCACTGGCAACACAACACGTTGTGGATAATGAGACGAAATATGGAGCGAGTTCGATAAAAAATATGCGAAGCACAACATGCCTATACTAGAATGTGACATTATATTCAACAATATTCTGATAAGAGAGGGCTGAGATGTAGCATATAACGACGGAGGAGGGGGCAGGTAAGCGCAAGCAAAAATGGTCATATAATTTAGGAGAACGGAGAAGCTAGACGCGAAAGGAATAGAACAGTGATAATACATTTGTAAGTAATCTATCACAAACTATAGACAGCCTATAGATGACACCGTGAAGCAGAAGTGGAAGAAAGAGAGCTATGGAGGGGATTGTCCATAGAGTCCGGATCCGGACATGATGATGATGATGACCTAAAAGTAAGACAACAATATTTGCCCATGTGTGAATGCATTGCAAAGTCCAATACATCACTATACATTGAAAGATCAGTTCAGGAAGGTGGGGATCGTTGCACCCTTGCCTTTCTACTCTCCACCCATGTACTTGACCTAGAGACTTGCACGGGCCGGGCATGGCCCGAGGTCCGAAGCCCGGCCCGGCCCGCGGGCCGGGCTTGGGCGGGCCGACTCTGCTATTTCTTTGGGCCGGGCCGGGCTTGGGTGGGCCGACACTGTTATTTCTCTTCAGGTCGGGCCGGGCTGGGGCCGATCAATTGCAATTCTTTAATAATTATTGACTTTCGTTAAACGATAATTAGAATAAAGCCAAATGTTGAAGAAGTGTGTCAGTGAAAAATGTTACAAAGGATGGAATAGCTATTTACAGTTTGTGTTGCTTAGCGGCTCCACTTTCACTATAGAGGATTGCAGGCATTATGCGGTAAATTGATCTCTGACCTTGACCTTCACTGAACTCAAAATATAACAAGAAGGGTTGGGAATGTTTTGCCTGTCGCTAAACAATGTTGCCATCTTCACTTTATGCTAAAAATCAATTAAGTTAGATTTTTGTTACAGACAATGGAGTTTTTGTTCTCTCGATGACAGGCAAAGTTCTAGGAGGCAATGGTACCATTCGGGAGGCAAGCGTCAGGTTGTGAACCAGAGTTTAGAAAATGTTTCTGAGGGTTAGGTCAAATTTAGTACTAAATTTTGAGGAAGATTGGGGTTCGAGCTAATTTTTTTTAAAAAATTATCGGGCCGGGGTCGGGCCGGGCCGGGCTCGGGCCGAAAATCTCCAAAACTTTTCGGGCCCGGGCTGGGCCGGGCCTACGTACGTTCGGGCCGGATTGGGCTCGGGCCGAAACATTCGGCCCGTGCAGGTCTCTCCCTCAAGTCCGACTCATACGTGCCCATACCTTTTATGGAACTTTTCCCCTACGCTATACTCCACGCTACCTGCCCTCCTCCTCTGTCGTTACATGGTACCCCTCTGTCCTAACTTGTCAGAGTATTGTCGGAATGTAATGTCTCATTATAATATATGTTTAACTCCGCTTCAATGCATACTTTGATCGAACTCGTGCCATATTTCGTCTCATTATCCACAACGTGTTGTGTTGGCAGTGCTCCTACTCTTCCCCACCATAAGTACAGAACGGTTGCGATCGAGGGTTTTTCCCGCCTATGGATTTTAGTGTTCACTAACACAAATCGATTGACCATAGCCTCGTTTCACATTTCGTGTGACACCACAAAAAGTTTCCTTACTAGTTAGTACAAGTCACAGCAAACAAAATGTAGAAATTAACGCCTAATCACGTGAAGCTCATTTTCCAAGGACAGCAGTTCGTATCAAGTTCAAGTAGTCAATTCCATAGAGGCTAATTCCTGTAGCACAAAAAGTTTGGTCTGGCTTCAGACCACCCACATGTTAATTATAAAAACATACAATGTAGAAAATTAATTATACCATTATGATAATAGCATCAAGTGGTTAGTTGCGAAACTGTCACAATATCTTAGTTTTATAATAAAAAATTGTTTTACTTTGCTTAATTATTAGTTAATTTTCAATTGGGAGTCCACTATCGTTACATCCCTTCGGGCAAGTACGGAGGAAACTCTTTCGGAGGGTCCAAATTCAATAGGAGGATAACTTATATTAAAATTTGTAATATCGGAACTAAAATTAGACTAAATTTGTCCCCATTTATGTACATAAGGCTAAAGCAATTTTATATCAAGATTATACATTCTTTCGCACTTGGAAGAAAAAGATGCATCTAACAATTTCTTTACAATCAATGTGTCTATTGAAAACCTCGTCATACAGTATAATCAATATGTTGTAAATCATATATGAAAAACTAACTTGTATTGTCAAAAAAATTTATATGAATTCATTTAAATGATATGAAATTACATGATTCAGCGTAGTTTAATGAGTTTCCAACGAAATTTAAACGGTAAGATTTTAAACTATCAACATACCTTTTTGTGGTCCATACATAAGCCATTTTATGATGATAAGAATTACCAAGTAAAGAAAGAGCGCTGACAAAAACACAAACTGTGGTATTGATTCGAACACAATGGAGTAAAGTTTGCGAAAATGTCTGAAATAAAAATAAAGTTGTGACATCCTTTATATTATACAATCATTATCCATAACTAAAATAGTAAGTAACTTCACTGTAGTAAAATATCATTTTGTGCAATTTTTATATTTATATTCGAACTATATTTCGTGTCTTTCTTTTGAACACAGATCCGTGATAAGAGATTGGTTTATTATTTCACATAATGAAATTAAAGGACAGAGTTCCGTTTGTCCCTGGAAAGTATTGAGACTATACCGTTAGTGATATCTATGGAAAATAAAAACATAGTTCCGTAACAATCATAAAATAATAATAATAATAATAATAATATTGAACTACAGACTGGACTTACCTGATGTGATATTGCATTATTATGTCTATAAATGAAAATAAGTGGAACGTGCCACTATTGAAGGAGCAAATTAAATATATCGAATTGTATATTATTTACAGAACCATTGATAACTGACAGTTTCGTTGCCTCGGTAACAATGAAAACAATACAATTAAAGGCCGCAACACAGTCAAAGTACTCAACAATGAAAATTGTTAGAACTTCCTATGTATAATTGTACAAAATACTAGACTATTATGTACTTAATAATAGGATACTCATTGGCGAACCTAACTTTCGGCCAACCTGAATTTCGTATCTCAAATAGACATGAATAACGAGCATTAAAAGAAGCTGATTTTATTATAATTCACTCCTTACAGAAAGTGATTTTATATGTGATCTCATCACGGGAAAAGTCTGAACTGCATGAATTTTTGAATGTAGTTAGTAGTGTACCGACTTCAAATCAAATTTTTATTAAGTCATTTTCATTAAAATTCATATTCTAGGGGGAAGATGGGGGTTCAAAATTTACGCCAAGGTCCTCAAATTAAAAAAAAAAACAATTAAGCTCGATATATATATATATATATATATATATATATATATATATATATATACAGTGCGTCCCACTAGCTTTCGAACCCGAAAAAAAACGTTATAATTTCCGAACAAATGTACATAAGAAAATGAAATTTACAATACACGTACCTTGTTTCATGCTAAACACGAGAAAGGGTTGAACAGAAGCGCACGTCAAAACAAAGACGATAGGTGGCGCCAGGGAAAGTGCTGCTTGGCGTGGTGCGCGTGCGTTAGTGTGACTCGAGTCGCTGCATCGCGAGGATGGTTCTGTACACCGTACAGGAACGCGTGTTCATTGTTAAAAAATATTGAATATCGGGATCGTATCAGACCGTTCAACGTGAATTTTGCCGTGAATTTGGATGCAGTAAAGGACCATCGAAATCATCGATACATCATTTGGTGAACAAGTTCGAAACAACAGGAACGTTGCTTACGGGACATGGAGGCGCGCGTCCACGGATGTCCGAGGAGACAGTACAGAATGTGCGGCAACGTCTTTTGCAGTCCCCTAAGAAGAGTCTGCGTCGATTATCACAAGAGGTAGGGATGTCAAAGTCAACTGTGCAAAGAGCCGCCAAAAGAGCCAAGCTGTTTCCATATCGCGTTACAGTCGTCCAGGTGTTGAAGACTACAGATTGGGAAAAGCGCGTGATGTATTGTCGTTGGTTGCAAGCTTTGTTGCATGACAATTCAGGAATCCTAGACTATACTTGGTTCACAGATGAAGCTTGGTTCCATCTCTCCGGTTATGTGAATTCGCAGAATACTCAGGTGTGGGCCGCCGAAAATCCGCATGTGTACCATGAGATTCCACTTCATCCCTTGAAGGTGGGAGTTTGGTGTGCAATTTGCCGACAGCGTATCATTGGACCCATCTTCTTTGAAGATACAGTAAACACACAAGTTTACTTACACATCTTCAGTGAATTTGTGAATCAGCTGGACGATCAAGAACTGCGTCGCGGTTATTTCCAACGAGATGGAGCAACATGCCATACTTCCAACGTAGCCATGGCAGAAATTGAGTCCTTTTTTGATGACAGGATAATCTCAAAGGATTGTGGCCGCCAAGATCCCCGGATTTGACACCACCTGATTTCTTCTTATGGGGTATTCTTTAAAGGTTGTGTCTACAGAAACAACCCACAATCACTGCAAGAGTTGCGAAACAACATTGAGAATGCGATTCATGAGATCATACCGGAGACTCTACATCGGACTTTTCACAATATGGAACGCCGTGTACAAACATGTCTTGACGTCCAGGGAGGACACTTTTAGCACCTGCTGTGACGGTCATGTATTCAGCATGAAACAAGGTACGTGTATTGTGAATTTCATTTTCCTATGTATATTTGTTCGGAAATTATAACTTTTTTTCGGGTTCGAAAGCTAGTGGGACGTGCTGTATATATATATATATATATATATATATATATATATATATATATATATATATATATATATATATATATATATATATATATATATATAACTACATGAGCTGAGAAATTATTGAGCACTTCCTGTAGGTCTATAATGATTAAATTTGGCATGATTGTAGCTTTTCAGAATTAACCCACAGGAAAATTGCCAAAAGTGAATATTTTTAATTTTTAGGGGCCTAAAGAGGAGATGGAAAATTTTCCCATGTTATTTAAATGGACCTTTTCTGGACCTATAATCTCATGTTTTAGGTACTTAGAATTGGAATAAAAGCTTGAAATTCGGTATGCTTATACGTTTTGTTTAGCGTTACCTAAGTGAATCATTAGAAATAAAAATTTCCAACCGTAGACTGGTTTTAAGAGGAACTGAAAATGTTTCCCATGTTATTTATATGGGACATCTTCTGCACCCCAAAATGGTTAGGCACTTCCGGTAGGATTAGAATGATGAAATTTGACATGATTGTAGCCTTCCAAAACTAACCGACAGGAAAATTGAAAAAAGTGAGTATTTTTAATTTTTTAGGGGATCTAAAAGGGGATGAAGAAATTCCCATGCTATTTAAATGGGAGTTTTCTTGGGATACAAAATCTTCTTTTTTAGATAGTTGAAATAGGAAAAGAAACGATGGAATTGTGGGTTCAAGGAGTGCGAGGCCGTAGGCCGAGCAAAGACACTGTGTGAGGGCGAAGCCCCCGGATGGGCAAATTCAGGAAATATGAAGAGCAAGTTCACGAAATTTACTGTTGATGCAAAGGCCGATAGACAAATGCGGGAGCCGTAGGCCGAGTAGACTCGGGGATCTGTGGGCGGAGCCCCCACCCAGCCAAAGGTTAGTATATATATATATATATGTATATATATATGTATATATATATATATATATATATATATATATATATATATATATATATATATATATATATATATATATATATATATATATATATATATACAGTGGCAGATCCAGGATATGATCAAGGGAGGGGCTAAACCATAATTTGCCGTTTTATCCCGTGTAAAGCAGAATTGAAACCCATTTTATCCAGTGTAAACCTAAATGTCAAGGTGGGGGGCTACATATTATTTCTAGATTTTAAAAAACTGAAGTTTGAAAGGGCAATTTCTCTGCATTTTGCTCTACTAACCCTTATCCGGGCAAGACGTTTTTTGTAACGTAGATGGGCAACCGGGACCTGTCAGGCCCAATATATATTTTAAGTGCAGAATACGCAAAATTCAATACCTATTGTCACATTCTGTTCTGACTAGTCATGAGCGCAAGAGTCTTGGTTTTCCAGTTTTTGCAGGTCTTGCATGCAAGACCAAGATCAGAATCCCAATGCAAGACCAAGACCATGTCTGCAAGACCAAGACCAAGACTTGCTCAAGAGTCGTGCACAAGTACCAGTACTACTTGATTGCTTTATATAATGTAAAAAGGGAGGAAATCATTACATCTTTCACTTAAATTTCTTGGCTTCAGCAAAAATGTCGCTGGAGTGAATGTGTTCCCAGTAGTTCATGCAATCCGTGTGAGTCGATCTGCCCCTGTAGCATATAGCTACAGTATGTCTTTTACTGAATCGGTTTGCGTTTTATGTAGTTATTACTCGTTTTCAAGTCAGACAGGTGTCATTCTAATCAAAGCTTGTTGCATACAAAGAATAATGTGTCATTGGTGCTGAATTACGATGTATTCCTGCGTTTTTAAACAATGAGGATTACCGATCAGACACTATTCTACAGGTGTGTGTTATTTGGAGTAAACTTAAACCTTTGTTCTTCGAGCTGGTAAAGTTTGTCGGCTCGTTCTGGGATAAATACGGTGAAAGAAGGATTTGTTTTTCGCCATTCAGTTGCTTTGGCTCAGGCAATCTGCTGACGGAACGCCACAAATTTCCAGTAAGAAGAAATTTGCAAAATAAGAAATGCAAGTGGCGAGTGTAAGAAGTAAATTTCATGTGTACTTCGAAGCTGTTGCGGGAAGTGGGGAGCATTCCTGTGGGTTATGCAAACTATGCAAAAAATCGAAGAATAAAGTGGCAATAAAAATGAGAAACAGAAACACTTCAGGACTAATATATACAGTGTGTTTGGAAAAGAACTTCCTAGTTTTAATGTGTCCTAGAATCTGTACAAAGTGACATACACTATTCTACTTTGTGGTGTTCGATTCATCAACTCTACAAGTTTGACTCCCCTGCACTTGGCAGGTCTGCTTGACCTTGAGACGGTACCAGTGCTGTTTTCTTCAGCTGTTTCCTCAGTTCAGGCAGGCAGGCGTGCAGTACAGAGTAACTCAGCAACAGAAAGCGCAGTGTGTTATTTGGTTTGTGAAAACTGAATCAGTTATAACAGTGCAACGTAACTTTAGATGCCAGTATGGTGGTGAACCACTTACAGCAAAAACTATCCACTAAAGTCTTTCAAGGAAACTGGTAGTGTTTTAAAAGCAAAATCACCAGGTAGACCGAGAACTTCTGAACATGTTGTTGAACAGATCCGTGTTTCTTGTATTCGGAGCCCGAAGAAGTAATTGACCAGACGTAGGCTACAATTAGGAGTGCCTAAAGGTACTGTGTTGATGTGCGTAAAAGACTTAAGTTGCGACCTACAAATTGCAACTGTTACATAAATTAAAACCTACTGATAAAATCGAAAGGTATGGGTTTGCTGCTCACTTTCTACACAGAATTGATGATGATGTCAATTTTTAAAAAAAGATTCTCTTTACTGATGAGGTTACATTTCATGTCAGTGGAACAGTTAATCGTCATAACTGCAGAATTTAGAGGGCAGAGCATCCACATGAAGTTCATCAGCATCAACGTGGCTCTCCCAAACTTAATGTATGATGCTGTTTGATGGAAGGTCGTGCGATTGGCCCTTTCATTTTTGTAGAAAAAGCAATAAACGGGGACGTTTACTATGACATGCTGACAGAGTACGTCTTTCCCCAAATGGACGATATTGAGGCGGAAAAAGGGGTTGTGTTTTTCCAACAAGATGGCGCCCCACCTCATTACAGTAACCATGTGCGTGCGGCTCTTGACACTCGCTTTCTAGGAAGGTGGATAGGCAGGGGTGGCCCACGAGGCCAAGACTTAACCCCACTGGACTTTTTCTTTTGGGGTCACATAAAAAATGTTGTGTACAGTGAAAAGATCAGAGACTCATTTACGGGAAAGAATCGTCGCGGAGGTTGGGACAGTTACACCTGAAATGTTGGTGAATACGTGGCGAGAAGTGGAATATCTTCTCGACGTGTGCAGGGCCACAAATGGATCCCACGTTGAAGTCTACCAACATTAAACAAAACTTGAAGGAATTCTCATTCATGATATGTACTTATTGATGTAAGTCTTTATTCATTTCCCAATTAAATTTATACTTAAAACTAGGGAGTACTTTTTCAAACACCTTGTATATATATAACCTGTATATATATATATATATATATATATATATATATATATATATATATATATATATATATATATATATTTAGATAGATAGATGTGTGTGTGTGTTAGTGCGACAGTATGTTCCCAAAAGTATAGATTAATTCGTGATTGATTTTAATCTACAGAACAAATGTTTTTCATGAAAGCAAGGGCCCTGCTAGCCATAGATTGATAAAGGTCGTAAATAACTTTAACTGGAACCGGTAGTAACTCGCTGACAATAGCTGATTCAACGTTTGATAATAACGGGTTTCATGGCTGATTTAAGAACAAATTCGATATGATCTGTGTAGCTAAGTGGACAGTGTGTGAGACTCTCATTCCAAAGGTTCTTGTTCGATTCCTAGCTTGGATTTCCAAGTATTTTTTCAATGAATAAAGCATTGTAAATAATGTTCGCGATTACTACTGCAAGAGATTTATTCCATAAAGAGAAAAACACAAGAAAAATGGGAAGTAGAAAGATTCAGACTGTTTATCCCTAATCATTTAAACTTCACTTATTCTCATTTTTTTTTTTTTTTTTTTTGCTTTTTTCTTGTTCTCTTTTCTTCTTTTCCCTCTTGTTTCGCACTTTTCATACTTTTTCTGTCTCTGCATGCGGCATATTATTATTTTCCTGTTCTTTGCATTAACTTAACGGGAATGGAATTTCTGTCTATCTCGTGTTTCTCTAAACGATACCAATTTTTCTTGCTCCAACTGGAGGAATATCCTGTGATTCCTGTACTGTCATGTTGGTTGTCCAACTACCAGGCGTACAGTAAAACAATTCTGCTGGAGGAAAGAGCTTACGGTACACCTCCAACCTATACTAATATTGTTTCTCACTATGCATATCGTAAGTCGAAATTTACAAATGTCACTAAGAATTTCTATCGCATTTATTTTTAAGGTGTTATGAATAATTTGACATTCCGTCATATAGTGCGTCATTCTTAGGTATAATTGAAAATTTTCCTCTAATTTGGGATGCCTGGCATTTTTTGGAACAGTTGTCAATCTCAAGTGTATTCTATACTTACATGTGGTTTACAACTCCAAAGCACAGACCAAATAACATGTGAATTATTCCAAAGATAACAGATATCTTCATTTTGTAGCTATTCAGAAATATAATTTTATTCTTGGCCACCTAAAATAAGAGAAACAATTAAAATAAGATAAATTAATATAACAATATTTTGCAGCAAAGTAATCTATTCTAATGCCACATTGACTTGATCCCTAGCGTTCCGTTGCAAGCGCTGCTATCGGCTGAAGGAATTCCACTCGCTTTCTCTCGCTTAGCAACAGCTCAACCCTTATTGGCTCAACGCGTGGGTGTGTGAGGGTGTGAGCTTTAGTTCACATTTTTGCCACGGCTCAAGACATTTTGGCAGCACAATAGAGTGTACAGTTTAATAAAGGAATATTTCAATCTGTACTTAGATAAATTTATTTTTATTTTTTGAAATTTATAAATATTTTATTAGGGGTATAATTGGTTGGTAGGATAAGATTTAATACTGTACAGCAGTGTTTCTCAATCTGTGGTCTGCGGAGATTTAAAAGAATTCTACAGGACACTTCATTTTCATTATCATGTTCTTCGCACCTGGGATATTTGTAATGTTCATTACCCAGGTTTCAACCAACTGAGAGGAACACAAGAAAAAAAATCCCAGAAAACCGAGAAAAACTGTAGGATCGATGCGTTTTGTAGAACTGGAAATATTTGAAGATGCTTAGGTTTTTCACATGAACATACTGAAGTATTCCCAGTTTTACAAACATGCAGATCCTACATTTTTTCCGGGATTTTCTGTAAATAGACAAGAGTCGTATTGGAACTGGATGACTCAATTACTAATCAAGACTGAAATATGTATATAAAACACATCTCAACAACAGGAATTTAAGCTATTGATTTATAAGTAAGCTAGCACTTCGTTCAACCTATTCATTCAAATTAGACACTGCAGTCCGTATACCTTCCAAAATAATAACTGTTCTTGACGAAACAGTAAAAATTGTCAATTTTATTGAGGCCCGTCCTTTTAGCCTGTTATTTTCTTCTCTTTGTAATGGAATGGGAAGTGATCAGGAACACATTATTACACTCAGAAATTCGCTAGCTGTCTTGGGGTAGAGTTCAGGCCAAGTAAGACTGTTGCTCAATTCTAATCTGAGTTACACCCTTTAAACGATTTTATGAGGTTTTCGTCTCTTGCTTATTTGGGAACATTTTAACGTCTTGAATACTCGAATCTTCAAGGAACATCTGATCACCATGTTTTCTGAACAAAATAAGATAGAGGCAACAATCAAGAAGCTAAATTTGTGCTACAACCGTTTAGAGAAAAGAAAATAGATTCCTTGTGCTAGGGGCGGATCCAGGTTGGCGATCTCCCCCAACCACTCAGAAGAGGAAACTTTCTTATTTTATATATAAATAAAACTCATCCCAGACTTTGGAGCTCTTAAAAGTAGCTTTAAGCAGCAGTATTACAACCCACCACCCCTCCAGAAGTCCATCCTGGATCCACCCCTACCTTGTGCAGACTGACAAGGGAACATCTTATATTGATAGTAGCGCTGCCAAATCAAACAATGTGCAATCGATAGAGGAGTGAAGAAAAGTGAAAAATCCAAAGTTTTACAGGCCAACACCCAGAAACACAGGAGATACAGAGGAAAGAAGGATCTAGAATCATGTGAAGATAGCACTGCAAAAAATACACTGACACAGAGAGAACTTCAAAATGATTAAAGTAATCAAAATGACATTTACACAACAGTACAGTAAACAAACATTGTACACACAGACAAGTTCAATAACATCATATGTAATACAGTGTTGCCAACTGAGCACAAAATGAAGTTTTGTTAAATGGCACGGAACACAAATTATAACATAGAAAATCTAATTAGGAGTAGAACCATACCTGTGAAGTCGTGATGTACAGTGTTCACAACGTTTGAAGATAGGCCTATATGAATTCCTATATGAATATCGGATGTAGAAGAGAACATGCAGTACACGATTCTAACTAGTTAAGACCAAAAGATGAGACCACAAACAGTAATATAATCAGTGAAGCACGAAAATAAGGGACGAAGGACAGTGTCGAAGCCGGTTTGCCCAAGTGGAAAATCAGAATAGTATCAAACACAACACTGAAATAATGCATGCTCTTGAATTGACAATTGATTAGCAGCCTCACATTTCTGATGAACGTAATATTGTATCTATTATTGGTAGTCAATTTTTCAGTGTTGCTGTTGATAAAGCGCTCCGCAGTGTGTTGGTAATGTATGTACTCTTCTACATCCGAAATTCATATAGGCCTATCTTCAAATGTTGGCAACATGGTACATCATGACTTCACAAGTATGGTTCTACTCCTAATTAGATTTTCTACATACTATAATTTGTGTTTCGTGCCATTTAACAAAACTTCATTTTGTGCTCAGTTGGCAACACTGCAATACATATGATGTTATTGAGCATGTCTGTGGGTACAATGTTTGCTTACTATACTGTTGTGTAAATACCATTTTGATTACTTTAATCATTTTGAAGTTCTTTCTGTGTCAGTGTATTTTTTGCATTGCTATCTTCACATGATTCTAGATTCTTCTTTTCCCTGTATCTCCTGTGTTTTTGGGTGTCGGCCCGTAAAACTTCGGATTTTTCACTTTTCTTCACTCCTCTATCGATTGCACATTGTTTGATTGGGCAATACTACTATCAATATAAGATGTTCTCTTGTGAGTGATTTCATTGATTTCTGTGATAAACTCCTTTCTTGTGTGGTTGCTGAAAGTGTGCTTGAGTCTGGCAGAATAAAAAGTTTAATGGTCGAGATCCATCTCTATACCGTAAAAAATGGCTGTGTTAATTTAACACAATAACATTACATTACCCTAGTTGTGGGATAAAATTGGATATATGCTGTATGCTACATAAACTCCACTGAATTTTTGAGTAAATTGTTAAAATGGTAGCGGTTAAATAAACTAACTGACATGGTTTTCATGGGTTGAAATATACCTAGAATAAGTATAAGAACATCGAAAACAGATGGTAGCACTTCTGTTAAAGTTTGTCAGAAAAATCATACGCGAATAAAATTATTTAACGTGAAAGATTACAGATAATATTACACATTGCTCGTTGCTTGGTATTAATGTGAAATATACGGCGTAAAGTTTTGCTCTTAGCTGAATATTCTCAAAATATTCTCATAGATAAATAAAATACAATTATCAAAGTCAGTTACTTAGATGTTTGTGATATCGTACAAGGCAATGTGCACGATAAAAATTACAGTATAGATGTAGCTACCTGATACACAGGATTTGAATTCAACTAAGATGCGTTTGTTAAGTCCTTGTTCTGAGCAAATGAAAGGTTTTGCTGACCATTGACGAGTTAGTAAAGTTGTTAATATTAGCACTTTTAATGGCTTGCGTTCACAATGCGAGGTGAGACTTTATTAACAATGTAGGATAAAACGTGTTGAAAAAAAAACACGGTAATGTTCCAGTTTCGTTTAATCACCTACTTCTTTAACACTTGTACGGTGTTATTTTTACACCTCTCAACAGTGATTGTGTCAAACCGGTAACACCAGTTTTTTGGTGTTGAAATGACACGTTTAAGTCGTAGTCAGGCTGGGATCACTGGCTGTGTAAAATTGAGTTTTACAGTAAGGGACACTTCCGGATAGTACACTTTTGAAGTAAATATCTATATGGGTGTATCATCCACAAGTGTCCCTTACTGTACTAATACCGTCATATTTTGCTGTGTATTAGATTTGTGAACCTGAAAGAATAGTTCCAAGGGAATTTAGGAAACTGTAAAAGATTTTCCTAAATACTAATATATGTCAGCACAGTTTATTTGTTTATTTATTTATTTTTTTTTACACAATGCCAATATTTAAAAACAATACGGTCCAATTCAAGAGATGAATATTGAAATGCTGCTCAGGAGATTGAACGAATTATCAGGGATATTCCTGAACACTTCCATTATTTTATTTGATTCACTGCTTGGTTTTTACATCTCATCAGCTTCCAATAGTTTCCCTTTGATTAAAGACGGTTACGCTGTCTTTAAGATATTATTATTATTATTATTATTATTATTATTATTATTATTATTATTATTATTATTATTATTATTTTGTTATTGTATTTTTAACTGTACTTTAGGTCAGAGTTCTCAACTTTTTCTACTGAGCTCCTCCGTGGCTAAGTGGTTAGCGCACGCGCCTTTGGCGTGGGAAACCCGGGTTCGATTCCCGGCGGGAGCTCAGGTGTTTCGAATTCCACGTTAATCAGTAGGTCCACGTCTCATATAACCTCGCTGCTGAACGGGACGTTAAACTCAATCAATCAATCAACTTTTTCTACTCGTGCCACCAAAGCATATTGATTACTACTACCACCATAAGTCGTACGTAACACCGACAATGGCTCGCGTACCATCAGTAGTACATGTACCACAGTTTGAGCAATTCTGTTTTAGGTGATTAATGGCAATTTTACTTTAACTTTGCAGGGAAGAAATGATTAATAAACAGACAACATAAGTTATTACTAATATAGAATGTAAATATATAGATTACACCTAGGTAAATAAACTTACAAAGAAACTTTCGGAAGACTGAACAATTTTAAATACAAGTTTAGGGTATACGTTATTTTCCTTGCATTCGTTCCCTATGTGAATCTCACTCACTCAAAGTTTAAAAATACATGCAATGTTATATTTAAAAAATATACTATGTGTAGAGTTTCAGCTTTGTAACAGAATATTTTTCAGATATTTTTACAGAGCTGAAACTTTAAATATAGCCTTTCTTTTACTATTCATTACATGTATTTCTAAACTTTAACTCACCTTGTCAGTGAGATTCACATTCATATTTTTATATTATTCTTTAAAGAAGTCATTTTATTTTCATATTTTTTTACTTTAATTTCTACTTTTTTAATTTTTGTTTCATTGTTTTGTTTATTCGTTTCGTTTTTATTTACTGTTATAGTATATTTGCCGAATTTTAGATTCAAATGCGTTTGCTTTTATAATAAATACTCTTAATTTACATATTTTCCAAAATAACAACATCGTTTGCTTCTACTTGATCTTGCACCACATTTCAAACGTTTGAAAACAATATGGCAACAGGCAAGTACGCAGGTATTTATTTCGGGATGGGTCCAAAGCTTTTGGGAAAGGTTCAAATTTAATTTGAGGATAAATTATACTAAATTTGTAAAATCACCCCTGAAATTATTCTAAATTTGCGGAAAATTCAGGATTTCGGGAAGAGGGAGGTACAGGCCCCCAGGACCCACTCCCTCCATTTGTCCCCGCATGGCAAGTATAAAAATAACATCTTAATGTAACGAACAACAACGCTTAAACCTTACCAGAGGACTGGAAGCGCCTGATACTAATACTAAGTAACTTCGCTTCTGTTCAATTATTTTAAAAAAATCAAATGATTTAACTTTTAGCGGTCATTCATGATCTGCTAGTAAATTTTAAGCTTTAAAGATGTGGTTTACCTGCCAAACAGGATCCATTCCAAATTCGTAAGGATTTCCTAAGAAATCATATGCTGGATTTAAGTCAAGCTCTAAATTGTAATGTGTGTCGTTCCAAGTATAGTTAGTAACTTTCCACCCTGACTGAAATATGTTGAATGATTTTGAGAACATGTCATTGTAAATCAAACCGGTGTATATAGAGAAAAGTCCCATCAACAAAATTATATAACGTCCGCCAAAGAATATGTTCCATATCTAAAAGAAATAAAGAATAAAGAATTATACTTCGTATGTGCATATCAAACATCAGAGTATCAAACAATGTTAATATTTAAGATAAAGTCTACAATAATATTGCGTTAGCGTTTAATGGGGAAAATATAGAAAAAGGAGGCATATACCAATCTATAGATCTTATTGAGCTGAGCAAAATACGAGCGTCAGTCAAAAATTATCCACAATTTTGAAACTCTTCTTACATTGCTCACACTGAACCTCTTTCCTCGTTCATTTTATTGTTATGCTGTTGTGGTCATGCTATGAAAGTTTGATCCTAATTCCTCTATTTGTCTTCCTTTAGTTGCAGATGGATTATGGCCACTCTATTAGAAACGGTCAGTGATGCACGAAAGAGGAACAATGGTCAGTGATTTGGTGTTTGTGGTCGGAAGGTGTATCAGAGACCAGATGACGTGCCACCTCATCAATAGTCACTCGTCTGTCTAAGGCCACATTGCCATGTTAAATGAATCTTGTAGCTGTCATTAAAAAAAAAAAACCTTGCAGCCCGATCTTTCTATTTACTGTGTACATATTACAACTTCTTGAAAGCAAGAAAGGTATTTCCACCTATGCAGCACTGCACTCTAGTGGACAAACAGTGACCCTCCTCATTAAAAACGTGTATTTTGGCGCACTCTCCCTCCCTGTCCAATAGAATCTGTTGTTTCGGAAGCGGCGAAACTGGTTTTTCCTTTATGTCAGCGGGACGGCGATAGCAGGTAGCAAGCAAGACGTCCCAGAAAGTTGCACATTGTTCGACTCCTTGTAAGATGAAAAAAAAAAATGTTTAATGCCCCTTTCAAGACTGTGTGTATATGGTGAAATATGGTAGGGTTTGAAGACTTTTTTTAAATGACAGCTACAAGTTTTTCTAACGTGGCAACCCCCTTTAACAGAACCATGTCACGTACACGCTCAATGTTGTCATCATTTGTAGCCGTAGATGGTCGTCCGGGTCCTTCCTCGTGCCTAACACTTGTGCGACCATTTTTGAATGTTTCAATCCATTTTTGAATTTTTCAATCCCTGTTTCAATCCTCCGTTGCAGCAAGATATTGTTCCCATGTTCTGCCTAAAGTCTTTGATGGATTGCGACCTCTGTTACATCTTCCGACCACAAAACTGGATCACTGCTCATTTACTCCTCTTTGAAGCAAACTTCTAATAGAGCGGACATGGTCTATCTGCGATGAAAGGAAGACTAATGGAGGAATTAGGATCAAACTTTCATAGCATGACCACAACAGCATAACAATAAACAAAAACTAGGACAAAAGTCAATATGAACAATGTACGAAGAGTTGTGTCAACATTGCGGATAATTTTTTACTCACCCTCGTAGTATGCATGAAAGTAAAATGCGTATATATGTGTAGTTTTAGAGAAAATGGAGTAAAGCCAATTAATTTATAAATGTAAAAATTAATTGTGAACGAGAATAATTCCACTTATTGAGGTGAAAACTGATACAGAAACATATCCTGATTAAACTCGTCATTATGATACTAGCAAGACGACAGTACATAGTATGGTTAATGACATATAGCCTAAATGTAATCATTAACTATGGTTAATGACATATAGCCTAAATTTAATAAATAACTATGGTTAACAACATATAGCCCAAAATTTAATAATTAAGTATAGTTAATGATATATATCCTAAATTGAATCATGGTTAATGATATTTAGCCTAAATTTAATCACAGTTAATGAGATATAGCCTAAATTTAATCATGATTAATAACATTAGCTTAAATTTAACCATGGTTAATGACATATGATCTAAATGTAATCATTAACTATGGTTCATGACATGGCCTAAATTTAATTATTAACTCTTAAATTTTAATTTCTGTTTAGCTAAGATATTGTCCAAATATAAGCCGTATATTAGTTGAGTTGACAGAGCACAATGTAACATTTAGCTCTTCATGTGTAATTTCCGAGAAAACCGAAAAAAATACACGAACTTTTTGTTGCGTTGAAAAGCATGTCAAAGCATGTCATATATCCAGTAAATTGATAGTTTTTTTTTTATTTTGGTGGGAGAAATTCTTAATTATGTATGTACTGGATATATGTCAAAATACACAGTTAACTAGCGGATTGCTGTAATGTTGTTTCCAAGCATGGGCTGGTCCACTGGCACATGTCCTGGTGCACTCTCTGAAACAATACATTATAAATAAGGGTACATTTTTTTAAAAAAAAATAATAATAAATTTCTACAGTTGTTATTGATAAAGAACCCGTCAAAGGTACAGTGAACCCTTTACATAAGGCGCCCTTGTGAAACCACATCAAAGATAAATTGTTTTATTTATTCTTCGGTATACCCAGTGCGGGATTTAGATTTGCTGGCGTCCTAAGCTGTTCAAACTAATGGAGCCCTTTATGTACCCAGATGGACGTAGGCACCCTATATACAGAAATGAAGAAACTAATGATATTTCATGAAGCAAACAGCCTACATAACACAAAGGATTGTTGCTATATTTAGATTTTGTTTTATATACTGTTTTCCTTATGTTTTGGAAATGTACATCCAGTTTTATCCTTTAATTTTGGGGCTCCCAAGAGAATGGGGCCCTAAGCTATAGCTTATTTAGCTTATACGTAAATCCGGCATTGGGTATACCATAGATCTGTACAATAAATACATATAGTTACTATTGATAAAGAATCCGTTAAGGTTACAGTGCGTGCTTTACATAAAGCACCCTGCAAAACATCATTATAGATAAATGGTTTTAGTAGTTCTATGTACAACAGTTTAGTATAATAAATTGTATAAAGGAAGCAAGAGGCAAAAGAAAGAAGACATGTGAAAGTAGTAGTTGATGTTCTTAAGTTTATAGGAAAACAAGGTCTTTCCTCTCGAGGATCAAGAGAATCAGCCTACAACCTTCAAGACGAAACAATTAATTATGGAAATTTTCTTGGCATAATTCTTCTTTCAGGAAAGTATATAATGTTTTCTGCAAAAGCACGTAAAGCCTAAACAACACCATAGAGAAAAGTAAAGAAATTATACTGCAAGAAGCGGAGAAGAGAAAACAAAGCAGAAAAAGACAATTGGAAGAGGGAATTTAGTAAAGTTTCTTAGTAACGATACAATAATGAAAATAATTAAATTTATTCGTGACGGTATAAAAAGAAAAATTGCTAAAAATGTTAACCAGGCTGTCAAATATTCTATTTTGATGGCCACCACCATAGGCGCCTACTTTTGAGATTCTCAATGAATGCTCAGGCTTCCAAATGCTAAAATAATTTTGTTTTAATTTATATTAGCACGGTTTCCTAATCTTTATATTGAATAAAATTCCTAAACTTTAAAATTTTATTTGTGGGTTTCAAACATATTTAGCATTGTTGGCTAAAGTAAAGAAACAGAAAAATATTAAAATAATAAAGGTTACAATCAAAGTTTTAGAACATTTGTGGATACTCGTAATTTGAGTGAAAATAGAGAATGATTCAACTGTCTTACAACTTATGAAAGCGCATTTTACATTTTTAAAAATATAAAACAATAACATCAAACTTTAATTTCTTTAAAGAAACAATTATGCAAAATAACATTCCTTTGTAAATACGGATTATTATTGTCGTTGTGAAGTTATATCGCTCGATCCTCGATATCCATTAACCTGACGTCTAAGATAGGTATTGATAAATGGGAACACTTTTGCATCCCTATCTCAAATTTAACCTGGGTCATATGCGCTTTTTTTTTAAATTTATTTATTCACAGCGTGAAAATGTAATTTCGAAGTTAATTCCAACGCAAAAATTCAATGCTTCATTGGGTGCTTCAGCACTGGAGCACCCAGTAGTCGCTGCCTATGGAACCACAATAGGTCTACCCAATAAGGATCAATATGTATTTTTGTTATGTCAAAATCTGGAGAGCATTTGTTTATTTATTTGAGAAACACTTTAAAAGAGTTCGCTATCTCTATTAAGAGCTGTGTAACAAACGCATTTGATGGTTAGTCTAACATGAGTGACCAATATAGAAGACTAACTCAGAAGTTGTCTGATGCAATTCCAAAATGACATTCACACCTGGTGCTATGCCCACCTGTTGAATCTGGTACTTTCTGATACTGCTCCATGCGTCTCACGTTCAGTGACAATATTGTTTTTCAGGCTAATTCAAGAAGCGCATGTATTTCTTAAAAATCTTTAAAAAGTCGTGCAAAGTTTATCGAAGAGAATCCAGCATACAAATTAGAAGCTCAACGAGGTGGCGAAGCTGCAGTGACACTAGAGTAAAGATATTTGAAAGGATTGATTTGAACTGAAGGTGACCAGTCTCGGTCTGCCAAATTAGTTTACATCGAGCTGATAATAGCATTATTTAAGATTTCTAGTGCACCAGAATTCAACTCGAAAGTAAGAAATGATGCTGCAATTCTTCTTCAAAAATTTACAAGATCCCAAACCATATTGCTTGCCATGTTGTTGTTGCAAATTTTCAAGACTACGATTGTCCGATTATTTACAAACCAAGAATCTTGACTACGCTCAAGCATGGAGGCTGGTCGAATCTTCCCTATCAATGCTAACATCTTTGCGAGACAAGTTTGTTGAAACACTGAATATTGCTAAAACTGTTGTTTAATTAATTTTAGAGAAGTTATGGACAATTCTATAGAAAATTTACTGACACTCTCAATCACACTAGTTATTGGTGAAAGAGTGTTCTTCAAAGTGAAAATAATCAAACAAAACAGACCTAGATCAAAAATGAAAAATGAGAACTTCGAGACGTTCAATTTGATGAACAGCGAAAAAGATATCCTAAATAGTTTGGGTACAAAACCTCGCCTGACCAAAACCTTGAAGCCTGAAACCTCGCGGCTCAAAATCTTGCCGGGTCGAAACCTCGCCTAGCAAAACCTTGCCGACCAAAATCACGCGGAACAAAATCTCGCCGGGCCAAAACCTCGCAGGTCAATATCTCGTCTGACTAAAACATCGCCGCTGAAAACCTCGCGTCCCAAAATCTCACCTGGCCAAAACCTTGCCTGTCAAAACCTCGCGTTCCAAAACCCCGCCTAGCCAAAATCTCGCGGTCCTGATCTCACGACACAGAATCTAGTCTCGCCTAAACTATGCGGGACATAATTTCTCCTGGGAAGAAATGTCATCCGTATAAAACCTCGTCACGACGATTTCTTCGATATCGATGTTCTATATATTGCTATATGTATATATTTAGTAATACCACATAATTGGGTTAAAATAATGACAAGAAAGTTCTAACGTGTGCTTTGGAAATCTATATATATATATATATATATATATATATATATATATATATATATATATATATATATATATATATATATATAAATAAAAATGACGTATGTTTGTGACATCATAGCTCTTGAGCCACCCTAGCGATCTTGATCAAATTTTCAACATAGATGAGGTTTGAGCTTAGCACGCTTTTTGTAATTTGACTTTGACGTTACAACGAAGGGTAGGAGAATATATATATATATATATATATATATATATATATATATATATATATATATATATATATGATAAATGGATGTATAAAATAAAACTTAATACCGATCTAGATCACGAGACCGATCTAGATCAAATCTGCCACATAGATGAGGTTAGAACTTTGGATATTTTTTTTATCCTTTCACTTTGATGATGACTATGGGGAGGGGGAGGGGGAGAATTATATAAAAATACTTAAAAATGAAAGTGACTGCGTTTGTGACTTAACAACTCCGGGATGGTTTTTATCATTTCACTTTGGCGAGGGGAGGGGTTGATATATGAAAATGATCGAAAATGACCGATATTAGTGTCGAATCCATGGTTTTCGGGATCGCTGAGATAAACAGTGACACATCTGAAACCGTTTAATCCAGAAAATGAAAATGAAATTAAATCTTTGAGTTTTACGTCCCACGATTATGCCGGTTAGGCTAAAGGAGACGGTGAAGATGAGAAATGAATGAAATGGTGGAATGAAGAAAGTGGGAAGAAACAGGAGAACCACGAGAAAATCCACGAGCACAGTGTTTGTCCACCACAAGGTCCACACGGCGCGAGCTGAGATCGAACCAGGGACCCCAAGCACCGGAGATGAACGCTCTACCACTGATATATATAAATGACCGAAAATGACCGATATTAGTGCCGAATCCATTGATTATGACTGGATAAAGGAGTTCCAGGTGAAACACAAAGGACGATGGCTCCCACACAAGGGTTTGCCTTCACTAAGTTTCCTAGACTTGAAGAAAGACTCAAGGGAATGAAGTTTGATGGTGAATGGGCAGCACTACAAGTATTCAGTACGGAAATCAGGAGTATCTACCTACAGAGGATTGAAAGTACTGCTTCAAAAGTCAGTTTTCAATGAATGACTAGTGTATTGCTGTAAGGAGGCCTAATTTGAACACCTATAAACTTCTTTAGATCCGTATAATTAAAAACTTTTGGCAAGACCTTCGTAAAAATCTGAATTAGGTGTTTCCCTGAAGAAGCAACTTGTGAAGCTAGTTAAACGATTGTTTGGTAAAGTAAGTAAACATGAGATTAAAGAAACCAAAAATACATAGATTTAAAATCTCTGATGACGATCAACATGAAAGTTTAAACTAATACTTAATGAGTGTATTACACGTACTCAGGCCGGTAGCCAGCCCAAAAATGTAGGGGACCTGTCTGAAGTTAGGGGGGGCTGATCCAACCATATTATAGTTCATCACCATATTATAGTTCATTTGCAAGCCTACCGTGAAAATTTTAGGGGGACAGCAAGAATTTGGGGGCCCGCCCCCTAGACCCCCTGGACATGGGCATGCTCGTACTTCTGCTAACAAACTAGGATTTGAAATATAAAGTATACCGTTGGTTAGGTTCCAAAACGTTGTATGGACAATGACACTTTGTTCGTAATTTTGGATGTAATGATCGGCCTCATGACTTGCGAAAATCCTATACATGTCTACTAAAGTTTAGTTCTGAACTGACAGCTAATCCGTTATCTTAGTTCGTAAATTTGTCTAATGAACTATTTGATATTTTACAGTTTTTCAACAGAGCCAGTTGATTTTCAATTCTTACTTCAATGAAGGGGACATAACTTTTATGCCTAGGATACGAAGTATAAATCAAAATGGACGTATATTTATGATCATGCAAAGCAAAGAACTCTCGGATAAACTTTATAACAGTTAAAAAATGAACTTAACCTAAGTTATGTATGAAAATAAAAGAATAATACCGGACCTTAAAGGCAGAGGGGAGTAAGTCATTTTTTTTCTGAAAATGAGTTATTGCCAGATTTGAAACGCGTGTTCTGATATCTCTTATTCTTAGAAAGCTTGTAGTTGTATTATGAATACTTTATCAAATTGGATGTAATTCCGAAGGCACTTAAAGGTAAAATGGCTTAACAGGTAGTCACTGTTTTCTGTCTCTCCTGAAAATTTAATAAAAATGACTTACTTCCCTCTGCCTTTAAGGTCCAGAAGACATTGAAAATATTAATTTTAAATGTTGCAAAACTTTTGATTCGTGAGACAATTACGTTTCTCTTCAACTTATGAATTTATAAGTGCCGAAGGAGGCACTGCGGCTAAAATTGCTGATTTTCTTAATTGAGAAAGAGTTACAACATTAACCAGATACAGTACGAACACGTTATAACTTTACCAATATATTTCATGTATTTCAAACCTTCTACACACATCACATAAGAATATTCCCATCATATATAAGAATATATGGTCCATCAATCCCTACATACCTCGTTAGTTGACTTCTCTCGCAAGAACTTCCTTTCATTAACAAGCATAAATAGAGCAAACAGCAGGACGATGATTCCGTGTCCACAATCTCCAAACATCACTCCAAACAGGAACGGGAAAGTAATAATAGTGTAGAGAGCTGTAACATAAAGTAAGAAAGATACAGTAAACTTAATCAAAGAAGAAAAAGAGATAATAAAAATAACACTATTAACAGATATACATATAGCAAAGTAAATTAATCAGAGAAAAGGGAACATAATTAAAAATACTACTAACAAATAGATATGTTAAAATAAATCAAGGAAGGGAAAAAGATAATGAAAAATACTAGACCTAATAACAGATAAATATAGTAAACTAAACCAAGGAAAATGAATAGAAAGATCATGAAAAACTTTACTAAGATTGTACGAGAAATTAATGTAAAGTGGTGTTATTAAACTTTAAAAGGAACACGATCATTTCTTGTGGTGTCTGAGTCATTAATAAAGTATTTTCATAGGGAACTTCTACAAGAGCAAAATTATCACTGGCATTAATGTAGCAGTTAGCATTTTTTTTTCGAATTATGGCACAATTTACTTCTTCCAAAAATTATGAAATTTCTAAGGAGTAGCTATAGCAAAATAGGAAGGCAAAACATAAGCTTACCATATTTTTCCTGATATTGTACCCTCATTTTAGCATTAAATTGAGCTAAAATATCAGTTAAGCTCAAACAAATTCATCACAGATATCCAACTATCAAGTATGAATACGCTAACGCTCTCGCCTTTGATGCGAGTTGTTCGGGTTCAATTCTCGGTCGGGACACTCAGTCGAAAAGATGTAAAAGCTTTTTCAGGCCAACCATTCTGCGTGAGGTTTTCCTGGGTTTTCCTTATTCACACCAGGCAAATGTCGGGATGGTACCTCATATATAGGTCCCAGGCCGTTTCCTTCCTTCCCTTTCCCCAGACAGTGTGCTCGCCAAGGGAAATCATCCCTTATATTTTAATACATGACAGACTAACAGGGCCATAGACGCCGAAAGCCCAGAAATCTAATTGCTAATTCTAATCTCCACAAGTGTGAACATGAGTGGCTCGGGGAAAGACATTAATAAGTGTTACTTCCTGTCAAACTGAGTTATTAGATGGAATGTGTTAGTAGTAGAAAATGGATCGATCTGGAACAGACCTGAGCCAGTTTTAGCCAACTCACAAGCCACTGAGAAAATGACCACCGTGCACCGTGAGCCCACGGTCTTTTACGACCTCCATTTTAGGGGTGAATTCGTTCTCTTTTATGACCACTTTTTAGGGGGTGTACTCGTTCCCTTTTATGAGCATATTTTCCAACCCCTATGAACAAACAGCAGAACATCAGACTACGTAACATAACGAACATACAAAAGAGCAAATTGAACTCGTTCTCTTTTATGAGCACATTTTAAGGGGTGACCTCGTTCTCTTTTACGACCTCCATTTTAGAGGGTGTACTCGTTCCCTTTTATGAGCACTTTTTCAACCCTTATTTTAACATAGGAGATAACACATAAGATTACGAACACATAGAAGAGAAGATAACACTACGTAACACACAGCAGAACAGATAACACATAGCACAACTAATAAAAGAACATGGCATATTTTCCAACCCTTATTTTAAGATAACAGAAATTACACTGAGACTATGAACACACAGCAGAGCATAAGAGTACGTAACACACAAGGGTGTATTCATTCCCTTTTATGAGCATATTTTCCAACCCCTATTCTGAACATAGCAGATAACACATAGAAGAGCAGATAACACATAGAACTATTTTAACATAGTAGGTAACATAAGATTACGAACACATATAAGAGCAGAAGACAACATAACATAGCAGGCCTCCATTTTAGGGGTGAACTCGTTCCCTTTTACAACCTCTATTTTAACATAACAGAAATGACACTGAGATTATGAACACACAACAGAACAGGTAATACATAGCACAGTTAATAAAAGAACATGGATTATTTTCCAACCCCTATTTTAACATAACAGAAATGACACTGAGATTATGAACACACAACAGAACAGGTAATACATAGCACAGTTAATAAAAGAACATGGATTATTTTCCAACCCCTATTTTAACATGACAGTGACTACGAAACATAGTGAAGATTAGATAACACATAAGAGTACATAACACAACAAGGGTGTATTCGTTCTCTTTTATGAGCATATTTTCCAACCCTTATTTGAACATAGCAGAGAATGGGGGTGTATTCGTTTTCAACCCAACATTATTTTCTTTTACGGGGGTAGCAAGACCCCCAACCCTCCTCCTTTCTCATCCAGGGCTTGGGTTATTTGAACATAACAGATAATACATTCGACCTCTATAGCAATGGTTCTAACCTATATTTGAACATAGCAGAGATGATTATTTAAAGAATGCGAAACTTCCGTGTTTTGTTATCAGTTACATAATAACTTCCGTCATATGTAGATAATTCTCATTACGTCATTTATCCGGATTTTAAAAAACATTGACCTAGTTTTCTCTTTAACAGACAATAACTTGTCATTCAACGATAGGAATCCCTGAACGTAATGTAATCAATCACAAAGGTATAAAAAAAAGAGGGGAATCCCCCAGAGGATGACTCATACTATTGCGCAATGCTGTCAGACAGGTATAAAAGACTGACCGACATGTTTTTTGTAATCACTTCCTGTTCAGCATCCGAAGCGTAAAGTTCAGATATTTTTTGTGTGTGTGCGTTTATATTAGTAGTGTGGTTTATTAATAGTGTGGTTTTGTTTTCTTTTGTAAGTAAGACATTTTATAATAATACTATTCATATTATATTATAAAAACTCAGTTCAAAATTATTATAGTAACTTTGAGGAGTTAGTTTTTTTAAAAAAAAATGGCAACAAAAAAGGTTAAATCAAATATTATCAATTCTGATACTCTATTTAATAATAATTTTAAAAAAATTATTTTAAAATGTGATACTGAATTAAATGAGGATAGTGGATGTTTTTTAAAGAATAAAAGAAAAGACTGTTTAGATATATTACAACAAGAACAAACTAAGACATCGTTTAAAGTAAATTTTTCTTTGGGTACAACTTTTGTAAAACCAGTAGATTTAGAAACATGTAGATTCTTTGTAAATAGTGGTAACGAAATTATTTTGCCGAGTACAGATTTGAATTCTATAATTGAAAAACTATTTAATAAAATTTTAGTTGAACAAGAAAATAGGGCAATTAAGAAATCAGGGTGGTCTTTATGTTCTGAACCAAACCATCAATTAGAAATTAAAATCAGTAAATATGATCCGCTTTCGGCTTCTTCTTTTATAAAATTACCTCAATGGATTTTATCCAAAAAGAAATGTGTTTTAAATATTCAAAATAATGATAATAGATGTTTTATGTACTGCATTATAGCTGCGTTGCATCCAGTAAAAGAACATCCAAATCGTGTGAATAATTACATACAATATAGTAATAATTTATTACCATTATTTGAAAAAAACAATATACAGTTTCCCGTCGAAGTAGAACACATAAGCAAATTTGAACATATGTATAATTCCGTATTTCCTAAAGAACAAATTTCCATTAATATATATGGCATTAACTATGATCATGAAACTATTTTCCCATTACATATAAGCGAAAACACAGCTGTAGGTAAACATATTGATTTACTGTATTGTGAAGAAAATTGCAATAGTCATTATTGTCTTATAAAAAATATCAATGCGTTATTGAAGAGTCATAAAGAGAAAACTTATGTAAAATTGCCTCAATGGATTTTATCCACAAAATGTGTTTTAAATATTCAAAATAACGATAATAGAAGTTTTATGTATAGTATTCTAGCTGCATTGCATCCCGCAAAAGAACATCCAAATCGTGTGAATAATTACATACAATATAGTAATACTTTATTACCGTTATTTGAAAAATTTCCAGTCGAAATAGCACACATAAGCAAATTTGAACATATGGATAATTCCATATTTCCTAAAGAACAAATTTCCATTAATATATATGGCATTAACTATGATCATGAAACTATTTTCCCATTACATATAAGCGAAAACACAGCTGTAGGTAAACATATTGATTTATTATATTTAAACTCTCATTATTGTCTAATAAAAAATATCAATGCGTTATTGAAGAGTCATATAAAATTGCCTCAATGGATTTTATCCACAAAATGTGTTTTAAATATTCAAAATAACGATAATAGAAGTTTTATGTATAGTATTCTAGCTGCATTGCATCCCACAAAAGATAATCCACATCGTGTGAATAATTACATACAATATAGTAATACTTTATTACCGTTATTTGAAAAATTTCCAGTCGAAATAGCACACATAAGCAAATTTGAACATATGTATAATTCCATATTTCCTAAAGAACAAATTTCCATTAATATATATGGCATTAACTATGATCATGAAACTATTTTCCCATTACATATAAGCGAAAACACAGCTGTAGGTAAACATATTGATTTATTATATTTAAACTCTCATTATTGTTTAATTACAAATTTAAATGGTTTAGTCAGACATCAGTTAGGTACTCATCAAACATTTATTTGTAGACGATGTTTAATATCTTTTTATAACAAATCAAAATTAGATGAACATGACAAATTATGTAAAGAACACACTCCAACCAAAATTAACATGCCGAAACAAGGAGAAGTTTTAAAATTTCGAAAATTGAAATTGTTATTACAGAATGATGTGATAATAATTGCAGATATGGAAAGTTTATTAAAACCTATAAATAAACAAAGTGGATCTCATACAGTACAAATTCACCAACATATACCATGCAGTTTTGGTTATATTGTATGTTGGAGTAACAACTATATGAAATCAGATTTAGTTATTTATCGGGGAGAAAATGTATCGATGAAGTTTATGTCTGCTATGGAGAATGAATTAAGAAAAATCATAAACATATTAGATCAAGAAAAACCATTAATACCATTAACTAGTTCTCAGTTACAGGAGTTTAACCTATCCACTGAATGCTCAGTTTGTGATAGTAAATATACGAGTGACAATAGAAAAGTTAAACATCATAACCATTTAACTGGTCAATTTATTGCCACGGTGTGCAACAAGTGTAATTTACAAATTAAGCGTCAAAGTAATTTTATCCCTGTCTTCTTCCATAATTTGTCTGGGTATGATGCACATTTATTTGTGAAAGAATTAGGTTGCACCCCGGGAAATATTTTTGTAATTGCTGAAAGCACTGAGAAATACATAACATTCTCTAAGCACTTTAATTTTAATGGTAGACCTATCGAGTTACGTTTTGTAGACTTATTTAAATTCCTACCGTATAGTCTCGAAAATTTGGTGTCAAAATTAAAACCTGAGCAATTTGTCTACACAAAGCAATATTTTTCCGATGAAAAGTTTCCTTTAAATGTCCGTAAGGGAATTTATTTTTATGAATACATAACAAATTTAGATACATTTAAAGAAACTGAATTTCCTGGAAGAGAGGCGTTTAGTAGCAAATTGAATGGAACACAAATTTCCGAGACTGATTATCAATATGCAAAACTGATTTGGCGTGTGTTTAAATGTGAAAATTTAGGGGACTACCACGATCTATATTTAAAATGTGATGTACTTCTCACAGCAGATGTGTTGGAGAATTTTAGAAAGACATGTTTAAATGCTTTTTGTATTGATCCGATTAATTGTTTTACTGCACCTGGGTTGGCATGGCAAGCCATGTTATATAGAACAAAAATTGAACTTGAACTTTTATCAGATATCAATATGTATATGTTTGTAGAAAAATCGATTCGCGGAGGTATTACTCAAGCTGTGTTAAGGTATGCCAAAGCTAATAATCCTTACGTACATGATTTTGATGCGGAAAAAGAAAAATCTTATTTACTGTATATTGACATGAACAATCTGTACGGACTATCAATGATTGACTATTTACCATATGGTGGTTTTCGGTGGGAGGATAAAATTGACAGCTGGCAAGACAAACATAAAATTATCAATTGGCCCACGGATAGTGAATGGGGATTTTTTCTAGAAGTGGATTTAGAGTATCCAAATTATTTACACGAATACCATTCTGATTTTCCGTGTGCTCCAACTAATGAAGTTCCACCGAATGGTAAATATTCAAAATTACTATTGACACTTAAACCGAAATCGAATTATATTTTGCATTATAGAGTATTACAATTTTATCTAAAACAAGGTTTAATATTGGTAAAAGTACATAAAATATTATGGTTTCGTCAATCTAAATGGCTTGCATCTTATATTCAAGAAAATACTCAACGCCGTGCAAATGCTACAATTGAATTTGAAAAAGATTTCTATAAGTTATTAAATAATTCTGTATACGGAAAGACAATGGAGAATGTACGAAAACGAATTGATATAAAATTAATTAACAATGAAAAAAAGTGTAAAAAATTAGTAGCGCAAAATCAGTTTGAAAATTGGGTAAAATTGGCTGATAATTTGGCATTGTTTCATATGGTAAAAAAATCGGTAACCCTTAATAAACCAATTTACGTAGGAGCAACAGTTTTAGAATTATCAAAATTAGCAATGTATGAATTCCATTATAATATAATGAAACCGCGATATGGAGATAAAATTAGAATTGCATATATGGATACTGACTCTTTCATTTACCAAATTAAAACTCACAATATTTATAACGATATAAAAGATATGAATGAGTATTTTGACACCTCAAATTATCCTGAAAATAATTCTTTATATAGCACAAAAAATAAACACGTTTTGGGTAAAATGAAAGACGAATTAGGTGGAGTTCCTATGATTGAATATGTTGGGTTACGAGCAAAAAATTATGCTATAAAAACTGGTGAAAATAAAGAATTGAAAAAATGTAAAGGGATCAAGAAAAATATAGTTAAAGAACAAATTACGTTTGACGATTATAAATCATGTATATTTAAAAACGAAACGATCTATAAAACACAATTTGAAATTAAAAGTAAATACCATAATTTAACAACAAATCAGGTAAGAAAATTAGCATTAGATCCGTATGATGACAAAAGAAAAATTTTAAATTGTAATATACACACTGTTCCTTGGGGGTATAATAATAATAAAGATGTAAAATGTACGATTTGTATATTGTAAATACGATATAAATTTTTTTTTGGATATATTAGTATTAAAACAATGTCACAATCAGTTCGAGAACAAATAGTTGCAGAATTACATAAAAGTGCAAGACGAAACTATCCTCGAATACCTGTTATAACGAAAGGGATTCATGATTTATGGCAAGCTGATTTAGTTGAAATGAATAGTGGAAAATTGAAAGGTCTAGCAAAAATTAATCGAAATTACAAATATTTATTAACTGTGATAGATACATTCTCTAAATATGCTTGGGCTATTCCTGTGAAAAATAAAACTGGGAAAGAAATTACACAAGCATTTATAACAGTACTGAGAAAAGCAAACAAAAGCCCTAAATTTTTACAAACTGACAGGGGTCGAGAATTTTATAACTCAGAGTTTCAGAAGGCGATGACCCAAAATAACATTAAACATTATTCCACGTACAGTGATGTGAAAGCAAGTATTATTGAAAGATTTAATAGATCGTTACGTAATTTAATGTGGAGACAATTTACACTGCAGGGAAATTATAAATGGATTGGCATTCTGCCGGAATTACTACATAAATATAATAATACTATTCATTCCACTATTAAAATGAAACCTATCGACGCTGTTAAAAAAGAAAATGAAAAACATCTATTGACAAACATCTATTGCAAAAAGTTTTCTGTGATAAAAAGAAAAAGTAAATTTAAGATAGGTGAATATGTAAGAATTAGTAAACTTAAGCGTCCTGGTTTTGATAGAGGTTTTACACGCAATTGGAGTACAGAAATTTTTCGAATTGCTAAAGTTTTCTTCACTAATCCTCCGACATATCACTTAGTAGACTCAAATAATAAACCTATTGAAGGAAGATTTTACGGACACGAATTACAATTAACGAAATTTCCAAACACATATTTAATTGAAAAAGTGTTGCGAAAGAAAAATAATAAGGCCTATGTGAAATGGTTAGGTCTGCCAAAAAGTGAAAATTCTTGGATTGATTTAAAACATACTATATTGTAAAAAAAAAAAAGAGAAGTCAAGAATTTATAGGTGAAGCATGTCGTCACAAGTTTTTCTTGTAGATTTTATAATTTCAAAAGGTGAATTTTCGTTGCTTAGTTAAATTATCATCATCATCACGAGGTCTATCAGTATCACAAGTAAAAAGTATATTAAATCAAATTTGTTCTTCCACAAACGCTGTTTTTTTTATGTAAAGGAGAAAAGAAAGCAAAATATTTAAAAACGCTATTCTTATATATATAAAAGAGAACGCACAAAATCCTTTGTCCGCTCATCACGCTAATACGGCTGAACCGATTTCTTTCATTTTTGGGGGGTTGTTAGGATTTGGACCCTAGATGGTTTTTATCATATCACTTTAATTTTCAATTAACAGTGTCTTGAGATAATTGACCAATCAGGTGTCCATACGTACAAAAAATCCTTTGTCCGCTCATCACGCTAATACGGCTGAACCGATTTCTTTCATTTTTGGGGGGTTGTTAGGATGTGGACCCTAGATGGTTTTTATCATATCACTTTAATTTTCAATTACCAGTGTCTTGAGATAATTGACCATTCAGGTGTCCATACGTACAAATCCTTTGTTATTAGTTCATCATAGGTATAAAAATAAACGTATTTATATGCAACCCGCATGACCCTGTGACTCGGCGGGTTAACATAACTGACAGGCGCTATAAATCACTTGAAAGCGAAAAAGTAAAAATTATCTAAGTAACAAAGTTTATTGCGTTCCGGGATGACCGCAGCGAAGCGGGGCGGGTTGGGGTGACCGCAGCGAAGCGGGGCGGGTTAACATAAATGACAGGCGATATAATGTTAACATTAGTGCAATCTTCTATGGTTTTTATCATATCACTTGAAAGCGAAAAAGTAAAAATTATCTAAGTAACAAAGTTTATTGCGTTCCGGGGTGACCGCAGCGAAGCGGGGTGAACGCTGCTAGTTTAAAATAAATGCAATATATCTGTAATAGAGATGGAATGGAAAATCGAATAGGGTAAATACAGTATTAGTAGAAACGATAGTTTTTAGTTAAGTAGAGAGTAAAAAAAATGGATAATCAAATTTTAAATCGTTATTATTATTATTTCGATGAAATCGAGGTATGTGTTGGTCTAGCATACGATGGTGAGGGAGAATTTTCTGTTATTATCATTTTACATAATTACTATGATCGTATTCGTCTTTCACCTGATGAGTGGTATACTTTTCTATCATATTATTCATATATTGAAAACTACTTTAATGCTGATACAAATTCTTCATTGCCTACACAATTTTTCATTAGTGAAAATTATAAAATATCATTGTCAGATACTCTTAACGGTATTCGTCAGTGTTTTATTCAATCGTCAGATGACGATAGTAATGGTCAGGTAAATTTCAGTGTTTGTACATGGCGAAAACTCCAGCTTCATTTGCCGTGCATTCAGCGAACCATAATTACTTGTTCTCAATTATGTAAAGTTGTAAACATGCCTGAAAAGTAATAATAATAATATGTTATTATATTCATAATTATTTTGTGGTGTAACAGAATATGGAGTTTCAACACCCATTTACTTGTATTATAGCTGGCCCCACTGGGTGTGGTAAATCATATTTTGTAAAAGAGTTTTTAAAACATTATGCCGAAAAATGGAAAAATATAGTATGGTGTTATGGTGAGTGGCAACCTCTGTATGAAACTCTATCCTCAGGTTGTACATTTAAAGAAGGGCTCCCCAAAATAGATGATTTTCCAGCACAAGCTGGCCCCCATCTGGTAATTATTGACGATTTAATGCGAGAATGTGATACACGAATTGTTGACTTTTTTACTAAAGGTAGCCACCACCGAGATTTAAGTGTTATTTTTATAACACAAAATATGTTTCATCAAGCTAAAGGTATGCGAGACATATCATTAAATTGCCATTATATAATATGTTTTAAAAACCCCAGAGACCAGGCTCAAATTAATTATCTAGCACGCCAATTATATCCTGGTAACACAAAATTTGTACAGGAAGCCTATCAGGACGCAACACAAGATCCTCATAGTTATTTGGTTTTTGATTTAAAACAGGGCACTCCCGACGAACATCGTGTTCGAACAAAAATTTTCCCCTCAGATTCTTACAATTATGTTTATGTACCGGTAAAAAATAATCTCAATAACTGATATATTTTAATACTCAATTTTAATATAATAGCTACAAAAAGAAAAAAATGATTAGCAAAGAGAGTGCACATTTACTAAAACTTTTAGCAAAGGCGAAACCCAAAGTACGCCAAGCAATTTTACAAAATGCTGATCCCGAATTAATTCGTTCTATTTGTGAATGTTCCTATAACGTATTACAAGGAAATGTTCCGTTAAATAAAAAAGAGAAAAATAGATTAAAAAGGAATAGAAAGGAATTGAGGTATTTAGCGAAAAAAGGTCCATCATTAAAACAAAAGAAAAAACGAATAATTGTACAAAAAGGTGGGTTTCTTACTGCTTTGCTTGCACCTATTATTGGAGGTATACTATCTACTTTAATTAAATAATTATGCAGCATGCACAAAAGCTTGTTTTAATTGCACCAGAAAAATTGCACCAATATCAAACTATATCTAATTTAGATGATGAGATGAAAAATATTTTAAATAATAAAAATATGAGTGTTGAAGAAAAATGGATACGCTATAAAGAGGTGTTACAAAAATATTTACACATTGTGCAAAAACCTACCGCAACAACATCAACTAGTGTTGGTACTAAGAAGGAGGAGGAGGAGGACGGGGAGGAAGAGGATGAAATACTATCTACTCTTCCCGAAAATTGTCTGCGTAAAGCAAGACCTTTATTACGTAGATTAAAACAAAATTCCAACATTCATTGGGACGATAATGGAAATGTGAATATTAATAATAAATTAATTTCTGGAGCTAATATAGTAGATCTAATAGCAGATTTTGTCAGGTATCGCAAGAAAAATATTCCCCCTACAGGCTGGGAACCCTTCGCTGTACTGTTAGCAAAATCCAATATACCTTTAGAGTATATAGGCAACCCACAGCGTATAGAATATATTCGTAAGCTGACATCATCATCTGCCGCTGCTGCTGATCCAAAACAGGAAGAAGAAGAAGAGGAGGAGGAGGAGCCACCACGTAAACGTAAAGTTGTCAACAGATGGTGTGATTATAAAATATGAAGAAGCTGGCCGATATTTATTATAACCCTTCACACCCTGCCTCGTTTTCAACCGCAACGTCATTATGGAGAGCTGTGAAGAAATCTATTCCTTTACACAAAGTGCAACAGTGGGTAAAAGAACAGTCGGCTTATACTCTGCATAAGCCAGTACGTAAAAGTTTCCACGTAATTCCTATTTAGTGTTCAATATTGACGATCAGTGGCAAGCGGATTTAAACGATATGCACAGTCTGCAAAAGTATATTTTAACAGTGATTGATTTGTTTAGTCGTTATGCCTGGGCTGTGCCTGTACGTACAAAAACTGGTGAAAACATTTAAGCAGATATTTGCATCTACACGTCGTAGACCATTACGTCTACAAACAGAGTTTGTTAATAGACCATTTCAGTAATTCTTCACAACACAGAACGCCGATATTAAAGCAAGTGTGGTGGAACGAATGTGGAAATATTTTACAGCCAAGAAGACTTACCGATACATAGATGTGCTATCGAAACTTGTTCAGGCATATAATTCTAGACCACATAGGGCTCATCAATTACCACCCGCCAGTGTGAACCAGGACACTTTTCAACAAGTTTGGAATAAATTAATAAAACCAATGCCACATACTAACATTGCAAAATATAAAAAAGGTGATACTGTGCGCATTACTAAAGCAAAACGGCATTTTGAAAAAGGGTACAAAAAAAAGTGGACTGTAGAAATATTTAAAATAAAACAGGTGATACATAAGGAAAAGAAAGTGGTTTATGTGTTGGAGGACTTAAATGGTGAAGTAATTGATGGTACATGTTACGAGGAGGAATTACAAGGAGTGCCTCTGCCTAAAGTTTATGAAGTTAAAGGTAAACGTGTACTTGTTCGTTGGCGGGGATATCCCCCTTCCTTTAATTCATGGATTCCTGTGTCACATTTAAAAAACATTTAGCCACAATACAATATTATAAACAACTGTTATATCTGTATATATAGGAAAAAATAATAATAATGAATGATCCATACTTTAAATACTATTCTCACCAAGCAGGAGGTGGTTATAACGTGTATAGAGGTGCACCATATCAAGAAGGTTATGGTATTGGAAGTTTTTTAGGTGGTTTATTTCGAAGTGTATTTCCGTTAATTAAACAAGGAGCAAAAACTGTTGGTAAAGAATTGTTACGTACAGGAATTAATGTAGCTGGAGATGTATTAGGTGATAGTAGACCTATTGACGAAGCTTTAACATCACGTTGGCAAGAAGCTAAAAATAATTTAAAAACTAAAGCTCAAAATAAAATAAATCAAGTGTTGGTAGGATCTGGAAGAAAACGGAGAAAAGTTCATTTTGCAAAGACGACTGGTGGTACAAAGAAAAGGAAGAGTGATATTTTTGATTAATATGGAACAGACTAGCTTTTATCTTACACTACCGAGTAACAGTTCTATGGAGTATTTTCCACAAAATACTTTGTCATGTTATACCACCAAATTATATCATCCATTGGTGCTAGAGAAAGGTGAGTGGGAGACGGCAGTTGTTGAAGTACATTATACAAATTCATTTCAGAATGTTTCCAAATATACTAATAATATTTATTACCGGCTCATGAATACAGAAAGCTGGAACATAACTAAAATCTTACCAGGACACTATTATAATGTCGATGATATTCTATCTCAAATTAATCATAAAAGTGATATATTAAATTTACAATTAAAAGTTAAAGCATCAGTAAAACGAATTGAAGTCAGTAGAGTAATAAAAGATCAAGAGAGGCGTATAGAAGTACGTCTATCTCCTGAACTAGCCAGAATACTAGGTTTTGATCACATACAACAAGAAGATATTGCAGTTGTGCATCATGCTCGTTATCCACCTGATTTACAAAAATCGCTACCTACACTTATGTATATTTACAGTGATATTGTAGTACCACAAATGGTGGGTGACACAGTAGCTCCATTGTTACGTATTATAAATACAAATATTACAGAGTATGGTATTAATAATGTACATATTTTTGACAATCCTCACTATGTCTCCGTGCAACGTAAACAATTTGATCAAATTATTATTGATTTAAGAGATAGTACAGGTAATCCACTTCCTTTCCAACATGGCAGTGTATGTGTAAAATTACATTTTCGCAAACGTAATACGGTATTATAAATTTTACCATGTGTGTATATTAATAGAGAGAAAAAAAAAATGCAGTGTGAGTGTATGAAATCAGAATTAGATTTATTTGCTGGTTTACCCACTCAAACCAGTATTATAGGTAATAAAATAGTTCCATATAAGCCTGTGGCTTCGATAGCTGATAATGCACCAATAGAATTTGTTGTCCCCGGTCATGGGGATGACTATATTGACTTATCGCACACAATGTTTTATATTAAAGGTAAAATTACTAAATCAGATGGTTCTAATTTAACTTCTGCCGATAAGAAAATCGGCCCTGTAAATGATTTTCTCAATGCAATGTTCAGTGAATTGCAATTATATTTAAATAATCAACTTATTTCCTACTCTTCACACACATATCCATATCGGGCGTATATTGAAAAACTACTAAATTATAATGCTGAAGCTAAATCAACGCATCTTCAAACATCAATGTGGTTTAAAGATACTGCAGGACATATGGACAGTGTGACCGATGCTAATGTAGGATTTAAACAACGTTTTCTTCTCACTACTTTAAGTCAGTCATTTGAATTATTGGGTTATATTCATGCTGATATATTTAATCAGGAGAAATTTTTACTGAATGGTGTACAACTGCGCATTAAACTAATTCCAGCTAAACCTACATTCTGTCTAATGGGTGACGCAGATGCTGATGGAAAAGTTGTAATTACCGATGCAACATTGCTTGTGAAAAAGGTTGATGTATCACCAGCAGTTAAAATAGCACAAAATAAAGTATTACAAAATCCTAAATTTAGAGTAAAATATCCTATAACAAAAGTGCAAGTGAAGACTGAAACGCTGCCACAAGGAATTATGGATAGTACACTTCCAGATCTATTTTCAGGCATAGTGCCTAAACGTATTATTATTGGTTTTGTTACTAATACTGCTTTTAATGGTACTTATCAGACAAATCCGTTCAATTTTCAGCATTTTAATATGTCATTTTTTACACTGTATGTTGATGGAACAGCTGTGCCTTCCAAACCACTACAACCTGATTTTGATAATAAGCTATATATACAAGCATATTCCACGTTATTTACAGGTTCAGGTATTTATTATTCTAATCAAGGTAATAATATTTCACTAGCCGAATATCCTAATGGTTATACTCTACTGGTGTTTGATTTAACTCCCGATTCTAGTGCTAGTGCTGGATTTCATACTAGCCCACAACGGCAAGGAAGTGTACGTTTAGAGGTTCATTTTAAAGAAGCACTGCCATCTCCTGTAACAACAATTATTTATGGTGAATTCTCTTCAGAATTAGAAATTGATTTCCAGAGAAAAGTATATATTAATTAAAGGGGAAAAAAATGTTAAATACAATTGAGCTTTATGAAGCATTACAACAAAATCTGCCTAAAGATCATTTTATTGGTGTGTATGCCGCCGATGAGTTACCTCTGTTTATTCATACATTTCCAGCCGCCATAATTATAAACACTGATTCTAGTGATAAGCCTGGTGAACATTGGGTTGCTGTTTATATATCTAATATGTGTGTGGGAGAGTATTTCGATAGCTATGGTATACCTCCCTATATACAACATCATATAAGGTTTTTAAAACGAAACTGTCTGTATTATACATGGAATAATAGACGTATTCAAGGTGATTTATCTCAATTTTGTGGACATTACTGTTTCCTATATTTAGCATGTCGTGCATCTGGTTATTCGATGCAGGATTTTTTAAACAAATTCTCACTCACTACTATTGATGCTAATGATATTATGCTTTATTCATTTATGAGAGTATGATGATGTTATTTTTTTAAACTCCGCCATTGCCGGTCCCAAGCCCTGGATGAGAAAGGAGGAGGGTTGGGGGTCTTGCTACCCCCGTAAAAGAAAATAATGTTATGCTCATAAAAGGGAACGAGTACACCCTCTAAAATGGAGGTCGTAAAAGAGAACGAGTTCACCCCCTTAGGGTTGGAAGGGTGGAACAAGTCTTATGTATCTGCTGTGTGTTCACCTCTGTTGAAATAGGGGTTGAAAAATATGCTCATAAAAGAGAATGAATACACCCTTGAAAAAGTGTTATGTGCTCTGCTGTGTTAAGTGTTATCTGCTTTGCTATGTGTTCGTAATTAAAATAGGGGTTGAAAACGAGTACACCCCTTCTATGTTTCATATTCTTATCTGTTATCTGATCTTCTGTGTGTTACGTAGTGTTATCTGCTCTTCTATGTGTTCGTAATTAACATATGGGTTGAAAAATATGCTCATAAAAGGGAATGAGTTCACCCCCTAAAATGTGCTCGTAAAAGAGAATGAATACACCCCCCCAAAAAGTGGTCATAAAAGAGAACGAATTCACCCCTAAAATGGAGGTCGTAAAAGACCGTGGGCTCACGGTGCACGGTGGTCATTTTCTCAGTGGCTTGTGAGTTGGCTAAAACTGGCTCAGGTCTGTTCCAGATCGATCCATTTTCTACTACTTGTGTTGAAATCAGAGCACAAAATAGTATGTATGTAGTCTAGTTTCGGAAATGTGCCTGCAGAAGGCAGAGGCCAGGCCCGCAACGAGTCTCAGAGGTTTGGGGAGCCAAGTCATTAAACGTTTTCCTACAAATTGTTTTTTGTATTAATAATAACATTTTGTATTGAGGTCTGGAAGGGCCACGAAAAGTTTAGGGGGGGCTTGCAAAGGCAATGCTTGTCTGGTGTATACCATTGAATTTCATTACATGAAAATGTTGAACTTCTTTTCCAGTTTACTCGAAATAGAAATTATGATAAGCCATTGTCTTCCACCGAGCCATTCATAGTAGTATTGAGATTCTCGCATTCATATAATTTGAGGAAGAGGTATTTTGCTATTGAACCACACAAATACACGTTCTGAATCTTTTTATGCTTCGGTGATAGTTGGTGCAGTGTATCAGAGCAATTCTTGTTCATGGTTTATGGAATTATTGCCGTCGTAACTCACTACTGAGGATTATAAAAGTCAATCAATGTAATATGTCAGATTGTAAATTTTATCTGAAAGCAGAGGGAAGATGTGGCTGACTATACAAAACGTCGCTTGGCATACACAGTTAAGTTCTAAGTCGAAACAAGTATTGAGCACAAAGAGCAACGATCACTCAATACCACTTTATGTATTTAAAAATTATTTTTCTTAAAAAAAAAAAAAAAAAAAAAAAAAAGCGCATTCATATCTACAAGAAATGAAACCTTTTTTTGGGGGGGGGACACTTTACTTATGTAAGACGAAAATACTAAGTTCATTTTACCAATGGCCTGTTTCTACACGAATTCAGACAAGGAAAAGTGATTTATTTCTACCAAAAAAGCGCTGAGGAATTTCAAGTAAGTTCTTTGGTTTCTGGACATAAACGCACATGACGAACAAAGTTCTATTTCCTATAGTCTCATTAGAAATGTTCAAATCTAATCAGCTAATTTCTGGATAAGTAATTTCTTTGATCAAATATCACAATAGGCATAGGTCACAAATCAATAATAAATATCTTATTCTCAATAAGTATTCACAATTATGTACTACATTGTTTAAATTTTTGTAACATTATTACAGGGAGATTTATATTTCAGTATCGTGATAGTGATTTATGCTTATATAGTCAGTAGTGATTTACAGTCGCATTTAGTTATTTATTTCTTACAGTAATAATGTAATTTTAAACTGTAACTCAATTATTAAACTGTAACTCATTTATTTCTCTATAGTGTACTATTTTAATCCAGTAACGATTATTATTTTCTTGAATTATTATCTAGGGCTGCGGTGACTCAGTGCTAGAAAATCCACCTCTGGTGCGTGGGGTCTTTGGTTCAATTCCCGCTCAAGCCAGGTGGACTTTGTGGTGAACAAACACGGTGTGCGTGTATTTTGTCAGGGTTCTCCCGTTTCCTCCCACTTTCTTCATTCCACCATTTTATTCATTTCTCATCATCACCGTCTCCCTTAGCCTACACAGCATAACCGTGGGACGTAAAACTGAAAGATTTCATTTCATTTTTCATTTTTGAATTAGTATCTAGTTCATTCATCAATTGTTGGCTTCATGCTCTTCAACAAGACTTTTGCTAGTGGGAAAAAGTCATGACATCACTCTTTTTGGTGGAAAGACCACAAAAATAAAGAAGGGAAGTACCATAAGAACGGAATGTTACAGAGTGTTTGGCATGTCTGACAGAAAGAAAAAAAAAGGTAAGAAAGACGAAAACAAAATTAGTTTTTGTTACTTTCAATTTACGGTAGAATCTTTAGTTTTTAACAGTAATGCAAGTCACTCTGTGAAGATTCTGGCTACTTGACACTCTGAGTGCTTTATAGCACATTGCTTCCGAACTACAGGAGAAAGAAACTGGCCGGCCTGCTCCCTGCTTAACTGGTTTAGTGGCTCCACTTAGGTGTTAGGGTAAATGGTCTAAAACTTGCCTTCGGATAGGATACTCAGACAGACAGTAGTGAGCGAGAATGCCACCCTGTTCTTTCTTAAAATCTCATCCAAGAAATATTTAAAAAGTACGTTGCGAACGATTAATGCAACTTGACCCACATATGGGACGAGAGAGTACTTCAACTAATGTGACCTTCTATGATAGCCCCCCTAGATTTTTTTCAGATCAGTATTCCAGAGGGAAAAAAATAATCATTTAATTTTTAAGGTTTCAAGTTTTACAAATCAAGTTCAGGTGTCATATGGAAAAACACTAACTCAAACTATCTTTGTCTTAAGGAGCCCATGCGTATATCACCGCAGAAACAAAGGAACGCCTGTGCAAAACAATCCAGTGCAAATTGGTACATTCTACTTTTCACCTTCTTCAGGGTCTATGGAGGTCTCTTATCCAAGAACTTTCCAACCATAACTATAAGCGGGTCGCGGTGGCTCAGTAGTACAGCGTTCGCCTTTCGTGAATAGGGTCCTTGGTTCGACCCCAGCTCACACCAGGCAAAGTTTGTGGTGGACAAACACCGTATGCGTGGGTTTTCTCGGGTTTCCCGTTTCCTCCCACTTTTTTCATTCCACCATTTTATTCATTTCTCAGCATCACCGTCTCCCTTAGCCTAACCGGCATAACAGTGGGACGTAAAACTTAAAGATTTTCATAACTATACGTATATTTCTTACATGGTTCCCCATACAAGGGACATGCAAGAGGAGAATTTGCAGTACAGTATTTGCAGCAATTTTGTGGTAGAGGGAATTCAAGAGTTCATCAGTATTCAAACGTAATTCTTATGCGTTGCAATGTTTTATCATATGTACAATTTTACGCAGTTTCCAAAGTAATAAGTTTGGGAAAATGAGGGTTAGAATCATCTTCCCGTTACATTTAAAGTGTTGTCTGCATTTTGTGTTTTACTGTAGCTAATATTATTAAAAAATTTAATAACATTGTTTATAGTTATTGCTTTTGAATATTCTTACCTGGATTTACTTCTCTGTAAGTAGCTACTCCATAAGAATCAATCAAGACTTGAAATCCATAGGTGAATTTATTAGTTCGATGGTACGTTGGAGGCACTTCCTTCGTATTTACAATGTTCAGAAAGGACGCCACAGAGCTTCCAGAGGCTTTCTGTAATATCAAGAGACAAGAGTAGAGAAGACTTTATACCTAGCCTCTGGTCCTGGGGTCAATGACCTAGGGGTACTTAGGACCACCTTCTTGGCAGGGGTACTTAATTTTGGGGTCAAAGGTCATTTTATACCCATGAAAGGGAACGAGATTAACCTACGGTGGGTCAATGTACCCTAGGTGATACTATACACCCCTGGGCCATGACCCTGGTCCTCCAAATGTTGGCCTTGAACTTTAATCCCCAAAATTAGTTACCCCTGCCTAAACTTAGAGGGGGTTGTTCTAGGTACTCATAGATCATTGACTACAGGGCCAGATCCTAGGTCATTGACTCCGGACTATCCGAAAACTATTTTTTGATTCGGCGAGATAAACCCATCATTACTACAAGGAATTAACAGTTAAGTGGAAATAACCTAATGTAATACAAACATAAATGAAAGTATACTCTGGAATTTAAGTTGGCCATCATTGCATTAGTCTAAGAAAAGAAGTCAAACTTCCACAAGGGTCAAGTTTATGGAGTGTCCAACTATTTTTCCTTCGTTTTGTCAATGACTCCGTCACGATAAATGGAATGATGGTTTTGGAAAATATGTTGTACTAATTTTTGTTTTCGGGTCTTTTCATATCGGTTGCAGAATTTCAATTATGACGACATAAACTACTCATTCAGATCTTTCTGACATATAACAAGTAGCATGGCATGTGTAAGGAGTTTAGTTTGCATTGGGTGATAAATTCTCACTTAATTTTGAAATTGAAATGGTAGTAGATTTCTACTGCTTCCGGTTTAGTAGAGATTAGATTGGAGATCGAATATATTTTTGGGACGCTTCATTGATTTCGGAAAAGCGTTTCTCGCTTTCTATTACCGTTTTTTCACTCTATACTGATCAACATTAAAACTGTAATTTGATCCCAGCTCGTGCCGTGTGGACTTTGTGGTGGACAAACACCGTGCTCGTGGGTTTTCTTGGGGTTCTCCCGTTTCCTCCCACTTTCTTCATTCCACCATTTCATTCATTTCTCTCATAATCACCGTCTCTTTAGCCTAACTGGCATAACCGTGGGACATAAAACTCAAAGATTTCATTTCATTTTTAAAACTGTAAGTGGTTGATTTCTGCCACTACCGCCTTCAATAGAGGATTAAGAGAGAAGATGGTTCTTATTTTTGGAACACAAAACCGATTCCAAGGGACCACTTCTCATAGTCTTTTATCGTTTTTGCTCTACGTAGATCAATATTGAAACCGGAAGTTATAGTGGATTTCTCTCACTTCCGGTTTTAGTAGAGTTAAGAAAGGAGATGAAATGTATTCTCAGAAGCTTAATCAGGATTTAGAGGGTCAAAAGTTCGAATTCGAGTTCGTTGATTGAAATGATATTCAAACCGGAAGTGACTCTAATCAACCATTTCCGGTCATTACGTTGATCACTATAGAGTGAAAACGGTAATAGATAGCGAGACGTGATTCTTCCTGCAATCGATTAAGTATCCCAAGAATACATCTCATTTCCAACCATTAACCGTGTATTAAATCCGATAGTGATAAAATTCAAATAAAATTTTTGGTTTCAATATTGATCTATATAAAGTAAAAACGATGCGAGATAGCGAAAAATAGTATTTTGGAATCGATTTAGATTACTAAGAATAGGAACTGTGTTCTTTTCAAACCGGTAGTCGGAGGAATCAATGTTGATCGCCATAGAATATAAACGGTATTAGATAGCAATAAGCGACTTTCTTCACTAAATTAAGCGTTTCAAGATTATATATTCAATCTCCACTCAAATCTCGAGGTCGAGCTCCTTCGTGAGTAAGCGGTTAGCGTACGCGCCTTTGGCGTGGGAGGCATGGGTTCGATGTCCCGCGCGAGCTCATGTGGTTCGGATTTCACGTTAATCAGTAGGTCCCGTATCATATAGCCTCGCTGCTGAAAGGTACGTTAAACTCAAAATCAACTCAACTCCACTCAAATCGCTGTAGGAAAATCGGAAGTGGTAGAAATCTACCACCACTTCTTGTTTCAATATTGAGAAAATATTACGCCCTACAAACCGAACCAAACTCCTTCACGTAGTGTACAAATGACACTGTTACTTGAATATATTATTATTATTATTATTATTATTATTATTATTATTATTATTATTATTATTATTATTATTATTACAGAAGTAAACCGCTATTACGTCAGGTGCTCACAGAAAGATAGTGTCAATTCGAAAGTGAATGTATTAAAGTATAATTGAAGCAAATTTCACTAAGATCTGCTCCCAACAGCAGTAGAAGCAATACGTAAATTCTGTGTATGAAAAGTTCGCCTGAAGTCACAGCATGAGGAAAAAGAAGAAGAAGATCGTTTCGAGGTGGACTGACAGGTGTTGTGTTTGTTCGTGTTGGCTATGGTGTCTGATAGCATAAAAGTATTATTTTTAATTAACATTGTGTTTATCAGGTGTATAAACAGCTGCTCGTGTTGGCTGGAGTTAATTACATGGTATTTTTGCATCTGTGAGAAGACATTACCAGGTAAAACCTACTAAGTGGTGTAAAAATACGTACTAGACATTATTTTACTTATCGTAGAATGTGCCAAATCCTAGTTTCAGAGTAGAAATTGGGAGGTTAGCCTAACGAAATTACCGTACTAATTTGTTAAGAGTTATAGATCTCTGTGTCGAATATTAGATATTTCTACGTGCACTAGGAACAAGTTAAGGGTTTAAGTGTTTGGTTAATCATAGTACAGTCATGTTCAAGAAAAGAAACTTGAAGTTTGCGTCCTTAGGTGTATATATATATATATATATATATATATATATATATATATATATATATAATATAGGCTACATGGCGCAAAATTTCACATGCACTCGCCCATCCAAAAATTATGGTCGCCAGTATCTCTCATATACAAATTATGAGGCAAACCATTTCTATTGAGAGTAGGAAAGGAAGGGCGAATTACACAACGTTGTGAAGACTTCATTTTCCATGTTTGTTATGAAGACTTCCAATTTCATGTTTTCCCTCACTCAGAGACAATTATTTTCGTGCGAAATAGACATTGCACAGTCCTGTGAGCTTAGGCAGAAACCATTCCTACTAAACAGTGGTGGGCATCTCTAAATTCCTAGTCGCCAATGACGACTTGGCGACTGGAAATTTTGCGTCCTGTATATATCCTATTTATTGATACATAGCATACACATGATGAAAAATTAAAGAGACGATACATAATCTGGATTCTGGCTGCGCCCCAGTTTTTACCTTCTAGATCCGCCATTGGTTTGTGGTGAACAAGACCGTGAACCTGAATTTTCTCAGGGTTCTACGTTTCCTCCCATATTATCATTCCACCAATTCTTTCATAATTATATACGTTCATTAATAATACATCTCCTTAGACTAAAGGACGTAACCATAGGATGTAAAACTAGAAATTTCGTTCTGTTGATTTCGGCTACGAATAAGTATCCAGAAGCTTTAAGCTCAAATACGCTACTGTTGGTTCTGAAGAAATCTTTCCAACTTCTAGAATTAACTATCACGGGATTCCAGAGAGGGTAAAAGGTACAGTCCTGACTGTAAAAGGTACAGTTGTGGTTAATTTGAAAGATACGATAGCTACATTTCTGTGTGTCTTACCCGCTGAGATTTTAAAATAAAAAGGATAGCTATGTTATGTTGCCAGTAAGAAAACATTTCGGAGCCAAAAGCTACGAACGAATGAGTGTATAGCAAAATCACATAACACGAAACTTGATACGCCTCAGTGAGTAATGAGATTCCGATGAAGGTGTGACACATCAATCGTGCTGAATTTATCGAATTCTAGTTTTAAAACCTTTGCGAAAGGCATCTCTCGGGGGTCTAGGTAACATAAAACAAAATCTCGAGAAATTTAATACATACCAGTCATGAACTAGGTTGATTTGGAAAGAGATAGGATCAAATTGTGGGTTTTGTTTTATGTTATGCAACAATTAACCTGCGGGTTAATTATTTCTTCTGTTAGTGATTATTTTCTCGGGTAAACTTTACAATATACGCTCTAGCTGGCATTCATAAGTAGGACCGCTTTAATAGGGTATAGAAGGAAAAAAATGAAATGAATCTACGTTTTACGTCCCACGATTATGACGGCTAAGCTAAAGGAGACGGTGATAATGAGAAATAAAGAAAGTGGAAGGAAACGGGGAACCCCGGGGAAACCTACGCACACGGTGTTTGCCCATCACGAAGTTTACTTGGCGCGAGTTGGGATCGAACCGAGGACCCCATGCACCATATGTGAACGCTCTACCACTGAGCCACCGCGGCGGCCTCACAAGGATATAGTAGAGTACGGTAGGATAGGCTAGAGAAGGGTAGGGTAAATAGGGTAGTGTAAGGTCGGGTTAGCTTAGGGCTAGGGAAGTTTGAACCTATTCTGTTAAAAGTAACCTAGGGTAATTTGTTGTGTCTGCGTAAGGATATCTACTGGAGCAGGAATCGTAAAGTTTATTCATTTTCTATATTTTCTCGTTCCTTTGAAACATTGGATCAGTCATTTCCAACTCAATGATTTTTGTGGATTCACGAACACTGTTGTCAGAAAAGAATCGACGATGATTTCAATGATCATGTTTTCCTGTCGCCATTGCCTTTTAACAACGTCAGTTTATCTGCCTCCTTCCTCTCTCCAGGTGCTTTTCTAAGAAGAAAAGCAACAAACTGTGATATAACAAGGAAGGGTCGAGGTTTTAATCCTCCTTTGAGCAATATTTTATGCAAAAATTAGCATTGAATATATTAAGATATCTTTACAAACACCTGAAATTATATGAATTTTGCAGATTGAACCTCCCCTTGAGGAACTTCTGCGTACGCCATTGTTCTTGCGATGTCATAGTTTTTGCTCCCCTTCTCAGTAAATCACGTGGAGAGAGGAAGGAGGCAGGAAACCTAACGTTGATAAAAGACAATGGTGGCACGCAAACGTGATCATTGAAATCGTCGTCGATGGTTTTCTGGCAACAGTGTTCGTGGATCCATAACTGCACGTACACTGCCAACGTTTTTTATTCTATTCTCGTACTCTTCCACTCTTCTTTTTCCTCAACTTGTTTCACATGTGAATTGTTATTGTAAAATCCCGCTACTACGTCATATTGGCCAGTTGGATATGAATGTAGTAGATAATGCAATGTTATGGAGGAATGTTAAGCATTGCGAAAACTCGGCGAGTCTGATTGTGAAATGTAGAGTGTTCCTGTCTGATGTGGAGAATTGAGTATTTTGTAGTGGACAACAGGATGTGCATGTACTTCCTCAGTAAAAAACAATTCCCTACCAATTTATTAAGGAGGTTGGTTTACTAAATACTTCTTTGTATAGTATATTGACTCAGTCTGTCTGTGTATAAAATCACAATAACTACAAGGAACACCATTGTTTGTCAGGATGTAAAGCGTCAGAAGTTAGATTGAGTTCGTTGATGGAAGTGACCATTCAGTTGATCTCAAAAGATGGAAAATCAATTCTCCATATATTTATATGTGAATAATTATAGATATTATCCTTGCTTAATAGACTACCTGCAGTGCTGTTGAGATTTGCAGCTTAGTATAATGCTGAGGATGCAAAATACTAGTCTGTTCGTGGAATACAACGCTAAAATGAAACTAAAACTACTTTTTACTCGCGAAACTTAAAGACTTATATATTTTATATTTTCAAATATTTGTTAGCTCTTATTTCAAAGTGTACTTTATTTAATTTGAGGTGAAAAGCACTACTTAAGCCTAGTTTTTGTACAATATGGCTTGTTAAGGAGTTTGATTTATCAAAGACCAAACCAAATTCCTTCACGTGCTGTACATTACAATACTGCTAGTTGTTATTCGATCAATTTCATGATTTTATTTCTTTTGCTTTTGTCAATTTTTTTATGTTCACGATGTGGTATTAAACTCATAACTTCAAACTGTAATCAGTGCCGCATTTAGGATCTCGGCGCCCCTAGACACTGTTGTTGTCGGCGCCTCCAATAATTACATGTTTCATCACCCCGTTATCCCTAACTTGGCGGGTCCAAATCGGTATATTGAAGGGTCGAGGAGATCATGATGGCAGAGAAAGATAGGCATGTTGTATCGTTACTGTGTAGATTCGGAGCCCTTGTAAGTTACTATAGATGAGAGTTTCTTGTTTTCATATTTATTACTGCATAGATTCAAAGTGCATGGCATTTCTTTCAATTGTAAAAAATCCTCTATCTGCTCTTGACTTTTTAAAACTTTTTTACACGAAAAATTTTTATTTAATTTTCAAATTTTGCGCCCTTCAAAAATTTTGCGCTCTAGGCAAGGGCCTAGTTGGCCTAATGGGAAATGCGGCACTGCCTGTAACTATCACTATGCCTTACACTTACAAGTTAGCGAACGAACAGTTTTCCTCACAAGATTTAAATTTTTTTGTGCTTTTTTTTTTCAAAATTAGTAGAAAGGCTAGCTTAATTAGCTTTTATATTGAAGATATGTCTGAAAACTGAAACCCTTGCTATAAAAATTTAAGGCAAAAGGAATGCTATGCGGCCTGTTGTCCGTCTCCTGGAAATTAGTTCCACGACGAGTAGAGTCCGACATTAGTCCGAAATGTGTTTGGAAGACCAAAAATTCATCACCCCACAAACAAAACATCACAATTATTCCTTTTCTGAGTTAAGGCCATCTAGTTGCGATACTGATTTTGTTACCTAAGTATCATCATTATGAATTCTGTCATTACTGACAGGTCACTTGGTACACAGGTCTGCAACCAGCCACAGAGGTTTGGGGGGCCAAGTCATTAAAAATGCTCTTACAAATAGCTAAATTCTGTTGTTTTTTTGTATTAATAATAGCATTTTGTGTTAAGGTCAGGAGCGGACACGAAAAGTTTAGGGGGCAGGCCCCCTTAGCCCCCTCTGGTTGCGGGCCTGAGTTGAGAAGCTTTTATGAGTCTCCAGCTAACCTTTTTGTCTTCGCGTACGATCTTTCTCTGTTGATACCGTCCATTAGCTGTATTCTCCTTCGCAAAAGTGAAATGGGGATAATAAAAAAAAGTTTTCGAGCAAAAAGGATAATCCATATTAGCACCTCATATTTATTACACTGTTTAAGAGCAAACGAAAATTAAAGGAAAATTCATCAAAAACACAGTTTCTCCTCTTAGTTTCTTGTTGCAAAAGATTACTAAACCCACTTTAACACAAGAAGTGAGTAATTATTACTGATTCGAAAAATTGTTACAAAAAAAATCTGTCTTTTTTACGAACATCCACAATGTGATTCGTCATCCGCAAAGAAAATTTAAAAAGATATTCACAGAAGTGGTATTGATGGAGATACATCCACATCCGCGCACGTCTCTAATTTTGGGAATAAGAAATTTTTGCATCGTGTTTATTATTAGTACTAGCCTTCGGCTAGTTGGGGACTTCGAACTCCCCTCACACCTCACATTTCATCCTTTGCTTTTGTTCTTTGCACGGCGAGAATTCGTTTATGACGTTACTAATTGCGAAAGCTTTGAACACTTTTCCTCCAAGAATAAGCAATTCAAGGGAAGTCAAATGATGAAAACTCACCTCAGTTTGCGTGCTAACTGTGTTCAAAAATTCATTTCAAGTGGTTCACTCGTTTTTCACAGATGAGACTGACAACGTGGAAGTCATTTTTATATACTGAGAAAAAAGAATAAATTATCCTCCTCCTTAAATAAAAGCCGAGTTACCGGAAACGCTGTGGCATATGCTTACTTGCTTCGAATAAGTAGTTTATATACCAAGTTTCATATTCTTAATAAGTTACTAATCTTAAGGGATTTCGAGATGTGGCAATCTTATCTTAACCATTGCAACCCTCGCCCTTTTTCCTTCCTTCGTAGAGGAGATACGAGGGTCACTACGAAAGTTTTGAGATGTGAAATAACTTACATACTTAATATCAATTTAACACTTACATTGTCTCAAAGTATTCACCATTACACTCTACACACTTTTGCATCCTCGAAAATCACTTTTGAAAGCAGTGTTTCCAGTCTTTTTCTTCAAGTGTTGAAAGTTCATTCTCGTAAGCCACTATAGCTCCTTCAGCGCTGCAAAATCTCTTCCCAGGCATGCGATCTTTGATCCTGGAGAACAGAAAAAAAGTCACACGGGGTCAGGTCAGGGCTATACGGTGGATGAGTCATAAGTTTGACCTCCGTAGAGTCTAAAAACTGAATTGTGATGTTGGCCGTGTGTGCGGACGCGTTGTCATCCCACGCAATCCAGTTCTTGGACGCCGTTCCCGAAGCTTCTGGAACACTTTTGTTAGGCAAACAGTGGTCTACCACTGAGCAGTAACAGTCCTTTGTTCTTCAAGTGGAACAGTTGCAACATGGCCAGATTTGGAGAAGGAAGTTGCGACCATCTTCTTTCCCACAATTCGCGGTTGCTTCAGTATCGTGGGTGGATTTTCGTCTGGAAAGATCCAAACTGTAGACTGGCGTTTATTTTCAGGGTCAAATTGATAGATCCATGGCTCATAACCAGTAACAATGTCAGAGACGCGTCGAGGATTGCCTCCATCAAATCTTGCAAGCATTTCTTCACACCATTCCACACGTGTGCGCTTCTGTTGTTCAGTCAAAGTGTGAGGCACCCAACGAGATGAAACCTCCCTGAGCCGAAGATGATCATGAAGAATTTTTGTTACTGCTGACGATCCAATGTTCACTGTAGATTCAATGTCGTTGAAAACTGTTCGAGGATTTTCTCGAATCATTTGTTCCATAGCGGCAATGTTTTCATCTGACACAGCTGTTGCCGGATGTCCAGCTCTCTTTCTATCTTTAAGATGTCCGGCCTCTTCTGAATTCACCAAAACACCGAAACATTGTAGCACGGGAAGGAGCAAGGTCCCCAAATGCCCCCTGCAAACGGTCAAGGCTTTGTGTCTCGTTCAAACCACTTTTGAAATCGGAAAGTATCATTGCCCGAAAATGTTTTCTTTCGAGTTCCATTCTAGACAGCAGAATACTGCTCACATCAACAAACAAGTGAAGGCGATACAGCCACGCCGACAAGCGAGGCGAGTTAAAACTTGCTTCGCTTCTTCCCTCTGGATACCACTACCGAACGCAGTTCTTGGAATTCAAATACTTTGCCAGAACAATGCGTATCTCAAAACTTTCGTAGTGATCCTCGTAACAAAAAAATGCTGAAAAATATCTTTAAGATCTGCAAAAATAAAACAATGCTAAGCTGTTTCGGTTTAGTTAACTGATTCGTATGTGTTGGGGGGCGCTGAATCCAGGAATGACAACCGTTTTGTCCTGGGACGTCTGGTTTCGAACAAATAGGTGGTCATTGTTGAACAAAAATATGAACACAAATATGCGATTTACAGAACACCATTAACAGCGTAACACAAAGTAATGTACAGAAACATGCACACCCATAAAGACAAACAAGTAATACCACCCTCAATCGCATTGCTTGTGAAATCGTCTTTTTTTTTTTATGGAGCTGCTTCTTTTGTAGGTGGCTGCCAGAAGATCCCTAAACAACATCCAGCAGTACTCTGCCATTATCGTAACACTGCAGTTCCCCTGATTCCGTCGTTCCATGTCTTTGATATCTTGATGGAAACGCTCCCCCTGCTCTTCACTCACTGCTCCCACGGTGTCAGAAAAGTGGTTAAGGTGGGAGTTGAGAAAATGGACTTTTAAGCTCATGGAGCAACCAAGCTTTCGAAACGGCTGCAACATTTTTTCCACCAGTTCCTTGTACTGTGGGTCCTTTCGCGGTTTCCCAAAAACGTTTTGATGACCACAGTAAAGGCAATCCAAGCCCCTTTTGAGTTGGAGTCTTTGTCGGATATGAGTTTTCTAATATCAAGGCCAACACAAACCCGCGTACTCGTAGTATTTGGCCAACAAACAGTGTAGCCAGAACTACTTACCAACGTTTTACAAATCTAAGATGTAATCTTACTAAATTCGTTTTATGAACAGATTTATTGTTTCGGGTTTTTCTTTGTAATCTCGTACTCTCATTCATGACACATTACGGACTTGAATCCCATCGAGCATGTGTGGGATGCTCTTGGGCGACGAATGGCCCAGCGCAGTCCACCAGCACGCACTCTCCCTCACCTGCAAACAGCTCTTCTGGAGGAGTGGCGCCATCTGCCGCAAGACTTGATCAACACTCTGATTTGCAGCAGGGAGGCCAGATGTCGTTCCTGTATAGCTGTTTGTGGTGGTCACACGCCATATTGACTGCCTATGCCCTCGCACAATCCAGCTTCACTTGTTGAGGTATCGTTGTGCTGAACTTTTTGGTCACTCTGTACATCCTAACTGTATTGTTCGTCTTCACTTGTGTTGCATTGTGCATCTGGACCGTTTGTTTGTTCATTATTCTTGGTACAGTGATCGTGTCGTTTTATTTTCTGCCACTTTCTTCGAGTTGCTTAAGTTTTGTAGAGCAATATATATATATATATATATATATATATATATATATATATATATATATATATATATATATATATATATATATATATATATTATTATTATTATTATTATTATTATTATTATGTCCTTGAGTTTGTTTTTGTTGAATCAAAAGATCGAATACATTTCAATCATTTCAATCAAAAATTTTCTTGTAGGTCTTATATCTGGGGAACTACATATACTAGTCAAACCCAAACTATCAGTGAGCTCAGTATGATTTTTTATTCCGTACAAAATACGAAAACTCAATTTAGGGGCCGTTCAAAAATTGTGTGGCACCTGATCCAAAAATAATTATTAGGCAAGATTGCAATCTTTTGATGCATTTTTAGTTTTTCTAAAATTATTCTTGTTTGTAATTAGCTCGTATGAGTCATTCTTGTATACAACACTTCTTTCATTGTTGTAGCTTCGTACTAAATACAGGGTCACATTTAGCCTCCTAGGCCATTAGAAAATCCTGCCGTTCTCAATATCAATATTTTTCGCCAAATTTATGTAATTTCCAGAACTGGAATAGCCTATGAAAAAAATTGACCCGAATAACATTGCCGCCATGGCCCATACATTAATACGGCTTTGGGTAAGACAATATCCAAAAGTACACAATTATCCATAGTTAGTGCAAGTGTCTATTAAATGCTCAGATTTTGGGCCCAACTGTAGATTGTAAGGGTCGTATATCAAAATCTCACTTTTTCAGACATAAAGAAAGAAATAATAATTACGTAGACAAGAAAGCAGTTCAATATGTAATAACTTGTCACCTATTCCAGATAATAATTATGTGGAATAGATATATGATCAATTGTTGCGTATTTAACTTTTTCTTCCTCTATGGAATTATGTTTCTTTCCTTGTCTGAAAAGCTGAGATTTTGAGATATGACCCTTTCTCAAATAGTTGACGTTTTATCACTAGCGCAAATCCCGGGGGGATGAGGGGGACATGTCCCCTCCAATCTTGAAACTGGGGGGACTATCCTCCAATAATCCGATTTGAAATGTGATTATTTGTGTCCGATTGCCGCAAAGGAAAGTGAGATGAAATTGATGTTCCCCCAGAATAAGCTTCTAATCTGCCCGCCTCTCAGTATTGAAGATAACTCTGCTCCCCTGACCCTCCACAGCATTGTTTTCAACTTCATAAATATTTTGAACATCGCTTATTTATATATATTTTGCAGGAACGGTCTTACCCGTCCCCCTCAATCTTGAAGACAGATTTGCCCCGCTGCGTTTTATGCAAATTGTGCTGAAACGAGCAAAGTTTGACAAGAATCAGTGAATTGTCTTAAATCACTTCCTGTAAAATTTTCGCTTAACAATATGTATTTTGGGGCCGCGGTGGCTCAGTGGTAGAGCGTTCACCTCTGGTGCTTGGGGTCCCGGGTTCGATCCCAGGCCCCGCCAAGTGAACTTTGTGGTGGACAAACACCATGCTCGTGGGTTTTTCTCGGGGTTCTCCCGTTTCCTCCCACTTTCTTCATTACACCATTTCACTCATCTCTCATCATAACCGTCTCCTTTAGCCTAACCGGCATAACCGTGGGACGTAAAACTCAAAAATTTCATTTCATTTTTTCAACAATATGTATTTTCAAAATATCTCTAAAATGGTGACTACTCTTTTCGTGCAAAGATATTTCGTCCAAAGGACATTTTGTCCAGAGACATTTGGTCCAGGGACTATTTCGTCCGAAAGATAATTGGTCCAAAGGACTTTTCGTCCAAAAGATAATTGGTCCAAATGACATTTCGTCCAAAAGACAATTGGTCCAAGGGACATTTCGTCCAAAGACATTTGGTCCAATGGATATTTCGTCCAGGGATGCTTAGTTCAAAGCACATTTCGTCCAAAGGACATTTGGTCCGGTAACGCTTTGGGATCAGGGGTTTGTTTCTATTAGAAGAGTGAAAAATTGATGCCTATAACATTATGACTCAATAGCTTCTTATTTCTATAGGAAATTTGAAAGAGATATACAGTGAAACCTGTCTATGTTGGTCACCATCGGTTCCATCGAAAAGTGGCCAACTTAGACAGGTGGCCAACTTACAGAAAACAAGTTGATTGGTGTATTTTTAGAATAGGATTTCTAGTATTACTTGCTTGTAAAATTTTAATAAGCAGTGGCACAACAGCTACTTATAAATAATACATATAGAGTAATCATAAAAATATGCAGTATTTTTTTCTATTAGAAAATATTACTATAGCACGTTTAATATATGTGCAAACCTTTCTCTTCCTGGAAATTAGTCTGAAACATTGGATTATTCGAATTGAAAACACAATAACACAAATAACCATGAAATAGAAGTGTATGTACGCAGTTTATTGAAATTGATATTATAGCGCACTGAGTTATTCAGATTGAAAACAAGAAAAGCTAAGTTATAAATTGAGAAATTCATATGCAATTTATATGACTTCTTTTCAGTTGTTATTCTTTTTGGCAGATATGCACATTCTAATATTGTAGTTAACTACCTCTTGTTAAGGAGCTAGAATTGTTTCCCTCGGAGGAAAAGATGTTTTGAAAAAATCTTGAGGGAATTCATATTTCAAAAACTCCGCTATCTTTTGACAAGCCGACAGGTGCCAATAGTTGACAATTGAGATGGTTAATTTAAACCTTGAGAATTTTCCGGCATTACTAAAGCTCCCCACTGATGAGAGGAGCTGATATAGCTAATGGTTTTACCAAAACAGAAGGGTAAACAAATACGTACAACCATTTCCTGAATTCCTGTACGTGCTTTTTCTTATTCACATCTTCCTTCACCAGCCTTTATTAGGGTAGTCTTCTGGCTATTGACCTCCAAGAGCAAATCGCGGGAATCCTTGCTTCGTTTCTCCAGTCACAAATACAGAACATCTGCCTCTCATATGGGAATACGAATAAAGAAAAATAGCAAAACGGTATTTTGCGTGGCCAAGATACACAGGTAAATTTATCATTATCATCATAGGATAAACATTGCTTCAGTGTGGCCAAGTTCCAAGATAGACAGGTGGCCAACTTATAGAGTAGTAAGTAACGAATGTCTTATGGGAAAATGCAGGTTCAAGACGAACTAGGCCAAGATAAGCAGGTGGCCAACTTAGAGAGGTGGCCAAGTTGACAGGTTTCACTGTATATTCCACAATTTTCGTTTCGATAGAACAAATATATGCTGAGTTATTCAGAAAAACGTGAACGCCTGAAAACAAAATGGCCGAACAACAGGAATGAGGGAAAGGTTGGAGTTTGAAGTATTGTACCGTAAGTTAAAGGAATTAAAATGTTAAAGAAATAAAAATTAAAATAAAATGTATTAAATTATTAACTAACGGGACAGTGAATTTTTAAATTAAATTAAGAGTGCAATTAAACTAATGGTTGCAATCTCTTGTTGTCATAAAAAGACAATATTTTATTAATGAAACAACTGACTTACAATGGTAGTATAGTGGAAATTTTTGTAACAATATAAATTATTTAACAGTGAACATCCAAGAGTACTAAATACAGATTATTAAATTAATATGTTAGATTAATTGTATAACAGATCATTATAATTTTACTCAATGCTTAACCAAACGGAAATAAGCTAAATATTTAAACATTCAAATCTGCCTGTCACTTTCAGAGACCTCCTAATTTCATGTCACATGCAAAATAAACAGTTAAAGTTCTCTGTAATTATACTTTACCTCATTGCATAATTCGCTTGGTCTTGACCGAACAATGGTCTTTCTTGCGGCATTTGTAATTTCGTATAAACCATTCCATTGCGATTTTGAATACAGGACCCAAAAAGCAGAATGCAAAATTATTTTTACTTGCAAACTTGGTCATTTTATATGGACTATTGTCCTTGTTTGCCTTAATTATTTTTTTTTTAACTTTGCCAAAAGCTAACATAAAAATTTACAAAATCTTAGGAAAGTTTTAATTACATTTTCTAACAAAATATTGTTGTTATCTAATGATGTAAAAATAAGTATTTTTGAATTTTAATTTACCCTGAGGTTTGCTTTTATTTATTTATTTATTTATTTATTTGTGATTTTATTTGAATTGTTAATTACTACTGACAAGCAATGTTATTTAACTACAGGTGATTTTTGACTATTTTGCTTCTGCTTCCAACGATTTCTTGATTACAAATACTGTCCTTGTGAGTTTTAAAAATAATGTAATGCATGTATTCAAAAGTTAAAATATTACAAAAAACTTAGTTCCATCTTCACCTACCAAATTGCCATTATAATTTTTATGAAAAAATAATTTTTTAAATTCTCAGTTTATGGTTTCATTACAGTATGTTGCTGCAACAACTGCTATCATGACATCTAAAATTTTAATGTTGTGAATGAAATAGTTAAAATAAGTACCGGTAACTAAAATTAATGGAGTTTAAATTTGAGTAATTTAAATATTAGGTATTCAAACCCTTGTGTTAGGAAAGTGCAAAATAATGTGTGTCAAGTTTCTTTGAGGAAATACTGAGAATAGAAAAATACACATGTGTGAAATATATCCTTTTTTCCATTAGTAATACTCTTAAACAGTCACATTCTTGGCTGCAACATTGTGATAGTGATTGACAAATATAAGTTGAAAGTTGGGACATTTCGTGTATAATGTAGGTATCTTTTCAGGTTAACCACAAGTCTGGTTTCTATTCGTAGACTATTGAGTGTGTAACTTCGGCAGACATTTCTACATAATTAGTGAGTTGTATGACAAACCAGAATTGTTCACTTTTCTTGTATTTTTATTTCAGTGTTACTCCTCATGCAAATACAGTATATATTTTGGCTTTCATATTAATTTTCTCGGTACAGTACAGTACATTTAAGATATCCATTGCAAAGTCTAAAACCAAATAGAAGATTCACATGACCATGCGGAGGCAATGTTGTCCTCAACTGAAGAGGGAGTTTGCTCTTCAAAGATTGTTTATCATTTCGGGAGGAGGTGAATTCCTTAACCAACGAAGCTATAACTGTATTTCTGCGAAGCTAAAATTGTATTTTTGTAAAATTATTAATGAAAGCAAAGAAAGGTGGCCATTTTGTTTTCAGGCATTTACGTTTTTCTGAATATCTCAGCATATATTTGTTCTATTGAAATGAAAATTGCGGAATAAATCTCTATTTCAAATTTCCTTTAGAAATAAGAAGCTACTGAATCATAAAGTTATAGGCATCACTTTTACTCTTATAATAGAAACAAACCCCGGATCCCCAAGCGTTACCGGACCAAATGTCCTTTGGACGAAATGTGCTTTGAACTAAACATCCCTGGACGAAATGTTTCTTAGGCCAATTGTCTTTTGGACGAAATGTCCTTTGAATCAAATGTCTTTTGGACGAAATCTCCCTGGGACCAATTGTCTTTTGGACGAAATGTCCTTTGGACCAATTATCTTTTGGACGAAATAGTCCCTGGACCAAATGTGTTTGGACTAAAAGTCTCTGGACGAAATGTCCTTTGGACGAAACGACCCCCAACCCTCTAAAAATAAAGACAATATTAAAATTCGGACAATCTATAACATAGAAAGTACCAATAAATTAAGTAGTAATTTTGACACGTTATTTTCCTTCAAGAAAAATGACATAATCACATCATGTCACATTTATCTGAAATTGACAAAAAAATCAATAATGATTCTGTATCTGAAACTCTTACCGCACGGTTTTCTAAGTACATCCTATGTTGTATTCTGCCATGTTGTCTTAATTTTAATATTGCAGATATTTTGAAGAAAGAGAAAAAAATGGAGCGAATTTTACCGTGATTGGCTCTCAATCCCATATTATAGAGACGTTCCTTGGACGTCCAAGCGTCACCAGTAAGAAGATATCTATGAGACATCACATTTTGGCAGTGAATATCCTATGAACAGCCAGGTGACAGCTTATGTTCTGTTAACGGGACTTCTAGCAGGACCCTTGTGGGAAATTTTTGGACTTTTAGCAGGATAATCATTGGATCATTTTGGACATACAAATATTGAAATCTAGACTCGAATATCCCGAGGCACCTATATGACGTTTGAAGGAAGTCCGTAGACATGTGCCAGCTGTATTTTCCTGATGTTTACTTTAAAAAAAGAAGAAGAAGAAGAAAGAAAGGGATATATCCAAAGAAAGAAAGAAAGAAAAAGAAATCCCTTTCCCTGAAATAGCATTGGAAAAGCTCGTTACATTTCAGAATCGTACTGCGCACAATGATTTGCGAGCACCTCGGAATATTCAAATAAGTACTGTATTGAAGCACTAATTATAAACCTGCTCAGTGGTAGAGCATTCATCGCTAGTGCTTAAGGTCTCTGGTTTGATCCCAGTTCGCGCCAAGTGAACTTTGTGGTGGACAAATACCGTGTGCATGGTTTCCTCAATGTTCTCTCGTTTCCTCTCACTTTCTTCATTCCACCATTTCATTCATTTCTCATCATCACCGCCTCCTTTAACCTAGCCGGCATAACCGTGGGACGTAAAACTCAAAGATTTCGTTTCAGTTCACTAAAAATCTATTAGTTCCTTTAAAGTTTTTTCGACTGCCTTCTTTTACTTTCGGAACTATGACAATTGAAAATCTATTTTCTCGCACTGTTGGTAGTTTAGATTCTTGATAGATTCATTTTAAACCCGTGTTTAATACAACATGTTTTACTTTATGAACTCCATCTACGTGTGAGATAGTTTCATTTTGCATACGAACTTCTTTAGCAGCACAGGCTTTCGTCTTCTCAGGTTTTAAAATACATAACCTAAATTATAATACGTAACATTGTTTATAACTACTTACACTTTCTTCGAGAAGTATTTTCTTAATAGCTGGTATATCTCTGGTAGGAGCCCAGCATTCTGCAATCAAACATTTCTTCATCACGTCAACGCTGCACATATTCATAGCATGGTATATCGCCTTCATTTTGTTGATCTTTATCACCCATACATTAAAATTCTTTGCTGCTCCCATCAACACTCTTGAGCTGTGGTCGTCTGTTTTCTTAAGAATCTAAAGAGATTAAAATTGTGTTAATTTATTAGTTATATTTTCATAAATCTATAGCACAACTATACAAGTCTTGAAATTAACTGCCGTGCTGTTTGATAGCAAGTAAGCAGCAATACTAGGAAAGACCACTGAGAGACAAAAAACATACAGAGTTATTTTTGCCAATATTTACCATTGAAATTCGAACTCCATATACAAATAACAGTCAAATAGATTCGGGTATGGTCGAGAAAGAGTGACCTTGTATTCGGTGTTTCTCAAACGTCTCAAACAGGGGGGGAGATAAAGTCGGTTGCTTAGGCTTAACAAGTTTAAAGGGAAACTAGAATACAATAAATATATTGAGTGAAGATAATAATCTACATTGTACTGAGTGGGCCAAAAGTTACCTTATACTTGTTTCACTATTGGTTTTACATTTTAAATCTAATTTTTCCAAACAGTAGCGTAGCCAGGATGTGTGTTTGGGGGGAAGGGGGCATGTGCTGTTATAGGTACACATAGAAAAATTACAAACAAAAAACTATATAAACCTAAAAATACATAAAAAATTACAAACATCAAAGTACCAAAGTATATTGTCGGACCCCTTTGGGGGGCCCGGCCCCTCTGGGCCCCCCTTTCTACGCCACTGTTTCCAAACAATAATTATAAACCAGTACAATTCTAAACCACTATCCTTTATCTATATTCTAGAAATGTTATTCAGTTATTTCGTCATAAGTTGATTTTCATTTTTATCGTCTTTTTCTGGAAACTACTGGAGACCAAATCGGATTGGAACTAGACCTTCTAGATAAGGTCATCTGGTCAGATGAAACTTGTTTCAAATTGGTAGATGACGTGAAAAGACATACAGTATATGTATGTACTACTGGGCTTATGATAATCCTCATGTTATCATAATTTCTCAGTCAAACCAGCCTGGCATCACAGTGCAGTGTGCATTGTCCAGCAAAGATATTATCGAACTGTTTTCTTTAATGAAACTGTGGATGTGCCAAATTAGCTACGTTAGAAATGCTTCGTGACGTGGTAGTGTCACAACTCAGCAGCAGAGCTAACTTTGCCGAACTGTTCATTCAGCAAGCTGGATTTTTTTTAATGCTTTGGCAGTAGGGAACTACCTTAACCAATCTTTTTCACAGTGTTCGGAAGAAGCAGCACCATCGAACGACCGCTAGATTCACCTGACCTAATACAATGGATTTTGCGGAGGGGGGGGGGGTAGTTAAAAATCAAGGTTTACAAGAGAAATCTTACAAACTGAGTACATCTCAGAAGCATTATTGAAATTAACACACATAAAGTTTTGTGTTTTGTACCAAAGTGTTATTGACAGATTCGAAATTTAGTGATAATAATGCCAGGTTGGCTATACTGCCATCAATAAATAAACTTAGTCTGCATGTTTCTTACACCGAAACAAGAGAAAAGTTATTTTACACTTTGTTGAGAAGTGCCGAGTTTTGGAGATTTAGGTAGCTGTAAACAATTTAATGATGAGCCAGGATGGCTACCATACGACCATCAACAAACTCAGTCAACATGCTTCTTATATCGAAAATGAAATTAAATAAAAATCTTTCAGTTGAACGTCCCACATGACCTTTAGGCTAAGGGAGACGATGATTAAGGCAAGCGAATGATAATGGAAGAATTGGGGGAATGAGAACGTGCATTGGGCAGGGATAAAAGCGAGAGGTGAACGCTCTACTATCACTGATCCACCGTTCTTTCCCCCCAGGTTCCTTACATCGAAAGAAGAGAAATTTTTATTTTGCACTTTGATGAGAAACATGTAGTCCAGTGCGAATTCTTGTGCAGTCAGATACAAGGTGACCATAATTTTTACTTTTAAAAACGGGACGCATACGAATCGGCGACGGCAGGGGGGGGGGGTGACTTCCACATTTCATTTTGGGACTCAGCAGTGTTTTCAATTTACAATATACAAGTAAGAATGATGACACAGCGAACTACTTCAACACTCAGAATTACCACTCGAATCCCACTTGAAGCACAGAACACTCAATTCTCATTTGAATATTCAGAAGTTCTAGACACAGCTGAACCTTCCCAATGAGTGTTGGTACGGAAGAGTGTAGAATTAACATTGACCATTTATATTTTGAATAATAATTACGGGACACCTGGGTCATGTCTGCTTAAAAACGGGACGTTTAGGGGTCCCGTTTGAGGATCAGAAAAAAACGGGACAACGGTTGAAAATAAGGGACTGTCCCAGCTAAAACGGGACGTATGGTCACCTTGGTCAGATAAGAGACAGTTAAATGGTGGTCATTTTGGAAACAATGCTCCATACAATAAACTTTTTTCCTAGAAAAGGTGTTTGTTTCTTCATTATCCTTTCAATGATTATGTATTTTAGCGTCTAAAATTTTCGGATGGTACTCCAGCAAAGGGTCCAATGATATGAGGCCCTGTGGGGCAAGCAAAATACTTCATTCGACACACCTTCCGATATTTCTCAACTTAGTTCTTTTTCATCATTTTGTCTCTAGCAGTGTTGATTTATAACTATTGCACTCTTCACCAGAATGTGCGGAAACTAGCAATTTTAGATGGTGGCCATTTCGCAAATGGTGCTCCAGATAAAAATAGTTTTCTTACTAAAGCTTTCTGTTTTCCCACTATCTTTTCAATGATCCAGGGCTCCATGATACAAGTCCTGAGAGTTAATCCGTGCATTCCTTTCGTTGCATTTTCTGAAAGTTTCCTACCTCATGTTTGTTTCATTCTTTTTATCTCCAATCCACTGGCGGATCCACGTGGGGGGCGGAGGGGGCGATCGCCCCCCCCAAAGGTCTTCTACTTCCAGCATGTATCGTTCGGAAATACAAATATTGTCTTTTCCCGGACGATCCAATCTGTGTAACAAGCCTAGTAGAGTATAATCAAAATGTGTGATACTTAATGGTACTTAATACAAACATATTTGAATTGTGAATACTTCTGTCGCTAGTTCCTTGGGACGGTTACCATAAGCCGCAAACGAGAGAGAATGATTCATACGTTGAACGAACAGCTGTAGGAAGAAGGAAAGACGGCTCACTCTGTGAACTAAAAATATATATTTTAAAATTGTGTCCTAGAAAAAAAAGATGTGGGGATGGAATTCAAATCCTGAAACTTCAATTACCTTTACCTTGAATAAAGAGAAATAGAATATTCTGCACTCCTTACTGTAAAGCTTTCTGAATCTGAGATGAGACTTTTCGGTTGGTTGATTGATTGATATGTATTTACATCGTTCGTCAAAAGTGATGCTTTACAGAACGAGAACTAGAGTTTAAAGTTGGATCTGAACCACTGTAGTGCGTTCGATGTTCACTCACCGGGTATCAAACCACAGAACGTCGTGCATCAAAGATCAAAGGTACTCTCGCTAGATGCTACATCAACAAAGAACTATGACTTTTGAGGTTCAACACGGAAACATTAATTGTGACTTTTAACGGCATTTCATCTTTTCTTGGGAAATAATACAAGCTACAAGCTGGTATTGTAATCATATATAACAGAAGTCGTTCTGATCTTCGCACAGGCCAAACCGCTTAAACTAGAAACTTGAAATTGAAATTTGGATTTGGATTTCTCATTTAAAGTAATTTGACACGCGTTTCAGCAGTTTTACAAATAGGAAATGATTTTATATGAGTGTGTGGAGTCCTCTCACCCACATGGCTGAATAACTTCCCTTCTTGTTATGGCTGCCTCCGTTCCCCTTAGCCAGACTGGATCCTCCTTATATTCCCAACTTTATTACGTTTTAAACAATTAAGAGGTCTTGTTTATTTGTTAATTTTGTCCCTTAGGCCAAGTTATTTTAACAAAATATTTTAATAGTTCGTTTTCTTAAAATTCACTTTAGTACAGATTATCTTATTTATTTTTTTTTTTCAAAAAATCTGTTTCCCAACACATTCCCCCACTGAAATAGTATATGATTCGAATAACACTAGGGATGCATTCGAGTCGAGTCGAGTCGAGATTTAAGCCTGTCTCGACTCGTCTCGAGAAAATGTTGTCTCGACTCGAAAATATGTTTCTGTCTCGACTCGTGTCTCGACTCGACAGTCTCTGTCTCGACTCGACTCGAATTCGAGTCGAGACGTCTCGAAATTCGAGTCGAGACGTCTCGAAATTCGAGTCGAGACAAAATGTACGAGTTAAAATATACGCACACATCAGCCAGACCATCATGACTACCTACCTAATTGTCAGTATGTCGACTTTTAGCATGGATAAAAACGGCGACACGCAATGATCCTTGATAGGTCGCTGGAGAGGGCTAGCACCACATGTGCTCACTCAGGTCACCTAATTCCCGTAAATTCCGGGAAGGGGGGCGATGTGCTCTGACGTCACGTTCAATCACATCCCACAAGGGACATCACTCAAATGTCCGGCTCCAATTTCAATGAAACTTTTTTTGCTGATAGAAGGCATGTATGCATCATTACTTGTGATGACAAATGTTTGCCATGGTGCATGTTTTCTATTTTTTTTTTTTTTCTAGAGATTACTACAGAAGTCCCTTACTACCCTTTGTAAACGGAGCGTTAATGAAGAAAAGTGAAGAAAAACCATGTGGATACATGTAAGTCCTGGGGGAAGTCGTATGGTAGATATGACCTTGATGGCAGCCATCTTGAAATCCACCATTTTGAATTAAGGTCAAGTTTTCAAAATGGGAATAGGGTAATATGATACATAATTTCGGGCTAGAATTTAATTAGAAAAATAATGGTGAGGTTAGTTTTAAGATACACCCATTTGGGGGAAAGTTACAGGCATATTAATTGTTTTTACTTACTGTGTGCGTAAGTCCCTTCTTACTTTCGTTTCAAGACCTGTAAATCGATCGCAACGGCAGAGCCCGGTTTCGCACTAGTGTTTAGAAATCTTTAAACTCACTTGAGGCAATATTTGTGGATTATTGTATTGTATTTTGCCTTTAATTAAATCAGTGGTGCCCACCCCCCCTTATGTCTATGACGCACCCCCCCCCCCAATTGTCTATCCGTAGGTGTTCTTCCATGAAAAAAATCTTCTTTTCGATTAATTTTACCCCCCCTCATCAAACATATTTATATAGATTTTAACCCCCCCAAATTTTTCAATGACGCAGTTTGCGTCATAGCCCCCCCTTGTGGGCACCCCTGATTAAATTTGAACCCACTTCATGATCTTGTGTAAAGTATCACTAAAAGAGAATTTCTGTTTTTATGGAGAACGTAAGCATGGCAATTGTAAAAGGTGAGTAAGGTGCGTATGTATTTATAAGAAAGTCTTTTGTGGTTCCGCCAACCTATTCTTTAGTTGTTGTTTTTTTTTTTTCAAAATACTCATATCTCATAAATAAAAGAGTTATTATAAAATCTCTTACCACTATTCTTTAATACTTATAAAATTTTATTTATTATAAAATTACTGGCGAGATATTTCTTAACGTCCACTAAAATTATGGTGGAGCTCCTTCGTGGCTAACGGTTAGCATACTTGCCTTTGGCGTGGGAAACCTGGGCTTGATTCCCGGTGGGAGTTCATGGTTCGGATTCCACGTTAATCAGTAGGTCCACGTCTCACATAGCCTCGCTGCTGAACGGGACGTTAAACTCTGAATCAATTCAACTCAAAATTATGGTTTTGACTTTATTATGATGTCATTAGTTTAAACGCCCAACTGCCCAGTAATTATAAACATTGACTACATTATAAAATTGTAATTTGTGACGACTAAAATATCAGAAATTAAAGATTATTCTTTGGGTTTTGGAACATTTTGAAAAACGTGAAAAACTGGTACTGCACCGATACAACACACCTTTTGGATTTGTCATAACATGTCTTACATAGCTTTGGTTCGATTCTCAACACGGACTGCAACTACCCGTTAAATTGTGCATCCGAAAGGCACTCTTTGTTAAACCTCGCTTATCACCGCTCATCTTAATAATATATATAACTTCACCGCGAAGCAAATGTTGCATTTCTCTCTTTCATCCTAACACAAAACAAAACTAACCACAGCTGTGACACGAAGGAGCTATTTCGAAAAGAAACAAGCTGTGCTTCATAGAGATGTGTACCAAATGATAGAAGTATAAAGTATTGTTTTCTTTCCTGTTTATTGATATCAGTTGGTGTTCTTAACGAGTTTACTCATTAGTTTAGAAAGAGTATATATGGAATTCGGACATATGTTGTACGTATTCTCCTGAGAAATTGATGAGACCAGAAAAGTTATAAGGACAGATGGAATAGGTTTAAGCGCATCTACGTGACTTTATCAAATATTTATTCTCCGTAATGGTATCACGCGGAAAACTTGGTATAGGCCTACTTTTATCTTTGCCTCCCTCTGTTAGCTGTTTCGTATCATATATATCGGATGGTTTTGATATTTCTTCTGATCATTAAAACAACAATGGTACCTGTGTGTGTGCAGAAATGCAAAAGCACAAGGTAACTTCCTATTTGTTTTGGAAACAACAAACCCATTTCACGTGTGCGAGAGAAATTGAGCACAGCGAGATCGGGTGTTTACTCACGGTCAGTTCGCAGCAGGAGTCCATGGTAAAAGATTTGGCTATCTCGAAAACACTCGCAAAACCTTACAAATACAAAAGACTGCGCTTCAAAGAAAGTTTAGACACAGATGTTTCAATTTTCTTTTAGCATCTTTCTTCAGCAAAAGAGTCGGTTCATTGTATTCGAAAAAGGGAAGGGAGAAAGGGTGAATTTATATTTTATGTGGGGGTAACGTTGTAAGTAGTATAAACAATAAATACCGCTTCCGACTCTGTACTGAAGCACTTCTTTTAGCGGTATATCACTAGATCTATTCTGACCCTCATCCCACCTCAAGTTGTAAAATAGAAAGGGACAGAAGTATTCAACATGACTGCGCACTTGAGTTTCAGTTCACAATACGAAAACCAGTGAGCAAGTAAACAGTCTTTTGTAGGATCGTGTTTTACTTCTTGAATTTATTTTTGAACATTTCTGTGAATTCAACAACAGAACGCAGTAGAAATACGGACTAGTTTTTACTCCAACCATTACTTTCGCTCCAACCCAGGGATGCCACCTTTATGATTTCGTACTAGATTTAGTGATTTTACTATTGAACTAGTGATCTAGTACGTACTTTGGGTAAATAGGCACATTCTAGTGATTTTTTTGCATTTTTTTCTGATGCAGACAAATGAGAAGGAAATGGTTCTTAAAATAAAAGGAAGAAGTATATTGTAGTTCAAAACAAATGTAGAAACCTTAAATTATTTTTTCTTTTCCCTCTGACTGAATGAAACCCCTGCTGTGTAACGACCTTAGGTAAACAACGGCTATCTTTGGTCCGCTACCTCCTTTTGTTAGCCGACATGAGATGGGTTACTTTTTTTCTGGAAGAAAGTGAAGAAATAATTATCCAGTACATTTACGTTTTGTCAGGCACACAGGCGCAGTCTGTACTTGTTTCCTAACGAATTTTAGCAACATAACATAAATGAAACATATGTACCAGAAAATAGAGGCAGTACAAACGGAAATTTTCATCTGTGACACATTTGATGAGAAATATAGTTAGATGTCACCTGCAAGCAATCTAAACATGTCCTATCCTGTAATTCTATTCGTATGTTTATGTAGGTGAGACTGAGAAATCAAGAAACTATAATAACTGGTTTTCTTCCAGGGGAAAAATCTAAATGTGAAGGGGTGTTACACTGGGACTTTAATTGCGTCCTTTGTACAAGATTAACAAGTAACAGCAATTTTTTAATTTATTTTAGTTCTTGGGGAGAGGAAGATGGAAGCGAACCCTCATAAGGACCTCTGCAAGGAAACATGAATACTATCCACCACTGTTTGTTACATTACACAAAATAGTTTTATATATATATATATATATATATATATATATATATATATATATATATATATATATATATATATATATATATATATATATTGAGTTTTAGTCAGGGTTTTCATTCTGCAGGAGAGGGGGGGATAGTAATACCTGACGAACATTTTCTATTCTCAGAGTGTTGCAATGATAGCATTTCCTCCATTATAACTTGGCCAAGCTATTGCATTATATGTAAGGATTAAGTTAGCCTGAAATGCTTAAATTTCTATGTCTGTTTTACTCTGTACCCATGTTTCTCATTTTCGGTTTACGGGACTCTGTGTCTGGAAATTTTCGATGGCTTCCAAGTCGGAAAATAAGTGTATCAAAGGCATATATATTATATCTATGGTTATATGAGGCATGGATCTACAGTTTAAAGTGGGATACCGGTAACAACTTCATGAGCTTCCACCGTAAATCGAACCAGAGTCTCCCGCGATCAAGGCGTATGTGTTAACCATACAGCCACGAGGAAATTCACATAAGCACACACACATATATATTGTTGAGTTGATTTTGACTTTACCGTCTCTTTCAGCAGCGAGGATATATGAAATGTAGACCTACTGATTAACGTGGAATCCGAACTACATGAGCTCGCGCCGGGAATTGAACCCGAGTCTTCCACGGCAAAGACGCGTACACTAGCCGCGGAGTTCACACACACACACACAGAATCAGAGTCCTCACACACCAAGGGTGAGAGCTGTGCAACTGAGTCACAGCGGCCACGGGGCTAGGTCGAGTCCACTTTACGCTCATAGTTTCTTAGTACATAAATGTTACGATTATGAAATAGATTTTCCTTAATGAGCTGTATAAAAACAAAAGCTTTCGAAATGCATTAAACAATTAGCTCGATTTGAGTGTGAACTTAAAGTTATATCAGAGTGTAAATACGGATACGCACCAAAGCTCGAAAATTTAATACACTATTTCTCCTATATAGTCAGCATGTATCAAGCAATCATTAAGCTTTCATTTGAGAGGATGGAAATCGAAGGCCCCTGAACAACTATGTTACTAATGTGCGGAATGTATTTATCTTACAGTGAACTGCTTTGATGCCAAGTGGCCTAACTCCAAAATTGAAATTTTCCAGGAGTGAAAGTGAAGTTCAATATCTCATGAACAATCCATATTTCTTTTATGTTGGGAACCAAAACCATAACTGCTGTATGTAGTTCATTGTTTTATAACTTAGTGTTTACAAAAATCCTTTTAAAAAATACCTATTCATAGAAGTGAATGGTACTTATCTGTACTAGTTCTTGGCATCCAAGCAGTCCATTTATTGTAATACTAGCTTAATATACCCATTCTTCGCATGGGGGCTGTATTTGGAAGTCAACACCTGTGGAAGTATCACCATTCATTTCAGTGACCGCGAAAACTATGGATTTGACACTAGTATCAATCAATATGGGCTATTTATACATGTCTCGGTATTCCTCACCCGCTGACACCCGGCTCGCATACAGTAGTAGCTGAATTTGCAAGTCATCGCTGATGGAAGTGTCACCATTGATCTCAGCGACCGTGAAAACTATGGATTTGACACTAATGTCGATTAATTTGGATTACTTTTACTACATGTCTCGATAAACGCTCCCCTGAGACCCCTGGTTCCAATTTTGACAAAAACGCTTCGCCTTAGACTGGGACCTGGACCAAGGTATCCGTGACAAAAATTTAGTAACTCTCGGTCAACTTGTCTGGTCCCCAGGTCGGTCCCAATAAACGTCCCCCCGAGACCCCCTGGTTTGAAATTTAAAAAAACGCTTCGTCTTGATCTGGGGCCTGGACTAAGGTACCCGTGACCAAATTTTGGGAACTCTCGGTCCACTCGTCTGGTCCCCAGGTCGCAAACAGACAGACAGACAAACACACAAACAAACTCTTTATTTTATTTATATTAGATAAGATATACTATGTAAAATAGTCTCGTATCATAATATGTGATTTACAACAAATGTTACATTATATATTATCCGTAGCTCGTGATATGCTGCAACATATTAAAGCCTCAGAATAGTTGGGCAAGCGAATAATCCAGAAGTTACGTAACCCTATTGCGTTCATGGGAACGAAAACACAATAATTATAACTATGCTAAATTACTATAGACTACCAACTGCTCATTCAGAGAATTTATGAAGTTCACTTTATCGCAATAGTTTTATACAAACTAGATTTAGACTACGGATAATAGTTTTATACAAACTAGATAATCAATTATTATTATTATTATTATCATTATATTTGCAGTACAACTAAATACAACGACATTAACTATTAGTTCTAATTAACTGAATTGAGCTGAAAATTAAATATTGATCTTTAAAGATTAACTATTATTTTTATGCGTTCTGTACCTTTCTGAAGGAATAAAAGCTGGAATTGGTTTCAAGGCTGTTTCTGAGTGAATACTTTCTTCAAAATAATATTAAAAATTATAGAAAGATTTTCGAGACATTCGAGTCGAGTCGAGATTTTTAAGAGCCGTCTCGACTCGACTCGTGTCTCGACTCGAAAATTCGAGTCGAGAAATACGTTTGTCTCGACTCGTCTCGAATTTTACAAAGTGTGTCTCGACTCGAATCTCGACTCGAATTCGAGTCGAGTCGAGTCGAGATTCGAGACATGTCTCGACTCGAGCGCATCCCTAAATAACACCGTTTAGTGTATGTCTGTTTTATTCATTTTTTTTTTCAAAAAATCTGTTTCCCAACACACTAATCTGGTCTAATGCGTTTTTTAGTTTACGTACCCAATTATACCACTGCAAAAGAGGAGTATTTGGACAAAATACCCTATACGGTGCTCATGGTCCCGGGTTCGATTCCCGGTGAGAGTACATTTTAACGAAAAAGGTGGTTCGAATTCCACTATAATCAGTAAGTGCACGTCTTCTTCAGCCGTCATGTCATTACCGTGGAACGTTAAACTCAACCAACAAATCAAAATACCCTATGTACAGAGGTTTATACTTTTGTAATAATGTCGTATGTTTGTCTTCTTGCTCTCTCCTGTTTAAGTGAAAAATTCCTGGATGTACCAGAAATTGAATTCCTTACACATTCTTCTTTAAATACATCAATTGAGTACAGTTGGGAGCTTTTCTTGAGAAATGAACAATTCCATTTGTGTCAGAGTTTATTAGTCAGTGACTCCCCAACTTCTCGTGAATCCTGGGTTCTATACCAATCATAGAAATGTTTTCTTCACCTTTGATACATCAGAAGATTTTGGTACGATTTATGTAGCCGCAATCTTAACGCGCACTTAAGAAAATGTCAACAATGTTGACAAACTGAAATCATGGTGAAAAACGAAACGTAACGGAAATTCAACATCTTGCCCTCAGGAGATGTTCTTTGCATAGCACCAGAGATCAAAGATAATGTTTCTCTCAGAGAGGCACTGGAAAAAAATGTCATGGATACGGATCGACGATCGGAACATACCCTCGCATTCTATTGGATAATGAAATTGATAGATTTATGTCAAATCTTCATGTTTTCTTGCGATCACTTTAGTGAAACAAAGGGAAGCTATATTTATATACACAGAGGAGAAATGGGACAGGCTTCGTGGCAGATAACAGATGACAGGATAAATACCATCGTCAATATAGCACTTTCTTTTGTGTAAGTACTGTTCAATACAGCGCATCTGATAAATCGCGGTGACTAAATGTGAAGTGAATCATGATACCGCCACGCCTCCGAAACGGAAGTGAGTATTTAATTTAAATCTAGAGAAAGAATATAATTTCATTAAAAAAAAAACTTACAAATTCGGGTCATAAAATATAATCTGGGAATCAAGTTTACATCCCCCCTCCAGTCCCGGATTCATATGTGTCCCCTTTTTCCAAATTGAAATTCTGGTCACTTTGAGGGTACGTTCATCTTCCTGGAAGCAAACCGCTCCCTCCAAATGATTCTTCTGGATCCGCTAGTGCTCCAATCGTATATGATCTATCCTAAACACCCGTTATATTTCGATTTTTCACGAAGGATTAAGAATTGCTTTTTTTTTTTTTTTAATGGAAACTTTCGATTTCAGTAAGATCTTTTGCTCGCATTTACAGTGCAAAGCAACGCTAATTTATTATTAAATCCAGACTAACCTCTTTGATATCTGTAATCCTTGATGTAAGACCCTGGTACATCTTTGTTCGTTCGGACTCTGTGTCCGGACAGGGATATGTCGTGCAACGAAATCCTTGACAAACTTTCTTCACTCTTGATCTCAGTTGCTCTCCTTGGAAGTAGGCAATGAACACTGATTTCAGCATAGTTTTTCCCTGTAACATGTATAAATTTATAGATGATTGATTACCTAAACTATCTATATTATTATTATTATTATTATTATTATTATTATTATTATTATTATTATTATTATTATTATTATTAGTTTAACTAGCTCTCTATATCTATCTGTCTGCTTGATCAAATTGGGATTTTTTTTTTAACTCATGCTTTTACTGGATCACATTTTCTTTAAACTGTGTACGTATGATTCTCTGATGGCAATGTATAATCAATTCCGACAACACAAGTTCTATACATTAATATCGATTATAAATTTTTGACAGTTAAATACAACAGCAAACTCAGTTCATGTTCACGAATGGTTATTACGAAAGTAGTCTCTGTCTTTGACATGATGTGTTTACACTTCAATAGCCCTGTTCCGTCATATAAATTACTCTATATTCTAACGATTTGTTTCTGCAGGATAGACACCTGTAGGGAAACATATTTCGTTGAAACATCTAACAACCGATGAGTATGACGTTAGGTGGTGGTCTGAACATGCACTATAAGTAGTAGTGCCATTGCGTGCGGACGTGGTTACAACGACCAGACGGAGTTCATTCAAAACCACTTAATTGGAATTTGGAGTGTTCTAGAAATCAGCGCCTCATACTATGTTACTGTATCGTTTAGCAAATGATAACAATTACTCAAACGAGACAAAAATACATGACCAGCAGACTAAGGATAGTGTCGACTGGGATCAATGTCTGAAAAACGATGTCACAAGTGCAAACACCGAGTCATCCTAATCAGCCAATGCAACCACAGCCGAGATTGACATCACTATGAATAATCTTGATATTTTCATAGTACGGAGATGTATAGTATAGGACATGGATAATGACCCTTAAAAAAATTGTGGAAGTACACTAAACTTTCCCCTGCTAGACTTCACGAAACGTGGTAAAGATTTGACTTTACTTGCTGAAAATCAATGTTGCCTCAGTTTCTTGCCTTCTAACTTTCTTTCTTTTCGTTTTTCAGAATTACTAGATTTAGGTCAGTTTTGGTGAGAAAGCATAGTGCGTGACAGTATCTTTATGAATAGACGAACGACAACACTGAGAAAGATGACAGTTCACATGTTACCCAAGACTAGCCGAAAATTGTGGGGGTGAACATGAGTAGTGACTAGAGAAGATGGCCTATAACTTTGTCCAAAAGTATACTGACGACTTGCCAAAGACGGTTTCGTATTGAATGGTACTGTTTGGGTCTGGTCGCCGTGACTCACAAGGAGACTTACGGAAGTGTCACTCATCGATTTGAATGAAAATTTGCATACCTGTAGAACATCGAAAAACAATCGACCCGTATTTTTTTTTATTTCGTCAATGGTGAAGATTTAAGGGTGGAAACCACCCTTTGAACGTTAGAGGTGGTCTCCAACCATAGACAGAAAACAATCATTTAATATAGAAGAAAACATACTGCCAGGGTAGTTTTAGGACAGCTGATTCAGAATCTGACCTCAAAATTACAAAATTCAAAATGGCGGACCTAATATAGTGATTACAATTACAGAATGTCTTCTGGTTTGAAATTCTCTGTACTGAGGCAAGAACAATTATAGTTGGCAGGGGTTACTACGAGAAGGTTGCAGACCAATTTAAATCTCTTTCTCTTGATTTGAAACCCCTCTATTTTAACGGAATGTTTGATTAAAGTGAGTCTCTGCACCTCCCCCTATTCGGGGTCCTTATGTATAGTGAGTCCCCTCGGCTTTCACTATGTAAGAATTTCACATATTCTCAGTTGTTATAATTATTAATTTATTGAGAAAACATTTCACACTAATGACATTTCGTTAAAAAAAAGTGTATGATGCATAAACATTATTTAAACCAAGCTCATCTTATTACAGCAATAACAGGCAAATCGCAAAATGCAGCACAATCTTCTTCCAAATAACTGTTTTTGTATCACGCATATCTAAGATTTGCAAATCTGGGAGAAGAAAACTGATTATGAATTAGTGATTTGGATGTAAATTATATTATTGCGGAGATGTAAATTTGTTATAGTTGTATAGGACAATATCAATAAAATGTTTCAAGAAGTTTTTCCACGGCCTAAAGAAGAACACATCAAGAGGTTGAATCCTACCAGTTGTTAGTACCGAATGGTTTCTATTGTGAGATACTCTTTTGTTCGTAAAACTGCTCAAAAAGTTGATTAATTTAATAACAAAATAGACTTTGCATTAGACGCTGGGAGAAAAACATCTTGAAACCATGATCTCACAAGACCTTATGTTAATTTTCCCTAATTTGATTCTTTCACAAGGACAGTTTCAGATTAAAAGACGTTGCTTTGGACTATAGTGCCAAATGTTCTATTATTCTCCTGCAAAATGATTAACAAGGATGATAAAACACCATTTTCAGAAATTAAAGGCTGTGAGTCATAGGTTTATTGACTGTGCCACACTTTCTACTGTGGGTCTCTGTAAACGCTACAGTGAGAGGTGCAGAGACCCACTTTAATCAAGCATCGCATTAAAATGAGTACAGAAAGGGGTTGGTTTCAAATTGGTCTGCAACTTCCTTGCAGTAATCTTTGCCGACTATAATTTTTCTTAGTTAACTGCGGAGAATTTCAAACCAGAAGACATTTTGTAATTGTAATCACTATATTGGATCCGCCATTTTGAATTTTGTAATTTTGACATCAGATTTTGAATCAGTTGTCCTGAAACTACCCTGGCAGTATATTTCTTCTAAACTAAATGGTTGTTTTCGGTCTATGCTTAGATACTACCCCTAACGTTCAAAGGATGGTTTCCACCCGTAAATCTTCACCATTGCCGAAATAAAAAAAAAAAATACCTGTCGATTATTTTTCGATGTTCTACAAGTGTGCAAAGATTCATTCAAATCGATGAGTGACACTTCTGTAAGTCTCCTTGTCAGTACGGATATAAAAATTCCTTTCAGCTTCAAGAAAAATCCATAAGGGCAGAAAAGTTCTCCAAAGACTGCTATTTCTATATGTCGAACGCACCAACGAGAAGGTTGGTTTATATTTTGGTTTAGGTATGAATTCATTATCTACTGAAACGCTGGCTACCTTAGATTTGAAAATCCGTCAACTAAGTACTATGCTCCGAGACGAGAAATTTCTCATCTTTAACCCGGATTTAGACATAACTTATAGTATAAAAACTTTGAAGTGATATCACAAACGCACTGAAGATAATCTTCCAATATTTAAAGGTACACAAATAATTACACATTATACGCCAATAATAATTAAGATTTAAATCAGTGATCGCCAAAACGTCGATCGCGAACTACTAGTAGCTCGCGGGGATATTTTCGGTAGATAGCGTTAATGCTGCGGTTGGCTAACATTGATTCCTCCACTGAGCTGACGCTAACAACAGGAGCCGCTGGCAACAACAACTGATTGTTTCTCCCGCACAACTGCCATTGTCAGCCTCATCTCACAGTTGATTGTATACGCACGATGTATAGGGTTGTGCACATTGTTTCTTGTGTATATATTAGATGTTTGCTAACATGGATAGTTTCCTTTCATATTTTCTAGAAATGTAAGTTTATAAACAATAAACAAATGTAAGATTTTAAAAAAAGAAGTTGGTGGTTCTTTTGGTTGGTAGCTCACAGTAGGATTTAAAAACGGTAGGGTAGCTCAGAAGCTTCGTACGTTTGGCGCCCACTGATTTAAATGATGCTACATATCTTTCGAGTGAAACGGAAGGATTCTGATAAGGTCTACATGAAATTAAGAAAGAAATCAGGACATAAATTTACAAAAGTAGACGTGAGAGGATTTTCGAAAATCGATGCGAGATTAGACTTCTACAAAATTTATGAGACGAGACAGCCTATTTCTAGTCCTGCCTCGTCTCATGGGCGACACTACTGTTAGGAAAAAAGAAGCGTGAATTCAACTCCAAAAATACAATAACTGTTCCTGGTTGTCTATACCCTGGCCGGTGAACGATGATTTCTGGTAGCTTTGCACAAGGCCACAGCGAGCGAGCAGAAGACAGCAGGTCAACCAACCTTAGGCTCAGAACCTGTCGCGTCTTCATGGTAACCACCGCACATTGCCAAACTTTCACTCATCCCCTCTCACCCTCAACGAAGAAGCGGACGATTCTTTCCTTGCGCGAGAAGCACAACACCGCACTCCTCAGTCGTCCTCGCGAGCTGAGCTGTCAGAAATCATCGTTCGCCGGCCAGGGTATAGGAAGAAGGTTTTAACAATGTTCACTGCAAATATTATTTTATCTTTCTGATGGTACAGTTCAAATAATGCTATTCAGAAACATGCTGTAAAAGAATGGTAAATGATACGTAATCTTATACATACAGTAGCAGGGTCTTCCAGTTCTTCTTGGATATCTGCTTGACGAACAAACACATTTCCTCTCGACATCCTCCACAGCATTCGTTCAAATGACGGTAGTTTCTCACGAGCTATGACACCAGCTATAAAACTGGAATAAGATGCAAAGAAATAATATATATGTATAAAGTTTTTTTAATGTCTCGTAATAACGTACTGCAATTCAATTGTGAAATCAATAAAGTGAAATTTACATTTAAATTGGAATATCCACGCAACATCAAGTCTTTTCGCACTGAACAGCACAACTCGGCTGAGTTTTCATTGGCCCAGCAGGAATAGGCACGGATTTAAAAATTATCTTCCACACTGACTTTTCGGTTCAAGTAATATCAACCAGGGAACAGAGAAATTTGTACTTTTCGTTCTGAGCTCCGACCTTGCTTAAGGGTGTCTCCTCTGTATCCAAATGAGATTGAGAATTGCAAAGTGCGTCGAAAACATGTTGGGACTGTTATCCCAAACTTGTCCAAATAAGTGAGTCTGGAATCGAAGTGATACAGTTCGCAATGTGCGAAATAGTATGGAAATAGTGTGTTCGAGAAAAAACATATGAGTAAATAAACTGTAAACATACATTTTAGAAAGGACGGGAGCAATAAAAGTAACTTTGTATTTTATAATCTCTGTATTTTTAGAATATTCAAGATTGTCCATATTAATGAATACAGACCTCCGCTTGTTGAACATCAAACCCATGACTACGCATGTTTTAAACTACTCGATTTGTTAAGATTCTTATATTTTATAATTTTCTCATTTTATATGTATGTATGTTCATTATTCAAACACATTATAGCGCAAAGTAATATGAGTGAAGTGGTGTCTTCATGCCTCTCTGGAGGAAACTTAATCCAACGCAAACGGAATATAAGTTCCTCAAATAGCAGTAAAATAATATTTATTCTGATACAGAACAGCAGTAGGATCTATAACAAACTTGAAAATATAGTCTGGGTTTATAATAGATCATCATGAAAATGGTTCAACTGGCTGAATTCATATGAAGGCGGCTTGTATTATGTATTAATTTCCACCGGTGGAGTAATAGTACGCAATGTAAGAAAGTTGTATTTTATGTTTACAAAAGTAAGGTTCTAATGTGAAATCATTACACGAGCAAACTTTTTTCCCGTTAATAATTCCGCATATTTACAGGAATGTTTACAACAAAGTTTGGTTCTGTCACAAGAGTCATGATTCTGCCCTGACGCGGAATGAATGTAATTCTTGTTTGTAGTGGCCACCTAACACATGTTGGTGTTTTTTTTTTTTTGCATGATCAATCGTTTTCGCGTATGCTCAACACTGCTTCTTGCCTACTTACGCGCTACCGCGTGGATATCTCAGGTTCACCCTGCTCTGACGTCAAATTCTTACTTCTGCTAGCCACTTAGCACATCACGTTGTATGCTCTTTATATATATATATAAACGTGGTATGAACTATGATGACTGATCCGTCCACAGTCTGTGATGATGAGATAGATAATAATGGTGAATTGACGAAAGTAGGAGGAAACGAGAGAACCCCGAGAAAAAGGAGCGCACACTGTGTTTGTCAATTACAAAATCCACTTGCTGGAAACTATGAATAGTTCTTAGGTAATTTATTATAGCATAAATAACACACTGTATTCAGAAGTTTCGTATTTTAAATAGCTACTAAGATTAGATTATAATTGAGTGCATATTTGCAGGGGTGGACCAAGAAAAAAATTCACTCTGGCAAAGTGACTTTTGGTGCCCCTAGTCCTAGTCTACATTTTACATTTTATTACAGTGATTTTAATATTTTAAACCCATTTTTAAAGAAGAAAAATTAATAATCAAATACATGATAGAGGTATATTTACTACTAAAAAAATATACATATGGTGGTATGGTATGCGCTAGTTCTATGAAACTCTCTTCCAAGGTGGAATGGAAAAATATAATGTAATTGACGCTACTTTACAAGATTATAAACTAAAACAGTCAGTAGAAATGACGTTATAAAATTTATTTTTGAGACTCGTTTTGGCGCCCCAATGACTGTGGCGTCCCGGGCAGTTGCCCGGGTCGCCCGGCCCTTGATCCGTTCCTGCATATTTGACCTGTAGGATTTGTTGTCTTCCAATTGAAGGACTGTAATCTTCAGACAATAGAGGTTTTCATGGTATTCAGGTTTCTGTTTTAGATTAATATTTAAATGATGTCATTTAGAGATAAAATTAGTAGTTTTAGATTTACCCTGTAGCAGAGAAATCTCTTCTCATTTAATCAAAACGAATTTATTTATTCCAGTATGCCAGAATGTCACTTGGACAGCTCCGTCAGTAGTAGTATTGTGTCCAAATGCAGCTAAAGGTAAGATCTTAACACTTAGGCCACCGCTGCGGCTAGAGTTCTGTGTACCATACAGTGTTGTCATCTCTGTCACGCATTGACAACGAGTGCTCGTGTATTCTAAAACAAACAGTACGTTTCTGTCTGTTACCAGTCCTGAGAAAAAATGTAGATGTTATAACTTGAATACACTTCATAGATTCATGCCTTACATAGTTCTGATACTGAATGAGAACGAATGTTAGATTTACAATATGCACGATACAGTGTTTCTGATAATAAGTAAATGTACAAGCTCTAATAAATGCATATTAAGAGAAGAAAATAATATCAATTACATTTGTGTGTTTGCGCATATAGACTTTACGTATTAGTTTACGTTCACATAACAGCAATTAGAATTGGATGAACCCTATTCATAAGTTTGTTGTAGTGCTGAGTATTAAAGACTTTTTTATTCGTGTTTTCAGAAAGACTAGCAATAACAGAACTAGTAGTTAATACTATGTTGCATATGACTTTATAAACATACAACATAATATTAAAATTCAAATATTGTTCAAGAGCCTGAATAAAGAATTGAACATTCATTAATGAAACTTAATTTTATTTTCTTATGAATATAACACATTTAATTTTTCGTGTTCTATGTCATCTGAACGATATCAATAAATGCTTGAAATTCTACAGAACTCTCGGGGAGGCAATAGTAAAATTAAGGTTTTATACAAAGATTGATTTTTATTTAACTTGAATTCTACGTTTGCCTCTTGAAGTTAAATTCGAGAATCACTTTACATCCCCTTTTACTTGACATTTTTAAAGTTGCATTCTTATCTCTGATGACAACACGGTATTGCATTAATTACATCTTTAAACGTTAAACAAGTAAGCAGATCCACTGGGATCTTTTCCGATGTTCGTCATGAGCATATAAGAAATAGATATCCACTTTTATCGGTGAATGTTGTACACGTGCTCCGAGCTTGATATGTGGAATAATTTCAGATTCTTCACTATATTCCGCACCACTTTTTCGTATTAAAAAATAATGAATAACTTAATAAGGAGTATCATAATTTAATAAACTTAGCCAGATAATATTCAGAACAGACTCCGTAATGAAATAGTAAAGTTTGCAAGTCCCCTCTTACAGATCGGATTTCTGGATGCACAGATTCTTACATCATTATCAGGCACTTACCTTCCTCCATTGTAAAAAATGGTCTTAAAGAAAATATTAGTTTATTTAATGTTATTTGGTAAATATAAACGACTTTGAAAACTTATCATCGATTTTATTATTGAGTTACAAAAAATAAAAAAGACGCAAAGAGTATTGAAGATATTTAAGAAACAACTTTGTATCGCGATGTAAGTATTTCTAGTAGCAAATTTGAAAACGTATTGTTATTCTATGAGTAAAATCTTAAAATCCGATTTAATATGTTTAGTAAAAAAGAAATCGCATATTCCGTTTATAGAGGAAATGTTACATTTTCTCATGTCTGTTTAAACGTATGCATTTAACAAAATGTAAAGAAATATTTTTTACTTACCCTAGTTGACTTGATGTCCCTCCACTTTGTTGGGTTATGTCATCTGTTATCAATGCTTTAATTGTGTCTGTAGCATTTTGACCTTCTCCTGACTATAGTGACACAAAGCGTGTAAGATACATGTTTCGGCAGTTTAAATAAACCAATATCATAAATCATATGGATGCGATTTGGTATATGTTCTGGTTTGTTATTCAAATAGACAAAATAGGAATTTAGAAAAATTATTAAAGTGCACTAGTTCTTTTCGATCAATTTTGGGGTTAATAAAATATGTTGGTACTTCTTGATTATGTCTTAGTAAAGAAGTGCTTGAAAAATCTTAATATATTTCATATATTTCATATCATGCTATTAAATGGAAGAACCATGTGTAATTTTAAGTTTCATTATTTTTTCCTTAAGCTCTGGAATGTTTTGTCGTGTAAAATTAAGTCAAGTGCATAGTCCTTGACACGGTATAGCTATATATATAAACATACATAATTCTATCGAATTTAGAAGTTAAACTATCACAAACATAACATACCGAAAGCACATGCAAATTTCCCCCTAATACTATAACAGAAATATTAAATATCCCAAATTAACGTTACATACTAGGTTTAACACAAACTCCATTATATAATAAAATCAATCCACTAATCCAAATCACTACTGTTGCCACAGGAAATTCTGTAACAAAAATCAAATCAATAAACAGTACTTAACACGATACTACTTCTGAACATAGCAAATTTTTGCATCAGCTTTCTGATTGATGAAACTCCTAAACGGATATTGTCATTTAAAAATAATTTATATTTTGGACAGTATATGAATACTGGGTTGGCCCGAATATAAATCGCACTCTAGAATTTGGAGGACTGAAAAAAAGATTATACCTGAGTATAAGCGAAGGAAGAAAAGTAATTTGTTGGTAGATTCTGGAAAATCTAATTGGGCAGATATATATTTTATTTCGTCTTAAATAGAGTGTATACAAAATATAAGAGGTAACGAAATCTGCCTATTCATTGTCATCAATCACTTGTCATTACTGACTTCATTTTCGCTACTCAATCCATCACTCTTGCATTCAGTACTCACTTTCGGTACTCCTTCTATCACTGCTTTTCTTCTATATCCTCCCATAATCACATATTAGAGTATATATTACTTAGGATGCCGACATATTCGACAGTGCTATTGTTGGATAGCATTAATGTTCCATAATGTGGTCCGTTTCTACAATACTATTGTAGCATTTTCGTTACTCGAAAGTGAATAACACGATATGACGAAATGCCATAGTTTTTTGTGAGGTTGCGAGCATAAGACGCATCCTAATTTTTTACAGTTGAAATTTGGATAAAATGAGGCTTGTATTCCGGCCAATACGGTAAATGGGAACTAAAAACTAACGATTGACTGATAATCATTGTACTTCCGGAACCCTACTGACATTAGAACATGGCACGCTTGTTATTCACAAGTACTAGATGTTTGCTCACGAAGAATCTATTTTTAAAACTTTCCTTTAAGACGTTGTTACTAGAAGATTTACATTACGCAGATTTACGAGTGTTTCCTTCGAGGCTGTTAGAAAATATAAACATGAACAATTTCGCTTAACAACCTCTAAAAGTCATAAAAATGGTGCAACTGTAAAAGTGCTAATTCCTATTTTTTCCCAGATAGTTTGATATGTGTATAAAATTAACGAAACTTCACAGTAAAAATAATTTTCCAATTATTAATATTTTATTATTTTAGCGTATTAGTAAGTCACGATTAAAAAAAAATAATTCACAAAGTGGCAGTATGGGGTACATCATTTCTATATTATTATTATATACATTTCTTTCTAGCTTCTGTCGTAAAGGCACTAAATTTCATATTTTGAAAACTTTTCTGTTTCAATAACAAACTACCATTTAGTTTAATTTGCACGAATTCAACATGAGATGAGTAGAGAGCACTTCTTTTGATCAGACGAGTAATATTTAACTTTTGAATGTTGGATATAATGACACAACTTTTGTGACTGTAAGTTTATTTTTTCTTAAGAGCGTATCAGTAGGTAATCTATTTTCACGAATCCAATATAAGCAACGAGGTGAACAAACGTGAAGAGAAGTTTGGCCGTGTTGATACTCGAAGGAATTACCTACTATTATAACCATATGGGTACTTCTTGTGCGATAAACAGGTTCAGTTAATTAGAATTGAAAAATGGCGATGTGTTTCTCCATTTGTCGGTTATGATATTTTAGTGAATCTAACATACATTACAATTGATGTGCTGTATACAAAATAAGGGTTCTAAAAAATGGGAACATCATTTTAAAGTTGGTATTAAAAGGTAGAATCTGTAGTATTTGATGATTAAAATATTATTGCATCACTATATTCTTAATTATAAATGTAACATTACATATTAGGCAACATAAGTTCCCAAGAGTTAAATGAGGAGTGAACAATGAAATTTCTTTAGAGAGCTTTGCTCGTATTCGCTATGAAAAAATTCTTCGTTTACAGTCGACTCCTGCAAGCTGACTGTTTTATAGATACCAAATATCGCTGAACTAAAAGAATTAGATACTCCTAGCAAATGGTGAATCGTATGACAGCTCCTGTTAAGTTACACAGCACCAACAAACTATATATTGAGATGATTGCATATGTTCAGGCGTCCATTTGCTTCATTGATTTCTGTGGGTGGTTGTTTTTTCCGGCAACATTCCTCTGCGGACCATTGACGGTCCTGATAGACAGTCAAAATTTGATTGAGATGAGTCGAAATGTTTACAAAAAGATTTAAAAAAAAAAAAAACTAAATGCACTTCGCATAATATAAGTTAAAAGCTAGCAGCAAGTGCCGAAATGATCGATCCATCTCCCCGATCTCACCGCCTGCAATTGCTTTGTTAGTATTATATAAGAATGGAAACTACCGTCACAATAGGTAATTACCATGGAAGGTACCAGTGGAAACCTACGGAAACTGTATTTTCTCAAATTTCATTCATCATTTTTCACACTAAAAAGTAGAGAAGCGAAAGAATAATACTGATACAACGTAATTGTTGTGCCCTTATAAAATACCAGTAATTTAGTGAAACAGCTTTCGTTGCTAAGATGTTCATATTTTGTTAGTTGAAGTTCAGCGTTCCTTTTCAGGAGTGAAGCTCTTGAATCTACAGTTTAAGGTGGAATCTGAACCACCGTAATGTGTTCAACACCCTCCCACCGAAAATCGAACTCGGAAACACGCGCACGAAAGAAGCGTGCACGCTAACCACTTTAAAAGCAAAATGAGCTTGTCAAGATGTTTCCATCATTAGCAAATCAATTTTCATAGCAGTCATAAAGACAAACTTCTCCACAATAAACAGAATGCATGTTCCGTGTGTCGAGGGTGGGTGTGGTGGAAAATGTTTCTGGAATAATAATTTCCCAACCCTTCACCCTTAATAGTTAAAATTAATGTATTTCTTAAACGTTTGACGTCCTATTAACAAATTATTTCGCCAACGTCTTTTGGTTGATCGGTTGATTTGTAGTTCAACGTCCCGTTTAGCAACGTGACAATATAAGACATGGACCCACAGCTTAACGTACACTGAGAAAAATCCGTTATCCGGACAGCATTATATTGTACAAATATACGGAATCCTCTTGCTTACTACAGAAATTAGTACTGAGCATACGTTATCCATATGCTACATATGCACTGAACTTAGGTGTTACATCACGCCGTTGCAGGATGTCTGACATATAACAGTCTTCCGTGTATTACATACATATAAGTATGTTACATTGGTCAGCTATATGTTATATACGTCCATTTGTATGTGAGATCCTGACCACCTACATTGTTTCATACGGAAAGTACGTATAGATGAAACACTTATACGGCAAGTATTGTAAAACATATGTTTTTCGTTATACGTTTGCTGTACGTTAAGTCCAAAAACTACATGATTTACACATGTAACATATGTTTTTACGTGTGACACATACGATATTTTCTCTGTGTAGGATCCGATCCACATAAGTTCACACTGAGAATCAAAACCGTATCTCCCAGACTGCATCAATGCATTTAATTGCTGATCATAAAATGACTAATTTAGCTTAACGAGAATTCAATGTCCTAATCTGTTACTCGAATAATCGTTACGCATATTTAGCGATTATCGTTGAAGCAAGCAGCTATTCTTACCTGTATTAAGTTATTTCCCATATACAAGAATTAGATACTACTTCTTTAAGCATTCGTACTAGACAAAAGCAGCAAAGGAAACTTGAGAATAATATTGGTCTCATAGCAACAAGATCAATATTCGACGTTTCCTTGAGAAAGCATTTCAAGATAATTACCCTAATTTAGAATATGCTCCACCAGCAGGTTCTCTCTTATTTTTCCACAAAGCAACGTCATCGGCATCCCACGTTGGATCATCTATTTCAGCCATGTAATCTATATCCACCTACGTCAACATAACACATCTATTATTATACCCAATTATATCATGCATCTAAAAAAGAATACTAAAAGAGTCCGTAAATACGATTTCCATCACCAAGTTGCCCAGAAGCGTAAATAAGCATACCACAGCTTCCGCCCAAGCACACAAAACAAATGTCAAATATTCATTAGCTGTCTGTAATTAATTTACCAAGTATGCAACTTTTGTTACCCTGCTCAAAAATAATTCTAGGAGTATGTTGATTTCCCAGTGTTTTAAAACTATTAAATAAGATCAGAGTGTTTTCTGTCAGCATAGTATTAATTGACATATACGAGTGACTAGCTTGTAATTAAGCCATAATTGCGGAATTTTTGTACACCTGACTCCCAGTGGCGGCTCTTGAGGGACGTCATGTCGGTAGAAAATTATTGTTTTCGCTACAAACCAAGGGAAGATAACTTTATACAATTCCATTATATTGTGTACAACAATTAGTACATAAGATAAGCTGTCTTTCCTTAGTTAACAGCTATAAAGTTTTAATGATGCGACTTCCCTTAAGAACCGGCACTGATCCATAGTTGCTAGAATACTTTGTCATACTTCCAGTGACAATAGAAGCCTCATCAAAGGATCTCTTCGAGGAGTTTTGTGAAGCGTAAAATATATCTAGACTATAATACCAGTGATTTTAATCGAATCAGTAAACTAATACAGACATACATATTACAGCTGCAATTAATATAAAGCTACAGGAATACATCACATGCCAAAACAACTTCTCTATTATACAACTACACATTTAAATTTAGCAAATGCTAGAAGAACGTTAGTGCATACAAAGTTTTTGTTTGAGCATAATTTACCCACAGCAATGCCATTAACAGCAATCATAAACTTCTAGAAGCGCCAGTCAGCTTTTGCCTTGGTGTTAAGAATATTTTTGTTATGCAATAGGTATAAAAATAATAAAATTTAAATATAAAGACTTCTTTCGGTTTTAATTGTATATCGTCAGAATGACTACCTGAGGTTGTCGAATTAAAATGATCTCGAAGGTGCGCGTCATTTTTTTTTTTTTTTCACATACTGAAACTGTGTAGAATATTACAATTGTAAATGTCATTTTCCCTTGGATATCCAGGTACCTGCACATAAGCTATCGTTCATTGAAATATAATGAAATACTTGTTGATCTTTCTTCATTTTCAAAGATACAAAGTATTTATTAAAACTTTGCAGCAAATAGTTATTTTAAATCTCTTCTTCCAATTGTATGATAAAGCGGGATATACTTATAAAAATGAGATTTACATAGTTTAAGAAAGGAGGAGCTGGATCAAGTTGAACGTAGTTACCAATGCTTTGATTTGGAGTTCGCAGATAAAACAAGATATATGTTTTTTATGCACAAGTTCTTCAGTTACCCTGACGTGTACAAGGAACTTAAAGTGGGGAATCTGTTAGCGTAGTGCAGTAAATTCTGACCAAGGGATATAGCTCCTAGTTTTAGCCCTAAGGGATGAGGCTATAAAAGCGATGTACAAAGGCGATGTATAAAAGCGATCAATAGGGTGAAATGATCGTTGTGTTGGAAGGATAAGCAAGAGGTATACATGCTAACCAACATGTCTAATCTCCAAAAGTAGAAAAGGTAACCTTATGGTCGGAATGAAAACTACCGCAAGTCTAACGCAGGAATCGTTATCAAGTCCTATCAGATGACGCTTTTCAGAATGTAGAGAACTGACAAATAGTTATCCAAACTCTTCTTCCATCTGCTTTAACAAGCTTATTGAGAACAGCATGCTGTGAGTAATGTATTGAAAAAGAAACTCAGGTCCTTTATTTGACCTTAATGGAACTGTTGATAGAGTTTGGACAGAAGAGTTCGATAGTAAAGGCAAATCCTACTCAGGGTTCTTCTCCAAGCAAAGTCAAGAGAGTTAGGAACAACCATCTTATTTTGAGAGTGAGAAACTCACTCCCACGAAGGTTAACAAGGGGAAATGTGACCTATGTTATCCGGAACGAGAGAAGATAAAATATAAGAAAATCTATTGCATCGGACTCCGAAATCCAGTGTGCTTCATCACGAAATTGAGTTCTCTCCACATTCCACTAATATGAAATGTAGTACAAAACATTGATAAAAATTCTCCATTATTATTTATAGAATATAGCACTTACCGAAATATTTCTGCTTATCATTACTGCTCGTATCTTCTCATTAAAGATATTCGAATTCGCAAAAGGGGAACTTCCCTCCTTATAGTTGTTCATTAGTAAACATAAGACTATTATTATAGGACCATTCGAAAGTTTGTTCTATGCTCAAGAAAAACATGTATATATCACCGATAATTGGGGCATGAGTTGTAGCTGATTTTATTAAACTTCTTTCTCAAGTAGAAAGTAGGAAGAGAGTCCATTATATATAGAATGTCATAGAATACATACTTTCTGTCCTGGCTATTTTCCGATTGAAATGAAATTTGTCAGAAATACATTTTGCATGAACTTTTAAATCCTTATTGCTAGGATCATGTCACTTTTTTTTAGATTCGAAAGCTTATTTTACGCTAGGTAAAAAAGCATGTGTAAATCCTAGGTTTCTAATATCAGAATTCGTTTAAATTAATTCTGGAGCTTCATTTTAAAACATGTTGGACCCTTAAAGCTTATTTACCACATTACAGACGTGACATAAAGCTGTATTTTCCAACACACTTAACATCGAAATTAATCAAAGCTTTAACAACAGACGTGTAAGAAATCAAAAGGCATTTAGAAGTTTGTTAGCGGAATAAGGTTTTTGCCTCCATAGCTAAGCATTAGTAGCAATTTTAAACTTCTAGAAGTACCAAGCAGTCATATTGTTGCTTTTACTTCGCTATGAAATATTTTGACTGTGCAAGACAAAAATTACTGAAATGGAATTATGCAATTTACCATTAAAAATATTAATTTTTTCAGTAATATTTTGAAGAATAGCTAAAATGACTTCTTGGTCTTGTACAGGTAATGATTTAAACCTAACACTATCTTAAGAAATATAACTCATTATTAAAACAGTTAAAAATGGAACAATACTAAATATTTATGCTCATCCGCAAAATAATATAAATGAATGCAAGTTTACAGAATTGGAAATAACTACTTGTTCTTTTACTTGTTAGTACTCAAACTATCTAACTTACTAAAACAGAAAAAAATAGTATAAAATAGTTACTGAAAATACATTAGAAAGTTATTTTCATAAGTATACAATAGATTAAATTATTGTACTATAGTAAAGAAAATAACGTAGCTATACTTTTTGTCATACTTCTACATTGCCTATTCTTTTCATTATAACTAGGAATGTTACATTGAGAATGAACTATCTCATCTACAAATTATTCGTAGTTCACTGCAATCTTGATGTGTTTTATCAATAATACTTATTAGAACATAGTGTTTAAAAAATAATTTTGAAATCTTCATTACATGCAAAGGAAAAACTGTGCTCAAGATATATGGTAGATTAATAAAGATTCTTAAATTAATCCATAGTGTTTCTTGGATCGCTCGTCAACAATTTAAACGGATATCAAAACTTAAGTGCAAACTGTATTCAAATCTTAATATTAAATCATCTCTGATGTTCATCTCACCCGCGATGTACTTGAACCTGAACCCACAATGTGGGGGTGATGTATATATTTTCTGAAAGCCTGGGTCAAGGTAACCAAAACCGGTTACCAGAAATTGGGGAGGTCTCATGCATTCCGCTTGGGGGGAGCACTTTACTCATTTTTATTAAAATCTTTGAAGCATGTATATAAAGTCCATTGCAATCCCGACAAATCTGAAACGGTGAGACAAATATGAAAACAGAAAAACATGTCTTTTATCATTTCAAAAGTATAACGTATCAAAGTAAAATAAATTGTCCCAGGGTCCCCCGCAGGTCCCAGACGGGATCCAACTCAAAATTTTTAAATAGAAAGGTGGTCAACTTGCATATCGTATGAAAGTTAGTGTTAAATGAAAGAAGATAAATCAAGTCTCGTCTCTTTATGATAAACCTGTGCAAAATGGCGGGGGGTCAAAATGTCAACACAAGCGTCATTGAAAACTTTATGCCCACTCCTATTAATCTGAAACGGTGAGACAGGTGTAAAAAGAAAACTAGAATGTTTGAACACACTTGTGTTGATATTTTGACCCACCGCCATTTTGCACAGGCTTATCATCAAGACTCGAGACTTCTTTCATCTTCTTTCACTTAACATCAGCTTTCACACGATAATCAACTTCAATTCCTTACCCATTTCAACGTTTTGAATTGGACCCCGTCTGGGACCCTGGAACTTTTTTTTCTTTTTGCTTGAATCATTATACTTTTGAAATAATGACATATCCGTGCTTTTGCTTTTACACCTATCCCACCGTTTCAGGTTCAAACGAGTGGCCATAGACTGCAATGAAGATTGTGTTGCTATTTTGACCCACCGCTATTTTGCACAGGCTTATCGTAGAGAGAGTCGAGACTTGATTTATCTTCTTTCATTTAACACCAACTTTCATACGATATGCAAGTTGATCCCCTTTCCATTTAAAAATTTTGTTAGACCCGTCTGGGACCCTGGGGGGGGGGACCCTGGGACAATTTATTTTATTTTGATACGTTGTATTGTTGAAATTATGAAAGACATGTTTTTCTGTTTTCATATTTGTCTCACCGTTTCATATTTTTGGGGGTTGCAACGGACTTTATAGACACGCTTAAAGATTTTTAATAAAAGTGAGTGAAGTGCTGCCCCCAGGCGGAATGCATGAGACTTCCCCAATTTTGGTAACCGGTTTTGATCTTACCTTGAGTCAGGCTTTCAGAAAATATATACATCACCCCCACTTTGTGGGTTCAGGTTCAAGTTCATTCCTAGTTAGATTATTATTTCAGTACATTCTCCATCAGTATGCCCTTTTCCACAAAATGATGTGAAAATCTAATGTTCCAGCACTACATTTTGTAGATTAAACGAGACATATGATAAATAAACAAAAATGAAGTAATCTAAATAAGTTAGTGGGAGAAAACTAGAACCTTCCGAGAAAACCCTAACTTAAGTTCACTTGATCGGATGAGACTAAACATACTTCACACCAAAGTAGAATTTTTTCTGAGGAATAACTGAATAACATAGTGTGTTAAACTCCAAAATTTAGAGAACTTATGCTTAAAGATTTATAACGACTGCTACTTACCCCTATGAAAAGATCATTCGTTTTATCTAATACATGTTTCAACTCAGTTAACTCCAGAAAATTTTCCTTCAAACGACTGGAGTTTTGATTGATCTCGAGCAGTTCATTTTCCATATTTTCCAAGTAAGCCTATAATAACACAATGATTAAATAATAATAATCATAATAATAAGTAACAGCCACAATTTGCTGTAAACGTCCTTATTCAGAGGTTAGATTTAGAGTTTGAAATCCAAAACAAACAGTGAAATTGCGAATAACATTAAGAAAATTGGAGCGATCTATTTCATAAACTTTATTAGGTGTACTTATTTTTATTAAACCTGTATTTCGGCTGTCCTTAAAACTTTCGCGTACATCCAACTGAATGACAAGTAAAATACCAATGGATTTAAACTGTTATCCTTCAATCAAATTCTGCTGAAAATAAAATGAAATTTGAAATTTTTAGGTTTTGTCCCACATTTATACCTTTTACACTAGAAGAAACGGTGATTAATGAAATTCAATAATAATGAAATCATTGGTGAAATGAGAATGTGTGAGGAAACAAAAATGTCGAGAATACACTCGTACACGAAGTAGTCCACCATATACTCACATCGCCTGGGATCGAACGAGGAACTCTAGAGCTCCTTCGTGGCTAATCAGTTAGCGTACGCGCCTTGGGCGTGGGAAACCCGGGTTCGATTCCCGACGGGAGCTCATGTGGTTCGGATTCCACGTTAATCAGTAGGTCCACGTCTCATATAGCCTCGCTGCTGAACTGGACGTTAAACTCAAAATCAACTCAACTCAACCCAGGGACTACAACTGCTATGATGTTCTGTGGGACTATAAGTTGTTGATTGCAAAAATATCGGATTGCTAATTTCAATTAAAAGTGTACATTATTTTTTTTTAATGCCAGAATTCTTCATTTTAATATATTATACCTTTTCAAGTAATGTTGACACTGGTAAAAGTTTCTGAAATACAAACTATTAATATTTTATGGTCATGAACTTCATTAAATCATATATCATGTACTGGTTGTGAACTATTAAAATTAATTTAAATTACATGAAAGCAACATCTGTTGAGTTGGATTAATATAAACACTTTGTACAAAGATCAGTCAAAACGTAACGCACAATCCACTGTAACTCTATAATGGTAAAGAAATTATTATTTTTTTTTTAAGTAGAAACACTGGTCATTTGGAAATATTACTCGATTTGCTTCACTGTGTTGCAGCCATCTTTGTTTCGATAACACAAGTACGTTCGTAAAACTCTTGAGAGCGGTCCTTACACAACTCTTCCACACACACGCAATGAGCTCGTTGTCATCTCGAAACTATTTTCGATTCACATGAGCTTTCGATCATTCAAAATAATAATAATAAAAAAAAAAACCTGCAGTAGGTCGGGACTGTATTGAGGCTGTGGCGCCATTGTTCATCCCAGTTGGCCAATCTTCTGAACTGTCATATGTACATGTAGTCTTGCGTTATTGTGAGGGAACTTGATGTCCCTTGCTGTAACTCTGGCTTCTTTGTACGTAAGGTACGCTGAGGCTTGTCCAAGGATGAATAATATCGTTCTTTGTTAATGGTTGTTCCGCTTTCGAGGAATACTACAAAAATCACCTCGATATGATCCCTAAAGAATATAACCCTCAATTTGTTGTGTGACCTGGCATGTCATGGCTTCTTTCGATGCGATCATGAATGCCTCCATTAAAACGGCTGCTCTTTACTCTCAGGATCGAAATGAAACAGTCAGGTTTCATCACACACGATAACTACAGGAAAGCATTCTAGACAATCCCCAGACAAACGTTGTCGAAGATCGCCACATATGTTCTTCTAATTGGCATCATCTCCCTTGTGAAGAACCGCAGAACCCAGCGAACATAATATTTCTTGAATTCCAATCGTTGGATTAGAGCTTGCACTGATCTTATTGTCATATCTGTTTGCACCACGATCTCTCGTGATGCATGTGTGATGATTTCTTCAATGACTGGTGCATTTTCATCGGCTGTGACGATTGACGGTTTATCTGACCGTGACAGGTCCTAGTTGCTATAATTATAACGCCGAAACTTATGAAGTTATTGAGAGAAGAATACATGACTTAGATTCATTGTGTTATATTTATAGACGTAAATTGAGGTTGCAGAGCTACCTCCGGATTTGTAGAGGAATTTGATTAATTACTGTGTATTGGCATAGTAGAGTATGACGTTGATCATCTGTGGTGTTTGGCTTGAAACAAAAGGAAATAAAAATTAAGTATAGGTTAGATGGTAAATGAGTAATGCTTCTTCTACTTACAAAATTTCATTTCTCTGGTGCTTACCATTACCGTGGGTTACTTTTTGACTTAATGCGAAAATACTGCTTAGAAAACTTGAGCAATTAGTTTGGCTTAGAAAATATATCAGAAGTACATAGGAAAAGTATACCAGGTATAAGAAATATAAAGAATCAACTTTATAAGATTGAGACAAGTTTGGTATGAGGTAGGTTTGGACTAGAGAGTTTGAGCAGATATTTCGAACTTTAAATCGAGGATGAACATTTTCCAAACCTCAAATCGAAGAGAATGAAGTCAAATCAGATTTGATTTGAAAAAATTTGATGAAAGAATAGATGTCACGTAGTTTTTTGAATAAGGATTATGTAAAGACAGAATCATGTGATTTTGATTTTGAAGATTCTAAATATACGTATTAAGGCAGATATTGGAACTTATATGAAGACACTTTAAGAATTTAATCAATTTTAGACATCAAAAGAAGTAGGTTGATGGTAGCATACGTACGAACAACTAAGTTGGACGTAATGCAATAAATAAATAAATAAATAAATAAAATCTCTAATACGTAACTAGGCATATGCTAAATAAATCTATATACAGATTAATTTGAATATCTAATAAAGTACGGGACAAAAATAAACTATCAAAAATGCCATTATATACCTATGTTAAATGCAAAAAGTGCAGTAGATGAAGCGCTTGAACAGCTGATTTTAAAAATAACTTATTGTTTGAAATATGTTACTATCATACCTCTAATTCTGTTAATTCTCTTGGATTTGGAGCTTTTGGTGCATCCACAACTTCTTGAACTTCAATATTTTGTTTCTGAAGTTGTTCTTGAATGTATTGTAATTTTCTTTGTAATTCATCACATCGTCGTACTTCGGTTACAAACCTCTTCTGGAAAGCACTCGTATGCTTATTTAACTGAAATAAATCAATAAATCTTTTGTCTTAGCAATTACAATGTCAAGAATACATGTAAACGTGTACTCTTTCAGACCTAATCGAAATCTACTGTGACATAACTTACAATGTATCTTTGTCGTTTATGTAGTATGTAGTTAATTTGGTTGCCTATGGTATGACCAAATCCATATTATAGTGTGACCTCTATTGAAAAATTGCTTGAGCTTTTTTTAAACATTTTTTTTCATTAAGTAGCGGTTTGATATCAAAGAAGTGCACATCACAAAAATTGCTTCACTAAGATGTATAGTATGATATTTCAGTATTAGGCATTTTATGCTTTTAAAGCAGTAAATATGAATGATCTTGATTTGTATTTCATGGATTGTTCAAAGGGCGCCCGTGTTGTGGTTTCCTAGGAAGGAGAGCAAGTATAAGCGAGGTTTCAAATATATTTTCAAATTTTGCTGTAACTAATGTAAAAATTCTATTGGGTTTTCGATATTCGCAAGTACAATTTCCTCTTAGGGGGGCAAGCGCTCCACCTTGTCCCCCCTGATGGGCGCCCTTGGATTGTTCATTTAGAAAGATTACAAAATTACCATATCTAAAGAAAGCAACTAGACGCTTCGCTTCTCGCTTCAAGCAGGTTCTTAAATGTCAAACTGAATCTAATCTACTATTTATTTATTTTAGACTAGCTGAAATGTCCGTTCTCCGCACGGGTCAGATAAAATATCTATGTAAACAAACTGAACAACTAAAAGAAAATTAAACATTTCTAAAATTGGATCTATTTTGTGTGAATGCATATCCGACAAAGTAGATGTGTTTCCATTGGGATGACTTTAATAGTAAACACGGTTTATACTTAATACAACCATTAACTAACCTGTTTTTAACCATAATAAAACCATCTACTATTAAACAGGAAAAAAAAAAACGTGAATGTAGACAAAACTATGGATTTCACATAAATATCGGTCCTTTTAGGGGTCCTTTTACATGTCTCGGCACCCTTTTTAGTATGGGCTCCTTTCCTTAGCTGATAGGAGCTAAATTTAAAAGTAAACACTTTCTTGAATTTCACCATTGAGCTCAGCGACCCCGAAAAATATGGATTTTACAGTAATGTCCGTCATTTTGGATTAATTCTAGAACATTCTGGAATATTCGATCAATAATGATTTGTGTAGAAAGAAAAGCAACATTGAAGTTGAAAATAAAGAAATGCACGCATTGTCGTTAAAATTTAATCATCATTTTTTTATATATATAGCACAGTAGCACCGTTGCTAGGGCGTTTTCTCCTTCTAGGACCTCTGCTGGTCCAAAGCGAGACCTTCTTCATAAATGGGAGATACAGGGCTACAATAGCATATAACTACTATGGGGCTCCGGGTCTTGGTTTCAGAGCCTTTGTGGCACGCACGGACAAACAAACTTACTTTTATTATATATATTGATTTTCGGGGATCACAGGGTGTGCACCTAATCGAGTTTATTATCCGAATGAAAAGTTGGACGAGATACTGCTTGCATATTGATAACTTAAATTCTTGATACTGACAGTGAGATGTATTCTGCATATATCTTTTGCTCTTGTTTTGTAATTTTATTATTTTTCCTATCTTTTTATATTCTATACTCTAAAAAATTTCATAGATAAATTTACAAAAAAAACAGTGGCAATCTGTTTGCCACTCTTCTATGTAAATCAATTTACACCTATAAAGTAAAATTTCTAATATGAAATGGTGCAAAATTACATTTTTATCAATAAAAATATCACACTTTCTTATAAATTCACTGTAAATTTGTAAAAAAAAAAAAAAAAAAAAGCAATTTTGTAATTTAATCTAAGGAAATGTATATCAACTTTCAAAATGAAGGGTTAATGCTTTTACATTGATGTTTGGCAATTTAATTGAAAAAAAAATCAGTATTCTCAATTGGTTGAAACTTAGATAATTTACCTTGCAAATATCCCTGGTATGAATACCATAATAAGATATATGTAATAGAAATAAAATGTCTCACGGACCACAGATTGTCCAACTTCACTACAGGATTTTTATATTTCTGAACCAATTATATTACGTTATTTGAAAATTATCTTTCAAATTGGAGTGTTATTGTTATCTGGCAAGTCAGTTGAGTCTTTGAGAGGTTCTTGTCATGAGGTTCATAATATTACAGGTAACTGCAAAACTTTTTTTTTTTTTTTTTTTTTTTGCTTGTTTATTGGCACCTACATAATTCAAAATGAAATGTACTCAATATGTATATAATGGTATATTTCTATTTTGTTTTCATTGTTGGACATCAGTGCTGGTAAAGCAATACTGAAAAAATCAGAAAACTAAGTTTTATTAGCAGGAGCGTTTGAGGAGGGGCAAGTTCACCCCCTATATAAGACTCACGTTCTGTACTAGTATATTAGTAGACAATCGATTAAAGTATGTGTATTTCCCAAACTCTTGGGGAGGCAATTCCCCCTCTTGTTCCCCCTAAATGACGTCCCTGTTTATTAGTTTCTTAAAAATCCCTCTGCTATTTCCCTTTCACATCCACTACAGACACCAGGCATATTGTCCGAAAATCCAGTCGATTATAAAGGGTGTCTGAAAAGTTTCCTGACTTAGGCCAACTCTTTTTATTATCAGAGTTACAACAAAATTTAAGAGGGAAAACCGTCTCCAAATATGATGTTTTCAATCTAAAGTGAAGGAATTTTTAAAATCGGATGAGCCATTTGGGCTGTACTCTCTTTATGTGCCCAATGTTAAATAAAAATGCAACGTTGCCATTTATCTGGACCCACAACATAAGTGAATAAAGTTACTGTTTGAAATGTGGGTTGGCCATCGACACGTTAGCATAAAAGACAGTAACTTCATTCACTTATGTTGTGGATCCAGGTAAATGGCAAAGTTGCATTTTTAACATTGGGCGCATAAGGAGTATACAGCCCAAACGGCTGGTCCGATTTTAAAAATTCCTTCACTTTAGATTGAAAACATCATATTTGGAGACGGTTTTCCATTTTACTTTTTGTTGTAACTCTCATAATAACAGTTACCCTATGTGAGGGGACTTTTGAGATACCCTGTATATATATATATATATATATATATATATATATATATATATATATATATATATATATATATATATATATATATATATATATATATTGTCCACTACAAACTCATAACCTGCGATCGAAGGAGGATTATCTCGTACCACAAGTGAGTGCTTTACCACCGAACCACTTTGTTTCCTAATGGAAGAAAAAAGTTCGCGTGTTTCTCGATATTCGTATTTGTGTAATCATAAGAAAGATAGCATGCTCTTAATGATTTTGGGATCTGAGGCTCCCGGTAATTACTGCTTCCGTAATTACTACGACATCAAGTCTGAACAAGCTTAAATTAGAGCCAGTTTAGTTGTTTTATTTCTTCGCTCTGAAAATATATATTTTTTTTTTTTTAACGTTTACAACAGTGTCTTATAAGGTCAATATTATGTACGAACTGTTCTGTAAAATACATTGCTCATTAAAATCCCAATAACGCAAAGGTCTCACTCCTTTATTCTGTGCATCACGGTAATTCCTAATAACCAACAGTGATACTTTGATAGATGTCGCTACCTGCGTTATCGCTTGCCTGCCTTTGACGACTACGTGCTATCTCATTTATTTATTCAATGATTTAAATTAATACATTACTGTGTATTACGAAATCGTTACGAAGTTTCGTATGATTAGTGGACAAACTCAAAACAGAAAATAAATTTGAATAAAAACGACTATAGCTTTTAATTAGGGAAGATTTTGACCTATAGTGTACAGCAGGCGGAATAATTAGTTTAGTACTATCAAAGGCTAGCAGAAAATGTGTCCCGAGTACAATGAACTAAATTTTGTTCGTTAAAAAAAAATCGAATTATCTAAAATGTATCGAGCACGAGATGACGTTAGTATCTCAAATTTCGAGGGTATTGGCCTATGAGTAGCAGCGGATGTCATTTGGCAGCTGACAGTTGAAGCTAGTAATATGCACAAAAAAAGAAAGGAAAGAAAAGAAAAGAAAGAAAAGAAAAAAAGAAATTCTTAGAATCATAAGGAAGGTATTGCGCCGTAAGGATAAGTGAACTTGGCGCAAAACTGCACTACATTTTATATTTTCATTTCGATCAAGGTGCAAATGCTGCACATGCCCATGAAGAAGTTTATGCTGTTTTTATGGGCAAGATACGTGAGTAAAAAAAAAAAAGCCAAAACGTGATTCAGCCGCTTTCTTTGCAATGGACGATCAGTCACAGCAAAAGTGAAGTATACACAAGCCTTGCAAAAGTCGAACAACAGTGGCATGTAAGCAGTCATGACGTCTTCAATGACCTGAACATCCATAACCAAACAATGTTAAAGACAATGTTAAACCATTTGGAGAAAAATGACCACAAAAACAAGCTCTACGTTTGGGTGATACATGATTTGACTTTAAAATATTTCCTCCATCGAATTTCTATCTGAATCTCTACTGAAACGTAAGGAACTCGAACTATTTCTGAAGTGGTTAATCATCTAGGACAAAAATGTGCTAAAAAGCTCCTAGCCGAAGCAATCAGAAGCTCTTCAGTTTGTCGGAAAGTTTATCCGGCACGTTTGGTGGGATTTGAAGGTCATTGTGCATCACGAGCTGCTGCCACCAGGCAGAACGACAGACTTAGACCTGGACTGTAAACAATTAGCACAAGTGCTCATGACAATTCAAAAGACACGACCGGAACTGGTCAACACAAAACTCTCTTATACCACGCTGACAACGCCAGACCAAGTCATCTTTAATTACCCGTCAGAAATTGAGAAAACTTAACTGGGAGGTGTTAATGCATCCACTAATGTAGTTGAATCTTGCACCGTCAGACAATCATTTGTTTCGTTCTCTACAGAACTCTCTGAATTGTGTTAAATTAGATTCAAAAGATCCCTATGAAAAGCCCAGAAGTTCTATGATGTTTACCGGGAAAATGGTAAGTCATAAAATGAAATGGTATACATGTGGTTTCATAATGTTATTTTTAAATAATAATAAAGTATTTTCAATTTTGATTTTCAAAGGTTCAATACTTTTTAGAGAACCTGATATTTCTACGTCTTCACAACGTAGACGTAGATATTTAATTGCTAGTAATATCTCATATAAAATATAAGTTACTATGTTTTCTTTAAAAATACAATCAAATTGTCTCTACGTATAAAAGGTTATTGACGCTAAAACCGAAGGAGGATATATAGGAGATGATTGACAAAATACTTGACACTGGAAAACTATATGGAATAGAATTCAACATCGAAAAATCGAAAGTCATGACAATATCCCGTGGAAACGCGCTCTTATGGGTCAGAGTAGAACAAAGAGAACTTGAAGAGATCGATCATTTTAAGTATCTGGGAAGTATTTTGACGCTTACTGTACCAAGAGATGAGGTCAAGAATTGCCACAGCCAAAGAAGTATTCAACAAGAAATTATCACTCTTAACTTAGGCTTAATACTGGACTAATGAAGAAGTTTGTCAAGTGATATATATATATATATATATATATATATATATATATATATATATATATATATATATATATATATATATATATATATATATATATATATATATATATATATAGCGCTATGTATGGGTCAGAGACAATACGGAAGTTAAAGAAGGAATATTTAGAAGACTTCGAAATGTGGTATTGGAGGAAGATGGAGAAGATAAAATGGACAGAGAGTAACAAACGAAGATGTTTTGAAGCGGATAGGGGTGAAGAGAACGCTTCTAGCTAGCATTCTTCATAGGAAGGCCAATTGGATTTGACACATCTTGCGAACAAATTATCTTCTTCATATCGCCATAGAAGGAAATATGGAAGGAAAGCCAGCAATAATAATAAGAAGAAACTGATCGATGATTTGAACAATAGTAAAAAAAATATTGGGAGTTAAAAAGAGGAAGCTGAAGATCGAGAAACATGAAAGAAACATTTCCAGGTCCAAATCTAAAATTGAAAAAAAGAACTCATTAGTCCCAGGACCTGTCAAAATGCAGAATAGTTAATAATAATAATAATAATAATAATAATAATAATAATAATAATAATAATAATAATAATAATATGACATTAGTACCTTGGAAGAAAGGAAAGGCATTGATTTGGGACTTCACATGTTCAGACACCTATGCCCCCTCCAACCTACAATATGCCTCAGTACAAGCTGGACTCGTAGCTGCTCGAAGAGCGAAAGAAAAAAGGAATAAATATAGCAATCTACTCGATAACTATTGCTTTGTCGCAATAGCAATTGAGTCTAGCGGTTCTTGGGAAGAAGAAGGCCTCAAATTTATAAAAGAAATCGGCCACCGTCTATCAATTAAATCAGGAGATAATCGAGCAAAAAGTTTCCTGATTCAACGCATAAGCATAGCCATTCAACGTGGGAACGTGTCGGCTATAATGGGAACGTTACCCACTAGTAAAGAGCTAGAAGAAGTCTTTCTTCTGTAATTGCGGAGAAGGGAGGTTAGGAGTAAAAACAAACATCATTGGTGCATCAATTTATGTAGCAACCGAGCAAGGAGTATGAAGAGACAGCTCACAGTCCATAAGTTTATATATATATATATAAACAGCATGAATGCTGTACCGTACGTCAAGACAGTGACATAACATGACAGGTTGGAGCCTTTGAAAACAGAAGATTTAGTAGTACCTGCCGAACATCATGGGAACAAAGTACCGAAGAATAGATATTTACTGTTTCATTTGAAATTTTCATTATAACAGTTCTTTAATAATCATTGTTATTTTACAATTCCTATGTAATTACTTATGGTTGTATCTAATTGCTTTCAAATCTCGATTATTGGATTAACTTATTTACATAATAATAATAATATCACACAGACTAATAAGGAAATTTCGATTTTCAGTATAATTTTTCTCCATGGATGATTATCTGAAAGTCATTTGACTTCTTGGTTTGAATGTTTGCTCAAATCTTACTCAGACACTGAAAAAGATACGACATTTCCTCAAACGATACACAAATACTCAGTTCATTTCTTTATGGAATATTTAGTAACAGATTTGATTATACTTTTCCATTGTAATCACATACTAGAACACTATTTCTAATGTCTATGTTTGTAAGAGCGAAGTCGGAATATATGAGTGATAAGGTAATATCACATGATAGCCAAACCAAAGGATTACTTACATCTCGAAATTGTACTAATCCTGTTTCACCGAGTTCTGCAACAGTTGCATATGCTGCCTCTGGCTGAAGAAACAGTTGCAGAAGACTCATCTGCTCACTGCGAAATATGGACCCCATGGCGGTTTTGGAGTGAAATTTAATTTTTAAAATACATGAAAAAAGAATCACTTCAGGACGTAAGGTAGAATAGAAGTGGATGAAGCTGATCTTTTTGGCTTCAACGCCTTAGATAAAACTTCGTCACTGATAATTCTCAAAATCAGGTGTTGATAAGAGATAAAGAAATGGATCGTAGAAGAAAATGATAATGTTATTTCGTTGTATTGTATTTTCCAGATAAAAAATGAGTGATAAAGTGTCTTCCTGCATTTTCCCGCCTGATAGTTGCGTCACGGCTTATTGTGAAAATGACTGTAGGAGACCGTTTTCGTAGTTAATTATTACATTTAACAGTTAAACCTACGTATAACGAATTGGAATTAGCTTAGCCCTATTGTGTCCAATGTAACTCATCATCACTTTCATGTAATGGACTTAAGAGAGTAGAAGAAAAAACATTGGAATAAGTATAATGAAAAATTAATTTTTTTAAATAGTAACTAGTGCTTGTCATACACCTAATCATTGGTGTGGTGGCTAGCGCTTATACTTTTGATGCACATTGTCTCAGGTTTGATTTCCTGTAATATAAAAGTTGAACCAATTACGGTAGTTCAGGTGCTGCTTCATACTGTACATTCATGTCTCAAATATCATTGGTTCTGAAAAGATGCTCAAGTTTTACTAACCAAATAGTTGCTACCAGTGGCGTATTTAGGGGGTGGCTATCGGGCTCAAGCCCCCCAAATTAATTTCATATATGCACAATTTCATTAAAATTTGTCGGCACCTAAAAGGAAAAATGTAAGTGCTCATTCACGTGTTGTGCATAGGCCCTCCCGAAAGAAAATCCCAAATACGCCACTGGTTGCTACATAAACTATTGAATACTACGTTAGAACTAAATTAAGTGTTTACGCAGAAGAATAAAACCTGTAAGATGAAAAACATTTTATAATATTTTGGGGTTTCTGGGGCCGCGGTGGCTCAGTGGCAGAGCGTTCATCTCTGGTGCTTGGGGAACCGGTTTCGATCCCAGCTCCCGCCAAGTGAACTTTGTTGTGGACAAACACTGTGTGCGTGGGTTTTCTCGGGCTCACGTTTCCTCCCACTTTCTTCATTCCATCATTTCATAAATTTCTCATCATCACCGTCACCTTGAGCACAGCACAGATAACCGTGATGGCCATAACAGTGGTGGTGTATTTACTTGGTGAGGTAACAGTTAAATGGATTTGCCGCAAAAAGAAAGAGAAAAACTTTCCATAATATAATCCGTTGTCCTAGTGTAAACAAAATTTGTCCCACTGGTTTCTGTGAATGTGGAAAAAATATTTAGTATGTACAAAGACGTTTTATCTCCAGAAACATGCTTAACTCTTTCGGACCCAGGTCATTTTTTGGCGTTTTCCTACATTTTCAGTTACTGACTTATTGCTCAAACTATTTACCCAATTGATATGGTTAAGGCCTCGTTTGTTTAGAAGAGGGATGTGGCTATTTTTGGTGTAAGTTACATTGCAGTCAACGGGAGGGAAATCTTTTAGGAGAATGTAGGAGTGAAAATTTACAAAAAATCCCTAACCGAATTTCAAGATCTTTTGTAGCTGGCACCATTGTTGCCACATGGGTCCAAGTCACCTAAAAAAATTCTTTGGTCCGTTGGTAAGGTACACTCATGTCCCAAATTATTGTCGCATGTTGTGACAATCGCCTAGAAGCAATTATTATTACATATGTAAATTATGTACAATCAACTCGATATTAAAATTTGAGTTAGCCAGAACACTTTTTTTTTTTTTTTTTTTAATGAACATCTTTACTTTGCGATTCAATCAGCTTCGATCGCAGGTAACGGAAGGACAACTTTTCTGGACAATAGATCCCGTTTCTTTCTGTCCTCGTGGCCCACACACAGGCTGAGCAATTGAGAGTTAAAATTCAAATTGTTAAAGAGTTAACAAGTCTGACGCAAAGAAGAAAGTACGTGCCTGGTAAGAAGCAGTCATAAAAAGAAATGTCGACCAATTGCGGTGAGAAGGTAGGAAATATAGTTAATTTATTTCTTCCCCATTATGACTCAAGGCCGGACTATTTTGGCAAATGTCATCCGTCGATTTCTTTACTTCATTCCCCAATCGGGTTGAGACTGTTGGTATTGTTTGATTCTCCGTTCCCATACGGAATGAAGAATTAACGTGCCTTAATTTTCGTCCAATAACTACAAATCCAGTTGCATGTCAGTGATCCATTTTATTTTATCGATTTATTTTATTTTATTGAAAAAATAATGCATCTTATTGCATAACATTTTGAGCTAACTACTCATCATATACTAAGACATTGTTATATAATTGATGTAGAAAGGGTCAAAATAAGAACTATATTTGGTATCGAGTCCTAATATTTAGAATAATATTCATGTCTGTGGAAATGCAAATTTGGGAGTTGCATTTTAAATAAAATATAAATTCAATGTTATTAGTTGTTCGATGATAATTGTTTGGATAGGCACTTTGTAAACTGAAACGAATTGTAGTTGCACATCTGTAAAGGTTTTTGTAAAAGCAAGAGTTTTGGCCTATCGGTAGATTAAATAATATACACAAAAGTTAGGATAATTCATCGATAAGAATCTAATTAAGCGACACGTTGCGCAGACGGACTCTGATTACTGAAGACAAAAAGTCAACTGATTCAAAGTAATGTCCAATTGATATCCCAACTAAATTGTAGCAATATTATGTGCATTTTATTGCTTGTTTATATGGTAATTAACATTGATTTTTCTTTGGTAAATTGTTTAAATAAAATTGGATAATGATTTGAATGTTCATATGTATGAATACTTAGTTATATGATATATATGAATATTAAGATCCACAAGTGCACTTCTATCCTATTGTATCTTTTCTATAATTTCACGTTTCCATTCGCATTCGCTAGCAAGTCATGACTTTTAAAGTAAATCAAAATTATCCAATCATAGTAGTATAGCACGTACTTCTCACGAACTTGTTCCGAAAATCTCACGAAAAACGCCCTAAAATCCGCCATTTTGTACCAAAATTTACCCATGTTCCCAAAATCTCACGAAAATCGCCCTAAAATCCGCCATTTTCTACCAAACTTTATCCATGTTCCCAAAATCTCACGAAAATGAGGCTAAAATCCGCCATTTTGTACCAAAAAATTTACCCATGTTCCCAAAATCTCACGAAAATGAATGTAAATTTCCTCTTGAATGTTTTATCATATATTTTAATACAATTTTATATTAATTTATACAATTTATGCTGATTACTTACCGTTTTTCCCCAAGCCTTTAAGAAACTTGTTTCTTCCTTGCTTATTCATCCCTCAAGTGCCCAGAAATAACTGAAGAAGCTTCAAAGCATGTCCACACAAGTCTTTTTTGTTAATCTTGAACGCAGTTGGTCTTGGTATTCAAGAAACTAATTCTAAAGAAAGAAGACACCTATAATGAAATAATGGCATGTCCTAAGGTGAGGTAACCAGTGGGGGAAAGGATCAGGAAGTGGGGGAGGCTGTAGTCATATCGAAGTTTGTCCACATACCATTGGGGCAGGGGGTCCATTGTTTAACGAATAAGAAGCTTTTGTAAACGTATGAGAAGCTCTTATGTAGCTGTCACGTATTTTCATCATTGTGTCAATTAAGGAAGTAAGAAAGTGTCAATTTAATGTGACATATGGATGTTGCACAATGCTTTAACCATGGGAGGTGAGAAAGACATGTCAAATAAGTTAGTTTCATGTATTTAGAAACATGGGAAACTCTGGATAAAGGACAATTGTTAAAAGATATTGACTGTTTAAGATGGAAGGCGTAGGAGGGAGGGAGCCCTTTGATGGGTGAAGAGTAACGAACGTAACATAGACACCTGCTTGTATGTGTGTGTTCCAGAATGCTGGAGTTGGGGGGAGCGAACTGTGCTCTGGACATTGCTTAATTGGGGGGACTGTGACTTCTACTGCAGGGAAACTGAAAAATATGTGAAAAAAGAAAGAAATAGGAATCATTATTCTAAGGACAGAGATTTTAAGAATGAGATAGTTACGTGTCACTTTTTAAAAGTTAATGTATTGCCCCATATTGAGGGAACCGCACATAAGATGGAGGGGTGAAGTGTGTTTTTTTGTTTTGTGAGCAAAGGACCACTCTAAACCGGCGTGCGACTTGTTACGCATTTTGTTAAGACCTTGCCACATACATAGAGGGGAGAGAAAGGGTGGCCCTTCCTACCTGACTTGCAAAGAGGAAAAAAAAAAACTGAATGAATTGTGTACGCAAGACAACTTTCACTATTGTGCTTTTGGAAGAAGTTTTCAAACAAGATTTCTTTAGGTATTTTCACATAAATGATTTTATCCTTTTAAAAACTAGAGTAATGAATTAATTATTTATGAATATTAATGAAATGATAATGAATATTAATGAGATGGTAATGAATAATAATGAGGGGGTATTTTATGTACTGATATTGTATTTTCAGTAGCTGATATGGGATTTTAGCATAGAATATCATCTTTTGGATACTGTAGGGGTCTAAGGGTGTACGAAGCTTAGACGAATGACAAATTGCATGTATATATGATTACTTTGTAAGTGGGGTACATGTATGTGTAGCTGATATGTGATTTTAGCATAGAATATCATCTTTTGGATATTGTATGGGTCTAATGGTGTACGAAGCTTAGACGAATGACAAATTGCATGTATATGTGATTAGTTTGTAAGTGGGGTACATGTATGTGTAGCTGATATGGGATTTTAGCATAGAATATTGTCTTTTGGATATTGTATGGGTCTAATGGTGTACGAAACTTAGACGAATGACAAATTGCATGTATATGTGATTACTTTGTAAGTGGGGTACATGTATGTGTAGGTGATATGGGATTTTAGCATAGAATATCATGTTTTGGATACTGTATGGGTCTAATGGTGTAGGAAGCTTAGACGAATGACAAATTGCATGTATATATGATTAGTTTGTAAGTAGGTAGATGTATGTATGTAAGTATATTGGTTTTTGATATCGGGACAGGAATATATGTATCATATTGTAGACATATTATCTTTCGTTTGCATGTAAGTGTTTTAAGCATGTGTTGTTGGTTGCGTAGCTTTAGGGGCTATACTAGGCTGGATGCAAACACCTGAAGTGTTTCTATTGTAGGGTTATATATATTGTAGAGTTGTATATGTTGTTGTGATGATATGTTATGTGAATGCAAACACATGAACTGATTATATTGTAGCCTTATAATTTGATTGCTTATGTATATAGATTACCTTGAATACCATGTTAGAATGTATATATTGTGGTTTTTTTACGTACGCAGATACTTGTTAGACATGTTCTAGTGGTATTTGAAGCACAAAGGATATCACTGTGTTATAACCCATTTACATATAGATATCTTTTCACTACAGTATTCTAATGTCTTATATTGATACCTTTACTTACTTCTAAGATGCTTGTTTACCTTATAGAAGACATTATGACATCAACATGGTTTCCAACTTGGAATCATTTATTGTATGAACATAAAATACGTATAAATAACCTTATATGAAGCATAGGTATTCTTTCTTTATCTTATATAGAATACTGATACTTCGTATTATATGAATATTTGTTTGGAGAAATAAAACATATTATTATAAATTGTAACGCTTTATTGTATTTATATACTCTACAATATTGTATTTTGCAATATTGGCATATTGATATACATATATAGATATATTTAAATAAGATATTTACTATACTTAGAATATTCTTAATAACTTATTGACATATTTACATTATATATACGTACAAGTACCAACAGATAGCAAAACTTATGGACATATTTGATGATATTATGACCATGTTATGACATTATAGTACCTTTAGACAGTCTACTATTTACATATACACAGAATACCAATCATTTCACGCACTTAATACTTTGATAACCATATGGCAATGTTCTATAGTCAGTAATACTGTTATGATTTAATCGTCGTCTTTTATTTTGAACTTTCTGATGTGTTTTAGTTTCAGACTTGGATACGATGACAAACCCAGGCTTACGAACAATTCTTCCTGGATTGTGTAACTGTTTTTTGTCAGCTTTATCTCGAACTAGTTGATAAAAATGATCAAAGTTAATTTCTTGTCGTGTACGATGATTTAAAGTTATTCCTCTAATTTTAAATACATAATCTACTTTCCCTGTTTGAACTTCTTTCATTCTATAGGCATAATTTTTTGGTCCTAAGCCTATAAATGCATCAATTTCCCACCCATCAGGAACTTCATTAGTTAACTGACCTAAATAACAACCCAAAGAAAGTGGAAGCTTTTCATTACGTGGCTGTACAAACATAATACTATCAGTGTCGCAGTACAATACACGCTCAGGATTTATAGCTGTTAGTAACTCGTAAAGTTTTAGACGCGCCCATGACGTAATGAACGCGGCAAGGACAACATTGGAAAATTTCCATGGCTTGTTTTTGTTTTCAATGTTTTTATATGATAGAATGAGATGTCGCTCTCCAATAGGCAATACAGTTTGTACCTCATATTGGGGTGCCCATAGATAACTTAAAAATTTTTCTGGAGTATCTACAATTACAGATTGAGATAAATCTGTTCGCTGTCCCCATTTCCCATACAATGAATTGAGAAATATTTTGGAAATATATCTTAGACCAGGATTTGATTGAATGTTATTTTCCGTTAACTGAATGCATTCATGTTCATAATAGTCTGCAATATATTTTTCTTGATCTTGTTTAGTTTTGCACCAGCTAGGAAATCCTGAAGACTCCTGTTTCATTTTTAAGAAGGAATTGACATAATCTTTAAACAGATTATTTTCTGATCCAGATAATTTGAATTCCCAAATTTCAATAATTTGTAGAATTTTGTATCCGAGATCTAAAGCCACATGAAGTTCAGGAGTACAGTATGTACCAGTAAGGACACGCTCGGCATCATTATGGATGCAATTGTTGTCACTTTGTTCCATACACGTACGGCATAACCCAAACAAAAGGCGATCATTACATGTATATGGTAAAATTGGAAAATATAAGTCTTTGGGAGGCAAGATACTACATTTCACTAATCCATGAATACTTTGTACTTGTGGAAAGTTAGGCCCCTTGTATATTATAGGTTTTCCTATAGGCAATGGCTTACGTGCCATTACCCAAGGGTAAAGACTGGTAACATCATAATATGACACAAACTCTTCGCTGGTACATTCGTACAAGGCATTAAAACATTCTGTACGCCCACCATGAAAACTATCTTTAGGTACCAGATGATCAACAAGATCATGACACTGTGTTTGAATAAACTGCTGTAATTTTTTATCATTTTTTACCATGAGGTCCCATTCACATTCCCACATTTCAATGACATTAAGATTTAATTTTTTAAGAAATGCTATTTTTGTGGTGGTGTTTTCATACCGATCTTGTAGTGATGTACCTTGCTTAGAAGTAGAATCTAGGGACACGTGTCGTAGTGTAGGATAACAGTTTAAACACCCGTGATAGTAACATCCATGAAATTCGTAAACTGTATTTGTTTCAGTTTCAAATCCATCAACCTTATACCTCCCAAATCGTTTTTCCAAACCATTTCCAGAATGAAGAATTTCACTACCAGTAGTACGTTCTAAGTATCGCAGCCAGTACATTGCCTTCAGACTTTGACGATCACGATGGTCAAACCCATAAGGTGGAATAATTGGAATAATTTCTTTGGGTAAATATAAGGTACGATATGTTAGTATTGCCAAACTAGCAATAGTTGGTGCAGCGATAAAACATTGGATACCATTTGTTTTGTCTTCAATTAAGTTTGAAAATTTAATGACAGCCTCTGCTAAAATTTTAACATCATTCCGACAATATTCAATCATTTCCTTTTGGAGATTATACTCCTCATTACTTGCAGCACGTTCTTTGTGCCATATGATAAGTTGCTCTCGATCTTCAGTGCTCCTTGAATCAGGATCAAAATATTTTAGATCAGGAATTTTGCCTATATAATTTTGGTTTTCTAATGTATTAAACAAGTACGGGAAATCTCCCTTTCGTAAATTTGCAGAAAGACCTAACGTCTTAGGTAATTTAGATAATTTAACTCCCATATACAAATATGTGTCACGGAAGTAAATCTTTTGTCCTAAACGCATTTCAATAATTTTTTGCCCTGACATTATTACTTCAGGTGTAAAATGATGGTTTATGATCAAAGTTTTAGCACAGAATTGCATATCATAATTACTGCCATTATGGGAAAGCACAATGATTTTTTTAAACATTGCTCGAGTTATTAATACATGATTAACAAATTCTTCAATGTTGTTGAAATCAAACGAACGGAACCCATTTTTATCACCGCATACAAAACATGTATCATCAAGTTTCATGTCCTTACACTTGTAACAAGCATGAATACAATTTACAAAATTTACATGATGTTCTTGTTCTCCCTGTTCATTTTTAGGAAGCAACATTGTTTCTACATCAAAGATAATGTACAAAAAGCTATCTACATGTTGCATCATAGCCGTTTGAACAAAACAAATATGGTCATCGCTTACATATGTGTAACATGTTTTACAATAACGTTCACCACATTCATGTTTAGACTTGCGTGAACGCATGTCATTCATAGTACCACAACGAACACAAATTTTCTTTGTTTCGCATAAACTTTTTCCGCAAACATTTATCGCTTTATGATTAGCAAAACATTCTTCTGAAGAAAACAGTCTATGACAATCAAGGCATTCAACTTTAATATTATTATCATTATTAGAAACATTATGATACTTTTCGCACATTGGACATTTGAAGTTACACTTATGATTTTGTGTATGATGATAACCTTTCAAACAATACTGACAATATTTCCGTTTGTTTAATAGTGTTGTAATGTTGGTAATTAATTCGTAGTGTCCTTCACTGTACAAAATCAAAATTTTCTTTGATGCATGTATTCCAGGATAAATTACATTATAGTTTCGAGTTAATCCGTTTTTTTCGTAAACAACAATTTGATAATGAGGCGCTAGCTTATTTTGAAACTTTTTTACATCATCAATAGTACATCCATCATGGATTTCAATGTCAACTTTAGCATTGACACACAATTGCTTTGCTTGTTTCATCAATCGTTCAGGATGATTTTTCAATTGATATACATAGTTATAACGATGATCAGCCTTACCCATTCCAAGAATAATACTTTTAGGAAGACAATACACATCCTTTTCTACAGGAATAGTACATTGTTCCATGTGTGTTACAAGATCAACAAATTTTGATGAACCCCTTGTTCGTCCCCTACCTTTACGTGAATCAACAATATGAATTTTGAAATTTACTTTATCACCTAATAAATAATTTTCATTACTATTTAAAACATTTTCAATTTTACGAAATAAAATGTCGGAGCTTAAATTTGACTTTTGACGCCACGAAATGTATATTGGTTTATTAATTGCGGAAGCAGAACTTTCTATTGTTATACCAACATACATATCATCATCGGCATCATTTAAAACATGATCCTTTACAAATTCAAATAACAACTGAATATATTTTTCAGGATCATCTATTCCGCTAGTGTGCATACGTTCAATTGTAACTTCCTTTCCCGTAAGTCCAAAATAAGTATAATGTTTGGTTCTATTATTAACAATACGAAAATATTCATTTGTTTTACCACTCCCATACATGGTAGGTTGTGATACAGTATCAGTATTAGGACTTGGAAAGTTTATAAAATTTTCCATGAACACGCTAAAATCATTTGTAGTTAAACTATTAGCTTTTCCTTCAGACACAAGTTCCATAAACTTTTCACGAGCTAAATTCTTTATATTATCTTGACGAAAGAAGCCTACATGATATAAATCAATAATATCTTTTGCAGACTTACATTTTTTCAAAACAACATGAGGATCACAACCAAAATGTATAAACAACGCTTGCAATAACTTGGAATAAGCTTCATTGCTTACCCTTGCACCCGTAGCATGACATTGTGTTATCACTTCCCATGTAAATAAAACTTCGTTTGGATTTTCATATCCACGTGCTTGTTGTGCTGACAACATGGTACAGATGACAGACTGTCCTTCCATTGTATGAATGACACACTAAATATGTAATTGCAATTTGAATTTTTGTTTTTATACAGTAAATATTTTATACAATGATGCACACAGAACTTTAATAATTGTTATCACAGTTTTAAATGACAAGATTCGTAAGTAGACTTTTATGATACACTTTTTAAGAATTTTTACACTTACCAGTAAATATAATAATAAAACTTTGCCAAACTTGTTTCAGTTCACAACTGATTTAGTTGTAAGTTTACCAACACTACACTTGAAAGCTTGTCGGGAATTGCACTAACACTTGCCGTTAACTACAATCATAAAACTTCCCGTAACTTTTTTCACTTCAGTATCGATGCACTACCACTTGTCACTCACTAATTATATTTTTAGTTCACCGAAGATATACTTTTAAGTTTATCGGTTAATCCTTTAGCACTTTCCGATAATTGTAATTTACAAAGTGCCGTAATAAAATTGATTTAGACTAATTACAGCACGCAAAGTACAAACAGGAAGTGTGTTTACTTTTTATTGATTGTTTATTATCAACACTAATAAATGGAAATTCCAAGAACTCCACACGAAGATTCCCGAAGATTGCCGAAGGTTCCCGAAGTTTCCCGAAGTTTTCCGAACATTGCCGAACCTAAACGAAGATGAACATGAGAGTTTATCCACAATTCCTGTACATGTTGGTTAATGTACCACACGAATGGTTCCGAAAATTGCCGAACTTAACCGAAGATGGACATAAGAATGTATCAACAATTCCTGTCCATGTTGGTTAATGTACCACACGAATGGTTCCGAAAATTGCCGAACTTAACCGAAGATGGACATAAGAATGTATCAACAATTCCTGTACACGTTTGGTAAATGTAACTTCCAAAAGACTTGTAACTTTAAGATATACTTCAAAGTTTATTATTAGATGTAAATTTATAACAAAATTGGTATTTTAAAATAAATGATTTAACAACGCAGAGTATACCAATGATTGGCTTTGCTTTAACAGTAGTAATTTTATAGTGCGCGGCGCGGCTTGCTGCGCTGGATTTATAGTTTTAAAATTTAATCTCATACCCAAAGGCATTTTTGTTTTGTAATCTCGTACCCAAAAGCAAATAGTTTGTAGTCTCGTACGCAGGTGCTTTAACATATTTTAAATTAGTAACAGTAATATTACACAATGTGATGTAATTTGTAAATGCACTATTAAAGTTTGCAACACTTCAAATAATTATAGCTACTTGTTTTGTATGCTGTTCATTGTGTTACCGGATTAAAAATTCCTTTGTTAGTAACGCTACGAATTTGTTTTGTTTGCATTGCTACAGGTGTTTAAACTGGTTTAAACCGGTTTAAACTAGTTTATTGTTTTTGTTATGCAATTATTCAGTTCTGCAAGAACTTCGTTGTTAATTTTTTTATTTGTTGGTTCGTTTGCTGTGCAAACTCGTTGTTAAATTTGATTGTGAAAATATAAAAATTCCTGTGCAAACTCCTTATTTATTTATTTATTTATTCTCTCATATATTTTATTCCATCGTTTCCTTTGGAATTTTAGTTGGATCGTTTGTTACTCAAACTCCGGGGTTGAACACATTATGTTACCTCAAAATGTGAGCATACCAAAGATAATCCGAAAATAATAAAAGTTGTGTCAACCTACAAATAATTCCGATAGAAACACAAAGTAACATAGTTGCAATTATTTTATTCGTTCGCTTCATTACAAGCTCAGAGGAATTACATTCCGAAAATATTAAAATTATCAAAACAACTTAAACATAAGAAAGTTATTTTTAACACATCACAAGGCGATTAAACTTAAAATTTATTACATGGAACTTTTTGGTTGTTAAATGGAGAAGTAAAATTTAAGTCAGTGTTGCAATTGAATACAGAAACTAAAAGTAAAGTGTCGAAACATAACTTAAAACACAATGTTGCAATCTAAATTGCAAAAGAAAATTAAAAATACAACTTACAAACAAAATGTACAAACCGAAAATAAAAAGTGCAGAAACAAAATTTTAAAAACAATGTTGCAATCTAACATACAAAACGGAAAATGAAAAATATAGAAGCAAAACTTAAAACATAATGTTGCAATTAAAAAATGCAAAGCTAAAAAATACAGAACCAAAACTTAAATCAGTGTTGTCATCAAAAAATACAAGAGCAAAAGTTTAAAATACAATGTTGCAATCCAAATTGCAAAAGAAAAAATTAAAAGTACAAGTTAAAAATTGAAACATTCAAAACTAAAAATACACAATCAAAATACAATGCTGCAATCCAAATTGCAAAAGAATATTAAAAGTACAACTTTAAAACACAATGTTACATTACAAATTCGAAACAACATTAAAATTACAAGTTAGAAATAGAATTGGAAAATGAAAATAAAAAATACCGAAAGAAAATTCAAAACAATGTTGCAATCCAAATTGCAAAGAAAAATAAAAAATACAAACATGAGATATACGAACATTACCTAGTAGTATGCAGAGTTGGACTTTTACCGTCATTATTTTAATGACATGAGTTTGCAACACATTTTGGGGAAATAAGGTCCGTATACTACTAGGTAATGTTCGTATATCTCATGTTTGTATTTTTTATTTTTCTTTGCAATTTGGATTGCAACATTGTTTTGAATTTTCTTTCGGTATTTTTTATTTTCATTTTCCAATTCTATTTCTTAACTTGTAATTTTAATGTTGTTTCGAATTTGTAATGTAACATTGTGTTTTAAAGTTGTACTTTTAATATTCTTTTGCAATTTGGATTGCAGCATTGTATTTTGATTGTGTATTTTTAGTTTTGAATGTTTCAATTTTTAACTTGTACTTTTAATTTTTTCTTTTGCAATTTGGATTGCAACATTGTATTTTAAACTTTTGCTCTTGTATTTTTTGATGACAACACTGTTTTAAGTTTTGGTTCTGTATTTTTTAGCTTTGCATTTTTTAATTGCAACATTATGTTTTAAGTTTTGCTTCTATATTTTTTATTTTCCGTTTTGTATGTTAGATTGCAACATTGTTTTTAAAATTTTGTTTCTGCACTTTTTATTTTCGGTTTGTACATTTTGTTTGTAAGTTGTATTTTTAATTTTCTTTTGCAATTTAGATTGCAACATTGTGTTTTAAGTTATGTTTCGACACTTTACTTTTAGTTTCTGTATTCAATTGCAACACTGACTTAAATTTTACTTCTCCATTTAACAACCAAAAAGTTCCATGTAATAAATTTTGTTTAATCGCCTTGTGATGTGTTAAAAATAACTTTCTTATGTTTAAGTTGTTTTGATAATTTTAATATTTTCGGAATGTAATTCCTCTGAGCTTGTAATGAAACGAACGAATAAAATAATTGCAACTATGTTACTTTGTGTTTCTATCGGAATTATTTGTAGGTTGACACAACTTTTATTATTTTCGGATTATCTTTGGTATGCTCACATTTTGAGGTAACATAATGTGTTCAACCCCGGAGTTTGAGTAACAAACGATCCAACTAAAATTCCAAAGGAAACGATGGAATAAAATATATGAGAGAATAAATAAATAAATAAGGAGTTTGCACAGGAATTTTTATATTTTCACAATCAAATTTAACAACGAGTTTGCACAGCAAACGAACCAACAAATAAAAAAATTAACAACGAAGTTCTTGCAGAACTGAATAATTGCATAACAAAAACAATGAACTAGTTTAAACCGGTTTAAACCAGTTTAAACACCTGTAGCAATGCAAACAAAACAAATTCGTAGCGTTACTAACAAAGGAATTTTTAATCCGGTAACACAATGAACAGCATACAAAACAAGTAGCTATAATTATTTGAAGTGTTGCAAACTTTAATAGTGCATTTACAAATTACATCACATTGTGTAATATTACTGTTACTAATTTAAAATATGTTAAAGCACCTGCGTACGAGACTACAAACTATTTGCTTTTGGGTACGAGATTACAAAACAAAAATGCCTTTGGGTATGAGATTAAATTTTAAAACTATAAATCCAGCGCAGCAAGCCGCGCCGCGCACTATAAAATTACTACTGTTAAAGCAAAGCCAATCATTGGTATACTCTGCGTTGTTAAATCATTTATTTTAAAATACCAATTTTGTTATAAATTTACATCTAATAATAAACTTTGAAGTATATCTTAAAGTTACAAGTCTTTTGGAAGTTACATTTACCAAACGTGTACAGGAATTGTTGATACATTCTTATGTCCATCTTCGGTTAAGTTCGGCAATTTTCGGAACCATTCGTGTGGTACATTAACCAACATGGACAGGAATTGTTGATACATTCTTATGTCCATCTTCGGTTAAGTTCGGCAATTTTCGGAACCATTCGTGTGGTACATTAACCAACATGTACAGGAATTGTGGATAAACTCTCATGTTCATCTTCGTTTAGGTTCGGCAATGTTCGGAAAACTTCGGGAAACTTCGGGAACCTTCGGCAATCTTCGGGAATCTTCGTGTGGAGTTCTTGGAATTTCCATTTATTAGTGTTGATAATAAACAATCAATAAAAAGTAAACACACTTCCTGTTTGTACTTTGCGTGCTGTAATTAGTCTAAATCAATTTTATTACGGCACTTTGTAAATTACAATTATCGGAAAGTGCTAAAGGATTAACCGATAAACTTAAAAGTATATCTTCGGTGAACTAAAAATATAATTAGTGAGTGACAAGTGGTAGTGCATCGATACTGAAGTGAAAAAAGTTACGGGAAGTTTTATGATTGTAGTTAACGGCAAGTGTTAGTGCAATTCCCGACAAGCTTTCAAGTGTAGTGTTGGTAAACTTACAACTAAATCAGTTGTGAACTGAAACAAGTTTGGCAAAGTTTTATTATTATATTTACTGGTAAGTGTAAAAATTCTTAAAAAGTGTATCATAAAAGTCTACTTACGAATCTTGTCATTTAAAACTGTGATAACAATTATTAAAGTTCTGTGTGCATCATTGTATAAAATATTTACTGTATAAAAACAAAAATTCAAATTGCAATTACATATTTAGTGTGTCATTCATACAATGGAAGGACAGTCTGTCATCTGTACCATGTTGTCAGCACAACAAGCACGTGGATATGAAAATCCAAACGAAGTTTTATTTACATGGGAAGTGATAACACAATGTCATGCTACGGGTGCAAGGGTAAGCAATGAAGCTTATTCCAAGTTATTGCAAGCGTTGTTTATACATTTTGGTTGTGATCCTCATGTTGTTTTGAAAAAATGTAAGTCTGCAAAAGATATTATTGATTTATATCATGTAGGCTTCTTTCGTCAAGATAATATAAAGAATTTAGCTCGTGAAAAGTTTATGGAACTTGTGTCTGAAGGAAAAGCTAATAGTTTAACTACAAATGATTTTAGCGTGTTCATGGAAAATTTTATAAACTTTCCAAGTCCTAATACTGATACTGTATCACAACCTACCATGTATGGGAGTGGTAAAACAAATGAATATTTTCGTATTGTTAATAATAGAACCAAACATTATACTTATTTTGGACTTACGGGAAAGGAAGTTACAATTGAACGTATGCACACTAGCGGAATAGATGATCCTGAAAAATATATTCAGTTGTTATTTGAATTTGTAAAGGATCATGTTTTAAATGATGCCGATGATGATATGTATGTTGGTATAACAATAGAAAGTTCTGCTTCCACAATTAATAAACCAATATACATTTCGTGGCGTCAAAAGTCAAATTTAAGCTCCGACATTTTATTTCGTAAAATTGAACATGTTTTAAATAGTAATGAAAATTATTTATTAGGTGATAAAGTAAATTTCAAAATTCATATTGTTGATTCACGTAAAGGTAGGGGACGAACTATGGGTTCATCAAAATATGTTGATCTTGTAACACACATGCATCAATGTACTATTCCTGTAGAAAAGGATGTGTATTGTCTTCCCAAGAGTATTATTCTTGGAATGGGTAGAACTGATCATCGTTATAATTACGTATATGAATTGAAAAATCATTCTGAACGATTGATGAAACAAGCAAAGGATTTGTGTGTTAGTGCTAAAGTTGACATTGAAATCCATGATGGATGTACTATTGATGATGTAAAAAAGTTTCAAAATAAGCTAGCACCTCATTATCAAATTGTTGTTTACGAAAAAAATCGTTTAACTCGAAACTACAATGTAATTTATCCTGGAATATATGCATCAAAGAAAATTTTAATTTTGTATACTGAGGGACACTATGAATTAATTACTAGTATTACAACACTATTAAACAAGAAAAATTATTGTCAGTATTGTTTGGAAGGTTATCATCGTACAGCAAAATCATAAGTGTAACTTCAAATGCCCAATGTGTGAAAAGTATCACAATGTTTGTAATAATGAGAATAATATTAAACGTGAATGCATAATTGTCATAGACTGTTTTCTTCAGAAGAATGTTTTGCTAATCATAAAGCGATAAATGTTTCCGGAAAAAGTTTATGCGAAACAACGAAAATTTGTGTCCAATGTGGTGATATGATTGACATGCGTTCACGCAGGTCTCAACATGAATGTGGTGAACGTTATTGTAAAACATGTTACTCATATGTAATAGATGACCATATTTGTTTTGTTCAAACGGCTATGATGCAACATGTAGATACCTTTTTGTACATTATCTTTGATGTAGAAACAATGTTGCTTCCTAAAAATGAACAAGGAGAACAAGAACATCGCGTAAATTTCGTAAATTGTATTCATGCTTGTTACAAGTGTAAGGACATGAAGCTTGATGATACATGTTTTGTATGCGGCGATAAAAATGGATTCCGTTCGTTTGATTTTCACAACATTGAAGAATTTGTTAATCATGTATTAATAACTCGAGCAATGTTTAAAAAAATCATTGTGCTTTCCCATAATGGCAGTAATTATGATATGCAATTCTGTGCTAAAACTTTGATCATAAACCATCATTTTACACCTGAAGTAATAATGTCAGGGCAAAAAATTATTGAAATGCGTTTAGGACAAAAGATTTACTTCCGTGACACATATTTGTATATGGGAGTTAAATTATCTAAATTACCTAAGACGTTAGGTCTTTCTGCAAATTTACGAAAGGGAGATTTCCCGTACTTGTTTAATACATTAGAAAACCAAAATTATATAGGCAAAATTCCTGATCTAAAATATTTTGATCCTGATTCAAGGAGCACTGAAGATCGAGAGCAACTTATCATATGGCACAAAGAACGTGCTGCAAGTAATGAGGAGTATAATCTCCAAAAGGAAATGATTGAATATTGTCGGAATGATGTTAAAATTTTAGCAGAGGCTGTCATTAAATTTTCAAACTTAATTGAAGACAAAACAAATGGTATCCAATGTTTTATCGCTGCACCAACTATTGCTAGTTTGGCAATACTAACATATCGTACCTTATATTTACCCAAAGAAATTATTCCAATTATTCCACCTTATGGGTTTGACCATCGTGATCGTCAAAGTCTGAAGGCAATGTACTGGCTGCGATACTTAGAACGTACTACTGGTAGTGAAATTCTTCATTCTGGAAATGGTTTGGAAAAACGATTTGGGAGGTATAAGGTTGATGGATTTGAAACTGAAACAAATACAGTTTACGAATTTCATGGATGTTACTATCACGGGTGTTTAAACTGTTATCCTACACTACGACACGTGTCCCTAGATTCTACTTCTAAGCAAGGTACATCACTACAAGATCGGTATGAAAACACCACCACAAAAATAGCATTTCTTAAAAAATTAAATCTTAATGTCATTGAAATGTGGGAATGTGAATGGGACCTCATGGTAAAAAATGATAAAAAATTACAGCAGTTTATTCAAACACAGTGTCATGATCTTGTTGATCATCTGGTACCTAAAGATAGTTTTCATGGTGGGCGTACAGAATGTTTTAATGCCTTGTACGAATGTACCAGCGAAGAGTTTGTGTCATATTATGATGTTACCAGTCTTTACCCTTGGGTAATGGCACGTAAGCCATTGCCTATAGGAAAACCTATAATATACAAGGGGCCTAACTTTCCACAAGTACAAAGTATTCATGGATTAGTGAAATGTAGTATCTTGCCTCCCAAAGACTTATATTTTCCAATTTTACCATATACATGTAATGATCGCCTTTTGTTTGGGTTATGCCGTACGTGTATGGAACAAAGTGACAACAATTGCATCCATAATGATGCCGAGCGTGTCCTTACTGGTACATACTGTACTCCTGAACTTCATGTGGCTTTAGATCTCGGATACAAAATTCTACAAATTATTGAAATTTGGGAATTCAAATTATCTGGATCAGAAAATAATCTGTTTAAAGATTATGTCAATTCCTTCTTAAAAATGAAACAGGAGTCTTCAGGATTTCCTAGCTGGTGCAAAACTAAACAAGATCAAGAAAAATATATTGCAGACTATTATGAACATGAATGCATTCAGTTAACGGAAAATAACATTCAATCAAATCCTGGTCTAAGATATATTTCCAAAATATTTCTCAATTCATTGTATGGGAAATGGGGACAGCGAACAGATTTATCTCAATCTGTAATTGTAGATACTCCAGAAAAATTTTTAAGTTATCTATGGGCACCCCAATATGAGGTACAAACTGTATTGCCTATTGGAGAGCGACATCTCATTCTATCATATAAAAACATTGAAAACAAAAACAAGCCATGGAAATTTTCCAATGTTGTCCTTGCCGCGTTCATTACGTCATGGGCGCGTCTAAAACTTTACGAGTTACTAACAGCTATAAATCCTGAGCGTGTATTGTACTGCGACACTGATAGTATTATGTTTGTACAGCCACGTAATGAAAAGCTTCCACTTTCTTTGGGTTGTTATTTAGGTCAGTTAACTAATGAAGTTCCTGATGGGTGGGAAATTGATGCATTTATAGGCTTAGGACCAAAAAATTATGCCTATAGAATGAAAGAAGTTCAAACAGGGAAAGTAGATTATGTATTTAAAATTAGAGGAATAACTTTAAATCATCGTACACGACAAGAAATTAACTTTGATCATTTTTATCAACTAGTTCGAGATAAAGCTGACAAAAAACAGTTACACAATCCAGGAAGAATTGTTCGTAAGCCTGGGTTTGTCATCGTATCCAAGTCTGAAACTAAAACACATCAGAAAGTTCAAAATAAAAGACGACGATTAAATCATAACAGTATTACTGACTATAGAACATTGCCATATGGTTATCAAAGTATTAAGTGCGTGAAATGATTGGTATTCTGTGTATATGTAAATAGTAGACTGTCTAAAGGTACTATAATGTCATAACATGGTCATAATATCATCAAATATGTCCATAAGTTTTGCTATCTGTTGGTACTTGTACGTATATATAATGTAAATATGTCAATAAGTTATTAAGAATATTCTAAGTATAGTAAATATCTTATTTAAATATATCTATATATGTATATCAATATGCCAATATTGCAAAATACAATATTGTAGAGTATATAAATACAATAAAGCGTTACAATTTATAATAATATGTTTTATTTCTCCAAACAAATATTCATATAATACGAAGTATCAGTATTCTATATAAGATAAAGAAAGAATACCTATGCTTCATATAAGGTTATTTATACGTATTTTATGTTCATACAATAAATGATTCCAAGTTGGAAACCATGTTGATGTCATAATGTCTTCTATAAGGTAAACAAGCATCTTAGAAGTAAGTAAAGGTATCAATATAAGACATTAGAATACTGTAGTGAAAAGATATCTATATGTAAATGGGTTATAACACAGTGATATCCTTTGTGCTTCAAATACCACTAGAACATGTCTAACAAGTATCTGCGTACGTAAAAAAACCACAATATATACATTCTAACATGGTATTCAAGGTAATCTATATACATAAGCAATCAAATTATAAGGCTACAATATAATCAGTTCATGTGTTTGCATTCACATAACATATCATCACAACAACATATACAACTCTACAATATATATAACCCTACAATAGAAACACTTCAGGTGTTTGCATCCAGCCTAGTATAGCCCCTAAAGCTACGCAACCAACAACACATGCTTAAAACACTTACATGCAAACGAAAGATAATATGTCTACAATATGATACATATATTCCTGTCCCGATATCAAAAACCAATATACTTACATACATACATCTACCTACTTACAAACTAATCATATATACATGCAATTTGTCATTCGTCTAAGCTTCCTACACCATTAGACCCATACAGTATCCAAAACATGATATTCTATGCTAAAATCCCATATCACCTACACATACATGTACCCCACTTACAAAGTAATCACATATACATGCAATTTGTCATTCGTCTAAGTTTCGTACACCATTAGACCCATACAATATCCAAAAGACAATATTCTATGCTAAAATCCCATATCAGCTACACATACATGTACCCCACTTACAAACTAATCACATATACATGCAATTTGTCATTCGTCTAAGCTTCGTACACCATTAGACCCATACAATATCCAAAAGATGATATTCTATGCTAAAATCACATATCAGCTACACATACATGTACCCCACTTACAAAGTAATCATATATACATGCAATTTGTCATTCGTCTAAGCTTCGTACACCCTTAGACCCCTACAGTATCCAAAAGATGATATTCTATGCTAAAATCCCATATCAGCTACTGAAAATACAATATCAGTACATAAAATACCCCCTCATTAATATTCATTACCATCTCATTAATATTCATTATCATTTCATTAATATTCATAAATAATTAATTCATTACTCTAGTTTTTAAAAGGATAAAATCATTTATGTGAAAATACCTAAAGAAATCTTGTTTGAAAACTTCTTCCAAAAGCACAATAGTGAAAGTTGTCTTGCGTACACAATTCATTCAGTTTTTTTTTCCCTCTTTGCAAGTCAGGTAGGAAGGGCCACCCTTTCTCTCCCCTCTATGTATGTGGCAAGGTCTTAACAAAATGCGTAACAAGTCGCACGCCGGTTTAAAGTGGTCCTTTGCTCACAAAACAAAAAAAAACACACTTCACCCCTCCATCTTATGTGCGGTTCCCTCAATATGGGGCAATACATTAACTTTTAAAAAGTGACACGTAACTATCTCATTCTTAAAATCTCTGTCCTTAGAATAATGATTCCTATTTCTTTCTTTTTTCACATATTTTTCAGTTTCCCTGCAGTAGAAGTCACAGTCCCCCCAATTAAGCAATGTCCAGAGCACAGTTCGCTCCCCCCAACTCCAGCATTCTGGAACACACACATACAAGCAGGTGTCTATGTTACGTTCGTTACTCTTCACCCATCAAAGGGCTCCCTCCCTCCTACGCCTTCCATCTTAAACAGTCAATATCTTTTAACAATTGTCCTTTATCCAGAGTTTCCCATGTTTCTAAATACATGAAACTAACTTATTTGACATGTCTTTCTCACCTCCCATGGTTAAAGCATTGTGCAACATCCATATGTCACATTAAATTGACACTTTCTTACTTCCTTAATTGACACAATGATGAAAATACGTGACAGCTACATAAGAGCTTCTTATTCGTTAAACAATGGACCCCCTGCCCCAATGGTATGTGGACAAACTTCGATATGACTACAGCCTCCCCCACTTCCTGATCCTTTCCCCCACTGGTTACCTCACCTTAGGACATGCCATTATTTCATTATAGGTGCCTTCTTTCTTTAGAATTAGTTTCTTGAATACCAAGACCAACTGCGTTCAAGATTAACAAAAAAGACTTGTGTGGACATGTTTTGAAGCTTCTTCAGTTATTTCTGGGCACTTGAGGGATGAATAAGCAAGGAAGAAACAAGTTTCTTAAAGGCTTGGGGAAAAACGGTAAGTAATCAGCATAAATTGTATAAATTAATATAAAATTGTATTAAAATATATGATAAAACATTCAAGAGGAAATTTACATCCATTTTCGTGAGATTTTGGGAACATGGGTAAATTTTTTGGTACAAAATGGCGGATTTTAGCCTCATTTTCGTGAGATTTTGGGAACATGGATAAATTTTGGTAGAAAATGGCGGATTTTAGGGCGATTTTCGTGAGATTTTGGGAACATGGGTAAATTTTGGTACAAAATGGCGGATTTTAGGGCGTTTTTCGTGAGATTTTCGGAACAAGTTCGTGAGAAGTACGTGCTATACTACTAATCATCACTTCACTACAGTCTTTTTTTCTACTTTTTTATTATTTAATTCTTCCTTAATAACTATATCTGGAGGTGATAGATGAACTTGAATTCAAGTAATAACAATCTGTTTACCAACGCTTAATTATAAGCAGAGAAATTAAAAATCTCATTTACTGTTAGAAATTATTCAAAAGCGTATATGATTGCAATTCAGATTAATTGTATTTTTGAGCCTTAATTGGAAATTAATAAAAAGAACTGTTAATTAGAACTATGAAATCATTCAGGAAATCACATAATTGCATGCTGAGGTAACAAACTAAATTTTCTATTTAACGTTCTCAGGTGGAATCCTTCTGATTCCATAAACATAATTCAAGTATTGATATTAATATTTTCAAAAATCAAATAATGGTATTGATTCCTGTTGAAAAGATTTGTTTTTCTTCTGTTATTTAACTTTTTTTTATTGTTGACTACTCCAAATTGTTATTCTATTCACTAGTAACTACCTTTTTTTAATTACTTAAAATTTTACTGCTGTTACCAAGTTTCTATTGTTATTTAAGCAAAGTAGATTTAAATTCCTCATCCTTGCTAGACATGGTAAAAGTATTTTTTTGTTTGTCTTGACATTACCAGTAATTTGGGAGATGCCTGAACTGACCACCACTGTCATAATTAATTTGAGTTATTTTGAATTATTTCGATTTGATCTATTTACATTATATCTTTTATTTCAATTAATCAAAAATCTATTGCAGCATTCAGCAATTGAATTTTTATTCAAAAATTCACTTGCTTCTCCAAGTGGTAGTCAGCACAGTCTGTCCCATAAAAACTGCATTAGCGAGAAAATTTTCTTTCAGCTTTCCAGCGTGTGACCGTTATGTAGAGGTTGCGTAAAACAGATGTTTATTTTGTTTTGTTTAAATTCTAATTAGCTGCGCAACTACTTTTTCCTAGCGCCCTAGTTATACCGTTTTGGGGAAAAGTAGGACTTCGAGATCTGTATATCATTAGAGGTATTACCTTTAAATTTCTCTACGTTTCTTGAATCGCTAATTGAGCATTAGACTTGGAGACCTGAGGTTCAAGCCCCGCGGTGTTAACTTCAGCTTTCCATGATTTAGCTTACTATAGCACCGGTGCAATCTTCGGAAACAAACCATCAAAAGCCCAGCCTTGGTAGGCAAATATAAATTTACATATTAATTTATTCAGATCTGGCGAACCCGAGCATAATGCATGTCATTGTGATAATTATCACATGCTCATATTCAGGAATCGAGGTCAAACTTACATATCTGATAAATTTGACCAAAACCAACCTTTACAAAACTTGGCGTAACCGAACAAGGACCAAAGTAACCTTTATAATGTCTATAAATATGTTGTTGTAGGAATATAATTTGATAACGAATTCACCCGGCCAGAGATGGAGTGAGTCAGTGGGTCAAGTTTTTTGAGTGGGTCGTGGGTCAACAGCATGTGACCCACCACCCACCATGACCCACTGTAACCCACCAACCACCGTGACTCACTGCGACCCACCACCCACCATGACCCACTGCGACCCACTAACTCAGTATGATCTACCGACCCACTCTGCTCACTGCATTGTAGACAGTATCTTCTGAAGACTGGTAAATTTGTCTTCGTTTTACTTTCAAGACCTTCATTTCCCTTCCTTTTCCATTTGTTTCTGTCTACTTACCTGAGATGAGTATATCTAACCAAGTTAAAAAAAGGCACTTTTGGATATTGATATTTTTAATTGTAATAATAGCAATAGGACTTATACTACTACTTGGCTTTCGAGACTTGTGAGTTTTTAGAGGAGCTAACTACTGGAAAAAATACATTTTTGAGTCACTGTAATATATAAATTATTATATAAAAATTACTGTGTGCGCCTGATCATCACGGTCAAATTGCAAAGTCAAATGAAATTACTTTTGGTATATAGTTAGGCGTTAATCCAAACTGGGATGTTATATTGCTTTTATTATAATGCATAATATCCTAAGGAGGTAGTGATGATCCGAATTTTTGTGGGAAAAAAAATTAGTATCTCGCACGCCGTTAAACTTACGGAGCTGAAATTCATTGTATTAACTCTTTATTGAAAATAAACAGAATGTGTCCTAGCATTTTTTAAAAATTCTCCTTTAGGGGGGGGGGACACTTTCTGTATATGAAAAATTGGTAGTGAGTTGGTTTGTAAAAATGATAGAAAACGATCTATGTTATTTAAGAAAAAAAAAATTAGAAACAAAAAATACAGTGCTTGGCTTCATACATCCATTGCTTTCTACTAGCAGCGCTTACAGCACAGGACAATCAACCCATAAAGTTGTGAGAAAAATAGGCATAAAATTTGTACTGTAAGCTTAATTACACGGAAATTTTAAGTTTGGATTGTACGCATAATTATATGGAAAATTTTACACTTTTTTCCCTTTACGGCTCTACTTACCTTGATTTGGAACTTTCAAATTTCATCCTTTTTTCATTGAAAAGTATCGATAATTCAACAAGGAAATAATTATACTATGATAATTTAATTTAAATTCATCCTAATTTGGCACATGGCAAACAGCAGTGTCGTAATTGAAGGGGAAGAAAGAGGGAAATTCCCATGGAGGAGATGATACTTCTTGCTGAGTATTTCAAAACTGACCAAGAAAAATCGTTATCAGACTTAAGTCTAACAAGCAGATTGTCAATGAGGAGTTGCAGAAATCGGGTAGATGTATTATCAATTTCCACGACAGAGTGCGAACGGGGATTTCCTCTTATGAATTTACAGATGACAGATATTAGAAATAGACTAAGTGCTCAGACATTGTTTAACTTGTTGTTCATCAATGTTAATGGCAAACCGCTAAACAAACTCAAAGTAGACGGGCTAGTTATTTCTTGGCTGAAGGATGGACATCATTCCGCTGCTGCTGATTTACCACGAAAAAGTTACCAACAGGAAATAAACCCGATTTCAGATTTGTTTTATGGTGGAAAATTACGAGTTACGAAAAATGGAAACACTGCCACCAGACGGACGAAAACTATCTGAAAATAAAACTTGGTACCCCACTAATATATCCTACATGTATCATGGCGATATCTAACAAAGTAAACATAAAATAAGACCATTCTACCTCAGAAATTCACCATTTTGTTACTATTTACAGGACATGGTTTATTATAAACCTCAACTGTACTTCCCCTGATTATCCTACTGAAACTTTTAATGATGCGCTCTGTAGGCTAAGGACGAGGCTTTCAGACAGTGGTACGTTTGTTCGAATATAGCCAACAAGAGGGAAGTAAGAGACAAAAAGGATTTTTTTTCAAAATTTCCCCCTAAAATCGGGAATTTTCTGTAGAGGCAACACTGCTACCAGACGGATGCAAACACTCTGAAAATAAACACTGGTACACCACTAATATATCCTACAAGTATCATGGTGATATTTGAGAAACGAAGCTTCTAATTACAAAAAATAAATTACGGTGAACAGAAAAGTAGGAAAAACAAGAAAAATCAAGGGTCAGAACCTAAATACGAATTTTTCATGTGCCCTCTAATTATCCCATTGTAACGACCTGTACCCACTTTTGTTCAGTAAGGACCATAGATGTTCATTTTACTTCGACCTCACTCACCCTCGCCCTCGCAGTAGCAGTTGGCCCTCGCCCTCGTTCACCCTCGCCCTCGCGAATGGAATTGTCCATCACCCTCGCTGTCGAAACTTGTCCTCGCCCTCGCGCACCCTCGCCCTCGCCGTCGAAGCTTGTCCTCGCCCTCGCGCACCCTCGCCCTCGCGGCCAAAACTTGTCCTCGCCCTCGCGCACCCTCACCCTCACCCTCGCCATCGAAACTTGTCCTCGCCCTCGCACACCCTCGCCATTTTCGTCGAAGCTTTTCCTCATTGAGGGCGAGGGTAATTGAGGGTGGGGAGACCTCGAGAGGGCCTCCTTCGTGAGGATCAGAGCATCAATTATTCAACCTATTTGTTCAATTATTTCCTTATCGTCAGTGGCGGATCCAGGGGGGGCGATCGGGGCGATCGCTCCCCCCCAAAAGAGGAAACTTCTTTATTTTATATATACAAATAAAACGCATCCCAGAGTTTGGAGCTCTTAAAAGTAGCTCTAAGTAGCAGTATTACAACCCACCACCCCCACCAGAAGTCCGTCCTGGATCCGCCCTTGCTTAACATACGTCCTAAAGAAAGGAAACTAAACTTATCATCGTATAACTTACTGTGGAACACCTAAAATGGAACAACTGTTACAATGGAGATCTCGGTCGATAGTGACGTTTACATCAACTATCAATGACGTTTTATCAACAGTCTGAAGAGTGTTTCTTCCAGACATGTTTTTTTGGGGGGTACTGCTCCCCGAAGCTCTGAGAGCCTCCCCCCGAAGGAGACCAAAATAATACGTCTATAATATAATAATGAATAGAATGGTACCTGCAGTGCCGCCCCAGGATACTAAGTGTGCCCCCCCCCCCCAGAACATTGTTTCTGAAAGAAACACTGCTTATGAAGGATTTCTTTTTCTGCGAAATGTTATCTCAATTAGTTCCAAAGCGGCTGACTAACATATCGAGCCCTTGTAAGAAGAAATGAATATGAAAGTACACTCGGATAGGTTAATTTTTGAGCCATTTTTCGTGGCAATTAAAACGCAACTCCTGTAGCTTTCTTAACTGCACGGGAAGACAACTAATACGTACTCACAGAACGGCAAATATTTTATGGCACCATTTTCATTCTATGAACCTTAATACATACAAAAACTTTATATTTCCAAATGAAACTATATAGCGACATTAATGGGTCATTTTAAAAGAGTGGGGGGGTAGCTGTCCCCCTTTGCTCCCCTAATCGCCGCCCATGCTATGATGTGTGGCACATTTGTGCGAAATTAATAATAATATGATTAAACTGTTTACCCACAACAAAATCCTGCTCGTTTTGCTGAAGTGGTTTTTCCTAAGTTTTATATGTTTCATATATCCTACAGTTTTTTTCAGGCCTTTTTTTTTTAATTAGTCCAAATTTATATTTCTCCTTTTACCACACAATCGTTCAATACTTGCACTATAATATTTACAATCAGTATATCATCCTGTAACGTATTTCATTCCTAATAAAAAGCATTGAACAACACAACATACAAACCCTATCTCACTAGCTTGCACGCGAACCTTTGGTGCATGGGGTCCTGGGGACAATTCCGAGTGGGAGAACATTGAACGACAGTGAATCAAATTCCGCGTTAAACCTATAGGTCCACTTCTCATAGCCTCGCCGACGAAAGAGGACGCTAAACGGCAGTTAGTCAACAGTTGCAAACTTCGGCTGCATAAACAACTTATGTCTTGTGGAACTTATTAAATTTATTTTGTTAAAGCAGCTCTTTTAACAAAATTTCAGTATTAACGTGTCAGATATTTCTATTTAAGGACAAGAAAAAACATATTATTTATTTTGTAACTAAATGATAGCTCTCTACCCACGTAGATTATAAAAGCAGAAACAATGAAAATCGATACAATAGTGACTGACATTATTTTTACAAATATCGATTTAGATAATAGTTTGGGCTGTCACAAAACTATGAAAAGTTAAAAATTCCGATTAATTGTAACAACTTCATCAGTGGTGGACATTGGAGGAGGATGTATGCTATTAATCAGCCCATTTCATGGGCATCCAAACTCACAAGCCCAACGCTTGCTAGCTCGGCATTCGCGCTCGACCGTTCTCGGGTTCAATAATTAAGCGCTACCCCGAGCGCCAATGAAATAAGTCAGCGCGAGTCCAACTGAGGGAAGTGAGCCCGAGCACGATTCCCAAAGGAATAAATGAGCAAGAGCCCAGTTGGAAAAAATGAGCCCGAGTCCGAGAGAGTCCAGAGCAAAATGGCCATCTATGAACCAAAGTCATTCCATCAAGTCTTTTTCCATCTGATCTACTGCATTCTGATGGTTCTCTCATTGATTGTGTTTGTTCAGATATCAGCGCTCTTGTCATTTAGGCCTACCGCTCACTGGCAACATTTTGTCGGGCAACTATCTTGTTGCTCTGGCTAAATGCATTGAGTCTTATGGGAGTCCGCTCACTGAGGCGACGGCGACAGAAAAGTTGCCGAGGTGTCGCCAAGCAGGGCGACAGCAGGGCAACAGCTCGGCGACGGAACAGTTGCGCAACATCTAAAAATGCATTGAGTCTAATGGGAGTCCGCTCACTGAGGCGACGGCGACAGAAAAGTTGCCGAGGTACCGCGAAGTAGAAAGGTAAAAAATAAATGTTTTCTACAAGTTCGTTCCGTGTGTAGCGCGTGAAAAGAAGTGTTCGCAAAGGAAACTAACACATTCTTTGATTAGTGACTAGTATGTCTTTAATTAGTGATACAGACTATGAAAAATTAATTGAGGAAATAGGGAAACGCCCAGCGCTAAAAGAAAAAAAATATATATATAAAGAAGAAATTATTGAAGGAAGTGTGTTTTGCTGTTGTAAGAAACTAGAATGAGCTTTCCAGCCAAGAAAAAACAACACAGGTAGGTACACTCATGTCCAAAACCATTGTCGCATGTCTATAAATATGTTTTTTGTAGGAATATAATTTGATAACGAATTCGCCCGGTATTTCTTATAATGTTAGTATGTGTATAATCAGCGAAGACATGTATGTGGAAAATTTCATGTCAAAAGAGTAAGAACAATAAAATGAAAATAAAACTTTCTTGTCTATTTAGCAACATTTTGTTTTACTCATTCTAATTTTCGTATTTATAATACTTTTCCTATGAAATTTACCACAAATATACATTTCCTGATTATACACATAGTAGGCCCTATCAGTATTAAAAGTATCCTGCAAAATCATTATCAAATTATAATCTTACAAGAATACAGTTATAGATATGCGGCAATCATTTTGGATATGAGTGTACATTAATTGATAATGACATATCGCTGTCATACTACACACTACTACTTTCATTAATTTCCCACAAGTAGAAAAATAGAGATAAAATTATCATTATCAATTTTCTTTCCATTTCAAATATAAAAAAGAAAAACTGTACAGTATAAAAGTAGCCGATTTTAAAACGTGAAGAATACGCAGGAAGAACGAAGAAAGCCAATTTTTATTTTATGGCTATACGTAGAACATCTGAGAGTACAGTTACGGTACAGTGTTGTCGGATTGCAGCTCTTGTTAGTTTCGTTCTGTTAGTCATTTCCAGTCGTTTTATATTTTCGTTGTTATCTTTTGATTCGAATAATTGTTCCCGTTCGTATTAGCTTACATAATGCGGTTATTTTTTGTCACTCATTGACGCTCAGGGATGTCATTTAGGGGGGGCAATTGCCACCATATATATACTCTAATCTATTGTCTATTAATATACTAGTACAAAACGTGAAAGTCTTATGTCGGTAGTGCTCTTGTCCCCCTCAAGCGAAGTTTGAAATGACACCTCTCTTGACGCTACCTTCCAAAATTTGATAGCATTGGTGTAATTAGGGTAATTTGCTGGAGAGCCATGGCCCCTTACTTCTAGACTAAACATTGCAAGAACATTTTAGAAGATCTTGTTATAATAATGTTACGTCGTCTGAGTCCATTCTCCGTCCTCATTGTTAATCTTTTCAAATTATTTAGTTCCGCATTGTTAGTTCCACTCATGACTTTTTTGAACTTATACACCTTTAACACGCCCGAAAACTTGTGCACTAATTCCGAGTGTGAATTGATTAAAAAAAAAAACCCTCATGCAAATGGTAAAGGTGCCCACGATAGGATACATGTCTAATAGACCTTTCGTACTAATTTGAGAACGCTCAATCCACCCAATTTTGAGATTCTTTTTCTCGAAACCCCAGAGAGGGACATGTTAAGAAAATAGTTCTATTGGATTGAGCGTCTTGAAATTAGTAGAAAAGGAGGACTTTGAAATTTATCCAAGCAGGTCTTATTTCATTTATTTATATTTATTTAACCATTGGAATGGGCTATAGTTTTTTTTAAATGACCCAAACCAGCGATTATATGAACTGTTCCGGTTGCCAATTATGTAAATTGTGATATCAAATGCTCGGCAACTTTTCTGTTGCCGTCGTCAGTGAGCGAGGGTATGGCAACAAAACTGTTTTGTCTCCGTAAAGTTGCTGACTACAGGCGACAGCGACGAGATAGTTGCGCAACTGTTTTGTCGCCAGTGAGCGGTAGGCCTTACAGCTGAATGACGTGAATGACTGTCTGTCTGTCTACCAACACTCTTTAAACATGACAGTGTAGTAGACACTTCTTATCTAAAACGTCTCCATCACAGGGAGGGCAACAATGAGGCACACTTACTTCTTAATGTAGCGCTATTTCTACCCGGAAACTTTCATGGGAAAAATCAAATATTATTCTTATTTGCATTATTATTTTTAATAATTATGCACGTACACACGAGAAATTGTCTACTGCAATTAATTGAAAGGAAAAATACGATTAATGTATAACCTTGCTATGACACTAACTTTTCATCTAGGGGACATGGCAGATGATATTTTCAATTTTGCCTCTCTCCAAAAGAGGGCAAACAGCAAACTCCAAAACAGTTGCTTATAAGGAAGCTTGTCCTCCTCCCTCGCGTGCCCTCGTTCTCCTGAAGGAAGTTGTCTCTAGCCATCGTGCACCCTCGCTCCCGCAATAACACTTGGCCCTCACCCTCGTTCACCCTCGCCCTCTTCATCGAAGCTTTTCCTCGCCCTCGCGCACCCTCACCCCCGCCATCGAAGCTTGTCCTCGCCCTCGCGCATCCTCACCCTCGCTGCCGAAACTTGTCCTCGCCCTCGCGCACCCTCGCGCACCCTCGCCCTCTTCGTCGAAGCTTTTCCTCGCCCTCGCGCACCCTCACCCTCGCCATCGAAGCTTGTCCTCGCCCTCGCTCACCATCGCCCTCGCTGCCGAAACTTGTCCTCGCCCTCGCGCACCCTCGCCCTCGCCATCGAAGCTTGTCCTCGCCCTCGCGCATCCTCACCCTCGCTGCCGAAACTTGTCCTCGCCCTCGCGCACCCTCGCCCTCTTCATCGAAGCTTTTCCTCGCCCTCGCGCACCCTCGCCATCGAAGCTTGTCCTCGCCCTCGCTCACCATCGCCCTCGCTGCCGAAACTTGTCCTCGCCCTCGCGCACCCTCGCCCTCTTCATCGAAGCTTTTCCTCGCCCTCGCGCACCCTCACCCTCGCCATCGAAGCTTGTCCTCGCCCTCGCGCATCCTCACCCTCGCTGCCGAAACTTGTCCTCGCCCTCGCGCACCCTCGCCATCGAAGCTTGTCCTCGCCCTCGCTCACCATCGCCCTCGCTGCCGAAACTTGTCCTCGCCTTCGCGCACCCTCGCCCTCTTCATCGAAGCTTTTCCTCGCCCTCGCGCACCCTCACCCTCGCCATCGAAGCTTGTCCTCGCCCTCGCTGCCGAAACTTGTCCTCGCCCTCGCGCACCCTTACCCTCGCCATCGAAGCTTGTGCTCGCCCTCGCGCACCCTCGCCCTCGCGGCCAAAACTTGTCCTCGCCCTCGCGCTCCCTCGCCCTCGCGTCACTGTGGGCGAGGGAACTTGAGGGTGAGGATTCCCTCGAGAGGGCCACCCTCGCGAGGGTGAACATCTCTGGTAAGGACCAATGTTCGACTGGCGTAAGTTGACTTGAGTTCGGACATATTCGTACGGATTTATAAACAAAAATTTTGAGAATATCGAATTTTTTGTCCAAATTTAGGGAAATACTATGAGCAGGCCAGTCTAATTGATGTCAACAATTAGGTACGGTATCCATCCGAGATATCAGCTTGACAAGTCTCAAGAGATATCTCTACAACGAAGGAAGCTACAAGGAAAACAGAAAAAAAGAAAATTCGAAAAGTCTCAATTTTTTAACTTTAGTGTTTTTTTAAAACCAGCCGGGAGTTACTTTCCGAACGGCCCTCGTATTATAAGAAAGATATTGGTTACAATTAATATGATTATATTCCAGAAACATTATTAGACTGTAAATAATGCTATTAAGCGTGTCATTCTAGAGAAAATCGACTAAAACTAGTTTAAACTAGTGTAAACTTAAAAGTCGATGCTGTAGAACAGCCTTACCATCTGTTAAGATGAAACTAATGTTAATTATGATCAGTGGCGTATTTAGGGGGGCTTCCGGGGCTAAGCTCCCCCCTCCCGAAATCTTACTTACTATAGTAAAGTATATGAACCCTTGGTATATGAAATATCTTACAGAATTTTCACATTTTCAGGCAATGACCCCCCCCCGAAAGTTAGCAATGCCCCTTCCGAAACAAAATCGTAAATACGCCACTGATTATGATAATAGCAAGATCATAATATTTTTTACAGACACTTCTGTGAATTCTGTGAATATCAAAATTTTGGTTTAGTAAGATTATTTTGAAAAGGACAGAGCAGCAGCCTCAACTTTTTTATGATTGAATTTGTTTTTGTATGTAATCCCAATTTCTTACAACAGATGTATTCAAGCAATTAACTACATAAAAAATAAGCATTACAAATTTATTTAACACTATAAAAGTAATACATATATTTTAAATTTCATTAGCAGTAGGTAGTTTGTTACATTTAAATACAAAAAGCAATAGGAAATTAACTTACTTAAAGATACCGAGAAAATAGAGAATAATAAAGCATTATATCTCTCGACGAACAAAAAAAAAAAAAAAAACTGTAATTCAGGTGAAAAAATATTTCCGAATGTTTTCTTTTTCTTCTTCTTTTTTATTCACTTGAGACTTCTTTCTCTGTGGTAGCCCAGATCTTCTTCTCTTGAGTTCCCACATGGAACGTCTCGGGTAGAACCTTCTTCCAGTTTTCCTGAATGGCGGCAGAAAAGCTCTTGCAATGGAGTTAGCTAAGTAAGTAGCTTCTTTACTTTTGATGGCTAATATCTTCTCTTCTATTCGACTGCGTTTCTCCTTCATAGACAATTCCTTCAGGTAGAATCTTACTTTGGAAGTATTTAACGAATCAATATCTGCGGTTATCTCGATAAATTTTGACTCAATTTTCTTTAAGAGATATATTGCATCACTATTTAGTTGAGCTCGCTTTGGAATAGAGCCAACCAAACGTTCATAAATATTTTCTATAATTTCGAAAAACTCTTCGAGGTCTCTTTGTTCGCCTAAGTATTCCTCCTCCAGTTGCAAATATCTGCTTATACCACTTTCTGCTATATTCATTGTGTTCATCTTCCACATTATCGCTTCCTCAATTGCTTTTATTTTTCCTTTTATTTTAACTATTTCATGATCATATTTCTCTTGTACAATCTGTGCATTTCTGATCAAATTTTTCTTGGCGAATTGTAAATCCTGAATGACTTTAAATGTGATAATATTTTGAGATTCAAGCTCAGATAGGGATTCTAAAAATTCTTTCGGGCTTTGAAATAGTAATTCACATTCATCCTCATGTTGATTTTCAGTAAGATACCTTGCAATTAGTTTGTTTTCTGTACAACTGGATTTCGTGTCCAAGAATATAGAAAGACTTTGTCGAGACGAATATTTCTTCTCTTCATTTATAAGTGGAATATACGTTTTCTTACGTGCAACATCATTGGCTATTCCAGGTAAAACTTCCTGTGCTTCATATATGTAGGATTGGTAATGCTTATATTTCAATAAAGTATTTTCGAGCTGTGTTACATTTTTCATTAGTCCTTGATGTAGTAATCTCAGTTTTGCAAGAGTTCCGACTTTTTGTAAACTCTTTTCAGTTTCCATCCCTGCTACAGCCATAGCATTTGTGGCTTTAATCGAAAGGTTATTCAGGAAGTTTTCAAAATCTTTAGAATCATTGATATATTTGACTTTTTCTTCAATAAATTTCAGGCAATCTCTCTCAAAGACATTACTCAACTTTCTTATAATTTCTTGTCTTTGTTTAGTTAATACTTTAGTAAATGCTATTTTCTTTTTGAAGGCTAGAAACTCTTTAGGCTTTGCAAAATCGTCATAGATTGTTATGTCAAATTTTTCTTGTATGTCGCTGGTTTCGCGTTGAAGGATAGGTACTAGGTCTTGCTCTGGATGAAATTTTAGATCATCAAAATTTGCTGTTATTATGTTTTCTATTTCTATGGGTGTTTCTATCGGTTTATCGGCTTCACGTTTTTCGGATGATTCTACCTGTGGTGTAACATTACGTTCTAAACCCGCCAGGCTTATCTTTTTTGTAGCTCTTCCCTTTTCCACTGCTAATTGCGTACCTTTGAACATGAGTGGTGTTCTACACTTAATCTCTGGTAGGATTGAACTCTGTGCAGTATGGCTTACAACACAGTATGGATTTATTTCATTGTGCAGCTTTCTTTTTGTTATACGTGGACTTAGCAAAAGTTGAACATAATGAGCAGCCAGACCTTCCTGAGCAACAATTTCTTTACCGACAAGTGGCATATCAGACACTGAGTATTTCTTGCTTAACACAACTCCGAGTTCTCTTAATTTTGCTCTTTGTATGTCAACTTTACTTTTTATTCTTCCAAGACACGTACACTTTCGACTGGATTCTGATTTTACTGCAGATTTTATCCGTTCTTTTTTCTCTTCACTTTTAGCTTTAAAAGAAGGCGCAATCTTGCTGCGATCAAGTATTTGTTTTTGTTTCAGTCGATGAGCTTCATACGAATATTTCAACGGAGCTTCCTGGTTCTTTACAATATTTTTGGAGGACGATTTCGTCTTCAAGCTGCCCTTAATTTGGTTTTCAGTTTGAAGCTTGCTTTTACGGATTCTGGCGGATTTTGCTCTTTCCATTTTATTTATTTATTGTTTTTATATAAAAAAGCCAAGTGAAGTGAAGCATCAAATGTTTACAAATAATTACCTTTTATATATACACACACATGTCTACGTAATGAGATACGAACTTACAACATGCATTTGTAACAACACATGTGTAATTGTACTTCATCCAACATGTGAACTTTGAGTATGTACATACATATATAAATATAGACACCTTTTAAATTCTAGTGTTTACAAAACGACACTACTAAGGCTACTACTTAACCTCAGTGGTAACATTAAATATTCAAGAAGTAAATTGTTACTAAGATACTAATTATTATTATTACTATGCTGAAATAACAGTTGTATGATCATTGTTCGAGATTTTTTTAAAGATTTTTGTAATATAACCCGGGTACTGAAAATGGATCAGTAGCGTAAGTAACCGGTCCGCAGGGCCCTAATGGTGTGGGCCCACGGCGAAACGAGGCCCATTTTAGTTTCGAAGATTAGCTTTGATGTTACCATGTTAAAATACACTTTTCAGGTCTTACATAGCCTCCTATATTTTCAGGTCAATGCTTAAAAACCCATGTATATATATATAGAGACTGGAATGATAAACAGAAAGAATTTGACAATATATTGTGTAAAAGCGAACGTAAGTTTGTCTGATCGCATCACGCAATAACTACGGAACCAATTAAAATAATAGGCTATTTGGCATGATCATCAACTTTTAGACCTCCCAAGGATCTTGTAATATTAAATTGGATAAAATGCATATCATAAGGGGGAAATGGGGTTACAATTTATGATAAAAATTGGATAGTGACATATAAATACAATCGAAAACTACCAATATTAGTGTATAATCCATAGTTTTCGGGGACGCTGAGATGAAGTGACACTACAATTGTCGTTAAGGTTCAAGTTCAGCCGCCATCGTCGTAAGAGATGACGAGTGGAGGTGAAAAGGGGAGGCATGTAATCGGAAACAACCGATCTTAGTGTGTATAGTTTCCGGGATCGGTGAGATGAATAGTGACACTTCCGATGGTTTTTAAGTCCAAATGCGTCCCCTATCAGCATGGGAGGATAAGGAGGGAGGATAGGAATTGGTTGATACGTAAAAATAATCGAAAATGATCAATATTAATGTCTAATCCATAGTTTTCGGGGTCATTGAGACGAATAGTGACAATCCGATGCTGAAGTTCAGATTCATCCTCCATCAGAATGAAGATGAGGGGTAAAAGTGTAATGAGGGGGACATGACGGATTTTTTATCATTAGATTCGCATTATAATCTGCAGAGGTTCAAGTTAGTGAAGGGGTGGAAGCGAATTGAAAACGACCGATATTAGTGACCAAACCATAGTTTTCGGGGTCGTTCACATGAATAGTGATTCTCCTGATGTAGTTTCAAATCCAAATTCGTTTTTCTCTCGCATGGGGGTGAGAGACGGAATGAAGGGGGTTGCATTAGGAATTTTTATAATTACAGTTCCATTGTAATGCATATTCTAAGGGAGGAGAGGTTCGAATACTTCCCATAAATCTATTTTGCCCGCTTGAAGAAGGGACTTTTCAGCTAATATTCAATAATTTTCACCTGAGAGGGAGTTAAATTTTATTTTAGTGTTTGGTAACACTGACAACAAAATCAAACTAGGCGTAAAAATAATAATAATAATAATAATAATAATAATAATAATAATAATAATAATAATAATAATAATTATTATTATTATTATTATTATTATTATTATTATTATTATTATTATTATTATTATTATTTACACTTTTTCATAATAATGTGAGCAATAAAATTGGAACATTGAAGGACAAATATATTTTCTATTGCTGTTTAACCCTTTCGGACCCAGGTGGCCAAAGTGGCACACAGGGGTGTGTCAATTTTTCAATTCGCTCCTGTGTGGACACTAATTAAGATATCGGGATAATTTTTGGGGCCAAATATGGTTGGACCGTAGTTTTATCATATTAGTTTCTTTTCCTTCTGGGTGTAGAATTTCCTTCTCAAATTTCAGCAGAAAGTCTAAAATTAGAGTGTTTTCGAATTTTTTTCTTTTCTTTTTCCTGTAGCTTCCTTCGCTGTAGAGAGATCTCCTTAAAGACTTGTCAGGTAGATACCTCGGATGAATACCTAATTATTGACATCAATTGAACCGGCCCGCGCGCAGTATTGCTAACTAGCAAAATTAAAATTTTACTAAATTTGGGCAAAAAATCTAAATTTTCGTTTATAAATCCGTACCTATAGGTCCAAGCGCAAGTCAACTTCCGCCAGTCGAAGATTGGTCCTTACTGAACAAAACTGGGTACAGATCGTTACAATGGGGTAATTAGGAGGCCACAAAAAATTCGTATTTAGGTTCTAACCCTCGATTTTTCTAGTTTTCCCTACTTTTCAGTTTATCGTATTAAAAAAAAAATAAAACATTTGTTTCTTAAATATTGCCATAATACTTGTAGGATACATTATTGGTATACCAATGTTTATTTTAAGATAGTTTGCGTCTGTCTGATAGCAGTGTTGCCAGCTACAGAAAATTTTAATTCCCGATTTTAGGGGGGAAATTCGGAAAATGTCAGTGTTTCTCTCTTGTTGGCTGCCAGTATTTGAAATTGTACCAGTATTTGAAACCATCGTCTTTGGTCTGCACAACGCACCATAAAGAGTTTCAGTAGGATAATTAGGGGAAGCACAGTTGAGGTTTATAATAAACTATGTTCTGTAAATGGTAAAAAAGAAAAGGGCCAATATCTGAGGTATGGGATTTTTTTTTTAATTTCATGTTTACTTTGGTAGATATCCTCATGATACTTGTAGTATATATAGCTGGGGTACCAATGTTTATTTTCAGATAGTCTGCGTCTATCTGGTGACAGTATCTCCAGCCAAAAGAAGTAATTCCCTATTTTAGGCTAACATTTTGGAAAATTTCCCTTTTCCCCTTTATCATTTCCCTTTTGCTGGCTAAACACGTACTACTATCTGAAAGCTTCCTCTTTGGCCTACAGAACGCACCTTAAAAAAATTCAATAGGATAATTAGGAAAGCTGTAGCCCCGACATATCCGTTTGATTTTTACTTCTGAGGCGTAAAAAGTGTCAGAATTTCATGTGTATCATGATAGAGATTTTTTCTTTCTCTCTTTGTATGGCAGCCAGCAACTTCAGGTTTTCACTGTACCTTGTCAACACCCCAAAGAATTTTCAGGTGACTTGGACCCATGTGGCAACAGTGGTGTCAGCTACAAAAATCTTGAAATTCAGATAGGGATTATTTTGTAAAATTTCAACCCTACGTTTCCCTCAATTTCTTTCTCGTTGGCAACACTGCAATGAAACACCAAAAAGTAGTCGCGTCTCTTTTCTAAAGAAACAAGGCTTTAACCATATCAATCGAGTTAGTTTTTGAGCAATAAATCACTAACTGAATATGTAGAAAAACGTCAAAAGTGACCTGTGATTGAAAGAATTAAATTTTACGCGTCTTCCTGAACGTAGGTAGAGGGAGAATGGGATTTTGATATCTTCGCGGCGGAAGGGACATGTACTAGTTGCGTTACTGGTCATTAGTTTCTCTACACTTGATTGTTATAAATGTTATTATTATTATTATTATTATTATTATTATTATTATTATTATTATTATTATTATTATTATTATTATTATAAGTTAGTATAGTAGATATGATTTCATTTATTATTTCTTTAAATTTTTATTTTATGGTTTGAAAATTTCTACACGTGGTTTTATAATAGCTGTTCATAGAATTGAGATTAACATCACAGAATATATGAAATTTCACAGAACATAAAACATACATGTTTCACTCGTAAAAACAATTACTTACCTTACATGCCTTTTTTATGAAGCTCTTTCCAGCTTGTGCCAGCTCCGTAACATATAACGTCTCATACTTCATACACATCAATAGCGACAAGGGCGCCGATTTCGCTGTAATACTACCCATACACGGTCCACGGTTTGTGCAAACAAGGCTGTTTGTGCAAACGTTTGCGCAAACACGTGGACCGTGTATGGGCATGTTTGTGCAAACACGAGCTTTATTTCCGAGTAAGATGCCAAGTGTACAGACGCTTATTTCTTGCGATATGGCGTCAATGAATATGAATCAAGAATTCTGGAGAGAATTTATTGAACTTGATCGAAATTTACCTGAACTGTGGAAGGTAAAGAGTGAAGATTATTTTAAAAAATAAAAATAAAATAGAATCTGAAAAATGCGTCGTATGAGAAATTGGTGGCTAAAATGAAGAAAATAGATTAGAAGGCGGATAGAGAGTCAGTGAGGAATAAAATCAATTTTCCAGTATTTCCAGTATAAACACCACATGTAGTTGAATCCATTCGTAAATAATTTTTATAGTCCACAGTCGAACTTATCTCAAGTTCGGATATTACCTAGGTAAATTTTGATGACTAAACTTACTATCCATTTCATAAAGATAGGCCCCTGACTTCGCGGTGCTGCCGTGACGTCCAGTCAAAACTTATATTGCATTGTCGTACCAAATTTCACAAAATTAAATCCCCACGTTAAGCGGGTTTGCATATCCAGGCTCCTAACTATGAAAACATTTACGCTCACTCCAACCTCAATCATTTCACGAATTCAACCTGTTTTACGTATGTTATTAGGACATAATATCGATTGTGATTTATTCTAAAAACACTTTTATACATTGCAAGAGCTGTAACGTCCAAATATTTACTGAGAACTCATAGTCGTATCGGAATAAACAAAAGCGAGTATGGAACAGTAAACTGCTTTCACAAAAGGCAAAAGAAGATGTGCAAAGGCATGCAAAACGGTCGAGTGGTTTGGGTCGGTACACTACCAATCACATGTTTGTGTGTTCAAACCCGGTAGCAAGTTGTTTCTTTTTTAAGTGTCTTCCTATTTTCATCCGGAGGCTGAAAATATTTCTTTGAGTAACTCATTGAAAACTTCTTTTGTTTCAAATTCGATTAGAACGGAACATTATATGAATTGCGAATCTTAAATCCATAGCTAAAAAAAAAAAAAAAATCAAGTATACTCACTACTCCATTATCCTCTGATTTGTAACGAAAAACTATTTATAAACAGTGGTGACTTCAGAAAATTATCCTCGGGGGGAATTTCAATATGCGGGTAGAGGGCAAACATTGGTAGTCCACATTGAGCATGATCGAATATATCGTCCTGAAGGCGGAAATTTCTTAGCTCGAGAGGGGTCTCAAATTCTCCCTCAGATCACGTCCTGAAAGCATCATTGCTTAAAAGCTTTTCGTAACAAATATAATATTACACTTGTTTCTCGTTCTACATTTTGAATTGGTAAAATCATAACTTATAGAGGATTATAATAAAAGCATAAAAATTACAATACCAATTATGTATAAATTATCCTGTAAGTTACCAACTTTGGGTCAGATTAAAACTCAAATATTTGTTTTCGGATTGCACTTAGAAGTAAGTCCTCTCTATATAATACTGATTGGAAAGCATGTATAACTCTAATTAATTAATCAATATTTATACAAATATTTTTTATTTTACTATTTTTACGATTCAATATTATATACACTTCATTTCCAAAATCAAAATCTCGAAAATGTATATTGTACGGGTGCAGATTCGCAAATAAATGCTTATTTATCATATATATTGGTCTCTATTCGAAATTCTATTTAATCGAAGGCGACAAGAACACAGACAGAAACATCGAGAACAGGTGAAAAAAAGAGAGAAAAAAGTGCTGTTCCCGGCGGGGACTCGAACTTAGTTCGAATGGTGCTTTATAAGCCGAACGCCTTAGACCACTCGGCTATGGTAACAACTGGTGATTGTGGCAAAGGCTTCGAGTAGTAGTTCTTATAACAGAATAACATTTTCTATTGCCTAAAATTTAAACCTAATTCACTTTGATATAATATATCTATTAATTTGTTTCATGAACACGTTTTCCTTACTTTGATGAATGATGTATGTTGTTGATATAGATTATATTATACGTTCTTTCGTAAATATTATAGAAAGTATCAGGGTTATTTATGATCTTTCATGGAAATTGACTGGCGCATGCGCAGTACACAGACAGTTCAATTGGAAGGCGAGGAATGAAACGCTAACACACTGTTAGAATGTTTCATCGCTGTGAAGTATAAAGAACAGCTAAAATGTATTTTACGCTTGTCATTGCGTAAAGAATCAGCAGGTTAATGTTTGTCCAAGTTTTTACTGATCAACTGGACTCATGAAAAATAATTAATATTGTCATTACTGCACAATATGAAGAATAAAGAACGTAAATTACACCACATTGTTCTCGAATTCGAACCTAGCTAAGGAAGGGACAATAAACAAAATGTGATTTATTCATTCGAATTGAGATAATTCAATGAAACTAGAAATTACACAATCAAAAGGAAAAACATCGTTAAAATGACAATAATACTTTTATCCGAGATGTGAAATAAAGTTATTAATTAACTGAAATGAAAGTAATATTGGGCATGATATAGAGTAAGAAAAGAAAGTAAATGTATTCTTAGAAACGTTCAAAGTAAATTCACAAGTACTTTTTGAAGATATACTACTCTTCCTTAACGTTTTAACGAACTAATAAGTAAACAAGCAAAGGAAAAGAATGAAGAACGAAAGTATTGCTCTTGAAAAAATATAATAAATAAATGAAACTTAAATAAATGTTTACACAAAAAATAACACACTAGTACTTCGTGTAATCACCTCCAGAGTCAATAACTTCTTGAAGTCTGGAGGGGATGCTAGATACAAGTCTCGAGCAATGCGACGGTGTGTTACGAAAATGTTGCCACAGTTCCATAACATGATTTTGAAGAAACGTTTGGTCTCTGTCTTCACGTCTCTCTTCCCATTCTTGCACCATGTAGGCCCACAGATGTTCAATTGGGTTCAAGTCTGGGGATAGAGGGGGCCACTCAATACAAATTAACTCTGGATGTTCACTTAGCCACTCTCGTGTTTGCCGGGAAGTGTGAACAGCACTGTTGTCATGCATAAATATATATTCTTCCTGTTCGGGGAAGTTTCTTTCTAAGGACGGTAACAACGTATTTTCGAGGATGTTAATGTAAACACTGCTGTTCATTCTCTCAGGCACCGCAACCAAATCTCCAGGACCAGCAGCCGTCATGTATCCCCAAAAGTGTGCTGATATTCGCCCTGAACTAGAAGTTCTGATAATATTTTGTTCAGCATACCTGGTTCCGCGCGGTCTATACAATATAATTCTGCCTTGTTGGTTAGACTTGAAAACCTTCTCGTCGGTCCAGATGACTAAGTCCCAATATGACTGAGGTTGGGTTATGTTATTCTGTGCCCATTCCATTCGTCTGGCCTTGTGAGTTTCAGTCAGGAGAGTCTTCCTAGCGGGTCTTGAACAGTGTAGACCAGCCCCCAATAATCTTCTTCTTATTGTTTCGTGAGAACAATTATATTCTCTGGCTTTGTCCAAGAGGATTGACGTGTGGCGTAGAGGTCTGTTGATTACTTCTGTAACTAAAGCTTGATCTTGAGCTTCAGTTGTCACTTTTGGCCTTCCACTTCTTGATCGAGACCTGAACCATTCACCACCTTCTTCATGTCGCTGAACCCATTTCTTGACCGTTTTCTTGTCACATCCCAGATCTCTAGCAATCTGAGGCACAGTTTGTCCCATTTTTGCTCGGCCTATGATTTCTTCTCTCAGAGCAACAGACAGTTCTCCACAACCTTTAGAGCGAGGCATTTTCAGAACCTGTTACAAATGTGCGTTCTGGCGTGTATGACAAATGTCGGTAAAGTGCATCTTTCTGTTTCTACTGCGCATGCACCAGTCAATTTTCATGAAAAATCATAAATAATCCTGACAATTGTTGTAATATTTATGAACGAATACATAATAGAACCTATATTAACAACATCATTCGTCAAAGTAAAGAATACCGTAAACATAAAACAATTTCAACAGACTATTATATCAGGCCAAAACAAGCTTAGACTTCAGAGAATACAAAATAAATTTCATACTGTAACAAAAGATTGAACATGGATAACGCTTACTATATTTTCAACTTATCACATTAGCCGAGTGGACTAAGGCATTCGGCTAGAGATTCTGAGGCACCATTCAAGAGTAGTTCGAATCCCACCACAGTACAATTTGATTTTACCTCTTCTTGACGTTTCTGTATGTGATCCTGCCGGATTCTATTAAATATAATTTCGTAATACGCTAAAATATACGTAATATTTGAAATTCTTAACCTTCCATTTTTACATTTTTCAAGCTCAGTTGAGAAGAAAGAGGGAAAATGAAAGTACAAAGATTTACAATAATTACTTAGCATTTACTGTCATTGTAATTGTGGATATTTTATTTATGAAAATGTATAATGAACTAAAAATATATTTAGTAGGTCACATGTCTCCATTTTTCGATTCTAACTTGAAAGTTACAGTTTAGGCGGTGACATATCAAAAACCCAGTGGGTTGAGGGGGTTCTAACCCCTCCCATTGAAACTTTTATATTATATTGAAATAAAAAGTGTTTCAGTTTATAATCTTGGAAAAGCAACAATCACTGTGTGTGGAGGACGGTTTATTTACCTGTATACTACGATTTATCACTTTCAAATGTGTAAAAAATGTGACTGGATATTGTGCATAATCATTCAAGAAATATAACACAACGAAGGGACTTCGTAAACACTTCACGCCACCCCAGGAGGAGGAAGTGCGTCCCGCCGTCCCTCGGTTGTGAACTACTGCTTGCGAGGGAAACATTCTAACAGTGTGTTAGCGTTTCATTCCTCGCCTTCCAATTGAACTGTCTGTGTACTGCGCATGCGCCAGTCAATTTCCATGAAAGATCATAAATAACCCTGATACTTTCTATAATATTTACGAAAGAACGTATAATATAATCTATATCAACAACATACATCATTCATCAAAGTAAGGAAAACGTGTTCATGAAACAAATTAATAGATATATTATATCAAAGTAAATTAGGTTTAAATTCTAGGCAATAGAAAATGTTATTCTGTTATAAGAACTACTACTCGAAGCCTTTGCCACAATCACCAGTTGTTACCATAGCCGAGTGGTCTAAGGCGTTCGGCTTATAAAGCACCATTCGAACTAAGTTCGAGTCCCCGCCGGGAACAGCACTTTTTTCTCTCTTTTTTTCACCTGTTCTCGATGTTTCTGTCTGTGTTCTTGTCGCCTTCGATTAAATAGAATTTCGAATAGAGACCAATATATATGATAAATTAGCATTTATTTGCGAATCTGCACCCGTACAATATACATTTTCGAGATTTTGATTTTGGAAATGAAGTGTATATAATATTGAATAGTAAAAATAGTAAAATAAAAAAATATTTGTATAAATATTGATTAATTAATTAGAGTTATACATGCTTTCCAATCAGTATTATATAGAGAGGACTTACTTCTAAGTGCAATCCGAAAACAAATATTTGAGTTTTAATCTGACCCAAAGTTGGTAACTTACAGGATAATTTATACATAATTGGTATTGTAATTTTTATGCTTTTATTATAATCCTCTATAAGTTATGATTTTACCAATTCAAAATGTAGAACGAGAAACAAGTGTAATATTATATTTGTTACGAAAAGCTTTTAAGCAATGATGCTTTCAGGACGTGATCTGAGGGAGAATTTGAGACCCCTCTCGAGCTAAGAAATTTCCGCCTTCAGGACGATATATTCGATCATGCTCAATGTGGACTACCAATGTTTGCCCTCTACCCGCATATTGAAATTCCCCCCGAGGATAATTTTCTGAAGTCACCACTGTTTATAAATAGTTTTTCGTTACAAATCAGAGGATAATGGAGTAGTGAGTATACTTGATTTTTTTTTTTTTTTTTTAGCTATGGATTTAAGATTCGCAATTCATATAATGTTCCGTTCTAATCGAATTTGAAACAAAAGAAGTTTTCAATGAGTTACTCAAAGAAATATTTTCAGCCTCCGGATGAAAATAGGAAGACACTTAAAAAAGAAACAACTTGCTACCGGGTTTGAACACACAAACATGTGATTGATAGTGTATCGACCCAAACCACTCGACCGTTTTGTATGCCTTTGCACATATTCTTTTGCCTCTTGTGAAAGCATTTTACTGTTCCATACTCGCTTTTGTTTATTCCGATACGACTATGAGTTCTCAGTAAATATTTGGACGTTACAGCTCTTGCAATGTATAAAAGTGTTTTTAGAATAAATCACAATCGATATTATGTCCTAATAACATACGTAAAACAGGTTGAATTCGTGAAATGATTGAGGTTGGAGTGAGCGTAAATGTTTTCATAGTTAGGAGCCTGGATATGCAAACCCGCTTAACGTGGGGATTTAATTTTGTGAAATTTGGTACCTCGTTGGAATTGTTGGAATGTTATCTTTTCAATGCTTAAGACATACACATTTTCTTTGCACTGTGTAGTGAGAAAAAAATAGAAATTAATGAAAAAGTGCGTATTTTTTCGTACTTTTTTGGTAGATCAATGTTTATAGGACTATATTTCGGAAAGGAGATAACATGAAATAATTTCCTGTGCACGATATGTAGATGCATATGTTACCTGTAAGTTCTGAAAATTTCATTACTCAACACGTAGTAATTTTCTTGTTATTCAGTAAAAAGTGAGACATCATTATCTCTGAATTGCTGCGGTGTATTAACAATCTGAAAAAACGTTTAGAAAGATCTTAAAGTAGCTTTTTCAACCAAACTGTTTTGACTTGTTTTAAAAGATAAACAATCACGAATATGACATTATGATTTTCTCTGCTTTGCGCCCTTCGCTATCGTAGTTTATACGGAGTGCTACGTTGCCACATTTTCCTGGCGCTATACACTCTCAGCCGGACGGGTATTTAAACTTGTCACGCACACTGTCCGGCACTTTTTAGAGATATTTTTAAAATGTAATGTCTCCACAGATTTTAAACCAATTTCTTAGAAATTAACAGGATATACAGTAAATGTGCCAAATGTTCAAAATTAGAAAAGCGAACTCATATCTTGTTTGGATTTGCATGTGATGGTCCTCGAAAATTTGTTGCTTTTTGTCAGGTTTTCACTTATTGCTTGCAGTACAAAATACATTTGCACAGAAACAAATACACGCACAAAGTTTATTATATGATACAACCTTAGTTGATATGTAATATTGGGTTTACACTCCACAGAAAATCTGTTTTTAGATCTAAGAGTCCCAGTACTTCTCTTAAGTGTTGTACATTTCGAAGCACTTTCCCACGCAAAGTCCAACTTTATATATCAGACAATAAACCAGGGATGCAAATAATCATCAAGAGTTTACTCGTCCAAGAATAAAGTTACTAGCCCACATCACATAATAAATATAATTTACTTAACTTCCGTACGATATTAAATACTCGCCCGCACCGATGAACCACACGCCCCGGGCGAGTGGTTGTTTGCATCTCTGCAATAAACGCTAATATTTATTAAAAACTTCCTTTCACCGTGCGGATGCTACGCACTTTGCATCTCCTTTGTCCTACTCTGTTAGAATTTGCAGATATTGGGGGGAAACTCTCTAATGGTCCCTTGCTACCAGAATTCTACCAGGTCCCTGTACTTCAACGCCTGCTGAGTGCAGCAGTTTATCTGCTACATTCGCATAAAAAGTTCGAAGTGCGATATGTTTTCTTGCTTTGTTCCTGTACAGTATGTGAGCATTGACATGTGTGATAAGTCAAACAACAGAAAAAACAGCTTCTAACACCACTTGGCAGACATACTAATAGCTCTGGCGTAGTTGATTTGTAAAAATCGCGTAAAGCTGGCTTCCGTACAAGGCATATATGAATAATTAGTGTAAAAAGTTCATTGTTTTCAATTGAAGTAACACGCTTTCATTTAGAAAACAAAGATTTTTTGTTTTAGTAATTTTTCTTTTTCTCAATCTGCTGTTTTGCGTATTGATTCATTTCTTTTACAAGTATTCCTGGCGGGAGCTCATGTAGTTTGGATTCCACGTTAATCAGTAGGTACACGTCTCATATAGCCTCGCTGCTGAACAGGACGTTAAACACAAAATCAACTCAACTTTTCTTTCTACTATAAAACTTCATCGGTAAAAACAGCTGAAACACTTTATATGCGGAATACTCTGTAGATAGCCCAGCATTTTGATCAATTCCCGGGACACCACTAGGGTTTTGCATTTACTTGAATATTATCGCTCCAAGCTACATCAGAATCTGCCTTTGAATAGGAATGACGCGTTTTTTTTCTCTTTCCCGGCGCAGTCTCAGGTTTACTTGAAACAGAGTTACTATCTTGTTCACTTCTGGATACGCCACTGAGCACAGAATAATCAATGTGATTACTATTAATTACTAAATCATAACCGTCTGATTCGGAGTCATTCATCAGTTCTGCAATTTCATTATCGCTAAACATTTTGCCTCTTCTTTCTGTAATACCGCCGCTCGTAAAGGAATATCCATATATATTCCAATCAAAACGCACAAGATATACTCAGGAAAATATAAATGCCCATTCGTCCGTCTCATTGCAATGAACCCATATGATATAAGTGCATGTGTAAGTTTTTGACGCCTACGAACCGAAGGGAAGTGTTGAAGACTTAATCAGTGCGACGTGATTTGACGCAAATACAGACCTCGTGACCTACTCACTGCATTGTTTACTTTCGTTGAAAGAAAACAAAGGACCCATTCTGTGTTACTGTACATTCGGCAGGGGAATTGATCGCAGAACTTGGGTGAACATGTGATTGCCAAGGCTACATTTCTTTTTAACCTTTAACATGTTCGTAAGCTGGAAAGTGTGTAGGCCCTATACTGATAGATCTTGAGGTAGAAATGGAGCCATTGTTAATAAGTATTTAGGAAGATAGCAGGAGCAGCGATGAGTCAACAAAGCCATGACGAAAGTGAATGAAGTAAATAGATTAAGAGATGAGTTTTTGAATGTGTTACTTCAACGTTTTATTTTGATTATATTGAGATGTGTACACTCATGTCCAAAATTATTGTCGCATATCTATAACTGTCTTCTTGGAAGAATATAATTTGATAATGATTTTGCAGGGTACTTTTAATACTGATACTATATGTAGAGTCGGGAAATGTATATTTGTGGTAAATTTCATAGGAAAAGAATACGAAAATTAGCATGAGTAAAACAAAATGTTGCTAAATGGATAAGAAAATTTTATTTTCATTTTATTGTTCTTATTTACTGCTCTTTTGACATGAAACTTGCCACATAGCCTACATGTCTTTGCCGATTATACACATACTAACATTATAAGAAATACCAGGCGAATTCGTTATAAAATTATATTCCTACAATAACATATTTATAGACATGCGACAATAATTTTGGACATGAGTGTACATGCATTATTTTTATGATGATGTGAAAGGTTATAATAAATACTTTTTCCTATTACATTCTTATGAAGTAGGCTTCGCGCTACAAGCTTCCTGAACGCGACAACACTGCAGGGCAGCGTTGCCGCACTTCCACTTACTGTATGCTGTTTCTTCATATAAGCGCGGGGAATTTAAAGGTTGGGCTGCAACATGGCTCACCGCTTAACGCAGAGAATATGTTGAAGTAAATATTTTTTTTAAAAAATAAATACTCTACCAACTAAACCCTTTTTTGTTAATAATTTCAAATATTTGGAACACTAGACTTCCAAATTTTCGAACAGTGTTTAGTACGTTTCTCTACCTACCATGGGAAAGGAGATAAGAGCGTCGTACATTTGTTTTAATTACACAAAAAATATCAAGTGATGAAAATTGAACTTTTCACAACTTACAGTTAATGGATGCATCTACATATTGTACACAGGAAATTATTTTACGTGATCTCTTTTCTGAGATATAGTCCTATAAACATTGATCTACCAAAAAAGTACGAAAAAATATGCACTTTTTCATTTATTTTTATTTTTTTCTCACTACATAGTACAAAGAAAAATTTTATGTCTTAAGTATTGAAAAGACAACATTCCAGCAATTCCAACGAGGTACGACAATGCAATATAAGTTTTGACTGGACGTCACGGCAGCACCGCGAAGTCAGGGGCCTATCTTTATGAAATGGATAGTAGGCAGTTTCTTGAACCACTCTCATCCACATCCTCTTCTGTTTTGGTTTCGTAGGTCTTTCCGCTTCCAAAGCACAAGCAATTACTGTCGCTAAACGACATGTTTACGCGATCAAAGTCAAAATTGAACTGAAGTTTGTGCAAACAGTTGAACCGTGTATGGCCGAATGTTTGCGCAAACACAGTGTTTTCACAAACATGATGTTTGCACAAACCGTGGATCGTCTATGGCTCCTTTAACTTTTGGTGTTGGTGTGGCATCAGATGTGTGTTTAGTTCCAGACAAATGTTCAAGAAGGCATATATGAGGATTTTAAGACAAATTGAATTTCAATTATGAGAATTATTGTATATTCATTTCAAACAATACCGTACATATAACAATAAAAATGCATATAAAAATACATATTTATAAAAATACATGGGGGCCCACATAAATATTGGGGGCCTCGGGCTCCCCAGGATCGGCGCTCTCTCCTTCGCATAACAGACCTCACCTTGCATCTCCCCTGTAATTTCAACTTCAGAGGAGCAGGAAACGAGCTGTCCCGGCTTCCGATGCCAATTTGAGATGAATCTACAACCTGAGCCTCCCTTAATTCCAGCAACTGGCATAGTCGTTTTAATTTACTCAAAACTGTACTCAAATTGACGACCCGATCGGGATAGTAATACTCCCGCAAGTACATTTTTTCGCGCGCTACTCTAGCCAGCTGCTTTACGCGCTATCCTAGCCAGTTGTTTTAAGCTGGTCACAAAATTTATATCATGAAGTACAAGGGGAACAAAACGAGCCCTATATCATGGAGTACAAGAGCATACGTACTACAACTACTTATCTGCACAAAAGTAAATAAATCACTTTTTAAAGTATTATTTTCATATTTTAATTTAATAAGTGTTATAAAAATGTAAAAAAAATGTAAAGAAAACTTTCCTCGGGCCGAGTTTGAACTCGCGCCAAAAGAGACTTTTATTACTAACTTATAACGCTAGCCCACTCAGCCACAAAGGCCGACAGTAGAAAGCGTTTGATTTCTGCTAATTTAATGCAACGTGGCAAGAAGTGGATAACGCCAACCAATCAGAACTGTGTTTCTCGTTTCTACTTCCGGGAGCATTACTCTCCCGAGCTAGTCCTCTCAAATTATCCTTCCATTTTGAATTTATTCACGAAACGAATTTAATCAAACGGAAAGAACCTTTGTCGCTAACAACAATAGTTCTTTCCGAAATCGATCATGTTCTAATCTTTTCTTCATAGTCGGGATTCAGAACACGTGGTTATTAAGTTTCGTTCAATCCGAGAGAGTAAAACCAACCGTGGTCCTAAATCATCAAGTCCACTATCCTGATCATTTCTAGTCCGTCGGTCGCTTGATACGAGAGGAAGGTCCCCCTCCCCCGTATACCCCTTCCCATTCTAGTGAAGATAAAAAATGCGCGTTTCAAATAAAAGGCCATATCTCCGAAACTAATCAGGATAATGAATTTCTCTTTCCGGTTTTATCTCTAAGGTATGCTTTACAATTTTGTCTGTTCATGCTTTGGATAGATCCAACGGGTTTTCGGAAAATTAAAACCTGACATATTTTGTCCTTAATATTTTCTTTTTTGGTCTGTATCTCCCCAATGAGTTGAGATATGGAAAGAACATCCCTAATTAAATTTGTGGAGCATGAAATTATCTTTCCAATGGTACCAATATTGTTAGGTTTACTTTCAAAAATAGCCGTACAGCAAGGTAAGTTTGAACGAAAGTGCACTTTGATTCGAATGCTGATGCTCCGAATGGCACCACTGAATTTCAGCTCACGCCAATCAATAAAAATTTGGTTTCCAAGAGAAAACCTGATCCCCCCCCCCCCAATATTTTAAGAACAGTTCTCACCTTTCTCCCTTGAGCTCTCCTGCATTGTCATGATCATTTCTAGATCTCTGGTCACTTGACACGACCGTGCGTTAAGGATCACTAAATTTTGAGATAAATAGATATGTCTTTCCTATGGTTAAAATCCATTTTCAGTTGATATTCAGGTTAATTCAGATTTTTCAACTCTATTTGTGTGCGATGTTTCCATCGGTTGTTGAAAATAATTCCTCATTTCTTTTAACAAAAATGTTGATCTTACCATAATGAAAAAGCAGAAAATATAAATAAGGTAAGAAGATATGTAAAGATGTCTTAAGTGAGGGCAAACACCATTTACAGGTGATATGTAGGGTGATTGATAACATCATTGTACACCTAAAGGTATTTCTAAAATCAAGAATGGTCTGTATTTTCTCAATGATCACTTTAAAAAATGTCTTTGCAGAAACCTCAATAACTCTATTTGTATGTAATTTATGAGAATATTACATCGAACTTCATTAAATACTTACTAATTACTGGAAACAAGCAAAACTATAATAATATTCTACATTATCATATAAAATTTGTGCAAAATTACATATTTCTTAGTCTTTTGAATCCTTATCAGATGAATCATTTTCTGGTACATAAGTGTTTACAAGTAAAGTATAACACTTGTTACCATTACAGCTACAGGTTTTCATGTTCTCCATTGAAGCTCACACTCACTTGCAATTGTTTGTGTCCCACGTATGTTTACATGTACAAGACTAACTCTGCAACTTTTAACCATAGACTTCTGAGCAGACCCGAAACTAGCCACAGAGGTTTGGGGGGCCACGAAAATGTTAGGGGGCAAGTCATTAAAAATTCTTACAAATATCTTGTGTTTTTTGTACTGATGTCTGGAGGGGCCCCAAAAAGTTTAGAGGAGGCAGGCCCCCTAGCCCTCCTCTGCTTGTGGGCCTGCTCCTGACTGGTCCATTTGGGCCCCAATTTTCCATTCGTAGCTTGTCAACCAAAATGTTGAGTTGAAGGAAGTCAATACTCGAGTCTCTGGCGTTTCGCCAAATGTATGTTTGAAGGTGTGCCCACTTGATGTGGAGCATTAGAGCATCTTTCGTTGGTGGAAGTTGGTTTGAGTTTTTGTGACCGACCAAATCAACACAGACAGCATTGATCGAGAATATTGGTGAGTCGGTGTAGAGATTCATTACAAATTCTTTTGAGCATGCTATCGTATCATCATCCACATCACCAGATGCTATGTTACTCAGCAACTATGATTTTTTTTATAATATACATTCCATGCTTCTTTCTTTTTCCCAATTCCTGCGAACTGACTGGTGGTGTCGCTTCCAGTAAGTACATGAAACGCTGGCAATGAATGGCATATTTCGTCGTTGAGCTCATTTACAATTGTGTGGATTGGAATAAATATTGTAATTTTATTGCTGTTCTAGTAGATATCCATATTCTGCATTAATTGTTTTAAAAAATTTATAAGGAGAACCTGAACATCGATGTCTTTGAAGTCAATGAGCAGCTGGTTATGACCGCAGCTGAAAGCGTAGTATGCGTGAAGTATTATCCTCGTATCAGCTTATTCATGATTATATTTCAGAAATGGTAGGTCTTCTACCTGTGATGTCTCCACGTGAAGTAAGTCTGTAAATCCACCTGGTGTTCGTCTTTCAATGTTTTCCTACAGGACCTAATCAGCTCTAAAGAAAGAAATGTTGCAAGGTCAGATTTGTTTTCAGGCAAATCAATAAAACATTTACCATGCTGAGGAAGCGAAAAATCTCGACCTTCAATATTTCTCCGGATCTGTCAGTAAATACTTGCTATTCGCCTAAATCTTGTATAGATGGTGATCAGAAAAATGGAAACACCTGAACGAAATTGCAACTTACCAGATTAATATGGTGTCGGGCCACCTTTCGCCTTCAGAACAGCCTTGATGCGACGTGGGATGGAGGCATAGAGGTCGTGAATGGTAGCAAGTGGAATTTTACACCATTCCTCGTGCAGGGCATCGGCCAGTTCTGTGAGAGAGGATGGAGGTGGAAATCGTCGCCGGAGTCGTGTTTCCAAGACGGACCACAGATGTTCAATTATGTTGAGATCTGGGGATTTGGCGGGCCAGGGGAGGTGTTGAACTTAATCCCGATGTTCCTCAAACTACGCTGCAACAACGCCAGCTGTGTGAATGTGTGCATTATCATCCTGCAAGATGGCGTCATTGTCCGGGAACAACATCCGGACCATAGGATGCAAGTGGTCTCCTAAAATTGCGACATAATCGTTGGTAGTGATTCGTCCGCTAAGTGTGACCACAGGACCCAATGAAAACCATGATATTGCGGCCCACAGCATCACCGAGCCGGCGCCATGTTTCACAGTTGGGCGGAGACACTGCAGATCATAAGCTTCTTTGGGCGTTCTCCACACATAAACACGGCCCGTGGTTGGGAATAGGGTGAAGGATAATTCATCCGATCATATCACACGTTACCAGTCCTCAACGGTCCAAGTTGCATGGTCGCGGCACCATTTGCGGCGTGCGAAAGCGTTATGGTCCCTGATGAGCGGTTTGGCCCGTGCAACACGACCCCGTAAGTTCATGTCATGTAATTTGCGGCGGACTGTGATTGTCGAAACAGGGTGGGGGAGGTGCTGATTGAGTTCCTTCGTCACTTGCTCCGCAGTGGCATGACGGTTCTGCGTGACAATGCGCTTTAATACCCGGAGTGACCTGTCACTCATGACTTTCTTCCGCCCACTGTTCCGCTTCTCCGATGTGGTTTTCCCGTGTGTTGTGTAGGCCGTCATCACCTTCGACACTGTCCCCACGTGACACACCTAACACAGTAGCCACTGCCGTCACACTCACTCCACATAACCGCGCACCAAGAATTTGCCCTCTTTGAAAATCTGAGAAGTCTCCCATTTTACACTACCTCCGTCTGCTGCAGCCACTGGACACTGCTGTTCCACTGCATCTGACCTAATATGGAGACCGACCTAACACACCATTACCAGCGGTCCGGCGCTGCGGGCGCCACGACACCACTGCCAACCCATACATCTGACGTGCTGCCAACTACAGGTGTTTCCATTTTTCTGATCACCATCTGTATCTCGTTTAATAGGACATGGACTGTAATGGTCGAATAAATCATCAATTCGTAAGTACGCCCTGTTTCAAAAGTTCAGCACATATTTCACAAACATATCCGCCAAATCACCACCAGTCAGTTAGCAGACATTGGGAAACAGAAAGCATGGAATGTACATTTTTAAAAATCATACTTAAGAAATTTAGGATCTGGCAGTGTGGATGATGGGACGATAGCACGTGCAGAAGAATTTGTGGTGAATCTGTACACAGATTCACAAAAATCTTGAATAGTGCTGTCTGCGGTGATTTGATTGGTCACAAAAAAAGCAGACCATCTTCCACCAATGAAGTGTGATTTAATGCTCCACATCAAGCGAGCACACCTTCAAATATACATTTAGCTGCACTCCAGCGACTCGAATATTGATTTCTTCAACTCGAACAATTTGGTTGACAAACTACGAATGAAAAATTGGTACCCAAATGGACCACTCAGGAGTCTATGGCTAAAAGTTCCCCAGAGTTAGTCTTGTACACGTAAACATACTTCGGACACAAACAATTGTAAGTATGTGTGAGGTACAATGGAGAGTATGAAAACCTGTAGCTGTAGTGGTAATAAGTGTTATACTTTACTTATAAACACTTACAGTATGTACCAGAAAATGATTCATCTGATGAAGATTCAAAAGACTAAGAAATATGTAATTTTGCACAAATTTTATGATAATGTAGAATATTATTATAGTTTTGCTTGTTTCCAGTAATTAGTAAGTATTTAATGAAGTTCGATGTAATATTCTTATAAATTACTTACAAATAGAGTTATTGAGGTTTCTGCAAAGACATTTTTTTAAAGTGATCATTGAGAAAATACAGACCATTCTTGATTTTAGAAATACCCTTAGGTGTACAACGATGTTATCAATCACCCTATATATCACCTGTAAATGGTGTTTGCCCCCATTTAAGACATCTTTACATATCTTCTTACCTTATTTATATTTTCTGTTTTTTCATTATGGTAAGATAAACATTTTTGTCAAAAGAAATAAGGAGTTATTTTCAACAACCAATGGAAATATTGAAAAATCTGAATTAACCTAAATATCAACTGTAAATGGATTTTAACACTATGAAAGAGATCTCAAAATTTTGTGATCCTTAACGCACGGTCGTGTCAAGTGAACGGAGATCTAGAAATGATCATGACAATGCAGGAGAGCTTAAGGGAGAAAGGTGAGAACTGTTCTTCAAATATTGGGGAAAAAATCAGGTTTTCTCTTGGAAACAAAACTTTTGTTGAATGACGTGAGCTGAAATTCAGTAGTGCCATTCGGAGCATCAGTATTCGAATCAAAGTGCACTTTCCTTCAAACTTACCTTGCTGTACGGCTAGTTTTGGAAGTAAATCTAACAATATTGGTACCATTGGAAAGATAATTTCATGCTCCACAAATTTAATTAGGGATGTTCTTTCCATATCTCAACTCATTGGGGAGATACAGAGCAAAACAGAAAATATTAAGGACAAAATATGTCAGCTTTTAATGTTTAAGTTAAATTTTTCGAAAACCCGTTGGATCTATCCAAAGCATGAATAGACAAAATCGTAAAGCACACCTGAGAGATAAAACCGGAAAAAGAAATTCATTAATTTCTTGATTATTTTCGGAGATAATTATGGCCTTTTATTTGAAACGCTCATTTTTTAGCTTCAGTAGAATAGGCAGGGGTATACGAAAGGACCTTCCGCTCGCATCAAGTGACCGGCGGTCTAGAAATGATCAGGATAGTGGACTTGATGATTTATTACCACCGGTTGCTTTTGCTCTCTCGGGTTGATCCAACTTCTTATTTTGGAGACTTTTCCAGATTCTGCCTCCCGACTATCATCTTGTCGCACATTACATACAGTTTACGACTACGACGTCGAGCAAATGGAGGAAGAATTTTTGTAGTCCATTTGAACGTCCTTCTGTTCATACTGAAGTAGTGCACATCTGATCAGCCTTGTCAACATATCCCATGCACTTGCCATAGTCCAGAACTATCAGTGGCATCAGACAGTTACCATGCTGATCACGATTGTTTCTGCTAACTTATGGTGGATGTACATTCGTCACTGTGAAGAACTGCCTTTTATCCTTCTAGGACATGAAGAACAGTTCACCTTTTTGAAAGGGCACATCATCACTTCGCGCTAGTATTAGTTGTTTGGGACTAAAGTTAGGTGACATTCTCTTCCATCTACAGTTGACTAACTTACATGCCCGACTTCCTATGACTTTAATTCGTCATAGAGTTCAGAGGAACTGAAAAAGTTGTGGAAAAAGATTTTATGACCAACATTTTTCAGCTTCTCTACTAATCTCAAATCTGGGTTATGGGTGCCCTGCACGCAAATCAGGTTCTCTTATTTCCTAATATATATCTCCATCTTGTACGTATGTATATCCAAGACTTGGTATGACTTGATTCTAAATTACTTATGCTTTTTTTATATACTGGTTAAAAGCAAACTTTACTTTGTACAATACGATAACCTCATCGACAAATACACATTCCGTAGAATTTGTATTGTCATGGATCGATTATTGATCATATCAAAGAAACTCCTGAATTTCCAGAGGCGGTCTTGGGAATTTCTGTCCAGATTCAGCACGTTGTTCTCGAATTAGATTCCACAGAACGAACATGAAACGATTACGTGGCATGGTGGTGTACCATGAATAATAATCCATTCCTGTCGATGCCCAGTAATCTTGAATTCTGTTGCGGCTGCAAAGGACAATGACAGAGACAGTGCGAGAAAAAAAAACAGTTCTTCTGCGGATATTGACATCTCATACTGCTTTTGGGCCTCGATTAGCTTTCTGGAGTTTCTGATCAATATATAGATTCATCTGTTCCACTACAAGCTTTTGGATACTTATGGTAAAAAGATAGAAAAACAGATCAAGCGGTCCTTCATCTGGCTGAAAAAGAGTGTTTTTTGAACCCGGATGTGCCACCTAAGGAGGTACATTAGGGGACACGAAACTCTGGCTACCGTGATCAATCTTTAACTAATTCGCAGGCTGAGGGTCTTGCGTATTTGTTGATGGTTCAGCAGATTCGTCAGACTCGCCTCTATTTTCTCTGTCGGCCATACGTATTTCTTCTTCATCATCATCGCCTTCCCCATTTCTCCCACTTTCCACACCGCCAGCATCTTCCCCCAATATTACTCCCGCGCCTACATCAAATTCTTCATCCATTTCGTCCTCTCCGTCTGTGTCAAAAGACTCCAGAGCATCTCGAATGTCGGATGTAGAAAGACATGCCTTTTTCAGTTTCGAAAAGATAGAGGAAAGTCTCCAAAGTCACTAAAATAAAATTTAACTCCCTCTCAACTGAAAATTACTGATTGTTAGCTTGAATTCTTTACTCGCCCTTTTGTTTTTGTACCGTATCTCTAAATACCATGATGTTTTTATTTGCGCTGCATTGGATATATCTTTGGTAGGTTGTTAAACATTAGTCAATTCAGCATACAACTCATAAGATTTTACTAATGAATTATTTTATATAAAGTGACGAAAATGACGTTTAGGATAAAGGTCTCTCGTAATAACTGTAATCGGACCCCTCGTAATAACTGACATGAGTCACAAATAAAGTATCAAATCATCACAAATTTTTATTTTACAAATACGATACAGAAAAGAGAATATGCATGATACACTAAGTCAGAAGAAAAAGAAAAAAACTATTAATGGTCCTCTTTATGACAGAGGTCCCATATTTCACGGTTATTTCCATGCACGCATCGTGTGCCCACATACCACACATTGCACACTGTATCCACAAATCATTCCTAAATCTATAGATCTTCTCCCCACAAAACAAGCAATCAGCATAATTGTCGTTTGCCACTCTTCCTTGTGGAATATCGAAGTCGCTGTGTCTGCTAGAAATGAACGAAACGTGACCACTCTCTGAATTCTCGTCTTCCCGATTACGAACTGTGCACGTAAGATCTCTAGTTCGCTTGCTACGTCCTCGTACTTGTAGTGTATTGTCTTGAGAAGTATTGTTCTGTTTGTTCACGGGCACCCTTTCTATACTGGGCAAAGGTTTCTTTCCTTCTTCTTCTACCCAGCTCTTGCACATAGTTGTTAAAGAACTTATCAACGTTCTCTTTTGTAAATTCTGTGGCACGAGCATTGGATCTGCCAGTTGGTTTTCGTACGGACAGTTGGGCTCTGTGCCGTTTTAAGAAGAGTTTCAACCATTTCTTCCAAGCACCATGACCTTTAAAAGGATGTTAAAAGTAATTTTATTGCCAGGTTCAGTACCGTCCTTTTCCTGTCTCCACTTGTCAATCCAAAGATGAAACAATATTTCATGAGGAAACAATATTTTACCAATTTTTCCTCCAATGATGAACTCAATACTGTGAGTCTTCCCATTTTAGTGAGACCTGCTTCCTTTGGACTGCAATATTTTCATTTGGAAGCCTTATCAACGTTGTTTTTCGGCAGCTTAAATTCTTTACATGCCTTTTTTAACCCACTTTCTTCTTTCTAATTTCTTCAATTGACTTTTCCATGTTCTGGGCATCCCAATTTCTTCCACTAACACTGCCATTCGTTTGAGACATCTGAAACAATATGTGCGATAGCTTTAATAACAGGTTGCAATACTTCGTTTACAATACAGGGATGCCTTGTACAAAGAAATCAGGGGTCCGACTTTGGGGATGACATTGGGGTCTAAACAGGGCCGTCGTGTGGGTTGTAAGCACCCGGGGCGAGAATTCTAAGGTACCCCATGCTCTCTCCCCTCGAATGTGTTATGAGAAACAGCAAGAGTTTATTCTGTACTTCTAGATTTAAATATGAAATGTAAGACCATAATGTAAGATAAAAGAAGTTAGTATTATGTCATTTTTTAAAGTGAATGGTTTTGTAGTTCAAAGTTAATGGAAACATAGATTTGAATTATTGAAATCGAGTGCTATTCTTGTTTATTTTGTGGTAGAGCGTTCACCTCTGGTGCTAGGAGTCTCGGGTTCAAACCCTGCTCCCGCCAAGTGAACTTTGTGGTGGACAAACACCGTGTGCGTAGGTTTTCTCGGGATTCTCCCGTTTCCTCCCACTTTCTTCATTCCACCATTTCATTCATTACTCATTATCACCGTCTCCTTTAGCCTAATCGGCATAACCGTGGGACGTAAAACTCAAAATTTCATTTCATTTTTTCTTGTTTATTTTGAACTTGATACATATCAACATAGTAATAGCATAGAATATACAAATAACGATACAAATATTAAGTTCAAAGATTTAAAAAAGAAAAACTCTCAGAAGACTGGAGAGAGTTTCAGTTGAATAATCCTAGACGATATTTTACATTACTGGTATTTTTTAAGTTCAATACTCTATCAGGAGTCCCTCAAGGATCTATTCTAGGTTTCCTGTTGTTTCTTCTTGTTATTAATGATATTCCTCTGTGTATTAAACCTTCTCAAATTCTTTTTTGCAAACAGTCTCAAACTATACTCCAAAGTAAGTTCAATTGATGACTGCCTGAAACTTCAATAGGATCTACAAAGTGTTCAAATATGGTGTGATAAGAATAAATTAGCCCTGATTGTGTTCAATGTAAATCTGTATCTTTCCCGATTAAAGAAAATACAATTAACTTTACCCATACAGTAAGTGGTACTTCCTTGTGTACCCCAAATACTATCAAAGATCTAGGAGTTATATTTGATTGCAAATTAACCTTTGCTCAACACGTTGACAAAATAACGAGTAGTGCATATAGAAACCTAGGTTTAATTTATAGGATAGGGCAGGATTTCTACAAAGAATCAACATTTATAAGGTTGTATTTTTTGTACGTGAGGTCCAAATTAGAATACTGTTGTACTGTTTGGACGCCAAATGTCACTAAATACTCTGATTCAATAGAAAATATACAATTTAAATTTTTAAAAATGCTTGCATAGAAGAAAACCAAAATGTCCCCTATGAAAACATAGTAACGAATTTTTGTTTTCAAATACTACAGAAAAGGATATGGTTGTTTGATATGTTGTTCTTATGTAAATTATAAAACTGTAAAATTGACTGTCCAAAATTAGTTTTAGAAGTATTATTACGTGTCCAAATAAGTAAAACTAGAACAGCAAATACTGGGACATTCTATTGTAGAAAAGCAAAAACTAAAATAAGTCTACCGTGAAAATTTTAGGGGGCCAGCAAAAATTATGGGGGGCGGCCCCCTAGACCTCCTTTGGATACGGACCTGATTATATGGATCATTTTTCAACGTATAACACATATTATGAACGCATACAATCACAATGCATTGCTAAAACACCGTTTATCAATCTATTTTAGAGATTAAATACAACAGTATGCTTTATCACGTTCATTTTCTTTGTCCATTTGATTCGAGTAGGATTTAAGTATGATGTCATAACCCCCAACAACAACAGATGTCGCCAGTCATGTATTTTCCCGCAAAATAATGGCGGAAGAAAACAATTTTACTAAAGAAACTAGCTGTTAGAGGCAGTCAATAGATAGTACGTGTTCTACAAACCTCGTGAGTGGAGGGGGTTAGAGATGCGCACAAAACGAGACGAAAAGAAAGCGTTCTCGACTATTTCGAGAAAATACTTTTTTTCTCGAAGAGTTTGATCTCGTCTCGAATTTCAAGACGAGACAAAAATTATGCTAGATAGAATATGTATAATAAAATAATAGTCTGGAAAATTTTTCAACAATCTTATTAGCATGCTGCAAATCTTACAAGTTATAACGGAAACATTCGGACAAGACAACAAACAGTTAATGAGATATTGTGTGGTGTGTGTGTGTTTTTGTCTGTCTGACTTTGAGGTCATCATTGTTTATATAGGCTATCTTGTAAAATTTTGATATTTAGATGATCATTTGCGCTCTCCACACTTTTCAAAATATTGCAAAATAAAAACAGACTTGCAAATTGAAACTTTCGGCCATACCAATTATAGTAGTCAATTCATCCTCTAGCTCTCTAAAGAAACATAAAAACTATACGCCAATGTAACATTTAATCTTCGATTCTAAATCAACCCAAACCAACAGTCAAGACAATCAATCACATTTACGATAATCAATACATTAAAAAAAAAAAAAAAAAAAAAAACAACTTTGCACACACCATTATTGACGGAACATGAGACTCCCAATCGTTGCCACCCGTTGTCAATGCCATATTATTTTCTTTTTAACTCGCTGCAGATAAAACTTACTTAGCCTACTGTAGGTGAATACTATAATATGAGTAATGTTTCATGGATAAAATAGCTGCTGCTAGACGTCTCTCTCTCTCTCCCGAAAGAAGAGTATAAAAATCGATTATGATGATGATGCAGCATTTAAAACTTTTGTTTTGTAGCAAAAGTAAAACTTGTGTTTTTACCTAATTTCACTGTATTGAATTGAAATCTACCTACCCTTTTGTCGCATCATGTAACGCTTTTCAGAAATGTGCAGATGAAATATTTAATGACCTACTGATTTTAATAAATATTCAGTGTTGGTTATAATATCAAATGTGAGTGATTACCAACAACAAAATGAGATGAAAACGAGTATAAAACATTCAAAGAAGCTTGAAGTTGTTTCAAACTCATGAAATAACCTACAATTTATCTGCTCCATCGTATAATTGCGAAGGGGAACCGTGCTATGTCAACCTTCCGTTTGTGGTCTCACGCGAGTTATCTTGCACTAGGCACCAACAGTAATTTGCCATTATACACACGTCCCAGCGATCCTGGCACGTCCTTTCCATCTCTTTAATGACTTGGTGGAACCTCTTTCCTATTCTTCGCTCAATACACTTAAGTTTAGTGGTAGGTAGTCCAAGTAGGAGTGCAAGAAATGTAATTTTAAATTCATATGACATCTGAGTGTTTGCATTTCTTGTAGCATGATTTTCACAATATAGTCGTATTGCAGGGGTGCCCACAAAGGGGGGATATGACGCAAACTGCGTCATTGAAATATTTGGGGGGTTACAAATCTATATAAATATGCTTGAGGGGGTGTAAAAATTAATTGAAAACACTTTTTCATGGAAGAACACCTATGGATAGACAATTGGGGGGTGCGTCATGGACATAAGGGGGTGGGCACCACTGCGTATTGGCCATGTTTCACATTACCCTAAAACTTGTTGACAACATTGATAAATTAGTTTCATTGCTTAAATCCCATTGTTTATGGTATTTCTAAATGCAGAATATTTTATAAGCTTGCAAATCTGAGGGCCATAAAAAAATGTCGTCCTTAATATATGCATTGCACAATGAGGAATCAGATTGAACTGGCTATTGCAAACAAAAATCATTATACTGTAGTCTAACGCTTTGAAAAGTTGCTACGTTATCCCTAAACTTAAAATGTGGTGGGCTAACAGAACATTCTGAGGTTCAATTAATGGTGAAGACACTGGTGCAAATCCCGGGGAATGAGGGAGACATGTACTCCTCAATCTTGAAATTGGGGGGACTGTCCCCCCAATAAACCGATTTGAAATGTGCTTTTGGGGAGAAATGTGATGATTTGTGTCCGAGTTTACAAAGGAAAGTGAGATGAAATTGATTTCCCTTGCTGTATAATATACAACAGGTTCACCTCAGAAATCAGATTCATCTACCGTAATATGTCATCTCCCACTCCCAGAATAAGCCTCAAATCTGCCCGCCTCCCAATGTTGAAGACAACTCTGCTCCCTTGATCCTCCACAGCATTGTTTTTCAACTTCATAAATATTTTGAACATCGATTTTTAAAATTATGGGAACGATCTTATCCGTTGTTGACAAATTTGCGTTGAAAACAGATTTGCGCTGATGGGTAAATGCACCATATTTTTCACTCCCAGCACTTAAGCGTTTCTTTTGGGTCAGTTCGATACTATGACAGTGTCTTTCATGTGCTATACTGTCCCATTCGCACTGAAAACACATGAATTTAGTGCACTCTCTTTGTTAGGCCAATAAAATCTCAAACATCTTCAAGATTACAACACTCATTTATGTTCGCTGTATCTGATTTTTCTAACAAATAGTGTCGTGGGTTCCTTTAAAGGAAATCGAATGAGTTATCGGCACAAAATCGAGTTGTTGCCTATATATATAGACTTCTACTTGATCGAGTTGTTGCCTACTTCTTTTAATCTCACCTTTCTAGAATCAATAAATAGACGCCAGTCTCTTGATTCATAGATTATCCCTGAGTGACCAATTAAACATTCACATTCTCCTCGGATTGTAAACTCGCCGTTTTCTGATTCCAATTGATTCTACTTTATTTTAGCGTCCCTTTTAGCAGCGAGGCTATATCAGACGTGGACCTACACCTTGACATGTAATTGGAACTACATGCAGTGGTAGAGCGTTTACCTCCGGTGCTCGGGGTCCCTGGTTCGATCCCAGCTCGCGCCGTGTGAACTTTGTGGTGGACAAACACCGTGCTCGTGGATTTTCTCGGGGTTCTACCGTTTCCTCCCACTTTCTTCATTCCACCATTTCACTTATCTCTCATCGTCACCGTCTCCTTTAGCCTAACCGGCATAACTGTAGGACGTAAAACTTAGAGATTTCATTTCATTTCCACCGGAAATCGAACACGGGTCTCCCACACCAAAGGCGTGCACGCTAACCACTTAGCCATAAGGAAGCTCCATGATTCCAGTCGAGCTTGACATATTCATCAAGTCACAATAACAAAATGCACACACCAGAAACCAAAAACACCATATTTTTCTGAGACACGTTATCAGATAGATAATGCAACAATATTCAAGATCCCTGCAGAATCGCAGACAAAGCAAATGTATGCGCTTTTGGCCTCCAAGGAACGAACTTACATTTATGAAGAAATACATTACAAAAAAATATATTTAGGAATCATTAAGCATTTAAAAATGCCGTTCTGTAGATGTTGATGAAAGCAGTACTCCTAATAAGAGATACGATATACTACATATAAGTGTATAGACTATACAAAATCTCTGGTTGATAGGACGAAAAAAAAAAAACTAATGGTTTTATAATTAGAGCAGTAAATTTAACTTATTTTGTCATAACATATTTAATGCCGCGAAAGCTTCATAAACCTGTGAAATTAATCGTAGAATTTCTCAGTAGTACTAATTGTTTAGTACTTACTAGTTAGAAGATTCAACTTATTGGAATAGTTCGTGTGTAGTCTTGTCGATATGTTTATCATTCTGAAAGAACTAATCTTGAATTCAGTCATGACTTCATTAAACTAAGCAAGGATGAAGATGATCTCATTATGAAGGTTATTTTAGTATCAGGCTGTCTAGAAAGTATTGTGACTTTGGGGATCAAAGTTGAGATTTGAAAATAGTATCATGGAACTACATATGCACCATTTTGTTTGATTACCTTCTGCCGATTTTCTGAGAACGTCTCAATCCTATCGATTCCCCAAAGTTCTATGATTTCTGGTCAAAAAATTGTCACATGTGGTTTCCACTGGTCTCTTTTGGAACTAAATTCAATACTCAGGTAATTGTGTAGAGGCCAAAACAAATTATAGTCAGACGGTGCCAGGCTCTGGCTATACGGTCGATGCATTAAAACCTCCCAGCCAAATTTTCGAGATTTCTAACGGGTCTTTAAAAATGTATTCGGTTTGGCGTTGTCAGCGTGCTATTCAGTATCCTTTCTATTGACCAGTTCCGGCCATTTCTGTTGAGTTTCTAGATGCACTTCTGTAATTGTCGACAGTACAGAACGGTACCTATAATTCTCCCTGGCGGAAGCAGCTTGTGATGCAGACCCCTCAAACTCCACCGAACGCACAGCATAATCTTCCTGAGTGTGAATGTGAACTTGAACAGACTGTGTAGCTTCGACCACTATCTTTTTCGCAGATGGTTGTCGTAGGTTATTTACTTTTCATCACTTATGATCAAGCACTTCAGAAATGAGTCGAGTTCGATACATTTCAGTAGAATTAGCAAATAGAAGTTCGATCGAGTAAATGTTTGAGTCAGATAATGTGACACCCAAACATCGAGCATCTTTTTATAGCTTCGAACTTCCCCAAATGGTTTAATTCTGTTTGGTAATAGAATTTAGGTCATTGACAATGTCATAATTCCTGACATGCCGGTCTTCCTCGACTTATGCCAGAATATCATCCATTTTTGCTATTATTGGTAGCAGGCATCTCACTGCAAGGAGCATCTTGGGCACCGAAATTTCCAGAATGAGAATCATTCTTTGACTGTTACTTTTGATAACTTATATTGCTCATACACAGAACACATTTTGGTAATGGGGGGCCAACACTAACGAAGACAGAAAACAACGCACCCTGCGGGGTTCTAAAACGCCTTCACTCACTAACGCTCGTTCATCAATACTGTCTAAATTAAAGGTTATTAACCTAAACTAACCGAATGTGAGTAGAATATCGCAAAAAATCGGTTAGAAACCTGGCCCCGCAAAGCTAAACAATAGCCCACATTTCTTCACGGTCCTGCGCAGCATTTACTCCTTCATCGAAATAAAGTTGTACAATATAATGCAATTTCGCGAAAGCTCACTCAAAGTTAATCTCCACAGCACAATACCTTACGTCTGGTTATAAGAATTCCAACACTTTTTGCACCTCTACAATAGCGTCAATTGCCAACTGACAAATTACGTTAGGCCTGATCCACTGCGACTCATATACCCTGAGATTTGGGACTACTAACTACATCTCGTGCGCAAGAATCTAAATACTTCTTGAACTACTGATATTATTTTGTTTTCTAGAAAATTCGAGGAATTAAATTTTATTTCTTAAGTATTTTGGAAAATATGGGGATATGACTGATAAGCACAGGTCAGATGTGCTGGCAATACATCAAACTTAAAACCACCTCATCGGCCATAGTATTTCGAGGGTGTAACGCCATATAGTATGTAGGACAACAAAGTTAGGTTCTTTTTCACCTAACGAAATCGAACCATATTTAATCATAGCGCAGTGTCTAATCAACATTGGAAATCTATCTCATCTTACCTTCTAATGATGTAAACTACCCCTAATTAAGAAGAATTTTTTGAGATTGTTTTTTCTAATATCTGTTAAGCCATGAAACGAGAACTACGTAAGATAACGTAACGAAGACAAGACAAAGCTACTCATGAGATGTCTCTGTCTCCTAGAATTGCGAACAGACTCAATCATTGTGGAGTAGTAAGCTTGGAAATATATCTAGTGCAATCGAAGCTTCGCCAAGTGTGAACTACGTGGCACAATCGGATTTCTCCAAGCGACTGTTAAATTCCCTGAATTTCTAAGGAGCAGGTTGTCCAGAAACCCCATTCTACCCAATTCCAAAAACCACATAATTCTAGCGTTGATCAAAGTCGTCTGCCGCCACAGATCTTCACCATTGGCCTCTCTCGTCCTGTACGTTGGTAAGTCTTTATTTAAACCCCGTAACATTTGTCCACACAGCAGTCACTTATAAAATTTCTACCGTACTTCTTATTCATTATAGGTGATGAATAGTGGCTATATTATGCTCTTCCACCTGGTGGAATCGAATTACATAATGCAGTTCACACTTGGCGGACGCTTCAATTGCATTCGATATATTTTGACCACAATGATTGAATGACAGTCTGTCTATCGATGTCGGAGTGACAGCTTTGTCTTATTCCCGGTTGGTCATCATCTCACCTGGTTCTCTGATGGCTTAACGGTTTTTGAAAAAAGACAGCTCTCGTGATTTGAAATTAGGGCCAACATCAAAATCAATTAATTAAATTTTTAGTTTTACCTCCTACGATTATGCCTTTTTGGTTAAAGGAAATAGACAATTAATGAAAATAAGTGATTTGAAATAATTGGTTGGTGCGAGCGGTCCCGAGTTTGATTCCCGCTGGGGATACTCAGTCAAAGAGATGTAAAAGCTTTTTTCAGGACAGCCATCCTAAGTGAGGTTTCCCTGGGTTTTCCTCACTCACATCAGGCAAATGCTGGGATGGTACCTAACATATAGATCTCAGGCCGCTTTCTTTATTCCCCAATCCTTTCTTTCTTTCCTTTCCTCGGATAGTGTGATCGCCGAGGGACTTCATCCCTCATACGTGACGTTCTAACATAGCCATAAATGCCGAAAGCCCAGAAATCTAATCCTAAATCCTCAAATAGTTGGTGGAATAAACCGAAATTCCCCGAGAAAACCCACGGATACGATGTTTGTCCACCCGAACTCATCTGGCATGGGATCGATTCATGGACGACTCGTATCAGAAATAAGGACTCTACTACTCAATCAACGTTAATAAGAAAAAGCAACAATGAATATTTTGATCTTATTCGGCTCTACGAATCAAACCTATTGTAATCTCAATCATTTTTCTAACGTAACTAAACTATTTGTTTTGTTCTTTTATCTGATCTTTTAAAAATGTATGACATATCATACAAAAGAGATAAATTAAAACCAATTAATCTTAGTACTTGAAATCAAAACTTATTTATCAGTATTCTTTTTTTTTCTGAACACTGATTTCCTTAACAAAACTTTGCCAATCTTCATTATTTACCCAATATTTCTTGAGTTTATTCCCGTGTGTGCAGTTCAGATAAAGCAATTGTGGGTGATTCCATTGTATTGCTTCAGTATAAGAGTTATACCCAGAGAGATGATATGTAGATATCTTAGTAAGTTCGAAGGAAAAAGGAAATTCAATATGGCCACCGTCGTATCGGTAGGTTTTTCAGGTTTTCCCTTCCCTATTCTTATTCCTCCGATTCCTTCATAATCGTTCACTTTCAACAATAACGTTTTCTTTCGCCTTAAAGTACGTAATCGTGGAACGTAAAATTAGAAATTTCATTTTTCAAATATTGCCTTCAGATTATGATTTCTAGTATATATAGGGCCCCAAATTTTCAGATAAAAAGATCTGGAATATTTTATGAAAATTTACAGCGTAGTTATGGCCAAGAAAAATTAAAGAAAAAAGAGCAAAATTTCGAGAAAATAAAATCGGAACAAGCTGGATAATTGTGGGGACCTTCTTTATTTTTATGTTCTCAGTATATCCTAAAATGTACCCTTCATTCGAGCAGTTTTTTTTTTTTTTTAGACAGGAGAACAAAAAAAAAATTTTAATTATCTACAAAATTATCGATTCTTTCGAGGAAAACAGCTCACAAAATTCATCAAAAAATCCTTAATAGCCTACGATCCTTTCCAAACTTTAGGCTCTTCGATACAGTTCTTAGAAGTATGTCAAGCAGTGTGAATTCATGTACTGGATGAACAAACAAACGAAAATTCATTCATACACAATAAATCACCTCTTCTCCTTTGAACCCCCTACGCCCCTTTATGATATGCAAAAAAAAAGAAAAGAAAAGAAAAAGAAAGAAGAAAGAAAATTAATATTCCACGGTCTCTTCCAGACTATGGTTTCTTCGTTAAAATTACTTCGAAATATGCCACGCAAAATGGTTTGGATTTGTAGAACGGGATGGTGTCGAGACAAGACGAGACGAAACTTTGTACATTCTCGGTCTCGTCTCGGTTGATAATAAGCGGTCTCGGTCTCGTCTCGAGTCAAAAATCGCCGTCTCGATCTCGTCTCGGACAACAGATGCTTGTCTCGGTCTCGGGGGCCAAGTCTCGGTCTCGTCTCGAAAGTCTCGAAATAAATAGTCTGAAATTAAAATTGTGAAAGTATTATTATCTTACAGTCTGTCGTTGCCGCTTCTTATTTCTTGTCTTCATTCTTGACTTAGAATTATGGTATGGTATACCTCTTCAGAGCTAATTTACTAGCGCTAATGCTTTCCATGCGTGTGTTCCAGGTTCAATCATCAGTGGGTAGGCTATATCATACAAGGTGTGTGAGAAAAATAAACTGGCAACACTGCGGGCGATCTGGCAACGTTGTGTCTACCGGCCTGTGCTAAACCAGTTTGTTTATCCCTTCCACTTCCTCAGTCTAAGTTACAACTCCGTACAGCTAACATTATTTTTGACGGTGCCATCAGTGAAGTTGTGTTTTTGTTGTGTGTTACAGAAATGGAGCATCGGGATTGAGAGCAACGTTGTGCAATAAAACTTTGTGTTAAACTTGGTGAATCCGCCAATGTGACCTTTGAAAAGATGAAATAGGCCTATGGGGAACATTGCTTATCAAGAGCACAAGTTTTCTGCTGGCACAAATTTTTCGAAGGCCGAGAAAACGTTGAAGATGAACCTTGCTCAGGGAAACCTTCAACTTCAAAAACTGACGAAAACGTTGAACGTGTGAGGGCTCTTGTGAGATCAGACCGTCGTTTAACAATAAGGATGATGAGTGAACCGTTGCATTGAAACCCTTTCACCGTACATCAAATTTTGACAGACGATTTGAACGTGCAAAAGATTTGTGCCAAAATGGTGCTGAAAAACCTCACAACTGAACAGGAGGACAATCGAAAAACGTGTGCGTTGATCATCATGAGAGGATTGCTAATGACCAAGAATTCTTCAATTTGTGGGATCACAGGTGATGAATCCTGGATATTTATTTATTTATTTATTGAACAAATTCCCAGATACAGCATAACTTTGCCATTTTACACAGGGACATGCTAACAAAAGAAAGAAAAAAACAAGATAACAATAACAACAACATAGAAAAAAGAGTGTAAGAGTAAAACTATTCCGTCAAAGCTCGTTTAATTGCTCTTTCAAACACTGGGTAGCTCGAAAATATGTCCACATCAGTTGTTACTTGATTATAACAGTTTGGTATTCTATAAAAAAGAGACCTCTGTATAACAGCCAACCTAGGACGGGCTAGATGGAATAGGTGGGTATTCCGGGTGATGCGGGAAGGGACACGTAAGGATAGTTCCTGAAGTAATATTTCCGATCTTAAGTTTCCATTAACTATTTTATGTAGATATTTCAGGTCAGAGATAGTTCTGCGTACTTCAGGAGTCTGAATATTAAGATGTCGCAAGAGTTCCTTCTTAGATAATATTCGAAGTGCAGGAACACGAAAACGGACTATAGCGATGAAGAAATTGAGAACAGAATCAAGTCTGGAGAGATGTGTAGGTGCTGCCATGGCCCATATGGGAGAGCAGTATTCGATCTTGGGCGCTATTAATGTCTTATAAAAAGTCGCTAGTGAAGAAACAGTGCGTAGTTCGGTGAATCGATAAAGAAGTCCCAACATGCGCATTGAATTCTTTAGTATTGAGGAGATGTAGTCAGAGAATGTGAGTTTTGAATCAAAGATGACACCAAGATCATTGTGACTAGCAGAATGTGTGATAGGGGAATCGTTGATATGGTATGTGGAGGGAACAGGAGACTTTTTCAAAGTAATAGTAATACTGTCACATTTCTTACTGTTGAGTTTCAAGTGCCACATTTCACACCAGCCTGTAAGGTAATTTATGTCTTCCTGTAGAGCAGTTGTGTCATGGAGACACGATATTTCTCTGTATAACTTACAATCGTCAGCAAAAAGCAGAAGGCCACTAGGTTGAGCTGATAAGTGCGTGTAGAGATCATCCATATACAGGGCAAACAGCAGAGGTCCAAGTACACTCCCCTGAGGCACCCCTGAGATCACGGGTTGGGGGTTAGAAGTCGCCCCTGAAAGAACAACTCTCTGTTTACGGTCCTTCAAGTAGCTTGTGATTAGAGAGAGAAATTTGCCATGTACATTAAATCTATTGGAGAGTTTATGAAGAAGATGAATGTGACTGACAGAATCAAAGGCCTTCGAGAAATCAAAATAGATAACATCTAATTGAGTATTGTTATTCATACATTTGACTGCACAGGAAAGAAGATTACTTAAGTTTGAGAGACTTGAGCTTTTCGGTAGAAAGCCGTGCTGAGAACTATGGATGTAAGGTGAGGTGAATTTAAGTAGCCTGTCTTTGATTATTTTTTCGCAGATAATTGATATTACAGAAAGAAGAGATATTGGCCTATAGGAGGATACATGATCTTTAAGTCCTGATTTATATATTGGGATCACGTGAGCTAGTTTCCAACTGGTGGGATAATACCCTTCCTTGAAGCATCTATTGAATAAGATAGATAGAGGAACCGTAATAACTGAAGTAGTTTTGTTGAGAAAGAGAGGACTAATTTTATCAGGTCCAAGTGATCTGTGTGGAGATAACGATAGCAAGAGAGCCAGAACTTCGCCCGGGGTGGTAGAGAGATTGGATAAGGTGTCCGAACAGATGGAACGGAGAGGGGGAAGGTGGGTTGTAGAGGGAAGGGAATTAAATGTTTTGCAGAAGTAGTTATTGAAGAGGTCGGGTCTTTGATCATCACTCGCTTCAGTATTTTCATCTTGAACTGTTGCCGGTATGCCCGGAGATTTTGTTCTAGATTTAATTACAGACCAAAAGACTTTAGGGTTACTAACAGTAAAATTACCAATTGAGTCCATGTATTCAAAGTATTTACGCCGCTGTACCTTCTTGGCAAGACTTCTAATTCTAGCAAAGGTTGTGTATGTGTAGTCACTCGGATGTGATTTCCATAGAGTCCAGGCAAGCTTTTTGTTTTTAAAAAGTTCACGAAGTTCATTGTCGTACCAGACCGGAAACCTGTTGGATTTTGATGCTTTCACCGGCACAAAGTTCTTTATGGCTGAGTGGACAACAGATGTAAATAAGTCCACAGCGTCGTCAACAGTTCCTACCTCTAACAAACACCAAGGAAAGAGTTCAATAGCCCGGCAGATGTCACCCCAGGGGGCTTTCTTCCAAAGAAGTTGTGACCTACTTTTGAGGGGCTGGTTTGTAGTAGTGGAGGGGAGGAAATCGAAAGAAACATCCAAGGAATCGTGATCCGATGGAAAAAGATTTCTGCATGGGACAACACAACGAGGTTCTAAGTTAGAGAGGATATAGTCAAGATTGCTATTATTGCAGGTATTATGCATATTATGTTGACCTAGGCCAAGTCCATGAATAAAATTGTCCATGAAATAACTGTCGTTTCCATCTTTAGTGACGCCATGCTTGCTGTCCTGCCACGTGATGGAAAGGTTGAAATCACCCAATAGGATGACGTCACCGTGTGACAACGCATGTAACAGTGAGTCATGGCAAGCTTCTAAGAAGTGCTGGGGGGTGTTCTTGTGCGGCCTATAGAAGCACCCAATAAACACACAACGACGCTTTGGAATAAATACTTCCACCCAAATGAGTTCACAATTTGAGTACGGTCCTGAAACAAAGCGGCAAGGCGAAGAGTGGCACACTCCGTCATCTTCTCGGTAGAAGAAATGTCGAATGAGCAAATCAAAGATCAAGACGATGCTGATTTGGTTTTTGACAGTAAGGGTATCGTGCACAAAGAGTTTGTCCAACAAGTGTTTTATAAAAATGTCTTTGAAAGGCTCAGAAAAAGTGATTCATGTGAGACCAGACATTGCAGACAAGTGGATGCTTCATCATGACAATTTCCCGTGCAGAGATGTTCACCCTCGCGAGGGTGGCCCTCTCGAGGGCATCCTCACCCTCAAGTTCCCTCGCCCACAGTGACGCGAGGGCGAGGGAGCGCGAGGGCGAGGACAAGTTTTGGCCGCGAGGGCGAGGACAAGCTTCGATGGCGAGGGTGAGGGTGCGCGAGGGCGAGGACAAGTTTTGTCCGCGAGGGCGAGGACAAGCTTCGACGGCGAGGGCGAGGGTGCGCGAAGGCGAGGACAAGCTTCGATGGCGAGGGTGAGGGTGCGCGAGGGCGAGGAAAAGCTTCGACGAAGAGGGCGATGGTGCGCGAGGGCGAGGACAAGTTTCGGCAGCGAGGGCGATGGTGCGCGAGGGCGAGGACAAGCTTCGATGGCGAGGGTGAGGGTGCGCGAGGGCAAGTTTCGGCAGCGAGGGTGAGGATGCGCGAGGGCGAGGAAAAGCTTCGATGGCGGGGGTGAGGGTGCGCGAGGGCGAGGAAAAGCTTCGACGAAGAGGGCGAGGGTGAACGAGGGTGAGGGCCAAGTGTTACTGGGAGAGCGAGGGTGCACGATGGCTAGAGACAACTTCCTTCAGGAGAACGAGGGCACGCGAGGGAGGAGGACAAGCTTCCTTAAAAGCAACTGTTTTGGAGTTTGCTGTTTGACCTCTTTTGGAGAGAGGCAAAATTTAAAATATCCTCAGCCATGTCCCCTAGATGAAAAGTTAGTGTCATAGCAAGGTTATACATTAATCGTATTTTTCCCTTCAATTAATTGCAGTAGACAATTTCTCGTGTGTACGTACATAATTATAAAAATATTAATGCAAATAAGAATAATATTTGATTTTTCCCATGAAAGTTTCCGGGTAGAAATAGCGCTACATTAAGAAGTAAGTGTGCCTCATTGTTGCCCTCCCTGTGCTGGAGACGTTTTAGATAAGAAGTGTCTACTACACTGTCATGTTTAAAGAGTGTTGGTAGACAGACAGACAGTCACTCACGTCATTCAGCTGTAAATGACAAGAGCGCTGATATCTGAACAAACACAATCAATGAGAGAACCATCAGAATGCAGTAGATCAGATGGAAAAAGACTTGATGGAATGACTTTGATTCATAGATGGCCATTTTGCTCTGGACTCTCTCGGACTCGGGCTCATTTTTTTCAACTGGGCTCTCGCTCATTTATTCCTTTGGGAATCGTGGTCGGGCTCACTTCCCTCTGTTGGACTCGCGCTGACTTATTTCATTGGCGCTCGGGGTAGCGCTTAATTATTGAACCCGAGAACGGTCGAGCGCGAATGCCGAGCTAGCGGGCGTTTTGCTCGTGAGTTTGGATGCCCATGAAATGGGCTGATTAATAGCATACATCCTCCTCCAATGTCCACCACTGATGAAGTTGTTACAATTAATCGGAATTTTTAACTTTTCATAGTTTTGTGACCGCCCAAACTATTATCTGAATCGATATTTGTTAAAATAATGTCAGTCACAATTGTATCGATTTTCATTGTTTCTGCTTTTATAATCTACGTGGGTAGAGCTATTACAAAATAAATAATATATACAAAATAAATATATATAAATAAAATAAATAAATAATAACATTTAGTTACAAAATAAATAATATGTTTTTTCTTGGCCTTAAATAGAAATATCTGACACGTTAATACTGAAATTTTGTTAAAAGAGCTTCTTTAACAAAATAAATTTAATAAGTTCCACAAGACATAAGTTGTTTATGCAGCCGAAATTTGCAACTGTTGACTGATTGCCGTTTAGCGTCCTCTTTCGTCGGCGAGGCTATGAGAAGTGGACCTATAGGTTTAACGCGGAATTCGATCCACTGTCGTTCAATGTTCTCCCACTCGGAATTGTCCCCAGGACCCTATGCACCAAAGGTTCGCGTGCAAGCCAGTGAGATAGGGTTTGTATGTTGTGTTGTTCAATGATTTTTATTAGGAATGAAATACGTTACAGGATGATATACTGATTGTAAATATTATAGTGCAAGTATTGAACGATTGTGTGGTAAAAGGAGAAATATAAATTTGGACAAATTTTAAAAAAAGGTCTGAAAAAAACTGTAGGATATATGAAACATATAAAACTTAGGAAAAGCCACTTCAGCAAAACGAGCAGGATTTTGTTGTGGGTAAACAGTTTAATCATATTATTATTAATTTCGCACATCATAGCATGGGCGGCGATTAGGGGGGCAAGGAGGGACAGTTACCCCCCACTCTTTACAAATGACCCATTAATGTCGCTATATAGTTTCATTTGGAAATATAAAGTTTATGTATTATTAAGGTTCATAGAATGAAAATGGTGCCATAAAATATTTGCCGTTCCGTGAGTACGTATTAGTTGTCTTTCCGTGCAGTTAAGAAAGCTACAGGAGTTGCGTTTTAATTGCCACGAAAAATGTCTCAAAAATTAACCTATCCGGGTGTACTTTCATATTCATTTCTTCTATGTTAGTCAGCCGCTTTGGAACTAATTGAGATAACATTTCGCAGAAAAAGAAGTCCTTCATGAGCAGTGTTTCTTTCAGAAACAATGTTCTGGGGAGGGCACACTTAGTATCCCGGGGCGGCACTGCAGGTACTATTCTATTCATTATTATATTATAGACGTATTATTTTGGTCTCCTTCGGGGGGAGGCTCTCAGAGCTTCGGGGGGCAGTGCCCCCCCAAAAAAACATGTCTGGAAGAAGCACTCTTCAGACTGTTGACAAATGATGTAAACGTCACTATCGACCGAGATCTCCATTGTAACAGTTGTTCCATTTTAGGTGTTCCACAGTAAGTTATACGATGATATGTTTAGTTTCCTTTCTTTAGGATGTATGTTAAGCAAGGGCGGATCCAGGACGGACTTCTGGTGGGGATGGTGGGTTGTAATACTGCTACTTAGAGCTACTTTTAAGAGCTCCAAACTCTGGGATGCGTTTTATTTGTATATATAAAATAAAGAAGTTTCCTCTTCTGGGGGGCAGCGATCGCCCCGATCGCCCCCTGGATCCGCCACTGACAATAAGGAAATAATTCAACAAATAGGTTGAATAATTGATGCTCTGATCCTCACGAAGGAGGCCCTCTCGAGGCCTCCTCACCCTCAATTACCCTCGCCCTCAATGATATGAGGGCGAGGTTGCGCGAGGGCGAGGAAAAGTTTTGAGCACGAAGGCGAGGGCGAGCGAGGATAATGGACAACACCTATCGCGAGGGCGAGATGTGCGTGAGGGCGAGGACAAGCTTTGATGGCGAGGGTGAGGGTGCGCGAGGGCGAGGAAAAGCTTCGACGAAAAGGGCGAGGGTATGCGAGGGCGAGGAGAAGCTTCGACAGCGAGGGCGAGAGTACGCGAGGGCGAGGACAAGGTTCGATGGCGAGGGTGAGGGTGCGAGAGGGCGAGGAAAAGCTTCGATGGCGAGGGTGAGGGTGCGCGAGGGCGAGGACAAGTTTTGTCCGCGAGGGCGAGGGTGTGCGAGGGCGAGGACAAGTTTTGTCCGCGAGGGCGAGGGTGCGCGAGGGCGAGGACAAGCTTCGACGGCGAGGGCGAGGGTGTGCGAGGGCGAGGACAAGTTTCGACAGCGAGGGTGAGGGCGCGCGAGGGCGATGGACAATTCCATTCGCGAGGGCGAGGGTGAACGAGGGCGAGGGCCAACTGCTACTGCGAGGGCGAGGGTGAGTGAGGTCGAAGTAAAATGAACATCTATGGTCCCGTGTCACACGGCCATTTCCATCTGTGAATTTTTGACCTCAAAACGCATTACTGTTGTTCCTCAACCCCTTTATTCACCTGATTTTAGTACTTGTGACTTTTTCCTTTTCCCGAAATTGAAACATGTCCTAAAAGGACGTCATTTTGGAACTCTGGAGAACATTCAAAAGACTGTGACCGACCAGTTAAAAGCAATACCAGTTGAAGACTTCCAGCGCTGATACCACCAATAGGAACAACGACTCCGCCGGTGTATAGTTGCTAAGGGAACTACTTTGAAGCGAATAACACTGTTGTTTGAAAAACATTTTAAAAAACTTTAGTTAGTACAAAATAAGTCTCATTACTTTTCTAACACAGCTCGTACCTGGGATATAACCCTAATAGTAACCCATATTTCACTTTCAGCAATAGATTTTTTCTCATATAGCCTCAGTACTGCCTATATAATTAAACACTATTAAATTAACTCCAATACTATACAGTAGTTTATTTCCTTCCTCCTAACGGGTAACGCAACACATAGCAGCATGAATGTATTGAATCGTACCAAAATTGAAATTTTACAATTTCTCATTTATTATTCAATACATTCTGCTTTGACTGTCATTTTGAAAACAGAATATAATGTTCATTATCTTAACAAATAGGATAAATTATTACTACAATATATTTTGTCTCAAATTAATTAAATGTTGTATTACCGTTTCACATCTCCGTGTTTGATTGACAATTTATAACACGAACGTCCTGAACCTTGTAGTGGGAGCTACGGCACTCATCTTTGCTATGTGTGATCTTGTGTTGGATCACTAAACAATTTAGATTCAAAGTCCGATGTTTCGCATACTTCGCGTCTCACTTGAAGTACATTCTGTTATACAAGTTCATAAGGTCGTAATGCATTACGTAAGCATGCCGTAACATAGCTTATTACTGAGCTCTCAGTGGTGCATGTGGTCTTTATTCGAGAAAACTAATCGTGTGTTCATTACGTTGAAATTTTATGTAGATTGAAAATTACTTGCGAACTATGGACATACATATTGTATAAGTATATAGGTAATTCGAGCTATCTGTGTCTATTTTCTCTCTCTCGCCAAAACAAGTGATTTTTAACCTTCTAGTCGTTTTTATTAATTTTCGTAGTGTTGCTGCAACATGAAGGCTTCAATAGTCAAAAATATTTTTTTCGGTGTACGACTTCAGTTAAATTTTGGATCCATTTTTACAATCCCTTACTAATTATATATATATATATATATATATATATATATATATATATATATATATATATATATATATATATAACTTTAGAGGTAGACTATACTAAGTCACTTTATGATCTAAATTGAGTTAAGAATACTTTTCTAATAGAGTATGTTCCTTCTAGTGGTGTAATAATGTAAGTCTAAAATATCCTACTACTTTGTAACTACTTAGTATAGTTTGAAAAACAGTAGTCTAAGTCTTACTGAAGAAAACGGTTTTTCGCTTCTCCTCTAAAATTAGGAAATTGAGACTTCGTTTAGTTTACCTCTGAGGTCCAAATATAATAAAATCATCATCATAATCAACTATTATCAGTCCACTGCTGGATGAAGGTCATTCCAAGTCTTCTCCACAACTATCTATCTTGGGCAATTCTTTTTCAGGACCCCCCCCCCCAGTATTTCTTGATTTCGCACCCTCTTGTATGCGGACGTTTTCCAGACTGTTTTTGTCTCGTGGTATCCAGTCTAGAATTGTTTTCATCCATCAATCATAATTTCTTCTTGCAATATGTCCAACACCTTTTCTAGCCCATGTTAAAAATTATTTCATTAGTGCCAGTCATTAGTCGCTAAATAACTCATTACTACATATTTGGGCTACAAATAATTCAAATCCGCTACTTTTTGATCTTCGGATCTGGTAACACTGACTCAATGATTTAAATCAACACAATGAGGAGACCCCATTTGGTATAGTGGCTAGCACGTTTGACTTCGGTTCGCGTGGCCCAAGTTCGATTCTCGCTGGGGATACAATTGAATGACTGAAGTGGTTCGGATTCCATTATAATCAGTAGTTCCACGTCTCCTTTAGCCGCCCTAGCATAACCGTGGGACGTTAAGCTAAAACAAACCAAACCAAAAATCAACACAATGTGTATTACTAACTGTAAGTCCTTGAATAACTGCTTATAACTATATGGTATGGATCGAGTTTGAGGTGGTCGGTGGTCAAACTAAAACAAATGAGATGTAATTACGGCGCAATTAAAACTTTTAATTAAGCACAGTTTTAATCCAAAGTGTGCACCAGGCCTAAGGCTTAGGGGGAACTCCTTGTGTTACTGAAAAGTTATCAGTTACATCTAATTTCAGTTACAATTTGCATTTACATGTATTGCAGGATCTGGGATAAAAGTGGATCTGAACAGGTAGGGGTACGCACGACATCACGCCGTCCCCGTGCCTATCTTTGCCCATCGTAATTTTTTCGAAAGTGGGGGATGTCAAATTTATTTTCTGGAAGCAGGGGACGGTGTCCCTCCGCGCTCCCCCTGTCTTTCACAGTTGGATGGAACGAAAATTTTGACATTAACACTATAAGTAGCCCCAAGACCATGAAAAACGTCTTCTTTTTGGAAACATTCTTGCACCATAAAACAAATTTCGAACAATGTTAAGACATTTTGCAGTTTAGCTACGTTATATGACGTGTGTGAAGTTGTCCCTTCCCCCACTTTCAAATTTCGACTCGAAACCAAAGTCAAATGTTTGTGTTTCGTTTGTTATTGATTGTTTTGAAGAAAAAAATCGTTTGTTTCGAAAAACGTAAGACATATTCACAAAATAAAGTTGGGAGGCCAACCTCACGCTGCCCCCACTTTCAAATTTCGGCGAGACACCGAAACCAATCGTTTGTTATTGATTGTTTAGAAGAAAAAAAATAGTTTGTTTCGAAAAACTTACGGAGATTTTCACAAAATAAAATTAGGGGGAGGGCAACTTCACACTGGGCACCCTAGTTTGAAATTTCGAATCCAAACGAAAGCCAATCGTTTGTTTTTCGTTTGTTATTGACTGTTGTGAAGAAGAAAAAATTGTTTAGAAAAAACGTACGGATGTATTCAGAAAATAAAGTTGGGGGCCAGGGTGAAATTGCCTTCCCCCACTTTCAAGTACCGAATAGAAACTAAAGCCAGTCGTTTGTTTCTCTTTTATTATTGATTGTTTTGAAGAAAAATCGTTAATTTCGATAAACGTACGGATATATTCACAAAATAAAATTGGGGGTCAGTGTGAAGTTGCCCTCCTACTTTCAAGTTTCGACTCAAAATCAATGCTATTCGTTTGTTTCTCGTTTGTTATTGATTGTTTTGAAGAAAAAATAGTTTGTTTCGAAAAACGTACGGACATGATTACAAAATAAATTTGGAGCCGCCAGCGTGAATTAGCCCCCCTTTCAAGTTTCGACTCCAAACCGAAGCTAATCGTTTGTTTTCGTTTATTATTGATTATTATTTTCAAACAAAATTTCAATGAAAAAATGTTGAAACAAATTTTTCAAACTAAAAATTTCAAATAAAAATTTTGAAACTAAATATTTTCTAACAAAAATTCCAAACAAAAAATTTTCAAACAAAATTTTCAAAATAAAAATTTCAAACAAAAATTTGAAACAATTTTTCAAACAAAAATTTAAACAATTTTTCAAACAAAAATTTGAAACAATTTTTCAAACAAAAATTTGAAACAATTTTTCAAACAAAAATTTGAAACAATTTTTCAAACAAAATTTTGAAACACTTTTCAAACAAAAATTTCAAGCAAAATATTTGAAACTAAAAATTTTCAAACAAAATTTTCGAAACTAAAATTTTCAAACCAAGATTTTTAAATAAATATTAAAACAGTGATCGATCGATTTATATAAAAAAAAAACTTCTAAAACTGTGTGCAGCAAAGATTTGAAAGTCATCAACCAATCAGATTGCGTGAAAGATAGTGATCAGCCAATCACAAAGATTTGAAAAAGCCATTAACCAATCAGATTGCATGAAAAATAGTGATCAGCCAATCAAATTGCATCAACAGTAATTTTGTCAGTGATTAACTAATCAGGCTGCATCACCTTAGACAGTGAGTTGTGACTAAATTTCAAAGTGTCAGGTATCATGTGTTGAAATATTGCCTTCATACTATGAGTCATATCTACAACTCTAAGATTCAAAATTTTACCTATTAGATTTGAAGTCCATAATTTAAAGCTCGATGTAAAAATCAGATTTCAGTAAAGATAACTTTCCACCAATGATCTTAGACTATGAGTTGTGACTAAAGTTCAAAGTATTGTTTTATATCAATCGATCATTCAAACTTCGCCCCTAATACTAAAATTTTATCACAATTCCCAAATTTAAAGAATGGTCCTACGTACCTCTCCCAAAGTGCATCAATATGCCTAAGTCTTAGAATTAACCATATAATTATATGTTGTAAGGTTTCAATTTGGTCAATAGCCTCCGGCAAATGTTCACCATGGAAAGAAATAAGCAGAACCAGTTGTGGTCTAGAAATGTGTTATTCCGTAACTCCCAAACTTAAGAAGTGGTCCTATGTAACGCAACAAATTTTAAAAAGGAGCATTAAAGGAAAGGAACCTCTGTACACTACCATATATTCATATAACATATTAAACCTCATCAAGGTCAATAACACCCTCCACGTGGTACAATGTATTGCTTACAATAAAATTTTGTACCTTTTACCCATGGGAGGGAATAATCAAGACCAATGGTTTGACAATTCTCAAATTTAAGGAGAGTGATCCCCCCAAAGTTTAAGAGGAACGTCCCACCAATGCCATGGATCCATAATCCCATCATAGGTCAATAACTGACCACGTGACCATACTAATATTTGACAATGATTTACCCTAAGAATGGGATCAGCTACATCACCCAATTTTTATATTCATATTCTAAGAACAATTACCAATTATTGATTAGACAATTCCAAAACTTAATGTTGAAGGAATGTACCCCTCCCAAAATTTAATATTGGTGCACAAATATACCTGACAAGTAAGGGACCATATGGTTGTCGCGCAAATCAGATGCAGATATACGCCATCTGATTGAGCATGTAAAGATATGGAGAACACAGAAATTTAAGGTGCTAAGGGCCATAGGGAGCGGAGCGAGGAAAGAGGAAACATTGAATGTCGGCAAAATTGAAGAAAGTCAGGAATGACGGGAAAAGTTAATTTCTTGCAAACAGGGAAAGAAAGTCAACCAAAAGAAAGAAACTAAACATAACAAGGGCATCAAGGACGAAGAAAGATCATAATCAGGGTTCCCATCCGGACCGCAGTGTTGTCAGCTCTGCATAACATTGATATGGAAGATATAGCACAGTATGGCAATTCATGCACAAGGAAAAATATTAGTAACACAAAAGACAATTGAAAAGACTCTGTACACGTGCGTAAAAAGGTTTAACGTAGTCGTGAGTGAATATTACACCCGCGTGAATACAAACGGAGGAAAATAGAGAACAGTACGCACTATTTGTAGTTTAATTGCAGTTGACGTGAAGATCACGAATGAATGCGTGGGCAATACACAAACATTTCTCGAAGTGAGCACAGCGGATGAAAGCAAGTTGGACACACGCGTCTCTGCAGGATTCCTCTGTGAGTCCTTTTTCAAAGCAATATACGGAAGGTGTTTCAAACTGTCCAGGATGTTCATTGGAGTAGCCACAGTTGAAAAACGCAAAGCGTATCATCTTTTGGAATCGCCTAGAGGAAAACTCGTAATGAACAAATGACTGAAGGTGGAGAAAGTTCTCACGTTGCCACACATTAATACTGGAGAACACTAATGTATCTGTGATGAACGACCATCATCATCATTATGGAACGATGCTCCCAAACACTTTCGTTTCTGTGTTATCATGTGTACCCCCTTCACTTTCATGTCTATATTTGTCCTCCCTCATGTACATTATTCACTCACGACTATCGTTAAACCTTTTTACGCACGTGTACAGAGTCTTTTCAATTGTCTTTTGTGTTACTAATATTTTTCCTTGTGCATGAATTGCTATAATGTGCTATATCTTCCATATCAATATTATGCAGAGCTGGCAACACTGCGGTCCGGATATCAACCCTGATTATGATCTTTCTTCGTCCTTGATGCCCTTGTTATGTTTAGTTTCTTTCTTTTGGTTGACTTTCTTTCCCTGTTTCCAAGAAATTAACTTTTCGTCATTCCTGACTTTCTTCAATTTTACCGAATTCTATGTTTCCTCTTTCCTCGCTCCGCTCCCTATGGCCCTTAGCACCTTAAATTTCTGTGTTCTCCATATCTTTTCATGCTCAATCAGATGGCGTATGTCTGCATCTGATTTGCGCGACAACCATATGGTCCCTTACTTGTGAGTCTTATGAAAAGTAATAAACGTTGTGCTTGTTCAATAATAAAGCCGTATGAAAGAAGATAAAATAGGATAATAATCTTCGAAATTTATATATTTGGCCATTTTTATACCCATAAGATGGAACAAGATAGACACCAAAATTTACAATGGGTCCTAGAGAACGATTACCAAATTTTATTTGGTAATCCCCAAATTTAAGAAATAGTCCTATGTGCCCAACAAAATTTATAAAGGAAGCATCATAGTATACATGTATTATAAAGGAAATGAACCCGTGTACACATCCATATAACGTGTAAATCTTTATCGAAGGGAATAAATTAGGTCAATCACTTACGGAATTTACATTTCTGACAATCTTTTATCCAAAAAAGCGAACGAGATAAACCACCAAAATTTATAATGATACTTGTTTGGACTTTTACTATTATGCTAAACGTTTCAATTCCTTGATTTATTTAAAAGTTATATTTTGATTCAATCTGATTGGTAGTCTCTCATTACACTTGATTGGTAGTATAGTGGTTATATTTTACATATGTAATGCTAATTGAGGTTAATATGTCTATAAATGAAATTCCAATCAATATACATTTATTTGATTATAAATGATTACTTGACAAAACAATTAAATACAATTGTGGCAGACATATTCAACATGAACATTGATTAAGTGAGTAAGTGCACTTATTTTGTCTGCTGTCTTAAAAGCCATTAATCTGAATATTTTGAACAAGCACATTAATTTAACTAATTAAAACAACTTTATGAAATTACAAAGATCTGAATAATCTTATCTTTCTTAGGCCTGTTAGGAAACCTCCATGAGAATATGTTAAAAAAAAAAAAATACATTCTCGAAGCAAGACAAATTGAGTTATAGAAAAAGGGTTAACTTACATACAAAGTTCAGAGCTGAGTGAATTCTCGTTTCTCGTAGATATAGAAAAACTGACTTTAGCAAGTAGTCCTTCTCGCCTTCTGTTTCTTCTCCTAACTGATAATTTTGGGGAATAATAATAATAATAATAATAATAATAATAATAATAATAATAATAATAATAATAAGAAGAAGAAGAAGAAGAAGAAGAAGAAGAAAAAACAAGTATTTAAGTGTTCAATAATGAGGATCCATGGAAGTAGCGGATCCAGAAGAAGCGCTGGAAGTGCATGTATATAATGTTTTCGAAATTAGACCAATAATCTGTGCTCAGCCTCCGTATGCTGTAACTACAAACTAAATAATATCACCAAGTGTTACAGCGATTCTGTTAATTTGGGCAAGAATAAAGAGATGGGCGAAAATCTAACTTATGAACATAGTCTCGGGTTCGATTCTCGATAGGAGAACACAAAAAATTTAATTTCTCAGTCATTGACGTTCATTAATCATCTGTCTCCTCTAGCCTAAAGAGAATAAGTATAGTATGCTAAACCAGTACCGGTAGTTCTCAAACTTTTTGGACTTACGACACACTTTACTCAACGTTGTTAAGACACATTGGAATGGTGTAAGCCTATAAGTTTCTCTAAGGTAGTGACCAGGCCCGCAACCAGACCCCCTCTCCCCCTAAACTTTGCGTGGCCCTTCCAGACCTCAATACAAAATGCTATTATTAATACAAAAAACACAATTTAGATATGTTAATTTTTTTTTAATGACTTGGACCCCCCTAACATATTCATGGCCCCTCCGAAACCTTTCTGGCTGGTTTCGGGCCTGGTAGTGACTCTTAAGTATTACTGAATATTGTGTTACGACGCAACACATTACAGCGTCGTGACACACTGGTTGAGAACTACTGTCTTAAACTATTGTGTGTATATATATATATATATATATATATATATATATATATATATATATATATATATATATATATATATATATATATATATATATATATATCGACTTCTCATCCCAGCATCGAGACCGACAGCACATACGTAAATATGTAAGCAAACAACTTCTAATTGAATTATACAGAACTTGTATACCAGGAATTATTTCCAAAATTGTTTCTCTACAGCAGTTGAACGGAAAATACAGCTAACAATGAGATTACTGTCTTGTTCTGCGTTCTATCATTAACAGAATTAACGTCGTGCATAGGAGCATTGAGCTCTTAAATCAGAGGACAGAATGATCAATTTTATCATTTATCTTCAAGATATTAAGGTATATATATACACCGTGTAATATTCTTTCTACTTCAATTCTGAAACGCTGAGAAGCTACAATTAATTCATCTATTGTATAGTGAATTAAAATACTTTTCCTTTGAGAGCATAACGAAACTAAACATGTCTTTAAATAAAGAGTAATATTTTTAGAATAAATTATTTTCGTTTCACAGTTGTAAAACAACGATAGACTTCCAAACTATGCGCATTCAGTATTAAAATATTCATAGGTCTATAGTTTCAGGGTGCAATAGAGAGATAATATGGGAGATTGAACTTGTTCATCTAACGCTGAATTCATATGAAAAACATTTTTTATGTCTTACAATTATTACTATAACTAACTAACTCACTCACTCACTCACGCTATGGCCTACGGAAACCGGAGGTTCAATGGCGCGTTCACAAAGGCTCTCCACTGACTTCTATCCTTAGCCAATTGGATCCAGTTTCTACTTTGTATTCCTATCTCTGCGAGATCCATGTTAATATTGTCCTCCCATCTGCGCCTAGGTCTTCTAGTCAAGACTTGGAAAGCGTTTCTACTTTCTTCTATTTTAGCTACATGACCTGCCCACCTAAGCCTCCTAGACTTGACGACCCTAACAATGTAGGGTATAATAATAATAATTAATTAATATAGAAACCATTCTTACTACTTCCAATTTCAGTAAAAGGATGAGGCTGAGATGAGACACATTATTCACGGATATTAAATCCACATAAAAATAGTTCGTCGCTTCCTATTACCACTTTCAGGGTGTGGAAATCAGTATTAAAACCGGAAGTAATAGTAGATTTCTACCACTTCCATTTGCAGTAACGTCGGAGATTGAAACTATTTTTGCGGTACTGAATCTATACGAGAAATTTACTTTTCACTATGTACACTCATGTCCAAAATTATTGTCGCATGTCTATAAATATGTTGTTCTAGGAATATAATTTGATAACTAATTCGTCCAGTATTTCTTAAAATGTTAGTATGTGTATAATCGGCAAAGAAGTGTATGTGGCAAATTTCATGTCGAAAGAGCAGTAAATAAAAACAATAATACGAAAATAAAACTTTCTTGTCCATTTAGCAACATTTTGTTTTACTCATTATAATTTTCGTATTTATAATTCTTTTCCTGTGAAATTTAGACCTACTACAAATATAAATTTCCCGATTATACACGTGATATCAGTATTGAAAGTAACCTGCAAAATCATTATCAAGTTATATTCTTACAAGAAGTCAGTTATAGATATGCGACAATAATTTTGGAAATGAGTATACATTACCGTTTTACACTTTCGGTGATCAGCGTTGAAACCATAGATTTCCATCACTTGCGGTCTCAATAGAGGAATAAAGGTGGATCCAAAACTTATACTTGTTGTGCTCTTGGAGTACGTATACTCTTAAGATTATGACATCATTGCTCGTCAAAAATTTGAACAACCTACAAGTGATTATTTCACATAAAATTGAGCGACTCGGAATTCGAATGTAATAACTTTAGTTACTTTTGAATATTTATTAAACTTATTTGTTCCAGTTTTGGTTGAGTCGGCACATGTAATTTTTGTAGTCAACCATAAATAATACATCGTATTTAAAACAGAAAAGCAAATATAATTGCCAAAATATAATTATGTCATGCACAAAATATACTTGAAAAATAAGTCTTACCAGCTTCACTTGGACTGGTAATTTATCACAATGCCTACATACTTTTCCTGAATCTGGATGCATTATTTAATTGGAAGATGTAGCTGAGGGTGAAGCAGTCCTAGCTGCGCTATTGAAAATCTACTTTTGTTGACCTTTAGCCGGGCCCGTATCCAGGGGGTCTAGGGGGGCCGGCCCCCCTAAAAGTTTGACACCCCCAAAATTTTCACGGTAGGCTTGCAAATGAATTATAACATGGTGATGAACTATAATATGGTTGGATCGTCCCCCCCTAACTTCAGCCGGGACCCCCTACATTTTTTGCCTGGCTATGGGCCTGTGGCAGTTTTGAGAAGTTCAGTAAATTTTCCTGTCTTCAACTTTTCAGCAAATTCCTCGCACGACGGGTTGATATCAAAGTGAATTATAAGCTTTGCTTTAACCATGTTTATCGACAACGATTTCGAAAAGAATCTGAATATAACAGAGACTAGGGCTATTAAGAGGAAAATTTTCAGATATTTAACGTCCGGTTTTGAGGTCGTACCTGACACCCGCCAAGGAGATCAAAAACCGAACTGTCTGGTAAAATACCAGACGGTTGGCAACCTTAGATAAAACTATTTTTGCGATATTAATTGCAAACTAGAAAACTACTTCTCTCTAGCTATTATCGTTTTGGACTATTGTCATCAATGTTGAAACTGATAATCGTAGATATCTACTACTTATGGACTACATAATGGGCTAAAGAACGAAATTGAAGTTTTTCTTGGGATTCTCGATTAATTCGGAAAGACCGGTTTTCGACATCTCTTACCATCTTGGTTCAATGCTGATAAATATCGAAACCGGAAGTAGTAGATTCATACCACTCCCGGTCTTAGTAGAACATTAAATCTTCTTTTAAAGATGCTGAATTGATTTAAGAAAAAAGAACATTTGTTACTATGTCTCCGTTTTTGTATTATGGCGATCAGCATTGAAACTGGAAATATTTTATATCTATCATTTCTGCTTTGAATAAAGGGTCAATCAAGGGATTGGAACATATTGTTTGGACGCTGAATTTATTCCGAAAATCACTTCTTGATACCTATTACAACCTTTGCTCTATATAGAAATCAATAAACATAACTGTGGGTCGCAAAACTCAAAATGTTTTTTTCTTTGCTAATTTTTGTGGAGAAAACATGTAACATTGAATTAACCTATTACGAACTGTAGTTTATTTTTTAACTCTTAGTTGGCAACAGTTTTCATTCGTTTAACAAATTCTCGTGAAATCTCATGCTCTGTGTTACTGTGTAAGTGCTTAGCGAAGATGGTATTTACAGATTACGTACTTGTGACGTTAAAGTAAATGGAAAATACCATAAGATGGCAGCATATACATATCTTCTGTTTGCCATTGCTTCAACGTAGGTATCAGGATGCAAGCACCAATCATGAACAATTTATGTAATTTTGCTTCCTTTAGTGAAGGTCACAGTATGAGAACAATTCTCATAGCTTAATTGATAATTAGCCCAACTTTTTTTCTTTTTTTAAGGGAATAGTGACCTATTACCTGTATCATGTACTGTATATGAAAGCAATGGAAATTCTATTTTAAAAGCGCAATGTCGATGTGTAACAGTTTCGCCAACTAACTAAACCTTTGACTTCATCAAATACATGATAATCATATTTTAATTAAAACATTGTGCCTCGCTCAAATACAGTTTGTCATTATTACATACTACTATTTTGAATTACTAAAGTAAAGCGAACATGAACCAGAAAGTTTTGTTTTAATGAGTTTTAAAACTGATCTAATTAGAATATTAATTTAATTCAAGAAAGGATGTACCAAAAAATCAGAAGGTACGTGCCAGCACACTAAACTTTTTCGCTTCAACTTCTTAAATTATGCTGCGGAAATACAAAGAAAATTACAAAGCGTCTTCGGAAAACTTCGTTCGGAAAAAAAAAAAAGTCTCAAACATATACCGTCAGACGGGATTACTTTGCACAAGATTTAAGGGTATTTAAAGAAAACCGCATGTAACTTACAAACGTAATGATTTAGAACACTGTATTTTAAACATATAATAGCTAGATATACAGTATGAGGAAAACATTACTGCAAGTTCATTAGTAAACATTCAGTATGATCACAGTTATTGAAATATATACTTTGCACAACATACAAAAAAGTATGTTCAACACAAACATAACGCTTCTGTGGAATGTTTTCCCTTCAGTATTTATATATTTTACTTTCTACACACAACTGCATCCAGTCTACAAATATTGATATTAGAATGAGGGTACCGGTATCGATACTTAGCATGAATTACCAATATTTGTAAAGAAAATGATGTATTTTCTGGTACCGTCACAGGAACCACATTCTGATAGTTTAGCATATGTCCCAAAGAAATGCCAAATCACTAATAGAAAAAAATTCCCGTGAACTGATTTGACTTGGTTATTCCTTATGTCCAAGAAGATCATCCCAACAGTAATCAGTGGTAGATTTACGGTGTTTGGGACTTTCAGGCTGAATCCCACCCAAATTGCATGATTTCTTTTCTTTTTTTAAAAAAATCGAATGTTAGTCATTCCTATGCGTGTAAGCTTCAAGCCCCCCGAAAGTCTAGTGATTTCTTAAAAAACGAAGCCTTTGTGAGTGAAGCCCCTCTCAAACTACTTTTCTGGATCCACCACTGTTCATAATTTATTTTCAACAACAACTTCATTCCGGCATCTAACTAAATATTAAATTTACCTTAATTTTGAATGCAGGAGGTTTCAGTAGTAATAATTTCCTATCCAAATGGTATTTTAGACCGGTGCAAAGTGACCCAGAGTAGAGGCTGAAACAGCCTCACAGTGGAGTATTTGACCCTAAAACCCGGACAAAAGTCGAAAAAATAAAATTTCAACAACACATGAAATCAAGTTTGTTCTTCGATAACTAGCGGATCTTGTAAACATAAATTCCATTATTAAAGTATGAAATGAACGTTAATAATAATTGCTCAAGTTACTCAATTTTTCTGGCCATGCGAATTTAAATTAGTGTGGCCGCGCGTACAGTTTTGCAGTTGTTAATTTTAGTAATTGTATTAATGTCATTATCAACAAAAACTGTATTGTTTTAAAGGGCATTGATAGAAATTTTAATTTTATGATATGTGAACATTTTAGCTCTAAGTCTTGGTGGAGGCTATCAGCCTGAGCGAGTACAAGCGGGAATATATTTATTGTTCTATACCTGTAACGAAATGTCAGAAGCTTTTTGCAGTGTATACATATATATACATAAGTTCATAAGTTTACAAATTAACAAGTGTGTTTGTTTATGTTCTGATCCTAGTTGGTCAATGATTCCTTTTACATTTAAAAGTTCAATCTTTTGTTAACTTAGTCCAAGAATAAAATTTTGCCCGAAATGGCCCCATGAAAATAAAAAAAAAAATATAAATTATATCTAATTTGTTTTTTACGTGAGTTCAGAAAGTCTTATAGCAGTTCCCTAACATAAACCTATGAGTTTAATCTTTAGTTGATTGAGTTATACAAAAAAGTAGAATTAATTTATTCAACTGGGTTTTCATGTAATTAATTCTATAATAAATGACATTTACTGAAACTTTTAAGTTCATAAAGTGCACCATGAATTATGGCGCATGACATTTGTTGTCCTTGTTTGGATTATCTTTCCTTTATACAAGGATTAAGTTTTTCGAATCAATATTACACTTAGCCTACAAAATCTCTATTAAACAATGGCAAGGGAAATCAGAAGAAGAGGAAAACCATAGTTAAAGAGATGAAGAAAAGAAATTCAAGCCAGTTTCAGAGAAGATGGTTTGTTGTGGACGTCCCTAAGCAAGGCCATGGCAATACAAACTATGTGAACACTTTAAGGAGGTTTCTTGCTGACCATGAAACTGCTGCCCGAATAACTAGTGTGGATTTAAACTTGATACAAACATTTCAAGATTATTCTGTAGGCAATTTCTAGTGGTCATTACAACGATAATGTATATTTTTGTATGTACTTTCTAAGTATTGTTTAAATTTACTGGCAAAACTGCTATTTTAAAGGCACAAGCAACTAAGAAGAAGAAGAAGAAAAATTTAAAGAAATAATTTGAATATTTGTATCATCGAGAGATTTCATAATTTCGTTGCTATGGCAACTTGTTTATCTGTTTGATGTTGTTGTTATGGTAACTAAAAAAGATAGATAGAACGAAGAGCCATCTTGTAAAGACTGAATGTATAATATTTTAATGTGATAAACACGATATATGTTAAAAGTGAATATATATATATATATATTCAAAAGTTAATAACTGTGTTATGTGATTCATGATAATCTCATGAATTGTATAAATATTTAATATATACATTTGGAATCAGAGAATGTAACATCAGATTATATATATATATATATTAGGGTGGAGTGAAAAAAAACTTTTTTCACCAAGAAAAACGCCTGTTGTTCAAAAAGTTGCGTAGTGGCCTGGTGACAACGGGTGTAAAATATTTCCTTGATCGGTTGATATCTTCAGGTTGCGCATGCGCACTGAAGCTTGGCGAAAATGAGGAAAATTTGAAAAAAATAGGATATTTAAATTTATTTTCTTTTACTTTTTTTGTAACCAAGCAAAACGCCTGGGGTCCAAAAAGTTGTGCAGTGGCCTGGTGACAACGGGTGTAAAATATTTCCTTGATCGGTTGATATCTTCAGGTTGCGCATGCGCACTGAAGTTTGGCGAAAATGAGGAAAATTTGAAAAAATGGGATATTTTATTTTTTTTGTCACCAAATGTGAAATGAAATAAAACTGTTACACCATATTTTTGTCGTTTCTCATTCATTATGCGTATTTACTATTTTTCATTTATTTCTTATTTAACCTAATACGCATTTTTTTGTTTGTTGCAGAGAGCGATTGTTGCCGTATAGTTAGCTGAGGAAGTGAAATGAACAAAGAGTCCACGCGCAACAGTCGCAGTTATGTTCCGAGACAGGTAGAAGGGTAAACGGACAATTACACAGTAAAAAAATGACTGAGAAAACTTATAATCTTTCGAAAACAAGACGTCAGGTTGACTGCCCTGTTGTAGGGACTGCCTCCCGCCTACCGGATGCAGTTCTTCCCACACATCTAGATGTCCTGAAGTACGTGGAATTCAAGCGTGAAGAAAAGAAGCAGCTGAGCAAGGAAGACCCGTCTCTGTCTTTCATCGCAGACGAAGTGGCCTGTCAGGTAGAGGAGGTATGGACTAAGGCATCGATTCCGACAGTGAGTCACCAGAGAGTCGTGGAACTAATTAAGAAGGATGTGGAGAAAGTACAGAAGCTGAAGAAGTGTTCCTTAAGTCGAAGGAACGTCGACGTTTTCAAGAAATCGCTGGACTCATTTCTAGATGAAAATGGCAAGTTGTTCGACATGGCCGCTTGCAAATGTCAGAAATTTTCGTTCTGCCAGTGCGAGAAAGGGAAGAAGGTCCCCAGACAGGAGCAAGAATTCATTGTCGACCAGAGAACAGCACGGCAGATGTTCATTGGGAGACTGGACGTCAAAGTCACCAAGGCCATTCAGAAACGATTAAGTAGGAAGGAGTCCGAAGCAGCCAGAGCAAGATCTTTCAAAAAGCGGAAGGAAGACCCCGGTCCAAGTTCCCAATTTGACACGGAAGCTGACTATTCGGATTCCAACGACGGCGTCGATTGCGCGGAGTCTGCTAGTGCTGAGACAACTGACCAATCAGTAACCTTCGATACCCAGAAATCCACAAAGCAGTCGCCCAGTACCAGTCTCAAACTCCCCACGTTTACCCAGGTGTTAGACAGATATGGGATTGCTGACAGGCCTGCAGCAGCGATTGCTTCTGCTATTTTGCACGACACAGCCCATCCGTCAGCTGAGAGTACGGTCATCGACAGAAGCAAAGTCAGTCGAGAGCGAGAGAAGATGAGGGAGGGTTTACAAGATCCGCCTCTCCAGCTCCAACCACTGCGGGCACTCTACTTCGACGGGAGAAAGGACAAAACGATATCTGTTGAAATGATGGCTGATGGAAAATTACATCGCAGGGAGATTGTGGAGGAACACGTGTCCCTAATCAGTGAACCAGGGTCTACATACTTTGGACACGTGACACCAAAATCCGGATCTGCTATAGCAATTACGAATGCAATCCTGGAATACGCAACCGTCGTGAACATGGAGTTGCCGGGACTGCAGGCGATCGGCAGCGACGGTACTGCTGTCAACACTGGAAAGCGAAATAGGGTTATTCATTGCCTGGAAGTTCAGCTGGGCAAGCCATTGCAGTGGATAGTCTGTCAACTCCACTTCAATGAGCTTACCCTACGTCATCTAATCGAGTATCTAGAGGGTCCTACGAGTAGCCCACGAGGGTATACGGGACCACTCGCAAAGAACCTTCATATTTGCGAGAACCTTCCTGTCCTGGAGTTCCAGCCTATCCAAGGCAGTTTTCTCGACGTCGTCCCAGACCTCAGCACCGACCAGCAGTATCTACTCGACATCTGTCGGGCTGTCGCAACCGGGCAATTCCCGCAAGGGCTGGCATGTTGTCCCATTTACGATGGTTGACTACTGCAAATCGAATCTTGCGGCTGTATGTGGCGAGTGAAATCCCATCTGAAAACCTAGTCATCCTGTCCACGTTCGTGGTCCGCGTGTACGCTCCAATGTGGTTCAATATCAAGCGCCATTGGAAGATCACGGATGCACCAAAGAATCTATGGCATTCCATGCAGTTGTCGCAGTACCTCGATCCGGAACTGAAGAAGGTCGTTTACGACACCATGCAGAGAAACGCCTTCGCCGCACATCCCGAAAACCTCTTACTGGCGATGCTGCATGACGAGAGACCTCATATTCGTAGTTTGGCCAAGAAACAAATCCTGAAGGCAAGAGAGACTCCTCCTGGTCCTGGCGGCTCGATTCGAACCTTCGAAGTTCCGCTGTTGAACTTCAGCGTCAAGGATTACACAGACATCATCTTTTGGCAAGACCTCGCTGTCACCGAACCGCCACTCGTTATTGGACTGCCAGAAGATAGCCTGGATCAAGATCAACTTCAAAATCTATCGTGGAAGGATCTATCGTGCCATACGCAAGCAGTCGAACGATGCATTCGTGTGGTGACAGAAGCTGCAACTCAAGTCTGTGGACAGGACAGGCGCGATGGTTTCATTCGGGCACGTCTTCTGAATCGGCTTGTGATGCCGAAGTTTGAAACTAAGAAAGACTTTCGCACCTGTTAATCATTAATTAATTAATGAATAATTAACTAATTGCTTCTTAACTTACTCTTACAAACAATACATGAATGTTGCTAACAGAACTTCAGTGCACGAATTGGGCTTAATGGAATAATAGCATTTATTGGTAAAGCAAAAAAGGATGTTACTTCAGTTGCGCATGCGCAACCTGAAAATATCAACCGATCAAAAAAATATTTTACACCCGTTGTCAACTTTTTGGACCCCAGGCGTTTTGCTTGGTGACAGAAAAAAAGATTAAAAAAATAAATTAAAATATCCTATTTTTTCAAATTTTCCTCATTTTCGCCAAACTTCAGTGCGCATGCGCAACCTGAAGATATCAACCGATCAAGGAAATATTTTACACTCGTTGTCAACAGGCCACTACGCAACTTTTTGGACCCCAGGCGTTTTGCTTGGTGACAAAAAAAAATAAAAGGAAATAAATTAAAATATCCTATTTTTTCAAATTTTCCTCATTTTCGCCAAACTTCAGTGCGCATGCGCAACCTGAAGATATCAACCGATCAAGGAAATATTTTACACTCGTTGTCAACAGGCCACTACGCAACTTTTTGGACCCCAGGCGTTTTGCTTGGTGACAAAAAAAAATAAAAGGAAATAAATTAAAATATCCTATTTTTTCAAATTTCCCTTATTTTCGCCAAACTTCAGTGCGCATGCGCAACCTGAAGATATCAACCGATCAAGGAAATATTTTACACCCGTTGACACCAGGCCACTACGCAACTTTTTGGACCCCAGGCGTTTTGCTTATTGAAAAAAAGTTTTTTTCGCTCCCTATATATATATATATATATATATTATATATATATATATATATATATATATATATATATATATATATATATATATATATAATATTAACGTTACATATTTATATAGTGCCGAAACCCGGGAACTTTGAGATTAGTCAGAAGTATTAGTAAACTATCTCACTCAGCATCACGAATTATCTATTACTACGTAATAAAAGAAAAATATACCAAAGACCTAAAATGAATACCAATACAGAAGTTGAAGATGTCGATATTCGAGCAATTGAGACTTCAATGGATGTAATTAGTCTTTTACGACGCCTAGGGCAGCATATGACTTCCATGACACAACAGATGGATTCCAAATTGGAACGAATGGCACAACAAATAGGACAGCAGATGGATTCCAAATTGGATACCAGATTGAAACAAGTGAGACAACAAATAGGACAGCAGATGGATTCCAGATTGGAACAAGTAACGCAGCAGATAAATACTAAATTGGAAAAAACCGACAATAGGATGGAACAAATTATTCATAGCTTTGCAGTGATGAGAAGTACTGTTGATGTAGTCGAAACGCAAGTCAACGAACATACGAACCAAATTCGAAGAATGAGAGAAGAGATTCATACCATCAAAGAGAAAATCAGTACGGCCCAGTGTAATCCTGATCCTGCCTTCACCGTTGTGTATGAAGAACATAGGAGAAATGAGTCAAGACCATGTGAAGAAGACAACAACTCATCAGAAGTTACTCGGAAAGGAAAGACACTATCTCAAATGTTGAGGACGAAGAAAGAAGACGACGTCGCAGAAATCATACCCACGTGAAACCTCGACATCTAAGGTATTTTGGTACTAATAATAGTCTCATTGAAATTCAGTGAAATAAGATCATTAACTAAATTCAGCGGTAGATCTGAGAACATCCCAGCGAGTACTTTTTTAGGGAAATTTGAGGAAGTGTGTGCACTAATTGGAATACATAAGACTAATTTCCTCATAATCTTACCGCATATTTTATCACCTTGTTCGGTATGATACAAAGCACTCAGAGGTAGTCTGCGTAAGTATTCATATTTTAAAAATGCGCTGTTAGCAAATTTCGAAAATGATTTTATGTTAGCAGACCGGGATGCCCAAATTAGAAACCGACGTTTTGATTCTAAAGTGGACAAAAGCCTTACATATTTTGTAATCTCAGTGTATAATAACTTGCAACAGATCAAGTCATATCAGCAGGAATCACGTATTATCACATCAATAAGAATATTATTACCTTTTAGGCTACAGCAAATATTGATCTCTTCGCAATGTATATGTATTAATTTTAATCACTTGATAATGATAGTTCAAAATTATGAGAGTCAGACTAGATTGCAAGGTAATAATACATAAATCAAGCTAATTATATTCCTGTTCGAAATATCTGTTAGAGTAGGTTGTAATCATAATACGAGAGGTAATGTTAGATTTTCTCGTAATGGTAATGTGACCGAACCTAATTTAAGAAGAAATAGAAATAATAATCATATAGCTTTTAGAATTAATATAAATAATCGAGCTAATTTTTCACGAACTCCCAGATTTCGTAGTAATTACATAGGTGACAGAAATTTTCAAAACAGAAACCAAAGAATTGGTGAAGTAAATAAGATGCAGGAATGTACTCAAGATTGTGCCATTCAATGTAACCTATTCGAATCTTTTGTAATGTAACCTAAAGTTGTTGCGTCCGTCAAAGCATACAAAAAATAAATGAATTCAATTAGTTGAAAAGTTAGTTCCTATGGAAGTTTTATCTAAGATTAATATAGATAATATCGAAGTTTCAGATTAATCCTTAATGTAATCAATTCTTTATTGTGTGATTATTTTTTGTGATATCAATTGGTTTTCGTTTTGTTACACTTTGAATATTATGATTTCATTGTAATTTTTACTTCGTTCACATTATATACAATTACATCTAGACATCAATACAAATATTGCCTATCAAATTTATGTTAAATATACCCGAATAAGTGAAACATGTTACGTTGTATTTTAACTCACACCAACTTTATTGTTAACGAGTATAAATGGCATTGAATTAAAGAATCTATTTAGGATCTAAAAATAACCAATAAACATCCTATTTCTTTGAATATGCCCTTCTCATTGATAATTTTATAGAATTAAAATAAAAATTGATTATTGAATAAATATGAGTATGATATTGAGATAAAATTAAAATCATATATTATTTTATGAATTGTAATTTTTATATATATATATGAAGACTATTCAAAAAGTAAGGTAACAATGTGTATGAAATGTTTACTTGTCCAAAGTTCTTTAATTGTGATCAATTTAAAGAAGTACCATCGTTCGGGTGCCATACATACAACAATAATGTATATTTTTTGTATGTACTTTCTAAGTATTGTTTATATTTTCGGGCAAAAGTGCTATTTTAAAGGCACAAGCAACTAAGAAGAAGAAGAAGAAGAAGAATATAAAGAAATAATTTAAATATTTGTATAATATCGAGATATTTCTTAATTTCGTTGCTATGGCAACTTGTTAATGTTTGATGTGGTTGTTACGGTAACTAAAAAAGATACATGGAACGAAGAGCCATCTTGTAAAGACTGAATGTATAATATTTTAATGTGACAAACACGATATGTGTTAAAAGTGAATATATATATTCAAAAGTAAATAAAAATTATATATATATATATATATATATATATATATATATATATATATAATCAACGTTACATCATAAAACAGATGTGGAAAAATTTAAAAATCTTCGCTACTGCCACTGCAGAACTTTAAGTGAAACTATATAATTGGTACTCGATGACTCCAGCTCTACATAAAGTTTTAATTCATGGCCCACCAATAATAAAACATGCTATTTTGCCTATTGAGCAACTCTGAAAGGAGGCAACTAGGACTAGAAATAAACATTCGACTTGGAGGGCGCAGTTCAGCAATAATAGCAGCCGTCTTCAAGGAGCGACATCGTAATCGCGTAATCCAGCCAAAAGGATAATTTCGATTTATTTCCTCTCGAATTAACATCCCATTCTACCTACAATTAAAAAAATAGAGACAGTCAGTTTCCGTCCCTACAGTGCTCCACACACAACAAAATTTAAATCTGAAAGATAACATAACCTATCCTAAATTCATTTACAACTTCAAAACCGTTGCAGTTTGGAAACATAACTTCACCGTTGGATTTCTCTTCGAATGGGGATGTTGCTTGATATGTCATATGACTATATTGCCATTTAAAATAAACAAGTTGATTTGAATATGGCGGCAACCAAGATGGTTGACGACGACCTTAACCACGTCATAATGTTTCTCCCTACTACCAACATTGATCCCAATTGACTTCGGATCAACTGCATTTACAGTTTCTCAAATATTTAGCCCGGTCCAGAATTTTGTCCACATCCTGAACAGTATATATAAAAAAGTGTGTTGCTGTTTCTATTTTATGTTTGTTACTTTTTTATCCATTATTTGATGTAGTAAATGTTAATTAATAGGAAAACTAAGAATGTTCTCGTAAAATGTTTCAAAGTATTTACTATAGACAGTTTAAAGCAATGAAAAAAATAATACACAAGATAATGTAATTTCCCTGATTTTCCTGACTGTTCAAAACTGCAGGACTAGGTTTTGGCTATAATGTGTCTTTAAAACTGTAGGTAAACACAAATTAATTTAATTTAATCGATTACTGTATTTTATAATACTAAATGGTAGATGCTTTCGTTCGAGTTTCTAGACTAAATACTCCACTGTGCGCCTTCTGCCAGTTTTACTTTTTTATGACTAAAACGTTACACATTTCAACTATTGCACCAAAGTTCCATTATACACAGTAGTATTCTACGAAACTGACTTTGATGGAAATTCTTGTACGTGATATTGTTCACATTTTATCGGTCTTTACAGTGACTGCTTTCCATACCTCTACAACAATAAACCCTGCGGGTAATTAGAACTGATGTTAACCGCCAATAGTATAGCCAAAATACAGTTAGATGTTCTATCTTATGGTAGCAGTTGAAACTTTCTCTTTTCAGTTAATGGTTTTACCGATAGGGGACTGTGAAACTCTTTTCATATTTTGTGCAAAGTAACCCCTGATATGCAAAGTAGCCCCGTCTTACGGTACTATTTCTTGCGGAGATTTTCATGAGAAATGATTTGCGGAACGTTTTACAGTGATTAATTAAATGCTTATTTATGAAACATACAAAATGCCTGAGTCGTTCTTGAGAAGATCGTCCGAAAATAAACTCATACCAAGAGTAAACTATACTTTATGAATTTTTGCATAATAAATGCCATCCTGTATTTTAGTGTTTTTAATGAAATAATTTGCTACCTACCGCCTCTCTTGGGTACTGGCTCCTAAGATAGTCCCTAAAGAAACAGTTGATAACAACCTGGTTCAGAGCTCGTGTCCTGTTCTAGCGCAAATTAGCAATGATAAAACAAAATAAGTGATATGACATAGGTAGCCTCAGTGGTTCGGAAATTCAGGTTTGGATGTATGTTACTTTTGTGCACACGTATATATACGACTGGCAAGCTGATGACTCCATAAGTATTTGTATTTGCACTTGTTGAATGGATATATATATATATATATATATATATATATATATATATATATAATATGTAGTAAAAGAAAGGATACTGATAACACACAATATTTACACTTGATACAACATGAATGCTTGAGCGAATGACACTGCGCACACACTCGAGAAATAGAAAACAATATCACAAGGAGATATATATATAATGAAAACAAGAAGAATATAGCCCTTTAGTTATTTCTATTATCACATTCACTAAATCACTATTCACGTTGAAGTTGGGCTTTCACTGCGAAATAGGGGCAATGAGTATGGGGATTGGAGAGAGCACTAGTTTCCAAAGAGGTTCTGCAGCTCCAAAAATTATGTACTTTATAAAATTATGTAAGGAACATTTCGTCCACTTTTCTGGTTGATGCTGTAACTATAATCTCTCTCTCTCTCTCTCTCTCTCTCTCACACACACACACACACACACACACACACACACACACACACACAAAACTTAATACTTATTAGTAGCCTTTTACATACTAGCACAGAAGTAAGTTCGTCCTACATAGACTTTGCGTTCCTCCTTCTCTTAACACCCAGCTCCAACTCCTCGCTTCTGTCAACGCCTGGGAAAATCCCGTTGACATGTCTGACAAGTGTCTTTCAAGATTTAGTATGAGGAACACAGAAATTTACATATTCATATTTGATACAAATATAGTTGTGGTATATTTAATAGTTCTGGCAACACGTGTTTTAATTTGGTGAGAGCGAAGAACTAGAAATTGCAATTAAAAGAATGTTGAAGACCAACTTTATAATTCAGTCCATAACTGATGAATTCATCACCTCATAGTTCGATACAAAACAGTTTAGTAAAAAAGAATGCACATTGGCAATTGTGGAGATTGACCATTCTCTCTGCAATTCACGCAGACTGCAATTATTGTTCCCACGATAACTGAGATAACAAAGCATCAGTGCGTGGGACTGCAACGGTCGATGTGCACCTGCTTATAATGTAACAATTTCGTATCTAAAAAAAAATCCAAGTGTTGATAATCATTTAGATGAAAAGTATATACAAAATAGTGTTACCAGGAAAGGATCCGAATGGGGCACTCGAGTTGCCAAATGACGTGTATCAGATATCAAAGAGGGTGTGAAATTATGTACATATGCAAATTTATAGCGGCTGAGGGCAACATGGAAAAGCAGGACAACCGGAAGAAATATGGCCGACCGTAGGACCCAGCAACACAGAAAGCTAAGGAATCACTTGTTCCGTGCGTGAATGGCAACAGAAATGAAGCTAAATGTTTAGTAGTAGATAAGATTTGTTATATGTAATGAACATCATGGCCGCCATATTGAAAGTGGCCATCTTGAATTTGGATTCACAGTATAAAAAATAAAGTGGGTCATGTGGCATATGAAATAGTTCTGAAATTTTACCAGGAATACACTGCTGTTAACCATTCTGTAGTAACTATTGTGAGTTGAGAAGTAACATGCAAGAAGGACACATATAAACTCTGTGATAGACTCACTAGTATGACACAAAAGCTAAAGCTTGGAGAACTCTAGTTTGTATAGAGATCAAAGGAAAAGTATGTTTACATGGAGAATAGTTGCGAGTAAGGGAAGAATAGTCATTGACGACAGAGAAAGAAGAGACCAAAGGTGAGTCGGTGCCACCTACTGTGTGTCCTGTTTGCAGACAGAAAATCCGTGATAAAGCTCATTAGCTAATATCTGCGTTATCAGTCAAGTAAGATAGAGTGGTGAGAGCAAGGTTAATGTGCCCTTGGTCGGTGAGCCACTGTTGAGGAAGTGCTAGAAAATGACAAGGTATATTCTAATTCATCACATGGAAAAGTTATTTCTTCTTATGGGCATGAATATGAATCCTCAGGTAGTTGTGTCATTATTAGTACTTGACTATGGGGCGTGCGACAATAATCCCTGTACAGAAAATAAAAAATGTAGTTTTTAGTGAATATTGATACAGTGGTCGAAGAAAATCAAACGTTAGAGATAGATGATTGCGTGTCAGCTGAGAACAGCTCTTGTGTTTTCATTACACTCTCATAGATACTCTTCACATCAACTGTCTTTCATAGATTGGTATGTACAGTACCTTTTTCAGTATACTTGTTTATGTGATTATTATTATTAGTATTAAGTATTCTGCCTTTCGGCTGGTCCTGGAACTAATGAGAATTTTTTTTTCAATTTTAGATTTTGGCCTGGAAATGTTTCTTCCACTTTTGTCGATCTTCAGCTTCCTCTTTTAACTCCCAATATTTTTTCCTATCTTTCAAATCACCGATCAGCTGTGTTCTTCTTCCTATTCCTCGCTTCCCTTCCATCTTTCCTTCTATGGCGGTGTGAAGAAGACGATTTCTTCGCAAGATGTGTCCAATCCAACTGGCCTTTCTACGAAGGATGGTGGCTAGAAGTGTCCTCTTTTCTTCTATCCGTTTTAAAGCATTTTCGTTTGTTACTCTCTCTCTCTCTCTCTCTCTCTCTCTCTCTCTGTCCAATTTATCTTCTCCATCTTCCTCCAACATGACATTTCGAAGCTCTCCAAATATTTCCTCTCTAACTTCCGTAATGCCCAAGTCCCTGAACCATACAGTCCAATGCTTCATACATAGCACTTGACCAACTTCTTCTTAAGTCTAATATTGAGCCTGTTAGTTAAGAGTGATCTTTTCTTGTTGAATGCTTCTTTAGCTATAGCAGTTTTTAACCTGATCTCTTTGGTGCAGTAAGCGTCTTTCGTCGAAATACTTCCCAGATACTTGAAATTATCGATCTCTTCAAGTTCTCTTTGTTCTACTCTGATCCGTAAGGGCGTATTTCCACGGGATATTCTCATGACTTTCGACTTTTCGATGTTAATTTCCATTCCAAACAGTTTTCCAGTGTCAACTATTTTGTCAATCATCTCCTGTAGTACTCATTCGGTTTTAGCTATTATAATCGTATCATCTGCATACCTGATCTTGTTCATGATCTGCCCTCCAATCTTGAAATCTCCAATTCCCATTAATGCTTCCTTTATTAAACATTCACTGTAAATGTCGAATAATTGGTGCTACAAACTACATCCTTGTCTGACTCCTCTTCCAAACTCCACACTATTGGTTTCTCCTTCATTCAAACGCAGCCTCACTCGTTGTCCTGTATACAGGTTTTGAATGAGTCGTCGATCTCTCCAGTAGACTCCAATTTCTTTAAGTATTTTCAGAAGTTTCGTCCAATTGACTCGGTCGAAAGCTTTTCGCCAGTCGATGAAGCACAAACACAACTCATCCTTTACATCAAGAATTCTTTCTGATATAATTCTCATCAATCCAATAGCATCTCTGGTGCCTTTTCCTTTCCGGAATCCAAATTGATCTTCTTCTAACCTCTAATCTATCTTACTTTCCAGCTGCCTATTCAGTATGCGTGCAATGATCTTTCTAGTGTGGGAAATCAGCCTAATGGTTCTGTGATCGCTGCACTTGTTTGCTTGGTTTTTCTTGCGCAATGCAATCATTGTAACATCAAGAAAATCCTTTAGCCATTCTCCACTTAGGTAGATCTTGTTAACAAGTGAAGTCAGTACTTTCATTGCGTTGTCTCCTATTCCCTTATCAAATCTACTAGTATGTCGTCTTCTCCAGTGGCCTTTCTCCTTCTCATGTCTCTGATTGCTTGTACTACTTTACTTTTCAATATACTTGGTCCCTTTTCATCATTATCCACCTCTTCCTCTTTTTCGATCGCAATATCTTGGGGTGGTTCTTCTGATCATACAGATCTTTTATGTATTCCTCCCAAATTCTAAGGATTCTTTGATGGCCAGTGGTTACTTTGCCTTCTTGATCTTCGATGCCGAACGTTTGTATACTTTTTTTTAGCTTTCCCTCCTAATTCTTGTGCTTTCTGGTACATCAGATCATATCTGCCGCGCCGTTGAAGTTCCATTATTTCTTCACATATCGTTCCATATACTTTTCTTCGGCTTTGTCTGTCTCTCTTCTCAATTCATTATTCAGCCTTCTGCGTTCTTCCATCTTCTTAAGCATTGCTTCAGTTATCCATGGTTTTCTCGGTGCTCTTTACATCCTGCCAATGTTATTGTGGAGTATGTCAAGTAGAATCTGTTTAACTTTTCCCCAACTATTCTCTATATTGTCGATCACATCGCCCATTGCACAGAATTTTTCTTCAATTTCTTCTTTCACATCATCGTCGATATTTCTTAGTCACTCCAAGTTCCATTTTTAATGTCTCTTCTCTGGCAGTGTCTTCACGTCTCGTACGCTATTCCTGGAACATTGCTTAACAAGAATGTAATCGATATGGTACCTTTCGTATCTCTTGGACTTTTCCACGTGTACAGCTTGGTTTTCTTTTCTTAAACCACATGTTCATAACCACCAGATCATGTTGCCTACAGAAATCGATAAGCATTTGACCTCGTTCGTTTCTTCTACCTAGTCCAAATGGTCCCACTACCTTATTCTCAGCTCCTTCTCCTACTACGCTGTTGAAGTCTCCCATTGCTACGGGGTTGACTTTACCTCTTCCTTCCTGATGCAATGTCACTAATCTGATCATACATTACTTCTGCTTTATTATCATCATGGCCGGTTGTTGGCATATACACTTGTATTATCACAATGTCCACTGGTTTTGCATGTATTTTTACAAACATCAAGCGGTCACTGCAGTAATCCACTTTGGTTACACTTCTTGCTACTTCGTTCTTCATTGCTATCGCGACACCACTCTCGCCGTTATCGCCACCCGAATAGTATATTCTGTAATTTCCTGATATTATCTAATCTTTCCCTGGCAATCTCACTTCACTCAAGCCCACTATGTCCACTTTAGATTTGTCCATTTCCACCTTTATATTTTCAAGTTCTCCCTCACGTCGTAGAGTCCGTACGTTCAAGGTTCCTATACTGAAGTTAAGTTGGCATTTTCCCTTCGTTTAGGATGAGACCCGAATACTTTTTTTTTTTTTAAATAGAAGAACCATGTCGTAATTGTACTTGTAATTCCCAGCCCTCCTTTGTGTCGGGTGTTTTAAAGCGACGACAACTATCCATCTTTAACACTGAAATATTACAAGCTCTTTGAATATACAAATCCTCTTTGTAATTTTTTTTAGATATGCATCTTGTGCCAACATTATTCCGACAGATTATTCTGACGTTTGTTCAAATATCCCCTCACGACTTTCTTGCATGCTACTTCTCAACTCATGGTTAATACCAATTAATTCCTGGTAAAATTTTAATGCTATTTCATATGCCACATGACCCACTTCCTCGTTTACATTGTGAATCCGAATTCAAGATTGCCACTCATGATGTTGATTACAGGTATAGCAGATCTTATTATGCATCTACTACTAAACATGTGACCTTAATTTCTGTGGCCATTCACGCGTAGAATGAATGATTCCTTAGCTTTCTCTGTTTCTGGGCCATATTTCTTCCGGCTCTCCTGCTTTTCCATGTTGCCCTCAGCCGCTATAAATTTGTATATGTACATAGTTTCAAACCCTCTTTCATGACTGACATATGTCGTTTCGCAACTCGAGTGCCCCATTCGGGCCCTTCCCTGGTTAGTAGCGAAAATCATGAGTTGGTAACTTCACTCGAGAAAAGGAAAAAGTTTGCTGTTCCAAAGCACTTTGCTAATAAGATAAAAGTTTGGTTCGATAAAGAATGATTTCTTTGTATTATTGAAGACGCCAGTAGATCTAGAGAACACCTATGGGCAAAGAAAGAACGTAGTTTCTCACCAGCTCGAAGGCGTTAAGAGCAAAGCAAAAAAAAAAAAAAAAAAAAAAATTCCGTTCACACGAATAAAAATTGGAGAAAGTACAGTTTTTCCAGTAAGTGCGGTGTTATGGCCATGCTGATGGTCATAAATTTATTTATGAAATATAAGCAAAGTCGCCTGAATTGTTTTTGAGAACATCGCCCGAAAATGCTAATGCTGTGTCTTTTTTGGTCAAACAAGTTATGCTGTATTGTCGGGTTATTAATAAAACATTTATCTATGCAATAAGAACAAAATCGCCTTGAGAAAATCGGCCGTAAAAAAGCACACCAAGGGGATTTTTAAGAAGAAAAGAGTTGTGTCATATGGTTAGAAAGGTTATTAATGATTTTATATATATATATATATATGGTGTTTCAAAACAATGCTGACAACGTTTGGGAGGTGATTCTTGACACCAAAAATAAGACGAAAAGTATAGACCTGTGTGCACAAATGTTTCCTTTCGGTGTTATAGGCTGCTGAAAACATGAAAAAATGAACTTTAAAGGACCATACCTCCAATACTATGGGATCTACCGCAGTCGGGTCAGGACTTTATTTGGGAACTAGTATGTGTCATATCCAAATATCCATGTTTCAGTATCCTAGGGTACTCACGCAACAATTTTTATAGAGGCAGTTTGGCTATGGGCATATACAGGGTGTCCAATATACAATGAAACCCGGAGTTTGGGATAGTAGAACTTTTGAACCTGAAGCGATACACAAATAATGGTTATACCAAACTAAAGCATTATTCATGCATATATTTTAAAACTAGGAAGCAACGATTGAAGTACACTAGGAACCACACAGTGTTGCCAGATGTAACCGAAGGTGTAAATAATTTTTTTTTGCAAAACATGTAAATTGACTCATAACTCATACGTATGGATGTTCTATCGTTAATTTTCAGTTTGTTTACTTGGAGTAGCTTGGAAACTATGGAGCAGAAAAAAGAATTTTTCATTTCCACCGATAACTAATCGGATGAGGCCTCTGTAAGGGGGAACTAGGGAAATCGTAGTTTTCATAAATTAACACTCTGAATTGACAACTTTGCTGGTCTCAGTGCATCAAAAGGTGTGTTAAGGATCTGTCTACATTATGCAATTCCTGAAAACAATGAAAACAAACTTTGAAATTATTATGATAAAACGTTTACTTACATGCACCCGGCAACACTGCTACTATCAGGAATGAGTTACCAGCTCTACAGCGGATGCTGGGAGTGTCTCCCGTTTTGTTTAAAACACTGGTTCACACGTTTCACTAGGTTGGCAGCAACTTTACAAAGATTAGAAGTGTTAATGTTCTCAATGGGACTGCGAATGTTTGTTTCCAGGTCTTGAATAGTTGGAGAATTGTACTTGTATACCTCTTGCTTTAAATAGCCCCATACAAATGAACAGCAGGGTTGCCGGGTGCATTTAAGTAGACATTTTATCATGATAATTTCAAAGTTTGTTTTCATTGTTTTCAGGAATTGTATAATATAGACAGATTCTTAACACACCTCTTGATGTACTGAAACACCAGCAGGGTTGCCAATTCAGAGTGTTAATATATGAAAACTACGATTTCCCTAATTCCCCCTTTCCGATTAGTTATCGGTGGAAATGAAAAATTCTTTTTTCTGCGCCATAGTTTCCAAGCTACTCCAAGTAAACAAACTGAAAATTAACGACAGAACATCCATACGTATGAGTTATGAGTCAATTTACATGTTTTGCAAAAAAATTTATTTACACCGGTTACATCTGGCAGCACTGTGTGGTTCCTAGTGTACTTCAATCGTTGCTTCCTAGTTTAAAAATATATACATGAACAAGGTTTCATTTTGATATAACCGTTGTTTGCGTATAGCTTCAGGTTCAAAAGTTCTACTATCCCAAACTCCGGGTTGCATTGTATATTGGACACCCTGTAATTTGAAGTACTTCCTAGGCTGCCGAAAACATGAAAAAATGAACTTGAAAGGTCAATAGCTTCAATACTATGGGACCTTCCGTAGTTGGGTCAAGACTTCACTTACTAAATGGTATGTGCCCTATCCAAATATCCAAGTTGCAGAATCCGCCGGTACTTCCACAACATTTTTTATAGATGTAGTTGGTGAGTACTTCAAATAATATGCCCGTGGTCAAGCTCCCTCTATAAAACTTGTTGCGTGAGTACCTTAGGATTCTGAAACATGTATTTTTTGATAGCGCACGTATTAGTTCCTAAGAGGAGTCTTGACCCGACTACGGTAGGTCCAATAGTTTTGGAGCTATGGGCCTTTAAAGCTCGTTTTTTCATGTTTTCGGCAGTCTATAACTCCGAAAGAAGCATTTGTGCACCTATGTTGGTCTATACTTTTTGTCTCACCTTGGTGTTAGGAATCACCCCCCAAAAGTTATCGGTTTTGTTCTGAAACAGCATAGTAGGCTACTCTTTGTGGATTTTTCCCCCCCACAGTATGACTTATATAACAGAATAAGATCGCTAATGAAGCACAGATGTATGAAAGAAATATAAACAAAACTTGCTCCTTAATCTGTTTCCAAGAAAGGTAGATTTTTTTTACTTTCACCCTTCATTAACCTTATCTTAGTTTAGAAAGTAGGGAGAAAATTCAACTACTCCACTAGAGAATCTTATAAAAATCTTGTTTAAAATTTGGTTTGAACATTTGAAAGCTTGGCCTCTAGGTAATTATATATAAGGACAAACGAACAGATGAACATTCAAAAATAACTCTTTCGGAATGTAGGGACTAGGAAATGTAAATGCATTTATTTAATTTTCTTTTATTTTTGCTGAAATGTTTGTACATGTTAAAGATATAAAAGTTAATAGTTGAGTTAGCAAAAGAAGCGTATGATTGCCATACGATTTGAATCTTTAAATGCAATCCGAAAATTTTACATTTCTACACATGTTAATATTTCCGCTTATGTTCTGCCTTCATGTCCTTAATACAACAGGGGATACTACCGTAACTACCATCCTACCATCCTGGAGCCACCTCTGTTCCTCTTCCTCTTTTGGGTTCTACTTCCATCTTCCCCACTCTCTTGCGGACATAATCATCATTTCTTCTCGTAACATGACCATGCCACTATAATATTCTCTCTTGTAGCTTCTTCGACATCTCAATAACTTTAACGCTGCCTCCTCTTCTTTCGTTTCTAATCTTATCCAACCTTGTAGCATCATTCGTCCATCTGAGCATTTTCACTTGGCCACTTTAGTTGCCTTCTTCTTTCCCTTAGTTTTTGCTACGTACAGCATTGCGGGTCTCACTACGGGCTTGTAGACTCTTCTTTTCACCATGATGCTTGTGCTTTTATCACAGAGAATACCTAAGATCTTGTACTTTATCCATCCAGTAGCGTAACTAAGGATGCATAGGCCTCAGCGAAAATGTCAAAAGGGCACTCTTCCTACGTTGATGAAAGCACGTAGAATTTATACAGCAACAGAAAATAATTTGGACCTTGAATGTTCTGTCTGGACAGTTACCACTTGCTAATATTATACAAAAAAAATCATATTATTATTATATTCTGATGATGATGCCCAGCTTGATTTGGTTTTCATTATTAGCAAGAAAGAAAATAAAATAAGCTTTTTTTCAAACAAGAAAATCGAAATTTTCCCGTGGCTTTTTTACCTGGGAAATTTTGGGTTTTTCGAAATATCTCATCTTTACTTAAGAAAAAACAGTACGTTCCAGTTTGGGCTTCCTATTATAACATTAATAAAAAAAAATCATTTAATTAGTGCCTTCTGAAGAGAAAATCCTGAAAACGTTCAAAAATCAAAGAAAATAGGCCATTTCATAGAAGAGAAAAAGTGTAAATCAGTTGACGCAGTGGTTTTTCTAGATCCGATGAACTCCTTATTATCATTTATTATCATTGTTAACGAGCGGTCCCGGGTTCGATTCTCTGTGGGGACACCCGGTCGAAAAAGTTTAACAGCTTTTTCAGGCCAGCCAACTTGAGTGAGGTTTTTTTCTGGGTTTCCCTCATTCACACGAGGTAAATGCCGGGATCGTACCTAATATAATGGTCCTAGGCTGCTTTCCTTCCTTCCCCAATCCTTTCCTCCTTCCCTTTTTATTGGATAGTGTGATCAGCGGTGTATGTCATTCCTCGTGTAAGCCTACGTGACGGGCTACATGCGCCTAGATGCCGAAAGCACAGAAATCTAATTCCTAATTCCCTATTATCATTGTTTATTATCATCTAACAATGAGCTGTTAGATTAACGTTCAACAACAATTTTATTTAGTAAAAAGTTTAGTAGTGTTTGCGATAACTGTTCTGAAAATGAAGCAAATTTCGTGAAACAAAGTCGTCATTTAAAATGTTTGTATGGAGAAGAACTTCATTGTAATTGCACATAACATTTGTTGAGGCCACTAAGATTTGAGGGGGCAGAACTTTAAAACGCTATCCGTAAGTTTCTTATTCCAAAAATTTTTGACACGATATAACTTACTTGTAACAATAAAGTAAGAATGTATTTGTGAATAATTATTTTAAAGTAACACCATTTGCAAAATAGCCGTTTAGAGTGTTAATTTTCTAAACTGAAATCTGTAATGTTCAGGATATGTTTCCTGTACAGAGAACGAGTTATAAGCAGGATCCATTTTTTTTTTTTTTAAAAAAAAGTATCTGTTTCTTGGTTTGTGGTAGTTTTTCTTTCCTTCCAGATTAGATGTAGGTAACCAGCAAAACATGCATATGTATATTTTAAAATGTAAAACTTTCAGGTACTTGATAAATGGTTAGGCAACCAAGACAACATTTAGGATGTGGTGGTTGTATAACGTACATTTCCTAGCAACAACTGCAATCCCAGTTTAAAAACCAATCAAGACAGCCAGTCCGGACTGAACATAAGGTTTAGAAACACCTAATGTTGAAAAACGCATTTTCTTACTTTTTTGGCCCACTGCAGGGAAACAAAAGCGGTATTTGAACAAGAAAGTCGGAAAAAGTTAAAAAAACGAAAATTTCCATTCTCTCTCCAAAAAGCCTAATTTTTTTACCTTTAAAACTCCATCCTTTAAACGCTGTATTTTTGCATTTCTACTCTCAGATGAAACTTATTGAATATTGTCAAATCCTTTCTGTTTATTACTCCAGAGGGGTCGCTCAGTAGTAGAGCGCTTACCTCTGGTGCTTGCGGTCCCTAATTCGATCCTCGACCATAAGGTACTCCTGATTCCTTCCTAAATCATCCACTTTCCTTAGTCTTAAAGGGCATAAACATGGGATGTTAAATTAATAATTTATATTATTATTATTATTATTATTATTATTATTATTATTATTATTATTATTATTATTATTATTATTATTATTATTATTATTATTAGGATTAGGATTTTGGATTTCTGGGCTTTCGGCATCTAAGGCCATTTAGCCCTTCACGATTTGAGGGATGACGTCCCTCGGCGAGCACACAATCCGGGGAAAGGGAAGGAATAAAGGATTGGGGAAGGAAGGAAGCGGCCTGGGACCTATAAGTTAGGTACCACCCCGGCATTTGCCTGGTGTGAATGAGGAAAACCCAGGAAAACCTCATTCAGGGTGGCTGGCCTGAAAAAGCTGTTACTTTTTCGACCGAGTGCCCCCACCGGGTATTATTATTGTTATTATTATTATTATTATTATTATTATTATTCCAGTCTCTATACAGAGTGTTCGCGGTAAATTAAATGGCTTTCTAAGCGATAATCGGAAAATATTGAAGACTACAGAACAGTAGTGAGCAAAAATTGTAACAATATGAAACATAAAATAGATTTTAACATCCTAACACCATAATGTGAATCTTCAAAACTTAAATAGCCGCCTTTTGTAGTGTGCTCTGCGGGGCCGTTAGTTACGCCACTGAATCTATCCAACCTTAATTACGTGGTCTATTTCTGCATCTAAACTTCCATTCTTATTCACAGTGGAACCTAGGTATTTAAATGTATTTACTTTCTTTAGATTCTATCCTATCAGTGCGGTTTACTCTCAATAATAATAATAATAATAATAATAATAATAATAATAATAATAATAATAATAATAATAATAATAATAATAATAATAATAGGATTTATTTACATGAATAAGCGTTCCAACTATTACTGAAACAATGAGAAAAGCATTAATTGCATTTTCAACTATTAATGAAATTGTCCAACTATTAAACTACACTATTAAATTCATTTTCAGCCAGCCCCATATTGAGAACATTTGAATAGTTTCTTGAACCTCTAAGATAATTCTCAGGATGAAATTTTCATCTTTACCACATTCAAAAGAGTTTGCCAATTTTTAATTTTTCCTCTTTAAAGCTAAAATTGAAGTACAAAAATAGTCTATCGATTGTAAATAAGTTGTTTCGTTGTTTGAGAAAGAAAATGGTACGAAATGTTACAGACTCTGCAGGGAAGGAAACTACAGTAGTAAGATCTGTAGACATCGTGGGAAGTGATAGGACTTGGCACTCTTGCTTTGACATCAATGCTTTGGGCGTAACGGTGAGAAATGGCATTGGTATGAACAAATTGCGTGCACAATGGAATTTTTAAATTTATGTTTAATTATTTTATCAACTTCTACAATTTCTCTAGTCAGAGCAGGTAAGATTATACTACAGTTTCGATTTAAGCTTGCGCCTAAGAAATATTCGTTCTAAATATGTTTCGATTGTGAATAAAGTAGAGGGCTCTTAGTTTGTTTACGTTTCAATTTGGTACAAGTGCTAAATCATAGTCTATTTTTGAGAGTTACGATCCTCATATTTCACTCATTTTGCCCAAATAGATACACAATGTTCTTTTGTGTTAGATGAGTGACATAGTTCATAATAAATTTGAATGCGTTATGTGTATATATTGTCTTATAGCTGGGGAAATAAATATTTTAATAAAGGGAGTGGTTTGTTCGCAATACGAAAGAGGAAGTAAAATGTACCGGGAGTTGAAGGGTGGATATTGAATAGTTAGGTCCTTAAAATTCATCAGGAGTTAAAATTGTAGTAGGTTGGCTAGTATTAAAGTAAGTTGTTAAATATTTATTTTGTCCAATTTGAAGATGATGAAATTATATTTTACACAGGTCAATAGTTCTTAATTAATGAGTCACATTTGCGGAAAACAAACTATTCGCGTAATAATTGAAAAACCCAGGGAAATGCATCACACGTTAACATACATGAATGCATCATTACATTGATTTGAATGAGTAATTTTTTAAAATATATACGATGATGATGCTACTCTTAAAATTCTCAGTGCCCTGTAAGTGCTTTCGTAAAAGTCGACGGTACTGATAATGATAGATTATAAAAATAAATCTGCGTGAAAATTAGGTTTATAGTGTAGTTTAGTGGTGCTATTAAAGTAATCGAAGCAAAGAAATCATAATACGGTAATTGATCATTAAGGAAAACTACTAACGAAAACATGTTTTTGATTGTTTATATGAACTAACGGTGATACTCCAGTTAAGGATCCATAAATTCGTAAATAACGTAAAAAACGTAATCCAAAGTATTCACTTTTAAGCATGTCTAGTCCATCGATTAAATCTGCAAATGAGCGATTAAATCTGTATGTGAGTACAGTGTGTTAAATCATGATTCATATCAATAAAGCTGCTCGACATGCAAGGCATGTAGTAACATGAGGAACACGGTCCCTTTCTTCACTTACGCACATACCAACCTCGTTGACGCACCAGCCCACTCCAATCAGTTTCGCCCTGCCCTATCTTGGTTAAACACAATTTTTTGTGTTAGTGGCCGTGTAATACAGATTGGTTTGTGCTTTTTGCACTAGTTCTTATGACATGTTTAAAGGTGGTGTTTATATCCAAAAAATTAAGTCCTTCTAATGTGAATCTGCACTCAGAAATGCAATCCCCCCAATACACACACACACATATATATATATATATATCACAAGGTACTATAAGTGAATGCATTTCGTGATGAAAGAAGTACATATTACCGGTATACGAATTCACGTATGGATTCGCGAACTGGATTAGAACGGAACTAATTATTCTGTTCTCTGCGTATCGTTCACATTGTGTTGACCAATCATAGTTATTTTGTGAGACAAACGGCTTTTAAATAATAAATTTTGTGCGTGCATGACATACTGTTCAAAGAAACTTGCGATAAAATAGAATTTTTACACTGTAACTATTTCCACTTCCTTGATGAGAGCATTTCCGTAAATCTGTTGTAATACAAACGCAGAGACTTACCATTATGAGAAAAAAAGATTTTAGTATGATGTTTTGTGAATGTGGCGTTTATTTTATATGATCGTACTATTATTGGTACCTTCAGGCGTTATTGTGGGCAAAACAGGGTGGAAAAAATCATGATTAAAAAAAATAAATAGTTTTTGTTGATCTTTTTGATTTAAATCAAATCATTCTCCTCGTATAATACAAGTCGCGAACTGAAGAAAAACCATTAGGAATTAGTATGAAATGTTAAGAAGAGGGAATCGGACTCCTCTAAATACACTCCTGTTATCTTGAAACAAACAAATAGACGTGGACACAAGGTTTTTCGTCTTAAATGTCCATAATGATTTACCCGTTGGAATAGTTAACGATTTAGAAAGCCTATGTTGCGAAGAGAAGAAAGCAGGATTCACCAGTTATCCGTTCAAAACTGAATTTTCCCTAATCATCCTCTGCATGATACTTGTTCTCATACTGTGCTTACATACATTTGAGTCTCATTGTATTATGATTCGAAAAAACAGGACGGTAGCGGGATTTTACTTATTTTCACTTTAAATTAATTTATTTCGGAATTTGATTTAAATCACGATTTCTATTTAAAAAATCAAGTGATTTAAATCTTGATTATAATCGTGATTTAAATCAATCCACCCTGGTGCAAAATGGTTCCTAATCTCTCGGATGGTTTCCCGAACAGACGAAGACAAAGACAGACAGACAGACAGGGTAAATATATGAAGGGGTTCTGGTTAGTAAACCAAACTGCTTAAAATTCGTGGAAGTGCTAGAAAAACTGAAATTTAAGAAAATTGCTCGTAAGGTACAATTGGCAGTGAATACAAACGAATTACGTGTGCAGTCTTGAACTACAGTATTTAATATAAGCACACGTGTAAAACGTAAATAAATTCTAAAATGGCTATGCAAAAGGATCTGTTTGAATTGAAATTGACTGCCTCTTTTATCTTCTCGAATGAAAATGTATGTTAACATTTTGTGTGTGGAACAACTATATACGTAAAATTTGTAAATTAGATATATATTTTTTTAAATCCATATGTAACCTAAATACTCTTTTAAGCGAAACAACTGCATCTTCGCCTTTTGGAATTTCTTGTTAATGTGCTATGTTATTCCAGTTCTAAATTTTGTAATTTTGAGATAATATCATAATAATATATTTACATTGATTTTTTGTAACACTTTGAATTCCGAACTCATTCTTCGTAGATGTTCTGAAAAAGTGATATTGAGCAATTCGCTAAAATTAGATTTAAAAAAAAATAAAGAATAAAACTCAAACTCTGGTGAGATTAGGCTATGTGTTTCAAATATGTATTCTTACGTACTGTCACTTATGTAACTACTTCGATTTTTGTTAGTCTCTGCACTTGCCAAAAAATAAATATATTTACGAGTTGTATTAGAAAAGTAATGAGATTGGCAACTTTGTGCAGAAACTGACAACATTGCGACCTTCTCCTTCACATGGCAGTTACTTTAACCCTTGGCATTCACTTATTACACGTTTGAACTTGGTCCAGTTGGTACGCGATTGTTGAGAGCGTCTGAAGTAAGGTTGTGTGTGTGAGATGCATTACGAAAATTGACCGGCAAAAGTTTGAGCAAAGTTGTGTCATTAAATTTTGTGTAAACCTTGGTAAATCCACTACTCTGACTTACTCAAAGTTACAAAGGGCTTATGGAGAGCATTCTCTATCCAGGGCTCAATTTTTTGAAAGAAGCGAAAGACAAGTCTCGAGAAGACTTCTAACCAGTGGAAGGAGTGAGGTCAGATCGTCGATAGACGGTGAGTATGATCAGTAGTGAGGTATATTTGAACGGGTGTACCGTCTACTAAATTCTAACAGGATTTTGGACATGTGAAAAGTGTCCGCTAAGATGGTTCGAAAGAACCATGGTACACGGCAATGTTCATCAATGAATTTTTGAAAGAAAAAAACCATTCCTGTGGTTCATCAGCTCCCTATTCGCCGGATCTTAGTCCCTGTGACTCCTTTTTACTCCACTTTCTCAACAACTCGCCAGAGGTCGGCATTTTAGTACTTTACATATTATCAAAAGAAAATATTCGAGTAGAAATCTTCCAGCACTTCAACGGAGAACAGAAACAACGCCTCCATCGTTGTGTAGCTGCCCAAGAGGACAACTTGACTTGTAAAATTAATAGTTTCCATCGTTACAAGAAAATCAGTCTCATTAATTTTCTAATGCATCATGTATATACATATATTTTCTCAAAGAAAATGCATTAGAAGTTGCATTTATTACCCTAATTATTATTATTTCTCGTCTTTCAGACTATGAATGCAACCAACCTTTGTTGGATAAAGCTGTCCTGACTGCTACTTCTTATTCACAAGATAGAAGTCCAAGAAATGCAAGGTTACATGGTAAGCAATACTTTCTAAATATTGTAATAGTTGGTTGACTTCTTTTCCCCTTAGTAATACAAAATAGTCTGCGATTGTTTCTAATGACATAAAAAAGTATTTATTTCCGCAACATGTAAAGTTTTGTGTTGCGTAATTTTCTTCCTGGGAAGGTAATTGTATCAGTATATTAAGCACCGGTGTAATATTTAACGCGAAGGTAAATAATCAACTACTTCTTAAAGTTATTAATGTTGTTAGTACTTACCGTAGACATTTCAGCGATCTTTTGTCACTACGACTTTTATATATATATATATATATATATATATATATATATATATATAAGGAATTTAACTTTTCTGTAAGGATCACATTGCCGATAATATTCCTGCACTGTATAATAAATTATTACTAAAGCTACCTTCTTACTTTAAATTTACTTCCATACTTCTTAAAAGAGTACACTGAAGAGTTAATGATGTGGATATATTATTATTATTATTTTCGTTCTTCATTTGTGCTGCCTACTTTTTGCTGGGTTGAAACTCAAGGATGAGGCCCAATACATTTAAACTGTACACCAAAAAGGTTTTAGGCTTAGTCTTGAAAAGAAGTCTTAAAAATATTTTTTTCGTAATTTCTCGTCGTTCTTTACCGTCTATCAGAGTTACTTTTAGATCATACTAGATGCATAAAAAAAATTACAGTTGTAGATATTTTCTTTCAATCACATCACTAAAAACGTAGAAAATTCACATTTAAGAAAAATTCCCTGGTAATACGTAAGCGTTTTTTTTTTTTTTTTTTTTTTTTTTAAGGATATCGGTCAAATATATGTGCTCTTATCCTTGAATTTAAACCCAGAAAAAAAAGTCGAGAAAGGCCTAAACAACTGGGGAACGAAAGAAAATACGGATCATTATGTCCTAACCTTTCAATGTGATCTTTTAGAAGTAAGGAAGTAAATTCAGTGTGGGTAACTTCTGTAATTATTGTATAGTGCAGAAATGTTAACCAATAATATGGTTCTTTAAGCAATGTAAAATTCCTTAAAAAGGATCGTATTAAAGAGAAAGGGACAAGTCGGTCGCCGAAACATCTACGATGGAGATTAATAAAACGAGTGCTCAAGTGTACAAACATTATTAATATTTGATGTGTATACTTCGTAAGAACTTCACGTATCTATGTTGAAATCTTGTTTATAGAATATACAGTCAAACTTTGATTTGAAAGTGATTTTTATATGTCCTCATTGAATAACAGTTCACAAAATATCCTACTTACACAAAATAGGTCTAGGAATTCTTGAATGCCCCCAAAAGGAAATGAAGAAGATAAGTCGTATAATTCTTGTTTGCTAACTCTCGTTAGAGACCAGAATTCTCATCCTGTAGCATGTACGAACTCTATTTTCAGAAGAACGATAATAATAATAATAATAATTAGCTTCCATTACAAGATTTTGAAAATATGAGTAACGTCTTAGTGAGTGTTTTCCCTTGTAAACTTTGCTGGTTGTGATCGCCACAGTAAACGTCAGTAAGAACAAGTCAAACATGGGAACTCTTAAACCCTGTGTGCTTTACGAGTTTAAACTGGGCATGAACGCTAATGAGTCAGGAAGAAATAGTGGCCTAATATGTAAGATATTTGGAAAAGAATTCAATTGCAGTGCTGGAACTATTTCGGAACGGTTTCATGAGCTGAAGGTCCACATTTTGCTGATAAATTACGTTCTACAATTTTAATATTATGACTTCTTTTTATAATGTTTCATAGGAGGAGGAAAAGGGAAGAAAAAGTCTGAAAATACGCTGTAAAATAGACCTTGAAGATGTATTTCTGAAATATATTTATTCATAGGTTATCAGTAAAATCTAAATAAAGAAGAAAAAATGTCAGTTAATTTTGCGAAACATTTTGGCTCATTTATACCAAGCATGACTATTGTTTTCTCAAAGATTTTATTTAATGTAATTTGAAATAATTATTGCCATTAATAAGATTGAATTGCCATCTCAAATCTTGACTTTAAGTTTCATAGTCTTTCACGAAGTCGATGCTTACGCTTTCTTTTTCATGCCTCTTCTTTTCTGCATATTTTATCAAAAATTGTTTTAACCGTGATTGTACAAGGTGAGAAAATGAGTTGATACAACCTTCGAGCACACGCACATATTTCTTTTTTAGTCTTGTTTCTTTTCCAATCAGTATTTATTTCAGTTCTAGCAAACTTCAGTAACTTGAAAAATATAAAAATATTGCTTGATTTTGTTACCTTTGTAACTAATTTATTGTGAAAACAAAGATAAGTTTGAAATTTTGTCAGTAAACCTAGAGAAGAGCAGAGGTTGAGAGTTTTCAAAATGAAGGTTTAAGGAAATTATTTACAAGAGAAGGCAAACAAATCTATGAATATAGGAAAGCTGCACGATGCGGAACTACACAATATCTTCATGTCACTACATGTTATATGGATAAGAATGAGATATGATCGACGCCAAATACTCACGGCTTGCATAGAGCAATCATTTTCAACTGAATACTCTGTGAAGTCACAGTTTGGGACTTCTCTTCTTAGTAAACCACATGATGAGCAGGAGGTAGGAAACCTGACATTGAGAACACTTAGGGATAATGGACAAATAAGTGCATTGATAGCATAGTCTAGAGCAACGTTTCCCAACCGGTGTGCCGTGAATGGGCCGCTGGTGTGCCGCGAGGAATCGAAACAAAATTATTAACTTTATCGTAATCAAATTGCAAAACGTAGGGAAAAATATATATTTATATTTCACATTACTATGAACCTCTATTATGAATCTAGAATTTTAAGTTTCATACCTGGTTACTGTTCTGTACATTTCTAATGTTAAAAGGAGTATTTGTTATCATTGTTATGATCATTAGTGCTTCTTTATTGTTGCAGACTATTTCGTAACTTGAAAATTTAATATATTATTCAATCCTTTCGACAAATTACTTACATTTGTGTTTTAAAAGTAAAAAGATTTGTTTGTTCGTTCGTTACTTAGTGATCTAAGGTTGGATACAGTTTTTAAAAAGAAAGAGTATTTTTAAAAACCTGAGTTCAATATTTCATTGCAATTGTTTCTATTTTTAAATTAGAATGAAAAATAAAGCATAATGATTTAGCACGGGGAAAAACAGTGATAGAGCTTTTTCCTCTGTGAGAAGGAGATCAATAATCACAGAAAAAATACCACTGTATTTATATTTACAAATAATAATATTTATAAGTGTGCCGCGAGAATCCAAGTAACACCCGTAGTGTGCCGCAAGTTGAAAAAGGTTGGGAAACGCTGGTCTAGAGTTTCACAACTATAGCACTCGTGAATAAAGGGGTGCCCCTGCCTGCCCAATTTGCAGCCCCGTGCAATGGCATCATTTGGTGACCCACCCATTTCTGTAAAGCCCATGATTTTAAGCATGCAACCCCGTTATGAACAACGAAGGGAAGGGAGAGAGCACTCGCACTCAGAAAGGCCTAAACACTGTAAATACAATCTCGTTGTGTCTGTTTTTTTCTTCAAATAGTAATCTATTATGTTAGTGAAAGACAAAGAAAACACACTTGCAGAGGAAAGATGGTAATTCTTTTTATATCTCAATATATCAGTTTGCAACTCCAGTGTAACAGCCTCTTTTATCTTTATTTCTTGATTTTCCTTCTACATTTGTTAAAAATTTAAAAACTTGTTTCCACCCTCAATAATAAGGAACTTGTTCGTGACAAAACCAAGACTAGTTTTCATATCAAAACTGTCATAACTAACTAAGTGGAAAAGGGGTGTTCGCTGCTGTTCGAGAATTGACTTATTGTATTTGACAACAATCAAGCAATTCATGCTGGGATCTGTTTCACCATTTGCTTTAGTACTGTTCGTGTGACCTTAAACCAATGCGACTTAAACATGATTTATGAATGTAAGTATTCGAATAAAAGGCCTATTTAGTAAATTTAACTACCATCATAAGAATATATTCATTTTAAATAATATAGTTGCGACAGATTTTGCCTCCCTGTGCAAATGCACGTGTTGCTTATATGTTAGAGCCGACCCTGCGTGGGTCTGTGATTACACGCAGTTTGTCGGTATTTGTTTTTTCTATTCTCCTACCTCATAAGTTTCCCTCCTTTTTTTCGTTGTGTTTCCCTCTTCTGTTTCTCTTATAGTAAAAACATGCCCCTACGTCGTACACTGACTAGGTTGGAAATAACTAGCATAGAGATTTCAGTTGGGAAGCCTTTGAGACAGAGACTAAAAGGAAGGTGGGAGAATAACATTAAGATTGAACAGGAAGAGAGTGATAAAAGTAATTGCAGTTTGGTTTACTGAGTGTGAGACAATCCAAGTACGAGCTTCGGTTTCTGCGGTGATTAACCTGGGAGTTTCTTGAGTTATAGAGTAAATAATATTCAACGAAGTTCATGCCATTGTAATGCTCGTTCTTCACTCAAATTTAAGTTCTTGTGTTCTGTGTATTTATGCATTACCGAGGTTATGAAGGATTAGACATGGGCTTCGAATCACGGTCGAGGGTTGACCGTCATGCACGAGATGGTAGGCCGTTCCTTACTACAGAATCTCGCGCCAGTTTCGGCTGCGCAGTCTAACATTGAGAAAGCTGTTACATGTAGATCGTTATTGATTACGAAATATATTGTTGATATAGAACATAGCATACACAAGTTAAATTAAATGTTTGAATATGATAAATCGTGCGTTAGAAGCAATTTTTACGTTAACCTTATCAGAGATACTTCAACATGATCGTCTCAAGATGACTTATCCACTCATCTATATAAATCGTTCTGTATCGCTATTATTTGCTTTAGTAGAATTTATGAATTTACGATCTATTCTCGAGTGCCCAGATACTAGTTTTTATCATGAGAATTTTTATAAACATACTAAAGTAAACACTTCTGAAAACACAGAGAGAGACGTAATATAATATTATTAATTTATATGGAATTATGGCATATCAAATTGGATAGTTGTTTAGAATTATCTTAATATAGCTACAGATATCCGATGGTTAGATATCACAGTGATAGATGGAAATTTTCTCTCTCTCTCTGCAGGTGGCGTCTTCTAGCCCGTATTTGGTTCTAAAATAGAAACAAATCTATAGTGCATTTATTCTGAAAAAACTCAAGCAACAATGAGTGGTAGTGGCATTAGATGGGCATTTAACTTTGGAACGTGGAATCCAACTGAAAAAGAATGGCTTTTAGCGTCTCGATGTATTCAGCAAGAAGAAAAAGAAAGAATTGGCCGATTTGTGTATAAAAAAGACGCGAAAGCTTCATTAACTGGAAGGCTATTAATGCGGAAATATTTGCATGAACACTGTTTTCTACCGTATTCGAAGATTCAGCTAGGAAGGGACAATAATGGCAAACCATATTTAGTGAATAATATTGAGAACAAAAGCAGGATAAGTTTTAATGTTTCTCATCAGGGAAATTACGCTGTGTTAGCGGCTGAAAAGGGTGCAAATGTTGGTGTAGATGTCATGAAACTTGAATATACGGGCGGTAAAAGTTTAACAGAGTTCTTCAGGATTATGACTCGTCAGTTTTCTCCTCAAGAGTGGTTCACTATAAAATCTGCTGGAAGTGAGAAGGATATGTTGAATATGTTTTGTAGACATTGGTGCTTGAAAGAGAGTTACGTAAAAGCTGTAGGAACTGGTATTACGGTAGATTTACAGCAAATCAGTTTCCATGTAATCACTCCCATCTTAAATATTGGTCGTGTTGTACGTGATACAAAACTGCATGTTGAAGGACGGTACATGAAAGATTGGGTATTTGAGGAATCGTTACTAGATAAAGATCATTGTGTAGCAGTTGCATTTTCAGGTTCTTCAGATATGAACGTCCCTCAAGATAGAGAATTAATTTTTCAACGTTTAACGTTTGATGAACTTATGAAAGGCGCGGAACCGTTTTTGCCGGAGGATATAGCATACTGTCGAAATTTCTTAGCAAAAGATGAAAGGCCTTAGTCACTCCGAAACCATTCTGTACCAGTTGAATTTCTATCAATGTTAGGCGTAAGAAAAAGTGTGACAAAACGTTATTGATTAGTTTTTTGAATTTGAAGAATGATTCTCAACTGAAACTATGTATGCCTTTTATTATTATTTTCTTTCTTTCTTTCTTATAATCTGCACATTAGCTTCCCCCCTTTGTAGTGTGGAATAATGATGATTAATGGGATAGAATATACAGTTTAGAGTCCAGGCCAGTACTCGAGATTGTGCTCGATGCAGCACCCCCACTCTGCCATAAACCCTTTGCCATATATACAAAAAAAACATGCGAGTTAGCCACGTAACCACAATGGACCACACTCAGTGTACCTCAGAACAGTTTTATTTCTGATGTGCAGTAAATTCAGTCCCACTAACACCAATAAGTTAATATTCTATTATTTGAATGTTATGAATTTAATTCTGAAATTAAGAAGTCACATAAACTTTTAGCGACATTTGTAGTTTTTTTCATTACTAACTTGACTTTTAAATTACAAATCATATTTGTGTATTTTGCTTCTCTACTTTATGTATATGAAATATCCTATTGTTCTGCAGTTAATGAAGTAACACTGTCGATTGCACACACAGAAGATTTGAGTGGCAATTCAATGATAAATAATTATGGAATATTTTGTTATTGTTTTGTTGGATGTTATTTTGTAGTTCTTTAGACTGTAGTTGTATATAGGATTCTTATTGTTACCCATACACTGTAATTGTATCTCACTTATGAGAAAGGTTTAAGGTACATCAAGAAAAAATATAATTATATTCAGTTTTGTTACGAGAAATGTATTGTGGTAGTTATGAGTAAATAAATATATTATGGGTTACGATGTGTTTAATAATAAAATCTCTATACACAAATAGTATCTACATAACTAATGTCACGTAAGAAGTTTTATGGTGTAAGCATTTTAAGTTCATACAAAAGTGTGTACATAAGACTAAGAAGAATGAGCTATCTGCGAAGCTCCTGTTGAACAACGCACAGTTTTAAACAGACCCAACACTATTTATTCTGAATGGTGTAGCTATAGGTTTTTCCTTCAATCCGGAAATTTGTACATTCCTATAATTTTCTATTTTGTATTGTGTTGCAGTGAGAGTAGTGAGTTATTTGTGAACTTAATATTTCGGCGACCCTCAAGATAAAATATAGAGGTGCGAGATGTTATTTTCCTAAATGTCTCTCAAACAATCTATGTTATGCTTACTAGCCTCGTGGGCAAAAAATTAATGTGTAACAATGTGTAAGTTCAGTATTCATATATTTATTTGGTTAATAACTAATCCAGAGAACACGCTGTCAGGATATTCATTGTTCACAATATCTCAGAAACCAACTCGTCTTGGTGTACCCTATGTATATTGAGAAGAAAGCTCTAGAGATCAGAGATAAAGATTAAGACAAAATTTTACAGTTCTAATATGTGTATTTTAATTCAGTATACTAAATTGCAATAAGTAATCTTTGAACAATATCAAGTTGACTTGTTAAAAAATAGTAATGAAGAAACTTTGGTAATTCCACACACGTCTTTCGTAATATCGGTACTTCTCAGACATAATGTAACTAACTTCTCTTATTTTAATCGATTTCCTCTAGGAATTGTAATTGGAACGAATTGGTCGGTGTAAAATGTAGAAGGAGAAGGAAGAGGGGGAGAACTGGATAATATTTTAGTGCTGCCATGAAGTGCGAACGTGCAATAAAAACAAGAAAAGGAATGGTGAAAGAAGGATGTGTGAAGAGGGAGTCTTATTTTTGGATCCTTGAATAAAGAGTTGAGGAAAAGACTCATAAAAATGCTTCGTGTGAAGTACTGTACTATATAAAGCAAAAACGATGAAAATAAACTGGATGCTTCGAAATGTTGGTGTGGAAAAGAATAGAGAGAATTAGCTGGGTGGAACGGAAAGCAAATGAGAAAGTGTTAATAATGGAGAATGAAAACTGTTTTAGATGTAATTGAAATGAGGAAGAGAAAATGGTTGGGACACTGTATGGAACTGTATCATAAAAAACATGTCAGAGGTTATTGTGGCAGGAAACAGTCTGAGGAAGAGGCGAAAGAGGTTACAGTTGATGGACGGTATTAAAACAGAAATATCGTACGGAAAGACAAAGAGGTTAGTTTAAGACAGTGCATGGAAGCTTCTTAGTTGCGGCAGATTGCCAATAGTGGCAGAATATCTGTAATAATGATGATGATCCTCTAAGAATAGGGTTTGTGTGTATCCAGTGTTCTGTCGTGAGAATGTCGGATTTTGAATTAGAGTGATGAACAAGCAAAGGAAATCTTCCTATTCACTTAATATAGCATCAGTGACATGTTTGTCTTCATGAAGATAAATGAAAATACTGAATAAAGGCATTTTGATGACATTAAAGACTTCAGGAGAAATACGAGGCAGCTCTGAAAGCCATTCCAGACAATGGTTCCAAAATTGTTCTGAAGCGTGAAATTGCTCTACTTGAATAATTTTACCATAACAAAAAACGTGTATAGTAACAAGATACACATTATATTTTATAATTATTTAGTAAGATAATGATTTATCGTCTTGAGCTACTTCGAAACTTCGTCTAATCGTAGCTGTTCGTCCCCACTTTATTAGTTTTGCTTGTCAGGCAGACGTTCCTCGAATTTGTTGGGTTCTAAATTAATGTAGCAGTATTATTAAAAACCCTTTATTTATTTATTTGTTCCCGAGCAGAATATTAATTTTGAAAAGAACCAAATTCTTCAAATAAACTAAACTCGCGTATTATTGATTGGTGGTTCGTAATGTTTCAGTCGCTTTTCTTCTTTTTAGTGACAGTATAAATAATACAACGTATTTTGTAATTAGTTGCTACACAGTAGGAAAAAAAAAGTGGTAGGAAATTAACCTTCTTTCCCAGGATGCTTAGGTATATTGAAAATATGTAAGATGTATATCCCATCTGTACTAGAGCCAGTATCCAGCTAATTTTGAAGTTTTGAACAGTCCGTCTGTAATAGGGTTTGCCCAAGTGGGCCCAGCCCAAAAGAAACAGGTGGGTTTTTCGAGTTGGACCCACCTGAAAAAAAAAAACACTTTAAAATCCACGTGGGTTTTTGATCTTTTTGTTAGTATATTATTGGTGCAACTAAGGTGATCACATTGAAAATGATTTTTATCAGATAAGACCTTTGTAAAGTTCTGAGTGCACTGAATGAATAAAAAAACTTACCTTAGCTTGAGATAATTATAGAACAAATTAATTTGTGGATTATACTTATAGCCTATTTGAAATATGCGATTTTACATTTTAGAAAATACTTTCCGTAAATATTGTGCTTGGCGACTCCACGACACCGAGGGACATTATCCCTCATACGTTTGATGAGTTTAAGGCCATAGGTGCCGGTACTACCAGTAAATATGTAAATACATTAGTAAAACTATTATTATTTCTTACTTTTGATGGTAATACAAGTATTCTTCAGTAAAATGTGGTTTTTCAACAACAATAGTTTGTTCAGTCACTTGTTGCTACTCTGCAAATAAGCATTCTGTAAAATCAACACTAGCAATAGCGTAAAAATTCTTGTTAAATTTAAGAAGCTTAATGCTCGGAGTTTCGAAGACTACGTAACCCTTACTTTTCAAGTGCTGAACTCAAACTTCTGTACTAGTGGAAGTTTCCATGTACTGGTACAGTGAAGAAAGCTGCATTTTCGGGGAAAACTCGTCGTGAAAGAAGTGATCGGGAAATTCCCGTAATTGAACGCACAAAGCATCGGAAGTGAGTACTTCAACAATAAAACTATTTATTTTACGCTGGAAGATATTTAATTTCATTGAAGGTATTTTGAAACATTTATTTTATAAAACATGAATTGTATCTTTGTTTTAAATTAATATATTTGGTATTCATATTTGGCGAACGTCACTAAGGCTCATGGAATGACTCGAACGACATTTGTTCGTGTGTCAGCCTGTACCACACACACTACAGGGTACAACTTTCGGTCTTTTAAGCTTAAATTTTCAGCGTACAAGGACGAGATACTCTAAATTTCCTGTATATTTTTTGGCGGCATTTCAACGTAAAATTTCAAAATAACGGGTTTTCAAGCGGGTAGCTACAAAGCGCAACTGGATGAGTGAAGATCGTTGTAGTGATCAGAAGCAAGTGCGTAATATCAAGACAGTGCCGCGAGGAAAGCCTATGCCTATTGAGAAAAGGGCAGCAATGGTTCCCTTCATAAAGAAGAGCATTCAGTGTGAGGAATTTCAAAAAAGTTAAGGGTAGCTAAATCTACTGTTAAAGATGCAATAAGGCTATACGACACTTTCGGGACATTGGAAGATCGTGATAGTCCAGGGTCGTCTCGAGTGATAACAGAGACTGAACATATACGAATACGATTACTTAGTAAGCGTAACAAGATGTTAACAGCACCAGAGGTCAAAAGAACTCGTTGCAACAAAGTGTCCGTTAGTACCGTGAAACGGCGACTACAGGAATCAAATTTACATGGGCGTGTAGCCGTGCGTAAGCCGTTGCTTAGGCGTGGTAATAAACAGAAAAGACTACAATGGGCATACGCACACAAAAACTGGACGGTGAGAAGATGGGAACGTGTGTTGTGGACCGACGAGTCTAAGTTTGAAATGCTACCGGAATACATAATGCCAACAGTAAAACATGGTGGAGGGCCTGTGTTAGTTTGGGGGTGGTTTTCATATCCTGAGATCGGCTGGTTAACTAAAATCGATGGCATTATGCGAAAAGAGCACCATCGAGAAATTCTTGAAACACAAGGCAATTACGTCTGATCTCCGTTTAATTGGACAAAATTTCACTTTAGTTCACGATAATGATCCTAAGCATACGTCTGCCCATACCTCCAAGCTAAAGCAGGAATCCTACAACTAATGACATTGACCCCACAATCACCCGATATCTACCCTATCGAGAAGTTGTGGGATGAACTTGATAAGCGAGTGCGAGTGCCCAACATCGCAGCATGACTTGTGGAACGTTCTCCTAGACAAGTGGAACGCTCTTCAACCAGAGGTGTTGGAGAAACTTGTGAGGCGGATGCCAAGAATAGTTAAGGCAGTTATATCTGCAAAAGGCGATTTCTGTGACGAAAGTGTAAGCAATTTTGTCAGAGAATATTCTTTTCCTGTGATTCACTTTTGTTCTATCGCTGTAGCAATCAATACACGTATATGAACAGCTATATTTGTATTTTGTCTCAGTACTTACGTTAAACCTCTACTATATATGTTTGTATCACTGTCCGAACTTCCATGAGCGGTAGTATATATATATATATATATAGGGTGTTCTAAAAATGGCGCCCACGGACTACAGAGCACTGTTCTACATGCCAAAATAAAGCGAAAATGTTATATGATGATTTGCCCTCCGAGGCCTCCTTCAGCCGCTATGGGGAATCAAAATTTCACAATGTGGCAACGTCGTAGATTAATTTGGAGCCATGAGCATTACTCTACGAATACAACAAGTAGTTAAATCGATTGCTACACTAAAGTGATGCTAGTGTCAATCAATATCGACTTTAGCTGCCATCTGGAAAGAATCGATATAATTTTTTGATAGATTGGTAAATCTAATCTATGTTTTTTTATTTGCGACGTTGCCATATAGTGCAATTTGTGTCTCCAGACGAAGGCTCGAAAGGTATATGTATTTTTTGCGTTATTTTGACGTGTAGAATAATGCTCTGTGGTCCGTGGGCGCCATTGTTAGAACACCCGATATATATATATATATATATGAAAGACAGAGAGAGAGATACGAGGGCAAAGACTTATTGATCGCCCCACGTAGCAACATTCACAGGAAGCAAATTCAGTACGCAAAAGGCAGTCATTGGACTTCAGCGTGTGGATACTTTACATGTTGTAAGCCATTAATATTTGGTAAGAGGCAGACACTTTGTCCAAGACGTTTTTTTGGTGCATAATACTCGCGAGGCATGGTGAATTGGTGTTCGAAGGCTACGTTGAAATGCAATTTGCAGATTGTCTACGTGTTTCGTTCACACCAGAGCAAGTCACTCACACCATCAGTAAGTCCTGAAGTTCTCTGTTTATATCGTCAGAGAGCTGTGCTTCGAGAAAGGATCACGTCTGTATAGATAGCAAAAGTTTCATACACTATAGTTGGCAACTTAGTCTATGGGTACCACACTGCATACTGAGCCTCCTTTCGTGTTGAAGTCATTTTCGTTTATTCAGTCAGTCTGAAGCAAAACCAAACAGTATTGAAATTAGTGTCATAAAACTTAACCGTTATGTCGTTGTGTCTGGCTTTAATGGTAACGAAACTTTCTATATATATGAAATAAAATAGAATTAGCTTTCCAGAAAAGTTGCTGAGAAGTGGATTCTCTTTCTACATTAAGTTAACTGTACAACTGTAGGTGGGATTTTCAGTCATTATTAAGTCAAACGTTACTTCTTTTCTGTAGAGGCACAATTGAACAAAGACATTTGCATAGATTTATACATTACGTAAAATTATATTTGATATCCAAAAGTGTGCATTTTGTCTTGTGAGTAATGTTTCAGTATGTTCTCGGCTATTTTGCTATTTGGTGCGATAAACTGTGTCAAGGTTTGTATATCTTGGAATTACTTTGGGTGTAGTGCTTGCCATTCTTATATAGTTTCATTGCAAAAAGTGCTGAGAGCATGAGAATAAATGGCTGTGAACGTAGCTAAGACAGTTTAGTGCTTCTTATATGCATGGAAGTTTACAAATGTAGAGAATATCCTGGAACATTTCGCAATTAACTGTGATTTTACAACCATACTTTTATTTCAGGAAAGTTAGGTGTAATAAGTATATAATGAAAAACCAGGATACTTTTTTTTAAACATGATTTGTTTATTCTGATTAATAGTGAAAAGTTCGATAATTGTTTCGAAATTGAAGTCACTTTCAGCATCGAGGCAAATGAGATACATATCATTTGCATTCGTCCAGCGATCCCACCTATAATTTAACGTGATATCCAAATGTACGTTTCACTGGGGATTGAGTCTGGTTCTGTACCACAGGCAAGAACGAACCATTAACCACGATTATATACTGAATAAAAGTACTAAACAAATTAATTTTCGTATACTATAACTTATATACTATATATAAGTTATAGTATACTATATATAGCACTTGATTATATAGCTATTATATAGGTTATATTATTTTATTTAGATTGGTACGAATTTACAGGGATATGTATGACTGTGCTATATATATATATATTCTGCACTCAAAACAAAGGAAATATGGAATGGCATATTTGTAATAAATATATGATGTGACGTCGTGCAGGACCATCTTTGTGGAGGCGGCTTTCTCTCTCTACGTAACGTCTTACCGGATCTTTGAGAATGCTCAACTTACAATTAGGCAGTGACTAGTTTCAGCATTATGGCGCACTTGCACGTTTTGATTTGGAGAAAATGTTCGCATATCTTTGGAATGGTTAGAGGCTGTGCTCACGCAACATAACAGTGGTGGTTAACTTTCTGGGGTAAGATGTAAGGTATTGTGTACGAAATCCCAATTGCAACAGCCGAAGAATTCATTCCCGTGCTATTGCAGCTATAGTGGTGATCTTAGAATGCCATGCTTGTTTGTATCTGCAAAACGTAAATCGTCGATTTCACTTGTGTGATGACCCAAATCCTAATAGCTTAAGCACGGTCTCTCTAAAGCTTTTCTCCTTCCGTCTCGTACAGGTTAGATTTCGTACACGAGACTTTACTGTACTTGTACCATGAGCAGGGCCGTGCCGTAGGGGGGAGGCGAGCGGGGAGAGGGCCCCGGGCGCCGAAGTAAGGGGACGAAAAAATCGGGAGAAAAAGGAGCAAAACAAAGGAAAAATTACTTGGAATATATGTATGGGGGCGCCGTCGTGTACTTTCGCCCCGGACGCTGATTTTTTACGGCACGGCACTGACCATGAGTTTGTTTTTGAACCTTTCATTCCTTGCATGTTTTCAAGGTACATCACTATCCTCCGCCTGGCTTTCGTTCCTAGTTGCTGCAAATATCCGATTACCCTTTTCATAATAAATGGACTTTTTCCGATCTACCTACGTGCTATCTTTCTTCTACTTCATAGCTTCTTTTCTCCTGTCGGACTATGCAACCATCTAGAGTTACTCCATCGTGTTGCATATGCTTACGAATTTACATCATCACTTACGAGTATTAGTTTATGTACGAGTGGTCGTTTCACACATCCTGTCGACCCATACTTTTCTCATGACGTCCCCATAATTCCTCTCGTCCTTTGGAGAATTCTTTGCCAACTCATTATACATGTGTGATCTTTGCATCTTTGGATATGTATGTTATGTTCTTTGCTTGCCGTGTGTCGTTACACTATTATGAATTATCGTTTTGCAACTATTTGCATCGAAAATTTGCTTCCTCACACTTTCAGACGCATATAACGCAAGACTCTTTGTTACATAGCCATTATAGCCATTTTTGTTTGTTTCATATGTAGGATCGTTAGTGAACGAACTTAATAAACATCCATCCTGATTAATATGTCTGTTCATTAGATTATTAACAAGGAATGTATCATCCTGTATATATGATTAAACCCGAGTCATGACTTCGGGGAAAGGGGGGGAGGATCGAATATTACTACGTTCCATGCTATTGTAAATCAGCCACTATTTGCATTAAGTGATGCGAAATGATGCAATTTGTGTAGTAATGTATTGTTTGCTTCTCGTTTCACACACAATTTTGTTGACAATCTGTACAGTTGTACACTTATTTAAATTTCTGTTTCATCAAATGATGTTAATTAGCAATTTCATCATGGTAGTCAGTGAAAACCTGCCAGACATTAACTGCAAGTATTGCGTATTTTGTGTTCTTGACGTTCTGTTTTAATGCTCTGAAAAGACACAAAAGTCTATAAAGTTTTAAAAAATCAAAACAGAATATCTTGTTGAGCAAACAATTCTATTTTAAGTAATACCAGTTGAAATACTCCATTCTTCTCACGGGGAGAATACGTTTATGGAAAATACTTGAAGCTCCTTTCCACCTTAGGATACTGATAACAATGCAAGTGAACAATAAAAACTGAGCAAGGCTATGTGATAATATATAAAACACACAATCACGTAATAGTTTCAATACAATAACCATGTCTTCGTCAGACTTCCACTCCGTCTCTTGGATTAGAGAGATAGAGTGGAAGTGATGGAGACACGGTTATTGTGTTGACACAGTTACATGTTTGTGTTTTTATATATTTTTATCACATAACCTTGCTCAGTTTTTGTTATGGTTTACTTTGACAATATGGAAACAAGGCCTGATAGAATAACTAATCAAAACTCCATAGTTAATGTATTTTTGGCATACATTTTTAACCCCTTTTAATCAAAGTTAATGATAAATTCCTAGCTTGAGGTAAGTACTATATTCAAATTTTCAATTCAAAGTATTGAACAGTATTTCTGTTGAACAATATTTCAGACTGTTTAACTGTTTCCCCGTACAATCAACAGGCAACATCACTTTCAGTGTGAAGAAATGAGTTATAGAAGATGCCCCTTTCTTTCTTCCCTTAAAACGGAAATTTTCAAAAAGGCTGTGATGGGGTGAATCGGACGGATCTGGAACATTTTCAACTGTGCTGGATTTACGCTACATTATTTTGTTAATGTAAATAGCTATATCGTGGGGGATATGCTTCAGGAATACAACAAACGAGAGAAAAGCATTTTTGACCAACTGTGCACATAGTTAGAAAACATTAAAATGTGTCCGATGTTACCCCGTGTGGTGGGGTGACTTCGGATACGATAGTATTTCTGCACAATAGTCAGAAGCTATGTCGCTATGGTGTGAAATCGGACAGCAAACAATATTTGACAGCGAAGAGAAAGACATTTATGTTTCGGTTATCCATTTACAACCATATTTAACATAGTGACATACTAAATCCTGTAAACTTTCAAAAGAAAAATACACTTGAAAAATACATATTGGTTTGAAGCAATAGAACAACGGAGAACAAGAAAAAGCGTTGTTCCGTTTGTCCATTAGTGCTTGAGATTAATATACGCTTTCATGGAAGTAAAACTTACCCCTTACTTCACGAGGCTTAGCTAACACTCGGAAAATTTGTTCTTTGCCAACCCTATTTTTATCATCAACTTGCGGAAAAATGAATACCGATCGAGTATTCAAATATGGACAAAGTAGTTTCATCTCCACATCCTTTGCTCCTTCATTCTTCACAACTCCAACTTACTGTTTTGCAAGTTGTTTCCCAGCCCGCGAGTTGTAATAATTGACCACTAGGAAAGTCTTTACGTCCAACACGCCTTCTTACTCTTCTGTAGTCGTGTCCACATTTCACTTTCCAGTCTTTATTTCCTTGGGGATTACTTGGTTCTACTTCGTGTCTCTCACTTCCTGAACACCCTGTTCCACAAGGGACTTCCCTGGGGAAACACTGATCATTCTTCTTCGAATTCTGGCACTAGCTGAAGTCGAGTGTCGTGCGTATCGCAGCATGTCGTCAAAACTCGTTGACCAGGAAGCATAATTGTAGAAAATAATGTAAGTGCAAAAAACAATAGTTGCTGTAACAGTAGAGACAAAAGATAGTAAATTGTGCCCAAGCGTCACAAAATAGAAAATACTATTGCTCAGAAATACAACTTAGCATATAACGAAGTATGAAAATCTAATTAAGGCTAAAACGTATTAAAAAAGAAAGTAAGTGAAATAATTTCAAGATAGCACTTACATTGTTTTCTATATGAGTCTTCAGTTGACTCTATTATTTTCGTCATGACTTTCCAGTTTATCCAAAACACAATGTGGGTTGAAAAAAATTAACTCAGTCGCTTCAAATGCCTTCCTGATATTATCACTAATTTTATTCATAGTATGCATTAAAAGCAGTGGGAATGTATCTTTGGAGAGAGTGCTTCGTATGTATTTGCGTACCACAATCACGTTAACATGTTTTTCCATGCAATCTTCAGGGGGTCGAAAGAAGTGTAGTGCCCTTTCTTCCGTCGTTCTGGTGCGGTGCAGGCAATCCCACAATAAATGTTGCGGTTAGCATTACAGCATCGGAATTCCGAGTGCTGGTGCGTTGCCGACGTAGGACAGGCTAACAAGGAAGGAAACAGGACATAGATAGGAAACAGTAAACTACATCAGGAATAAATACGCAATGCGTTCCATAAAACGACAATGGAAATCGAATACAACTATAGAATACTCACCTGCTTTTATTATCATTACTGTATATAGTACACAAACAGTTGTCCTCTCATCATTTCGGCACAGTCAAGACGTTATGCCAATGCGATTATATGTAAACATTCATACATGCCTCCAAATTTATCCTTATTAATATCTAGATTACTTAACAGCATTCCTGTTCTAGATATGACTCATCGCAATGCACATAATATTTATTCATTGTACATCATTAATTAATTCTTTATATTGTCGCGTTTTCATCATATATATATATATATATATATATATATATATATATATATATATATATATATATATATCAATACACATTTATATTTATACTAATTTCGTCGCGTAACAGCATAAAGATGATCAGTTAATCACAAGGAGCAAAATTAATCATTTGACATGGCAAAATAGTACGCTATCGTATATGTGCAGGCATCCGATTTGTTATTTCTGATGAATTTAGTAAAAAATTTTATTCTTCCTGGTGTGAAAGATGTTATTTATAAACACGAGAGAGCCTCACGGATTCCAAACTGTTGAAACTAGTATGACATACTCAAGTCCTTTTCTCTTAAAAAACACTAATACATATACATATATATATATATATATATATATATATATATATTAAATTTCCATCACTAATAGCAAAAACAGCAGAAAATCTCAATTTAACAGAGGAAAAAGAAGACAACTGGCTATGATTTCTCGGCCATTAACGCCAGTACACCGGTGGCAAAGGTTAATTATAATCCAACATTAACTTATACAACGAAATAACACAAATAATAGCATAAATGCAATACTAACAATAACTAATAAACCTTTGATGTTGGTAAAGATAAACAATAAGGACGCAGAAAAAGAAAGATAATCTTAAACTGTAATGGAGATCAAACGGGTCCATGACAGAAGCAAACATCAATAACGTAGCTATCGTCCGAAATCACCTCAAATCACTACACTTCACTTCCAAATAAGCACTACGTTGCAAGATGACAGTAAGACTATCCATGGCTTTGGATTGATTATTTTAACAAAAGAAACACTGACCAAAGCTTAAAACCCACTTTATTTTAAATTCTAATTTGTAATGGTTTCGGATATCTAACATATCCTTCTTCAGACACTATCGATAATAAACATTTGTTCAGCCGTTTTCTCATGGTGCGATCACAAACAAGATCCTTTGCATTTTTATATAGTAGATAAAACATTTTGTCAGTGTATTTTACATCTGCGTCAATTCCAAATCTAAAAAAACGTTCATGAATTACTCTTCAACCCAATAGTTGCCATAATTATGATGCAAATTAGAATCGATGGCTCATTACTTTAGAGTACAACTTTAACCCGTAGTTCACCTGTGACTTCATTCAAAGGACCTAGCGGAATAAGCATGTGAAAACTGCCCCCAAGCATGTCTGCACCAAATTTACAGTATCGATTAACATTTATAAGAAACTCAGTTTCCAAAATTTTCAGCCCCCCAAGCGCTTTTGAAGGCTTAGGACGGGGGGGGGGGGAGGAAATTTAAAATTATTTTTTTCTCCTGAGCGGCTCAACCGATTTGCATAAAAAAAAAAAAAGTTAGGTGTTCTCAACTAGAGAAAAGTCGGAAAATATTGTTCTGAAATTTTTGGGTTGAAAATCGGTCTTTTTTTTTTTTTTTTTTTTTTTTTTTTTTAATTTTCAAGAAAAAATTTTAGTGGAAGATTAACGGGGACAGCCACAATTTTTTAGCCAGTTTTGTCTTGAGAGGTTCCCTAACAACATATATTGTTTTCATTTTGTTTGCAAGTGTACCTCGCAAAGAAAAAAAGGCAAATGTACATAGGTCAGCATTTATGTGGTATACGTATAATACACACTGTACACCACTAGGATAACCAATACCTTTGAATTGGGGGGAGGGGGGTGAAGTTGTTATAACATTGGAATTTTATGATAAGTATTTTTTTGTCTTAATGGTAATTGGTCTCTGAGGATGAAGGGGGTTCTCGACCCTGTTCGCACCTCCCTTGGCTACGCCACTGCTGTACATCAACTGTGTAATCTAACTGAGTATACTTCTGTTTCAGCATGCCGTGAACAGATTGAATCGCCCACCGAATTTTGGTCACAAAACGAAATTGGTTAGATTCTTGAGTAGTTAATTGCTTGCGCTTCCCTTTCAAGGCAGGCATCAATACTTTGAAGTTCTTTTCTTCGAGTTAGGTTTTCACATATCGGAAACAACGGTCGAGTACAAACTTATCTCCTTTTTCTAGTAATGCGTACAAACCAGTTTCGTCGTGGATGAGTGATTCCAGAATTTTTGCATCATTTTCATTGGCAGGATAAGGTCCAAGCATATCTACTATGTATCCATCAGTAGTACAAATCGTAAAAGGCTTGCCATGGTATTGATTATTTGTACTTTTTTGGTGTCGTGCATAGGTACCATCACAAATTAAAAATAAGGAGTCCGCGTTGAACAACTTTTTTGTGATTTTCATTGTGTGGTTATTCAATAGGTCGGCTATGTTAACACTCTTAATACCAAAAAAAGTTGGTAAGATATCATTTTCAAAAAATGTAACCCCACTAGCACAGTAATCGGAAATCGTCTGTTCATGTTCTATAGCTAATATGGAAGCTAACATCTTGTTGGAATTTCTAGTTCGTAGTTTGAAAAGAAACACAACAAGGGCTTGAGTTATAGATCGCGACTCCCTATTTCACATGGAAACCATCATGTCTCGCAGTTCCATGAGATTGTTCCAAGATAGCCCCGTGAATGCTTGAATTTGCTGTTGTGAAAGTCGCCAATTTTATCATTCAATGTGGAATTTCAAGAAAAAGGTTTCCATTATCTTTGTCAATTCTGAGACACTGAGCTTAGAAGTAATGAGAATGCACTTTTACGTTGTTTAGATCCTCCTCGTAAAACCGATTCTTAATGAAATGAGTTCTACAACATATAATTTATTCCGAACTGAGATGAAGATATGTTTTTTGATGTAACATTACATTCGTGCATCGTCAGGAACTACAGTGATATTGTTCGTAGAAAAACATAAACAACAATATTTATGAGTAGCGACAGTTCTTTGCATCGGAATTTCAACGTACGCTTCACTTGTATTTACTTTGAGGCTTACTTCGAGTAAGTATCCCATCAGATAATAATTGAGAAGGATCAGATTCACTTCCTGAAGGATCCGAATCATTTTTTGTTTTTTGTAAATAGAAAGTCGACATTTATTACATAAACGGTCGTTGACCTCCACTTGCCTTCCAAATACAGCATCATAAGTCCCTACTTCAGGGGCATTCCTGATTACTTTTTTTTTTTTTTTTTTTTTTTTTTTTTACCTGGAGTTATCTTTAAATCTTTTCTGTTGCATCCATTACTTACTACACGCATCTTAGGCATGTTTAGTAGCAAACCTATTTAACGAGATTCACTTAAATACTTACAGTGAATAAGAAAGCACAAAATGGAAAGTTTTCCGCAGTGATCCGAACGTCCTGGAGTCACGATGATAAGTAATAACAGGTCTTCAGCTTCGACGTACACTGTATAGCCGTGGAACTCTTTCCCCTACTCTTGTAGCGAATGCACTTATGGAGAAGCATTCGACCAGCTAAAATACTCACTAACAGTTCATAAAAACCGAAATTATTTCAGTAGTGGGCGAAAATAGGTACTAGGATTTTTTTTTTTTTTAAATTTCAATTCATTCTTTATTTAATTATATCAAGCACACACATACAGTAATACCATCGAAACAAACTAAACAGATAAATACCTATTAAAAACAGACATTATTAACCAACTGTTACAAAACAAGAACAATTACTAAACAAAGATCTATATATATCGCAGAACATTGATTATGTGCAAAATTAACACAAAATGCGGGAATCTATAATTTCAGTTGATGTACAGCAGTCACGTAGCAAAAGGAGGTGCGAACAGGGTCGGGAACCCCCTTCATCCTCAGAGACCAATTACCATTAAGACAAAAAATACTTGTTATCATAAGATTCCAATGTTATAACAACTTCATTCCCCCCCCCCCCCCAATTCAAACGTATTGGTTATCCTAGTGGTGTACAGTGAGTATCATACGTATACCACATAGATGCTGACCTATGTACACTGATGTCCAAAATTATTGTCGCATGTCTATAAATATTATAAGAAATACCGGGCGAATTCGTTGTCAAATGATATTCCTACAACAACATGTTAGTATGTGTATAATCGGCAAAGACATGGATGTGGCAAATTTCATGTCAAAAGAGCAGTAAATAAGAACAATAAAACGAAAATAAAACTTTCTTGCCCATTTAGCAACATTTTGTTTTACTCACTCTAATTTTTGTATTTATAATTCTTTTGCAATGAAATTTACCACAAATATACATTTCCCGATTATACACACAGTATCAGTATTAAAAGTATCCTGTAAAATCATTATCAAATTATATTCTACAAAAAGAAACTTATAGATATGCGACAATCATTTTGGACATGAGTGTACATTTGGCATTTTTTTCACTACTAGGTACACTTGCAAACAATATATGTTGTTAGGGTCCCTCTGAAGACAATAATTGTGGGTGTCCCAGTTAGTCTTCCACTATTTTTTTTTTTTTTTTTGAGAAAAAAAATCAAATTTCCTTCCCCCTCCTAACACCCCTCTTAAAGCGCTTGGGGGGCTGAAAATTTTGGAAACTGAGTTTCTCATAAATGTTAATCGATACTATAAATTTAGTGTAGATATGCTTGGGGGCAGTTTTCACATGCTTATTCCGCTAGGTCCTTTATCGTTTCTTATATCATAATACGTTGCTGCAGTTTCCTGCTTTGTTACATTTGTTGTTAGCGTATTATTGCGTAGAGCGTTTAAATAATTTATGTAACTGCTAAATGATTATTTCGTGTAGGTAATACAATAATTTTTTTAACGATGAGTATGTCACGTAACGGTAGGTCATCTACACGTATAAACTCTGTTTTGATAGTTTATATACAAATCCATTCTTGTACAAGATAAATTTACTCTTATCGTTTATGTGGATTACGTTCGCCAACAATCTTTTTCTTTCTATGGTTGTAAGCTTAAAACTTACGGTATTCATTAGTTTCGCGGAAACAGTAAATTACTGAACCATAATTTTGATTTACGTATGTATACGAAATAAATTGATTTCCGATATGTAATTTGTAGATAGCGGTTCTTTTAACAAAATATTAAATCTCTACTTTCTGCCGACAAATTTCAACGAATACTAACTTCGTTTTTTCAAAGCAGTTACCGCGTTTAATTAACAGATGTAACAACAGTGTCACTACAACAGAAGTACGACTAAAAGCAGTACATACCGTACTATTTGAGTTAAGTTTGTACATGTATTTCTTTAAATTAAGTTTAGACTATGGGAAAAAACACAAGCTTACCAAAAGCTTGCTAAATGACGCACGTGCAGATAGGTAGTACATGACCAATGTATCATTACGAATGTCCTTATTTTTAGCTTTCTAGATCGAAGTTCGCTACTTTTTAATTGAAGAAGCTCTCCCCAATTCCGTCACAATTTTGTGCTTTTGAAAATTTGTGATACTGAAAATTTTATCCCTCCATCAGAAATCGAACCCGCATTATGCACTCCAATGAGGCGCTAACCATTGGGTTGCTTGTGAGTATTGTGTTATTATATTGTGTTAGCTTCAAATTAATACAACCAACAACGTATATTCTGGGTTTAATTAACATTTCCGAATTAAGAATGTACTTGCGTTACATACACTGTAGTGTGATATATTTCGCCACCGGAAAGTAGAAAGGTGCTACGCGCCAAACTGCAAATTTCTCAGGAGAGCATAAAAATGAATGAAATACTAATTAATTCCGATTTTTCATTCTTCTATAGAATTCAGTTTTCACTGCAGAACTTTCATATTGTCTCCTTTCTGCCAACATTAAACATGAAATGGGAAGTCAGTATATGCACTTAGTAGGAAATCAAGGAGAATGGCGCTTAGCACCTTTCTGTTTTTCGGGTCGATTGTATTTATCAGAAGCAATTACAGATTTACACTTTTTTACATTTTGTTTTGCAATTTATGCATGATGTGTAAAAGCAGACCTTGTAGATCCGCTTCAGAAGAATGGAAGTAAATGGTGTTATGCACTATGGTGTAATTATGTATTAAATGTTTCTTTGAAAAATGCTTTTACTTTCTTTTAAAAATGAAATTTTATGTATCGACGCAGTTTTGTGCATTTTTTCTAAGAAAAGCTTAGTAGATTTCAAGTGATTGCTCAATCAAAACTGCTGCATGTAAATCATTTGGATGTTACGCAGCTTTAAGTTTTCTGATTTATTATTTTTTTCTTTATGATATTATGATTTTGTCTCTGAGTAGATTTCTTGATTTGCAGAAAACATTAGTAAGCGCTTGAAACATACATCTATTTTTAGTTTAGTTTTGTTTTTTCTTATGTTATATATTCATTTTTTTTGGGGGGGGAGGGGAGAGTAGTTATTTTTATTTTATGAATATATGTATTTTGTATTTACTTGAATGTTCTATGGGTTTTGGCTGTTGCATGAATTCTCGTTTATTTGTTTACTAGCTGAAAAAGCATGGACTGCATCGAATTCAGATTTTGACCAGTATCTTATTATCGATCTGGGGCAAGTGATGAATGTGACCGGCATAGAGACTCAGGGCAGGGCTCACTCGTCTGAGTATGTGATGGAGTATGCAATCAGTTATGGAAGTAACGGCTTGGATTATGCAGACTATAAAGAGCCTGGCGGTAATATAAAGGTGGGTGAATGTGGTATAGTAATCATTGTTTTTTTTTTTTAAAATGTATTTTGAATGTTCTTTTGTTTTTCAGATTCAAGAATTGGGAGTAAGATTGTGACAAACTTGGAAAGAATCGCAAATTTTGTTCAAGATTTGTGTAATAGTATAAGCGGCAATATGTTATACGAGTAACTTATTATACTGGGTTAGCATAAAGGATTCATTCGTTTTGAAAAAGCTATATTTTCAAAAGATTACACGTACACACATGAAAGGTATATGAAAAGAACCACAAACTCACCAAGTTTAAACACCCTTTATAAATGTTCACCAATATGTGCCCCTTTGGTGACACGACACACGTCCAGACGATACTCAACTTTTTTTTTCCCCTCCATTTTCGGCAAGTACTAACCTCGTATTGTCACGCTGCCACGTCCGATGGGAAAGTGCTGCCATATAACACAAACTTGGTGAGTTTGTGGTTCTTTTGATATATCTTTCATGTGTGTACGTGTAATACTTTTGAAAATATTACCTTTCCAAAATGAGTGAATTATTTATGCTAACCCTGTATTTTTAAGTGATTTGATATTTAAAAAAAAAAAAAAAAAAAAAAAAAAAAAAAAAAAAAAAAAAAAAAAAAAACTGTAAAGATTCTGATGTAGATATTTCAACAATTCTTAGATTTCGATCTAGAGATAATCATTTTATGACATCTGACTTCAGTCCTATTACTGGAAACTACGAATACATTTAATAGAAGTTTCACAAAGTATTGCAGTGTTACATTGCAGTACCATAAAAACATACTTGCCAAAAATTTAGTCACTTCTAGTATTAACACTAGTCCTTTTCTGCCGTTGTGGATGGTATTTGATTTGTAATACGTGACTAAATGACCAATCACTGCTCACGCATGATATTGTAATTAATTGAAGTGAGTGTCAGTTAGTTGTATGGAAAGCTCCGACGTGGTTAAACGCTAAGCATATTAAGATTAGGCCCAGATTCGATTCTCGATGAAACTTCATGAGTGGGATTGCACGTTCAAGTTTAGGTGCACGTCTCTGATAGCCTTGGTACTGGAAGGAACGTTAAATTCTAATCCAACCAACGAATTTATTGTATGAAAACGGCTGAGGATGGGTCGAATCAGAGATATAACAAAGAGACGTGTGTTTCCGCGTAAGTTGCCTGATTTGTTGTGTATCAAGGCAGTGTGTCCAGCGCGTCTTCAAGAAATGTTCTAATAAGCATGTAAACGCAAGCGGCGTCAAAATTGTGTCGCAAAAGAATCTTAGCCCAAAAAGACTGCCATCTAGTTTTACACCTAATTAAGGGAAATATTCAAACCCCACAGGAATTGCTGCAGTCCATATATGCAGGTCCATCTCAACAAACTTCCGAAAGAATGTTACAAAGAGAGCTTTATGCAATAGACATTTGGATTCGAATACCACGAAGGAGTCAGCTTCTCACTGCTGCCTCTGGAATTGCACGACTTCACTGGACTCAGAACAGACACTGAACTGATATCGGTCTGGAAATGTGTAATATAGTCCACGAGTCGTGTTTTTTGTGTAGTCCAATAACTCAAAGCGTCGAGTGCACCAAAAGCACTGGGTGATAAGCTGAAATAGTCGTCTTGTGCTCTAACTAAAGGGATCTACTAGTGAGTGAATGACCTCACATCAATGTGGCATATACTCGTGAAGTCAATTTCGAACAGCCCAGGTGGTTATCAAGCGAAGAGTCGGTGTTATCCGGTATTAGAGAAGATATATGAGCGCGGGGATATATTTATTACAGCTTAATATTAAGTACTTAAATGATGGGGGTAGGGAGCACGGTGGCTCAGTGGTAGAGCGCTTACCTCTGGTGCGTGGGTAGGGTCCCTGGTTCGATCCCCGGCCAAGTAAGTTTGTGGTGGACATCGTGCTCTTGGGTTTTCTCCAGGTACTCCTGTTTCCTCTCACTTTCTCATTCCACCAGTTCTTCCATTATTATTCACTTTCTTTAATCATCGTCTCCCTTAGCCTAACGAGTATAGTCATGGGACGCTAAACTCAGATTTCATTTCATTTCATTTCATTTTAATAGTTTCCTCGATTGTTATCATCGTAGTTCTTATCAGTAGGCCAGTAACTATAGTAAGAACTTGCATAGAGTGGACATGAATTGATTCTTAATAATTTAATGACTAAGACCTGAAAATGGAAAACTTCGGTTAATAAAGAAACGTAACTCGAAAACTGGGTGGTCTAATATAAATCAGTTCGAGAAATTGCAAACGAAACTAGAATAGCAAAATACATGTACCTTCAAAGTAGACTATGTTAGAAGTATTTTTGTAGCTCGAATATTTCTCCAGCTAACAAGTTCGCGTCGATGAGAGCCGATTTGATAAATATGAAAGAAACAAAAAACTTACTTTCATACGTAAGTGTTGAAGTAGTTATCCCTTTCCGCGGCGAAGCCAAAGTAGTTGACGAAAATACGAGGTGTGATTGGAAAGTTTCAAGACTGGGCTTGTAATTTAAAAATGGCAGTACTTATAGGATATTGTGATGAATCTCCTTCAGAGTAGTCCCCTGCTGAATGAACACACCGATTCCGACAGTATTTCCACTTCTGGAAGCATTCCCGAAAATTATCAGCTTGAAGATCATGGGATGTCATGTCTATGCTTGTCTTTGAAAATTCAAATAAAATTCCAGCCCTTATTCTCATTTGTTAGAAAAAATCAATAAAAATCTAGAGTATAGATAAAAGTCTATTTATCACCTTGATGTCCTGTAATACTGGTAGTTTTGGATAATATTGAACTTTAATTATATCAGTTATTTTGGGCTGAAATTCATTATTTTATAATTACGGCATTAATTCTTACATGAAACATTTCGCACCTAAGTTCTCTTAAAAGCTTTTAGCGTCTCATGGAGTAATTTAGGCTTTGAAGATAACGTTGATATTATCCAGCAAGGCTCAGTAATACTCCTCCTCTATGACTTATGCAACGACATTGCCAATAAATTACCTTTGGTATTGCACTAAATTCACATTACTAACTATTGAGCATTGTGTAACTAACAACTTCTAACTTATTCATTTCATCATACTAACATATATATAATATTGTAATTCTATTTCAGCAAAATTTCTCTGCACTGATCCTTAACCGACTGAGCTACTACTGTCCTTAAGCATGTTTCTTTACTTTACTGTTACTAACAATTTTTCTCTTCCAAATCTGTACCTCTTTTCAGGACCTCTAGCGTGGTCTCCAAAAGAAAATAATTACTATCAGTTCCTAGAAATAAATTTACGGAATAGGAAAGATATTCGAGCAATAGCGACTCAGGGTCGCTCTAATACTCAGGAATGTGTAACTGAATATATAGTACAATACTCTGATGATGGAGATAATTGGAAAAGTTATTCAAGTGCTACTGGAGAAGCTGAGGTATAATTTATCAGGAAAACATAAAATATTTTCGTATTTTGAGTGATTGTCTATTAGTTTTGTCGTCTTCTTTTAGCATGGTAAATGTCCCGTACGTTTTTGTAAGTGCTGTGAAGGTGTTTTGTGTTTGCTTATTTATTTTGCTATTTAAGAAAGTATCACAGAAGTGCAGCGAATAATAATTGATCGCATGTTTAGAGATGAAAATACTTGGGTAAAGAAAGTAGTTACTATGATTAATTTCAGTTTTCGGAAATTTACATTGTTTTATACTAAAGAAAAGGGAGAGGGGTAGGTATTGTTCATATGCCTTTTTGTATAAACTATTGCACTTTAAGTAGCAATGTTGAATGTAATTCGTGTTTCTTAAGATGTCGCTCCTGTAATATTTTAAACGTGACTAGGATTTTTACACCCTTCCTCCCCCTTTCCTGACTCCGTTATGACTGTGGCGCCAGACAGTTCAGTTTTAGGTTCTTTTGGAAAACATCAGTACATATATTTCCAGGAGATGAGAAAATTAAATTACCAGAGCGAATATTAAAGGCACCATTCTGGCGTGAGACAGAACGACTAATCGACGTTACTCAAATTCACACGATCTCTCTAAAAGGATATTCTTATGGTGAGAATTTTTAATCGAACTAAATTACTCGTGTTAAGGAAGTACCGTTAAACAATTCGTTTCTAGAAATCCATTTTTAACTTTTATAAGTAAGGCTTCTTCATACGATTTGAATATCATTACAATCACTGAAATAAACTAACAACAAATTTCTTTTGTTATTCTCTATATAATTTCGTTTATATTTTGCTACAACTTCATTATGACCACCCGTGCAACTTATCTTTCTTTTTAATACAAATATGAAACTTTTCTCGTAAATATTTAACTTTTATTTTATTTGCATGAGGTTATTTTCAGATATAAAATAAAATCATCAGCTGTAAAGTTCAGGAATCTCAAGTCCTAAGCTGTGATATTATTGTTTCTTTGTTTTCAGGAAAAATCATAAGATCAGACTTTATTCAAATGTTTTATTTTAGCAGAAAAGCATAAGATTTTCTTTCCAGCTTTTATTTAAAAAGTGGAAAATAGAAATATGTAAAATTAATAATAACTGTTTAGGATAACTCGAAAATGCTCTGTTTGTTAATCCTTCCTCTTCCGTTATACTTGGGTTCTTTGTTAAAAATGTACATATTTACTTTCGGTTCAAAATCATCGATGAATACTTGTTTTGTAAACAAGTCTAGATAGAACGGGATTCTTCCTTCCGTTCTTTGTTGTGTAAAACTTTTCAAAGAAATGAAAGTAATTGTGTGGTCTAATCGAGTTTTTTGACATTCACTCGTTATAAAATTTAAAGTTTTTAATATTTCACCGGCATTTTTGAAGCTTTAAACCTCTAAATATGGCATTTTCGACTGTACCCCGTGTTTTATTCATTTGATGTACAGATCATTACTTTGAGTTTATTTCCGCATTTCTTTTATATACCTTGAAAATGCTTGCATGTATTTTTCTTTCTAAAGGATGAGGGCTTAGAAATATTGTGTGTTCTTATTAGTTTAATTCAGCAGTGTTTTGTATTTTATCCTTTCGTTCTAACTAATTGCTTTTGTTCCGAATTTTGTGTATGTGAAACTTGTATTTTTAACATTATGTATTACAGTGGTTCCTAACCGGTGTGTTGCGATACACTGATGTATCGTGCAGTCCCATAGGATGTATCGCGAAATTCTAGAATTTAAAAATCATGAAGTGTTTACTGATAATTTAAAATCAATTATGAAACAAACTGTACCAGTCAGCATCTCCAATGGCTAGAACAATGCTCATTACTACATGGACGAATGAAAGTCAAAGTAGTGTAAGTGACTTGGTTTAAAAATAAAACGATGAATGAAAAAAAAAAAAAAAAAACTTAAAGACAAAAACCAGATATAAATAAGTCAATCTGTTAACAGAAGATAAAGGAAACAGTTGTTTTGTTTATCAAAAATGTGGTGTTAGATAAGAAAATGTTACTTAAACCAGTGTAACTTTCACTCGTCACGCTTCATAGAAAAACCTTACACTATTATGATTTATGTTGTTACTAACAAAAAGTCACAAATGTGCTGCGATGCCTTGGGAGTTCAGTAAAGTGTGTCGTCAGTCAAAAAAGGTTGGGAACCACTGATGTATAGTTGTAAGGAAATTATTGGTCCTCAAAAAAAAAAAAAAAAAAAAAAAAAAGTATTTGCATATCATACCACTGTACGAACACTATACATCTGTCAATTCGAAGTGAAAGAAAAAAGCTAAGGTAAAATAAATAAACTTCTGTTTTCAGTCATTAAAGTTAAGTGGAGACTTCAGTGGGAGCAGGTCAAACATGGTAATCCCCAAGCAGCGTCATACGAGCTTCAACTGGGAAGAGCCTCTAGCGAAACGGAAAGAAAAATATGCAAAGCATTAGATAGGCAGTACAACGATGGTTTAACAAACTTAAGAACGGTGATCAGTGCCTTCAGAACGGTGATCAGTACGTGATGCTCATTAGCCGTACAGAGCGAAGTACTTCAAGCGGATATTGAGATCGATATTGGCCAAACATCTTTACAAATAATATAAAATGTATGCTTGTGTTTGTCATCAGCTTTTCACACAGTGAAGAGCTACGTAGAGTCATCGTATTTTGTACATAGATAGATCTCCACAAGACGTAATCGCGTACGGAACTGCTTTTTCGATTTTAAATCAGGGGGAGGGGTGAGCTAGGGGTCACAAATTATACACTTTTTTTTACTGGTGAAACATTTTATGGATTTTACATGTTCTAGACGCCTTAACTGGCATTGCACCCACATGGCATTTTGGATATGCGGGCGTACATAGAAGGATAGGATAAATACCCGGACAATGGCATGATTGTGAGGACATTCTTCTTCCTGACGTTATATTCAGGTTCTGAGTTGAAGACCTGACAATTATTTACAATAAGTACCAAATAGAGGAAGCATTTGATTCTAGTAGAGAAACCTTTCGTCAACACCTGCATTAGCTGAAGGAACGGTATAAAGTAGGGAAATTTGACTGCGGCTCAGTAAACGACAGTAACATTTGCGTGTGTTTATTATCTCGACAGGGGAAGGAACCGTTTATGGACAGCGCTGATGTGAAGTAAAAAGTAGATTCTTTACGATACTACACAGCGCATCTCTGACAAGCAAAACCTCCACTGTATCAACAGGTTATTTAAGATCACGTTAGTGAGCCTTATAAGATTGTAATCTTAGGGTGACCAGATTCTGACAAACGAAAAGTAGGAGACAAGTATAATAATATATGATAGTTTACTGCGTCGGCACTACGCATGTCTTTATTTTATTTAACGTTAACCTTAAGTTAATCATTCATTTTTGTTAAATAGAAAAGTACTGAACAAAAGTATTCCAGGAATTCAGCACAACTCCAAATGCTTTTATGAATGACAAAATGTTTTATTTTTATGAACGTACAGTGAAATTGTGTGTTGGGCTAAAGATTTCTTTTTATCAATTTTCGGAGCGTAGTATTATTTTAAGGGATGAGAGAAAATTTAGACCTGCATGAACTTCTACTTAACTTGGTTATCCATCAATTTCATAAGTAAAAAAAAAAAAAAAAAAAAAAAAAAAAACTTTTCCTACTTTACCGATATCTCAACAAGCCCTTCTCAGTAAAAACAACATATTGTAAAACAATGGTTTGTTGATTTTTCTCCATCCCTAATCTTTTCAGGAGTGTTAAAAAAACACAGCGGTTAATCATTGAGGAAAGGAGTCCCTGTGATTCAAAATGTTGTGAATAAAGAACGAAACATTATAATGTTGCAAATAAGTTAACTCAGGATATTTCGCAGGACATATTAGGAAAGGAGGACACATCTCGATTTTGTAGGCGTCTTCGCAACACGCAGGACAGCTCTTCGAAAAACAGTACTGTACTGCGAAAATCAGTATGTCTGGCCACCCTAATCTTAGTACGGACGTCGGTTACTGTACATGAGAACTCTTGAACGAAAGCTGTTTTTTAGTCAGTTTTTGCAGTAGATAGCTAGAGCGATTATGTCGGCATCTCGGCTTAGTTTGTTAGTGGAGCCAGTCCATTAGTATCTACATGGGTAACGATGAATTTAACCATGGCTGTCCATATCACATTCATTCATGTATGTAGGTTTCGCGTAACGCTAATATGCAAACACCGAAACATTTAACGAATTACAGGTTGTATAAACATCTAGACGAAATATATTTAGATATTTTAAATCTATATGTATAAAAATGAACGTGACTGACTATGTTCGTGACTTAATACCTCTCTTAAACCACCCGACTGAACTCGATCAAATTTTCAAAATAGATGAGGTTCGAGCGTGGGATGATTTTTATCATTTCACTTTGAAGGTACAACTTCGGGGAGGAAGAAGAAGGAGATGTATAAAAATGATCGAAAATAACCAATATTAATGTCGAATCCATAGTTTTCGGTATCGTTGAGACGAACAGTGACACTTTCGATACCGTTAAAATCCAAATCCAGCCCTTCATGTCCAAAATGAAACGTATTCTCCCTGTCCGAAAAACAGGTATTCCGCTAGTTCTTATTAGAAACGCAAGCCCATTCATTTATAAATGTACGTTTCTCGTAATCCTCTTTACTTTTTTCAGCAGAGTTCAGTCTTAGTGTTTGTTGGACTGCTCGAATCATCATACATCGCAAGCTGCTGTCACCCGACAAGACTATACATGTAACTATGTATCCGGAGCATTTGAAACGTGTGCATAAGGAATTAAAACGTGGACTTAGTGCATATGAATCGCAAAAGTGTTTTTCTTTTTCAGAATATCAAGCCACGTGTTTCTAAGGTCACCCGTGACACCATTATCCAAATTTGTGTGAGAAGTTCATCTTCGTATTTCTCGGACATAACACCATCAGATTATGATTTGTGTTCTCTTTGTTAAACAACCGTCTGTGGAGACGACGATCCGAACCCATGACGAGGTGACCCACGCGCTGGACTAGTTGTTTGGGTTACGTTCCACTGAATCGACAGACAGCGTAAGAAACATGTTGCTGGGAATGGGAACTATTTCTGATTTTCTAGTTACGTTTTTCTTCATATTCTTTCTCTGTCAAAATACGACAGAACATTTTGGGTACCTAATAATTTCGCATCCTATGTACTTTCCAACGTAATTCATAAAACTTATGATTTATGTGCTGGAGTCTCATTTAACGTATATGGGTTTAAAGTGCTGAAGATGTGCACCTATGCTTGTGTACCTAAATATTAGAAAGTTATATATATTGATGGCTGATCCTTCGTTCCGTCGTGAAGCTCTGGGTGATTCACTTTACTTCTGTACATGTAAAGTACTCTCTCACAATAAGTTCCAGCTTCAGTAATGATATTTTTCCAGTAACATGATTACTCTGCTATATTAACTGACAAGAAGGAAATTTCTAAAGAATGAAAACAAAATCGCTATAAAAGTGTATACTTAGTGAAGGGGACTGTAATAATTATCGAAGGCTACTACGAAATCGTGTTCACATTACTTCACCACGGTTAACTCATGTAGGTTAAGTGATTAGGTATCGTTCATGTTCTTGAGACGTAAAAGTGCAACATTGGACTGATATTCTACATCATACACCGTCCGACAATTAAGTAATGATTTAACGAAACAGTGAATGCTATCCGTAAACCAATGTGTGCGTTCGAAAAAGTAATTCCGCTTCTACAATCTGGCAACACCACGTTGCCGCACGCGAAACATAACGTGAAATACGTCATTACCAGCAGTCACTGAGAGGCCCTCGTCATTCTAGTAGCATAGAGCAGAGAGCGAATATCAGATTCTATATTAAACTGAGTAAAAGTGCCACAGAGACAGTTGATTTGAAGCGGAGAGTGTATGGGGATACGTATATGTCTCGTGCACAGATTTTTAGATGATACGACTGTTTTAAACGTGGTGTGGAATCGATTAAAGGTGAACCTCCATTGTCTGTTCGTAACGAAGTACTCATTGCAAAGGTCTGTAAACGTATGCAAGGAAATCGTTGCGTGACTGAGAGTTATGGCAGATGAGTTTGGTGTTAAAAGAAGACAATTCGAAAGATCTTAGTGTGAGATTTGGGCAAGATGATGATCGCACCGCGGTTTATGCCGCATCTGAGAAACAGAAACAAAAGCGTGTTGCGTACGTTCGTGACATCGGGGCAACGGCCCATAATAATAAAAATGTCCTACTTTCCGTTGTTGCGGAGGACGAATATTGATGTTATCGTTATGATCCAGGTACTAAACGTCAGAGAGCCGAATGGATGTCCCCAAGAGCTCCAGAAGACAAGAAACCTCGACTACAGAAGTCAAAAGTGAAAAAAATGCTTCTGTGTTTCTACGACAGTAAGGGTATCATTCATCATGAATTTGTACCAGAAGGTCACACAGTAAATACTCAATTTTATTTAAGTGTTTTGGACTTTTCATGAATAGGATTCGTCGTGTTCGGCGTGAATACCTAGCCCCAGGTAGCTGGTTCCATGTCCATGACAATGCACTCGCTCACTTGGGCATTACTTGTCCAGGAATATTCGGCTAAAAAACAAGTGGGTGTGCTGCGGCATTTCCCCATTCTCCAGATATGTCCCCATGCGATATTTTCTGTTCCCTAAACTAAAAGAGCGACTTTTTGACAATGTTGAAGACATCCAAGCAGCTTTGACAACGGCATTACAGAACATACCACAAACGAAGTTGCAGAGGTCGTTCTGTTTCTTGCGTCATCGTGCCACTACCTATAGTGACTTAGGATGGATGTACTTTGAATAATAAACAAGTTTTATTACATTTTCTTTGTTTGTTTGGCCACAATAAAATCAGTCTCATTACTTAATTGTCGGACGGTGTACGTCTACTAGAAAAAAGGTAGGGATAAATACAGTTCATAAACTATTCTTAGACTTTTAAAGAGAGCGTATGGTTTGGTTCACAAAATAGGCTATACATCTTGTAACAATTTGGAATTCGCCAAACGGTGGACTTGGTATCTGGTAGTGTTGAGACGTTTCCTGATAATTGCGAAGGGGAAATAGAGCTTGCTTTAGGTGACGATACTGAATATGCCGGGAGATTCCTATTCACAGGAGCTCCCTCCACCAGTACATATATGGATGGGCTTCGTTCCATCGAATAATGGACATATCTCATTAGCCCTCTTCGGAATGGTTTTAGGAACCGCCCTAGAACTGGCGGAAGATTTGTTGTAGGCAATGGTAATAAACCTACCTCAAATTCTTCTAACTGGCGATTAACTGATAGCAAAATTTTAGGCGTATGCTGACTATTCACTCAGTTCTCAGGTGGATGGCGGTGGGGGTCATAAGACAGACGGTAATCATCATAGTGAAGCCTGTGGTGAACCTAAGAGAAGTGCTGTGAGGTTACTTATAATTTCAAACTCGTCTGCAGTCGACTTAAATCTGCAGTCTCGATTGCTACGAAATAAAAACGAACTCAAGGAAGATATGAAATGTACATTAATGGCGAGAAAGGGGTACTATTACTTCATATAAAATTATTACTTTTATAATTGTGACTAATATCAAAGTGTACTTTTCGTCGTATTATATGGATGTGAAAGTAGGGGGAAAACCACAGAGAAAAACAAAGGCTAACAGTTCGTGAAAATATTTTGCGTGGTGTAACGGGTGAATTTAGAGAGCCACACAATGATAAATATCATAATAGTTACAGACACCGAGTATTATACGGATAATACAAGTCAAAACATCGAAGACGGTCGTTGGTATAAGGAATACGCTCGGGATACATAGACTTTTTAGTAGGAATCCTTAGAGAAAAGAAACCTTAAAGAATGCTTCTTTAAGTGTGAAGGGGAAAATGGGAAGATAATATAAAGCAATGTTTTGAGGGAAGTAGATAATGATATCCAGAGTGGATTGCCTCGACACAGGATAGAATCCAGTGGATGATTTATATATATGCGGCGATCAACCTTTGGATTCATTAAGCCGAATTATTCACATACATGTAATTTCCCGAACTAGTGATAATCTTATCTCAGTGAACATGTGTTACTTTCAACGGTAAAGCTTCAAGTTGTTAGTATCTAAGTATTGTATTATGTATTTGAAATTTTCGTATGTGTGATAATACGCAAATTCATTTCTAATACTTTTCTTTATTTAACTGGTGTATTAGATGTTCAAAGGTAATTGGGATGGTAATTCGGTGAGAAGAAATACCTTCGAAGTTCCTGTGATAGCACAGTGGATTCGAGTGAACCCGACAAGATGGCGAAATAGGATATCATTACGAGTTGAACTATATGGCTGTGAATATGGTAAGTCAAAAATAAAAATCAGAATACATTTTAACTGTTTGTTAAATTATTTTTGCAAGTGAAATATTCGTGACAGGTTATAGATCAGGAAATAGGGAAGTAAAGAACAAAAGTAAAAATGTTGTGCCCTAATGTAAAAATTACATGCTGTTTAACCCTTTCCTAGGCCACTTTTTCCTAGAAATTGTACAATAATGAGTGCTTGAAGTCAGAATCCGTGTATGAAATGAAACCATTGAAGATTTTTTTGTATGTGTGTATATGTAATAGAAACTTTTACTTGACATTTAGTGAAATTTTTTGTGGTGAGAATTATACTTCCCACTGTCCGTAGTGTATTACTTTAAAATGGTTACCAAATTTCTGTTTTTTAAACCAGCAAATTACAGATAAGGAACTTATATCGAGGTCTTCACATGTAACATTAATGAAATCATTTAAGATTTAATAACAGTTTTTTAATTAATGAATTTAAATAAAATTCCAAATTGTTAGTTACTTACTGAATACTGCAGCACATTCTTTGTTCTTTTGCCTTTCCCAACAATGAAGATAAGTGTAAATAAAATAGTTAGATGTCAGGAAATACTCACTGTCTAGCCCCTCTAAATATCGATAACAACAAAAGTATCGAAGTTGTGCCTTTAGCAAAAGCTATTTCATCCTCCTAATGGGTGTTCAGGTTTTTAACCAGCAAACAACAAAACTAAATAAATAAATAAATAAATAAAAAACTTTTAACGCTTTCCAACATGAATTAGATCGTTTCTTGTGCATTTCTGCAAGAGAGGAAAGGATTCGAACACATGATGAACACGAAGAGCATATCAAAAAATTAGAGCGGGCCGCGGTGGCTCAGTGGTAGAGCGTTCACTTCTGGTGCATGGGGTCCCGGGTTCAAACCCTGCTCCCGCCAAGTGAACTTTGTGGTGGACAAACACCGTGTGCGTGGGTTTTCTCGGGGTTCTCCCGTTTCCTCCCACTTTCTTCATTCCACCATTTCATTCATTTCTCTTACTCGTCGTCTCCTTTAGCCTAACCGGCATAACCGTGGGACGTAAAACTCAAAGATTTCATTTATTTTCAAAAAATTAGAGGGCTTAACTACATCGATTTGTTCATACATTGGTCGAAGTAAACATGAAAAGCAATAAAGAGTACCACCGCCTCCAATATTTTGGAGAAGGTACTTTCAATAATCAGGTTCTCTCCCTTTCCTCTTTTAGTGTATGTTGGGGGGAGGGGGGGAAGCAGAGATGTTCAGAAAGAGTTTCTAAGAAGTGAAGATTTCATAAGTGTGCAAAAAAAAGTGATTTTATCACTACCATCATAGTAGTTACTTTACTTCATTGACTCCAGGTACCAAGATTAAACATATGGCCAGCTTACATTTTTTTTTTTTTTTTTTTTTTTTTTTTTTTTTTTTAAGCCAACTCTAGCAGATGGCCAAGTTAGCAGGTCTCACTGTATATAAACGTAAATACAGGATGTCCAATATACAATGCAACCCGGAGTTTGGGATAGTAGAACTTTTGAACCTGAAGTGGTACACGAATAATGATTATACCAAAATGAAGCCTTGTTCATGCATATATTTTTTTAACTAGGAAGCAACGATTTAAGTACACTAGGAACCACACAATGTTGCCAGATGTAACCGAAGTGGTTTTTTTGTGCAAAACATGTAAATTGACTCATAACTCATACGTATGGATGTTCTGTCGTTAGTTTTCAGTTTGTTTAGTTGGGGTAGCTTGGAAACTATGGAGCAGAAAAAAAAAATTTTCATTTACACCAATAACTAATCGGATGAGGCCTCTGTAAGGACAGGGTGTCTACTGGTCATGAAAGTCATGAAAGTCATGAAAAAGTCATATATTTTGCTTAGTGGTCATGAAAGCCATGAAAAAGTCCTTTATTTACCCAACTGGTCATGAAAATCTGAAATCTCAGAGTATATTTTTATACTTCATACTTGTATACCTCATACTGCGTGTACTGAAACAGTTGTATCAGGTCAGTAAGTGTGAGAATTTCCCCCACCAGTTAGTGCTGGCTAACTGGTACTTTACTGTCTTCCTAGCTGCTCCCCATTTCATCTTCTAGTCTCTGTAATATAGTAACAACTTTTTACTGTCCAACTTTCTGACCTGCTATTTCTTTACTTCTAAGAAATGTAAATTGTGTATTTTTGGGCCTTTAGATTTATGCAAATAATATTATTCGTTTGAGTTTGCAGATTTTAAATTTGATTATCTATTTTTTTAAACGAATTTCTTTTATAATTTGTTTTGTCTTTGGGCAGTTCTCTGAGTGCTTAATTTCAGACAAAATTCTGCTAGATGGATAATTATACTCAGAATTAAAACTTAAAATACAGTATAGAGTGATTCACTGGTAAGAGCAGACCCGTATTTAGGTAAGTGCTATTCTGTGCTCGAGCACAAGGCGGCAGAATTTTAGATTCTTTCTTTAAGATTCACAATAAGTGATATTTAAGACTAGCAACCCGCATAGTTCCGATGCACCACTGATGGTAGGGGTTTATTATTACTAATGGTAAATTTTTATCGCCATGGTCATGAAAATTTGAACAAAAAGGTCATGAAAAGTCATGAAAAAGTCATGAATTTACTTTCTGGTATTCCAGTAGACACCCTGAAGGAGAAACTAGGGGAATCGTAGTTTTCGTAAATTAACACTGAATTGGGAACCCTGCTGACGTTTCAGTCCATTAAAAGGTGTGTTAAGGATCTGTCTACATTATGCAATTTGCGAAAACAATGAAAAACAAACTTTGAAATTATTATGATAAAACGTTATTTACATGCACTCGGCTACACTGCTACTATCAGAAATGAGTTACCAGCTCTACAGCGGATGTTGGGAGTGTCCCCTGTTTTGATTCAAACACTGGTTCATACGTTTCAGCAGGTTGGCAGCAACTTTACGAAGATTAGAAGTGTTAATGTTCTCAATGGCACTGCGAATATTCGTTTCCAGGTCTTGAATAGTTCGAGAATTGTTCTTGTATACCTCTTGCTTTAAATCTCCCCATAGAAATGAATAGCAGTGTTGCCGGGTGCATGTAAGTAAAAATTTTATATGATAATTTCAAAGTTTGTTTTTCATAGTTTTCAGAAATTGCATAATGTAGACAGATCCTTAACACAGCTTTTGATGCACTGAAACATCAGCAGGGTTGCCAATTCAGTGTTAATTTATGAAAACTACGATTTCCCTAGTTCCCCCTTACAAAGGCCTCATTATAACGAGATTTTCGTTATATTTTATATTAACCAGTTCGAAGATTAAAATAAATAACACCTCCATTAGCACATTTAGTTTTTATATATATTTTGCAAGAACCACCTATTATCACACATTAAAATTATATACAGCACAACTTGCTTTTATTCTCAAATCTCAACATATATTCTACATTTTTTTTCTTCTTCACAACAGATTGTGCACTTCTAAGCACCGTTGCTCAAAATAGCTACAATTAAAAATGGAAGTAATTCACAGATATCAGATATACAGTATCGTTGTATCATCTGATTAGTTATCGGTGGAAATGAATTTTTTTCTACCCCATAGTTTCCAAGCTACTCCAACTAAACAAACTGAAAATTAACGAGAGAACATCCATACGTATGAGTTACGAGTCAATTTACATGTTTTGCAAAAAAAAAAAAAAAAAAAAAAAAAAAAAATTTACACCTTTGGTTACATCTGGCAACACTGTGTGGTTCCTAATGTACTTCAATTGTTGCTTCCTAGTTTAAAAATATCTGCATGAACAAGGCTTCATTTTGGTATAACCATTATTTACGTATCACTTCAGGTTCAAAAATTCTACTATCCCAAACTCCGGGTTGCATTGTATATTGGACACCCTGTATATCTTCTTCGACATTAGAATCAGGAATATAAATTAACTTTAAGCCAGGTTTGATATATTATCCGATTTTGTTTCTTATCTTTTTTTCAAAATTATCAGTGCCATGCGCTTTCACAATATAATACTTAAAAAGTATCAATAAATTACAAAACAAGTTGGTTGTGTGTGATTAACTATATATAATCACTGTCCGAATAAATCGGAACCTGTCTACATTTTCTGAATATCTCTCTCTCTCTCTCTCGATATATATATATATATATATATATATATATATATATATATATATATATATATCGTTCTATTATTGGCTGAATTTGTTACAATAGTCTTGATTTAGTAATATAGTTAGTAAGATGAATATATCAATATAAAAATAGGAGATCCGCTTATCCTGTAGTTCACTGCAACGAAAGTTTTATGTACTAAATTTTTCTACCATCTTTCTTGTTGTCTTGGTAGCTTCCAATAACTCACATGCAACACATCACTTCTCTGAATATCATCTTGTACTTTGCGTATGCGTAGTTAACAAATTAATGGCAAACCGCGTAACAGTGTTGAACTAGAATTCTGCATGTGTGTTACCCCCAGCTATCGAGGAAGGCAACAGAGATTGTTAAAACAATTTATTACATTTAGTGTAATAATACATAAAACTTTACACGCTGCAGACTATAGGTAGGCGATCCTCTTATTTTACATATTCTTAGAACTGCGTCAAATTACAGCCGTTACGTCATTCTAATCGTTGTTGGATCATTCATTCAAATGACGTTTACGGAGTTCTTCATGGTTTATTCACTCAGACGCTGGAATAGCAGTTTTAAGGAAGGAATTGATATTCTTATTACTTCTGTGTGCTTAGTGGAAACAAAAGGAAGGCTTCTAAAAATAAATCAGGGAAAATATTAGAAGGATTTTTCAGTTATCTAGAGGTTTAACTTTTGAACTCAATTGGTTAAATTATAAGTTTTGTACGAATTTGAAATTAAAGAGGTCGACAGTAAAGTTTAATCTTATATATGTGCTATGTTTTTTCACGCTGTCTTTTGTATATCTATTGTATTTTCTAACAAGTAATCAAGTGAAGCAAGTTGTGTACGTATTGGTGTTTAACTTATTGAAAATTGGAATTTTTTATTATATATATTTTCATAACAACAATGAAATTTATAATTTATCTGTTTCATTCCCAGTTGCAGATAACCTTTATTTTAATGGAACATCATTGATTAGATGGAATTTAATGCGAAATCCAATCTCAGCGACCAAAGGTGCAGTTCGCTTCAGGTTCCGAACAAGCAGTGCAAATGGGATATTGATGTACAGTCGCGGGACACAAGGAGATTATTTTGCATTACAGTTGAGAGACAACAGAATGCTGCTTAATGTAGACTTAGGTACGTACTTAAATTGTGATCGATGAATGAGTGAAATTACTTTTGAAAGCAATAGGCAAAATCAAAATTTCTTCTAACATTAGCTGGAACTGCCAAAGTATTCTTATCATTTAAGTTTTTCCTTTGCAGTCGAATGTGAAAACTTCCGAACATTTCTAATACAAATTCTGTATCGTCCATAGTAGATGATAGTGCCTGCTCACTCATTTCATGGGACAGTAAGTTATTACCTGCAGGATAAGTGAGTTTGACGAATGAAATAGCATTTTCACGAGAAGTGAACTACATCGCTCATGCTTTGTTTATTTAAATCAGGGGCTTCGCAGTGGACAACACTTTCAGGAATATTATACGAATGTGGACTGCTGGCGAGGAATTACAAACTTCCTAAAGAAATGCTGGTTGACTTTGCATGAAGAATGTATCACAGTGTCCAGGAATATCTTTGTCGGAGCATACGTTATTATGATCAATGTATATACAGTGAAACCTCTACTAACGGACACCTCCCATAACGGACATATTTTGTAATCCCTAAACACCGTAATAGGAAAAAAACATATTGGCAAACTTCTCTAAAGCGGACACTCTAGTACGGACACGGACAGTTTTTCTTGTCTTTTATAGGTATTATTTACCTCCTATTACGAACACTTTCTCTAAAAACAAGGTGAAAAGTACAGTAAAAATACACTTTTAGTAATTCATACTATGTCACCAAGGAAAAACATGAGGGTGTGACAACATTTTGCCTCTTCAGCTGTCTGTCCAGGAACTCTGAGGAAGGGTCTCTGTTTCACAACACCCTTATATCCTTTGCTTGCATTCCATTCCCACCCAACCTGTTTCAGAAACAAAAGTGATTGACAGTTGCCCACTGTTTGGGATGACACATCATTCTACTGTCCCGCTGGAATCTTTAACCAAGCAGAAGACAAGTTTGGTATTTTTGACCACGGGTACGCATATTGTCTTTTAAAAGAAAAGTCATTACTGGACTGCAATTAACTCACAAATTAGATCAAAATACCGAAAACGTAGTAAGTAGCGATAAATGTAAAGTGCAGAGAACTATAACATCTTATTCCCATGTTGTGCCTCGAACATAGGGAATCTTGGATGACGCAAGATAATGCAGATACAGTAACATTTTGGTAATATTCATAAATACGTGATTCATGCAAAAATATTTTTTTCTAATTGTATATTACCTTGTTTATTAATTTACGTAAGAAAATATTGAAACTTCTGTAAGGCGGACACCTCTCTATAGCGGACAATTTTTGATTCCCCACGGCTGTCCGCTTTAGAGAAGTTTCACTGTATTAGTAAATGTGTATATAGATTTAATACGTTACCAGATAGCGAGAAACGGTTTTCTGCAATCAGTTAAGCGTCCCAAGAATGTGTTTCATTTCCACTATGATCTCTTATCAGAAGTGGTATAAATACTACCACTTGCGGTTTCAGTAATGATTGAGAAAATATTATACCAACAAGAAACAAAACTCCTTCACGTTGTGTAATGTAATACTGCTACTTCTTATTTATTTGTAGTTGGATAAAAGGCTATAAAGTAGCTTCTGCTAGTGTAATATTTAACATGGCAGTCCTGCAAATAGAAAAAAATGGAACTGAAATGTTTCAGTTTAACGTCCCATGATTATAACATTTAGACTAAGGGAGAAGATAATTAACGCAAGTGAGTAATAGTGGAAGAATTGGTGGAATGAGAAAGTGTGAGGAAACGGAAATACCCCGAGAAAACGCACGGACACAATGTTGTACACAACAAACTTACTTGGCAGGGGATCGAACCAGAAACCCCACACATCAGAGGTAAGCACTAATCACTGAGCCATCGTGCCGCCCCTCCTGCAAAAAGAGCACCTGCTAAATGCCTCGCCTTGTTTCCTGGAATCAATCATATTGACGCCCTTGCTAGCTAATCTTTGCGTTAAAGAAAGATAAAAAAGCAAGAACAGAACGATATAAAGAGTGATTGATAGATATCTTCTTTTATGTGGTGAAGGAATCAAGCCTGGAGTGTGGATAATGTGCTTAGCTGATGTGGAGATACACAGGATTGCCAGATTCTTCCGATCAAATTATCCAGTTCTTGAGTCTTTGTATTTTTTTCTGTTTTTCAATAAAATTATTGATAATAAAATAATTGGTATAGAGGGTGCAAGAAGAGCAAGTCAAATATGGGAATCCCAAAATAAAAATAATGATCATTGGTACTCCATCTTAAACTATCAGCCGCCAAGCGTGTGATTCACACATGTAGCTTAATTGCTTATCCCCTTAAGAGAGGCCACATACCCGCCACATTCTTCCCCTACGATTAGATGAAATGTCATGTTTTGTGATTAACTTGTTTAATATTGGGAGCAACGTAATGCAAGGTTTTAATTTGATCTGCAAATGGGTACTATGCATAATCATCAATAGCTGAGTGGAATTCATACTTATACTAAGGTACTAGGAAGATTAACTAGTTTCGGGTTTGATTTTCATGTATTATTTTATTTGAACTGAGGTTCTGATTTCTACAGTAATAGGTACGACGATAGTAGTTCATTTTAAGGACGTTATTAGAATACGTAAAAATAAATTCTGCATGAGAAACGCGAATAGCATATAGTCATGCGTAAAGAAATGAATCCAGTATTATAAACAAAGTAATTAATTGATTTCGATTCCTTTATTGCAGGATCAGGTGTGATGACAAGCTTATCTGTTGGTAGCTTACTGGATGATAACATATGGCACGACGTTGTAATATCCAGAAATAGGAGAGATATTATGTTTTCTGTAGACAGAGTCATGATTCATGGGATAATTAAAGGCGAATTTGAACGGCTTAATTTAAATAGAGATGTAAGTATTGTGAGACGGGAATGTTTCATTCATATTTGTACTGTGCAATCGGTACTTTATTATTTTGTTAGACGCTTCACAAAAGTTTGAAATATATTCGTGTTAAACTACCCTGGCTCTCAAAATACTTTTATTAACTTAGTTAATGTGTAGTGTTCAGAATAATCATGATCCATTTGATTGCTTTGTCAATATGTGGTTAACATTTTTGTATCAATACTTTCCTACGTATATGAGTGTGAACTTCCTAAGTAAATGTAGAAGTATTTTTCTTCCCTTTCTTTCTTTAAGGATCTAGTACTAAAGCAAAATATCGTTAGATTCGTGAGTAAACAAAGGAACCTGAAACTAGCAATAGTATAACTTTTTAGCTGGGCATATATAGAAAAAGAAATAATTTCTTATCAAGATCTACCGGAAAGATACAATAGACACCTAACAAAATACATTGTACAAATTTGGCGCACACACACAAAGTAAAGTAAAGAATAAATAAATAAATAAATAGACTAACATTTGGAAGAATTTCTTTCGTAGAACGTTAATGCTTTGTTCTAATGGTAACGGCAGAACAATTGAAATCAACTTTCTTCAAAACATAAGGAAGAAACATTGTTCCAGGATTGATACTGAAAAAGTGGCTATATCAAGTTGCAACAAGTTATAACAAAGCGGAAAATACTAAAATATCAGAAAATGGATAGTTATGTGTATTTCATTCAGTTTCATTCAAGCAGCATTTTTTTCTGTAAATAGTTAATTGCGTGCTTCGTATTTTCACTTGAAACTTTCTTACCTATGTCTTGACATTACTGACATCTGTTAGCGAAAGTTAGACATTTAACATGATTTTGAATAATCTATAATCAGTGTTCGAAGTGGAAAAAAGCAGAGGCGGTATGTTTTATTATGGTTTTGACTCAACATACCTGTTATTTAAATATTGTCTTGATCATTGAAAAACCAGAGACGGTATGTCCTCATTACTGAAAAACCAGAGGCGGTATGACATACCCACCGCATACCGTCTCATTTGGACCACTGTCTATAATACTTAGAAGGGTAAGATAAGTACTTTTTTGAGATTATTATTATTAAATTATTTTACGTTCAGAAAAACATTCTAAGCTTTATTGTATTATATATATATATATATATATATATATACTTACGTGTTTCTCTTTCAGTTTTATATAGGTGGAGTGCCAAATATACAGGAAGGTTTAGTTGTGAGGCAGAACTTTTCTGGATGCATGGAAAATTTGTATATAAATTCAACCAATCTTATTCGTGAAATCAAAGAAACATACTACGGAAACTTCATCTATGAAAAAGTGCAAACATTATACAGTTGCCCTGTAAGTAACATTATTGTAGTGAAATGTACCTTGTAATTGTTTTAGAGCGTTTACAGACAACATTTTTACTGCAGTGGAATAAAAGCATATCGGCAATAAATATTCTTTGCCAGGATTAGGATATGAAGGGGAAAAAAAAAGACGTGTTCTCAATCATTCTTTCTTTTCAGCTTGCTACTACTTTCCATACTGTCGATTTAATGTTCATACCAGATTTTTTTCCCCCTTGCCCGATAGTTTGATAGAAGATATTTTATAACATAAATTAATTCGTTTTCTAAAGATATTTTCATATTTCTTTGCAATCTTTAAAAAGAAACCGCGAACTGGATGTATCAGAAGTATCATTGCGCACACAAGTGTTAACCGATTGGTAAAGATGAAAGTTGTTTCGTCTGCTTTCCACAATATTTCTTCTGCAGCACATGCATATATTGCTGTCGCTGTGACATGGGCTACTCGTTTCACTCTCACCACCGCTGTCACATGGAACAAAATAGCCAATACTATATAATCGCACCCTCCTCTAAGAGCAACCGAACATTTTTATTTTTTTCAGTTTACCGTCACAGATGAAATCGCAGTAAGTTACGCCAACATTATCAACTGAAAGATTAAATGATGGCGCTGATGTGTAACAGCAAGTATATTTATCTGTATGGAAAATTACTTTTTTTTTGGCTTCATCAAACACTATGAAGCCAAGTGATCAGTTGGTGAAACTATTGCATGTTAATAAGTTTTACAATAAATGCATTCTTTTGCTCAGCGAGTAGTTTAAATCGGATTTACTTCTTTTTCATCTATTATCTAAATCATTCAGCAAATCCATGGATACAGATAATATTTTTTCCCCTTAAGTTCTTTTCTCAGTTTGCTTTCTTACATGGTATAGCGTGTGAACATACAATACAAATAGTAACTTCAGTCGTGCGAAATAAATAAATAATGTACACATTCTGTTCTATAAGAACATGAAAATTAACTACATAAACTCTTAATTATCTTCAAGTGAATAAACAATATTGACAACATATGTTAATGAAAGGAGGAAACTATCAATGTTTTTACACACGTAATCCTCGGTAGATGCTAAAAATGAATGGCAGGACCGGGACTCGAACCCAGGACCTTCGGCGTATCGTGCCGATGCGTTAACAACTGCGTTACCCAGTCCGCTTCCCTGAACAGCCACACACTGTCTCACTCTTGAAGTTGGTGCTAGCCACTCAGATCACATAGCTTGTACTATAGCCTAGCTGCTCTGCTTGGACAGTCCAGTGCTCGTGTATTGAGAACACCTTTTTGACGGTTCTGATATCATATATGATATCCTTTCATTAATATCTGCATTGTAAATAGAATGAAGATTCTTCTGACCATAACGTTACTTTATAAAATTTATATCGGACACTCAAAACATATTGGAAAGTACAGCTCTATATGACTACGTATATCTATGAGTAAAGTATTACTCGTTTCGGCATTGTAATTTTGAGAACCGGAGTTTCTTGTGTTCATTTGCATCAAACAGTCAATAAAACAAAAGGAGTTCTACTTGTTTCAGATTCGATAATTTTCTCACGGGAAGCAATAGCATTTCAATGAAATCAGATATTCGCTATATGTAAAATACAGTAAGCAAATAAATATTCTTATATTCACTATATGTAAACACTTTGGATGAATAAAATATTGGATACTATTATCTAGGCAGACGTCTTCGATTCTACAATCCTCTGAGTTCTGGAATTGAAGTAGTGACTACATATGTTCATTAAATTATGAATAAAGTCTTTGTGTAGCTTGCCTGAAATAGAGTCGATAAACTGGTGCCAGTCTGTTATAAAAACACGTGTCTCTTGAAAATCAAAGGCTGTACTGTGGAATAGGAAGAAGAAGAAAAAATAAATCTCAATGTTCCTTCTTCAATACGTGGGGAAGCGAAGAGTTTATTTTTCCAGGCTTAATAATTTAATATTTTAGAAAATGATTTTAAGCTCAACAGACTGTACTCTCTTTGCTGAAAAATATACAAGGTGTTTGAGAATTGATTACGACGTCACATTTTATGCTGTCATCCAAGTACATCGTGTCTTCTTAAGCTTGCAAAATTCCTTGTGTGGCATCAACTACATTGACTAATATTGTCTCATTTTAAAGATAAAAGTCCTGTTGTAAAGTTGTGGGACGTTTCAGAAAATTCCAGCATACATATCTACCTAACATGCTTTTTCTGCAATATTACTGCATAAGAGGCAGAAGATTATCACAATTATGATATATGGACCCCTAATCAAACAGCGTTTTGTCCGCGTGTCGTATAATCTCGTGTACACAAAGGGAACTCAAAACAACCTAACAGCTACAAGTCAGACAGAATTCTCAAAGTTCTTATCGTAGGGAATGGCATTCTTCGTTTTGTTAAACTTCTCCCAGATCTTCTAGAATTTTTTGTCTGTGACTATTGAAACACAAAGAAACCATGTTTGCTGTGGAGAATTGAGTCAAAATAAAGATAATTTGAGAAAAAATATTAGTTGTTCAAGTAGACTGTGTTAATGCATAATAATAAAATCTAATTAAATGTTAATAATTATAATAATCTAGGATAAACACTAATAATCCAAAGCAGGCAGTAATGAAAGAATTTTCAAATATTGAAATCCTTCGCTAGTATAACTTGAGATTTAGGACCTGGTAGAGTGACTTAGGAGCTCCAAAAGCTGGACACTAAATAAATATTTGTATATGTATTAAGTGAACCACTGTCAATACTTCTTTGTTTAAATAATATCTATATCTGCAATGAAGAGTTAATTATTAATTACTACTGAAAAACATTATTATTTGACTACAGGTGATTCTTGACTATTTTGTTCCTGCTTCCAACGATTTTTTTTATTACAAATACTGTCCTTGTAATCTTTATCTTGATCTTTTTAATATTTTAATTCTTTTGTCTTATGGTACATTTTTTTCTTAACTAATAATAAGTTGGGATTATGTAGTATGATGAAATTCAAATGTAGTAATCGATTTCTTGTTCATTTTCAGGATTTGCCCATCATCCCTGTTACTTTCTTGACTCGTAATTCTCATGCCAAATTGAGAGGATATGAAGGAGTGAATAAATTGAACGTTACATTCCACTTCCGGTCTTATGAAGAAGATGGTTTGCTTGTATTCCATAAATTTACCTCAGAAGGATACATGAAGGTATGCTTCCTAACCTTTAGTTGACACGAGATTTTGAATTCCATGTGATGATTTGAAAATCCTAACTAATGTTCAGCGGTGTTCAAAAATCACATCAAGCTCCACATCTTTCAAGTGATATCTATGAAGTCGAAAACTGTCCTTTTGTGAGGAGGTTCTTTTACTTTGTACAATAGGGTCACGCCTTTCTAAGGTATTGCAGGCTGTATTTATAATCGCATAAGTGTAAACCTATTTCAAACTAGACAATAAGTAGAATGCTCAGTGCTGTCAGTGAAAGTCTGTTCATATCAGTTTCGGGAAACATGTAGTCGTATGAGAAAGAAAGAAGTTGTTTCCAAAGATTCGTTTACAACGCTTGGATGTTATTCAATCTATAGATAAAAGGTAAAAGTTCCAATAAACATGTCCTCGGAACCGCTTAATTTTGGAAATGTAGACTGCCGAAAGCATGGATTAATTAACTGAAAAAAAAAAATCATGGTAATGTCCTTTAGGCGAAAGGATTGAATGATTATTGAAGGGATTGGTGGAACGAAAGAGTGGGCGGAAACTGTTATCTATCACAAACGCACTTGGCATGGTATCGAACTTGTGTAACCCCTTGCACCAAAGGTGAACGCAGTATCCCTAATCCACCTTTGGAATTTATGATAGCATCGTTTTTGTTTTTGTTTTTTCTTTTTTCTTAATATAAGGAGGGTATAATCCTCTTTCGTCCCACATTCACATCCCACCATTCTTTCATAATTAATTACTTCATAAACCCCCTGCCTTTAGCTTCAACATGGCGTAATCGTGAGACGTTAAAGATTTCATTCACTTTCATTTTATCCACCACATTCATTCCCTGCTGTACTTATGCAATCATAATAACGTACACATACAAATTATAGTGAATTTTTGTTACTTGTTGGGATATAGTTCGATAAGTTATCGATCAGGCCGACCTTTCCTAACGAAATATTCGGGAACCCCGTACATCTTAATTGCATATTAAGGTGCATTTGGACAGAGCAAGTTTCAACTCTTTGATAATGCACTGCCGTTTCGGTTTTATCAAGCGTAGGAGTTTGAAATTCACAGCTGTAAAGTTAGTTTTTTCATGTATTCGGCAGCCTGTATCCGAAACAAAGCGATTCCATGAACAAGTTTAATGGTACTTGTTATTACGAGTAGAATCTTCTCCCAAGCGTTGTAAACGATCTGTACAAACGCCCTGTGCAGTTGTGCGTATGTAACAAAGGAACTGCATATGTAGAATTCGAGTAATATGAAAGATCTCCATGTTAACGAATCATAAAACTGTTCCTTTGTAATGTATTAGATGACAGCAGGTGGTTCAAAATAAGTAATTTGGTGAGATAGGTATTCTTCATTTTTGTATTCCAATGGTACGTGTATGGTAATAGTAAATACAGTACTTAAAAATTTTAAAATAATTCTTGTATTGTGTTAATCAAAAGATTAAGTTAGTCAGGTTGTTTTATTTGACTTTCTCACAAGAACGTGTGAAACTTGGTACATTAACACAACATATCTCCGTGAATAGCTTATTATCAATCTATGCGTGGACTTGTCTCTTTCTTTATTACTATTTATCAGCACATAACTTCATATTATAACTAGTTCACCAACTGAATCTCATTTACACAATGTCATACTATTCCTTGAAATCTTGATTACAAGTTACTCTATATTCTAAACATAATCGTAACAATTCTCTTTTTATATTCACATACTAACGCCTCTTTTTCTAACAACGGTTAGTGCTATATTAATAAACACTTTGTGCCACTCTTCAATTCCAATATATTGGTTGTGTGTAGGAATGTGGACTTACGCTAACAGTTAAAGAGAAAACTAAATTTGGTTCTACTAATTTGGAGCTCCTGAAATGCAACGCAGTTTTATTTATACACACACACACACACATATATATATATGAGCGATTATTTAAAATTTATTCATTGTGTTATTTAAGTAGACTCAAGCTCAGCCGTTGTGCCAGAGAAAGAAAGTGGTGTTAGTCCGAGGTTATAATGAGTTAATTGTTCGAAGTTTTTTCTTTCCTTTTTTAGTTGTTCATTTCTTCTGCCTCCCTGATGTTATACTATAAAGGTAATAAAGAAAGTTCTGTCGCGTTTTCATCCACCACCTTCGAACATCGATATGTCACCTAAGACGTACCTGGAAGCTCAAAAATAGTCCCCGTCAGCATCGACGACCTTTTGCCAACGTTCTGGAAGGCAACGGATTACATCGCGATAGAATTTGGTGGGTCGTAAAGCGAAGAAGGTATCAAATGCATTTTGCACCTCTACAAGGGATTTGATGTCCGGGGAGTATGGCGAATGCGATAGTGTTTCCCATTCAAGGCGTAGAATGGTGTCCCGGGTCACCCTAGCCACGTAGGGCTTAGCGTTGTTCTGTAACAGGAGGAACCCTTTGGGATTCAGAAGTGCTGGCTCCAGAGTTTTGAGTTTTTCTTGAACACGGCTCAACTGCTGACAGTACACATTTGCATTGATGCTCTGACCAAGTGGCAGCAGTTCCCTATGCACGATGCCGCGAGCAGTCCACCAAACACACAGGAGGACCTTCTGGTGTAGTGTTTGTTTCGGCTGTTTTGGAACCGGTTCCTAAGATGTAACCAATGATGACGGCGCCGTGGAGCTTCGTACAGGACCCACTTCCCATCACATGTCATCACTCTGTCCAGAAATGGCTCCTTCCTCAGATGAGACAGCAAAGAAACACAGGTGTCTGCTAGTATTGCCTTTTGGCCCGAAGTCAAATCATGTGAAATTCATCGACCCAACTCGTAGTACTTCCCAAGTTGATGGAGGTGCTGCCGAATGATTTCTCCACTCACACTGAATTGTAGTCCCAGTTACTAACATGTCTGGCTATTGTTCGCCTCAATTGCTGCCTGAAGATCTTTATTTTGTACATATGTTGACCTTCCGGTACGGGGTGCGTCTTCGAGTTTCGTCACCGTCCTTAAACTAGTTAAACCACCACTGAACTGTCCGCGTAGTCATGATATCCTCACCAAAGGCTTAGAATATCTTCCGCCCCGCTGCAGCGACATTTGACCCCAGTTTCAACTCGAAAAGCATACACGCCCTTATGGTGCTCTGTGGAGGTCCCATGTTCACTCTGTCCGTACACAGTTCATGGTCTAACTGAACTGCCACAATCAGGTAGTATGTTGGATATACCCACACCAAAACTGACCTTCGCCTTATCTCCATTCGATTCAACTCAGGGTGTGAGGGCCAGTGGAACACAGATTTCCACAGAAAAGCTACAGAACTTTCTTGGTTACCTTTATATTTAGGATTTTATGACTGTCCGGAAATCAGTACAAACTTGAATATGGCTGTTCATAGTACTCTGATAATTCAAGTTTGGGATACTTAAAAAATAAATAAAATATAATCACTTATGCATGCAAAACTGAGGAAAACGGAAATTTACAATATCACACTTGTCACGCAATGTTGCAAACTAAGGATGCTGCAGTATCACAAACGTCGAAAAACAACCAAATTTTGGAGGGTTCTACGACAGATGACACAATTGAGGCAGACGAGGTTATGTACATCCAAAGTTTCGAATACTGTGGTCATGATATGCGGTATTTCGAAGAAGTAGAAAAAAATTTTATAAGGTGTTAAAAATTTGACTCTTTTTCAAAGGACTTCGTTTTCAAAAAATGTTTAAAGAAGTGTCATATCTAACTATGAACATGGTTTCCAAGTTAGACATAAAGATCATAATGCTGTTTACAGGAATTTGATATCACAAACCATTCGGAAGATATGAAAAAATGTTGAAATCTGACATATTGCTTAAAATGGCGTATTTATGGGAACTTCCTAAACATTTTTTGATTTACTTTTATATATATATATAACACTATAATGCTTTTTAAGAGGTGTAATTACAGCAAATTCTCGGAATTACAGCTGTTATAGAGGATGTTTGTGATACTGTAGCGTCCTTAGTTTGCAACACTGAATAATAAATATAACACTGTAAGTTTAACATGGAGATTTGAAATGTGTAATAATCCGATGAAGTTCTATTTGTAAAAATACAACTTTATGTTGGGTTGGCAACACTGTTAACCTTGTGGTATCAGAGTATGCCAAATGGTATCCCGCTGCCGTTATTTGCCTGGTACAAAATTTCTGTCTTTTTTGTCCAGTAGTTTAAAGTTACAATCTCGTATCAAGATAAATGGTCCTCCCTATATATCTACATTTATATAATAGATAGATGGATAGAATATATTGCCTAGTTTTTTCGTTATACTAATTAGATTCATTGTATTCTAGAAGAAAAATGACTTTACTTGAACTTTTTTTCCCCTTTTTTTAGCTTTTCTTAAAAGACGGCAAAGTGAAAGTTGAAATCAAATCCCCAGGAAATCCTGTCGTGTTGTTAGACAATTATGATGAAACTTTCAATGATGGAAGATGGCACAAAGTCGTTCTTACTGTAGAGAAGAACAAATTGGTTCTTGACATAGATGAAAGGCCAATGACAACTGAGAGGCTTTTGAACATTATTACTGGTGGCTATTATTTAATAGGAGGTAAGTAATGTAAGGTGATTTCTATCAGAATACCATCTTCAACGGTTTCCGAAAATTTATGTTGTAAAGTGCTGATTTTTCTTTTTGGTCCTAAAATTACATATTTTAAAAGTAATCACCGGTAATGTAATTTGTGAAGGGATAGTGTCATAATTTGAAGATTAATTGAAAGGGTCCATCCGGTTTGCCATAAAGACTAGACTGTGTCACGTAATCAGGTCAAAAGCCACGTTGCTTGCTAAATTGAGTCTAGAGATGCCAAATCCAGATATGAGATATTTCAGGCATGTAACCTCCGCGTGGGGTGCCTTGGCTAATTCGCAAACAACTTGACTTCTGACAATGTTCTGTCTATATTTACCTTACATGCTATACATCATTTTGAAGCTCATCATTATGTCTTTGCAATAAGCTTTCGATTAGCCATCTCCTCCTTATAGTTTTTGAGATAAGTGGACGACTTCATTTATTTCATATTTCATTGACATTAATGTTCATGTTTTGTGCTTTCTTGACTATGTTTCATCCATTTTAGGACAATTTGCTTTTCGAATAGGAAATCTACATAATCTCTTGTACATTTAAGCTGAATTTCAGCCATCTCTCCCAAAGTCTGTTCACATCATTGCAACCAGATAGGCCTTTTGTAACAACTGTTTTCTTAAAGATAACACTAGCAAAGAAGAGAATTACCCAGCGAATAGCGGAAATTTTGTGACTCGTAACTTCTATATCATTTTGGTTGAGATTAGGGAGGTAAACATAATTCCTTATCATTAATCTTGAAGTATTTTTGTGTAAACTTAAATGATTTAGTACTTTCTTAATTTAGTAAGTTAATTAAAGAATAACGATGTGTCTTGTCTCATAGGTAATATAAATTTGGTTTCTTTCCACAGGTGGAATTAGCGATACAGCAGGATTTTTAGGTTGCATGAGGCTTATTATGCTCGACGGTAATTACAAAATTCCAACAGATTGGAAAGCCGAGGTAAGATACAAAATTAGTAAGTTTCTTTGAACTCCGCACTTTAATGAAGTTGCTGTTTAAAATGATTGAGTTTTATCAGTGGGCTACGCTAAACGCGTAGAGGAGATCCGGAGTTCAAATCTTGTTGTCGATCGTACTATTCGTGATATTATTATAAGATTTTCTTCACTCCTACGAGGCTGAAGTATTAAGTTTCCAGTGTATGTCATTCTGACAACAGGAAAAGTCTATATCATATGGCTGGGTCGCGGTGGCTTAGTAGTAGAGCGTTCTCTTCTGGTGCATGAGGTCCTTCGTTCGATCCCAGCTCGCGCCAAGTGAGCTTTGTGGTGGACAAACACCTTGTGCGTAGGTTTTCTCGTTTCCTCCCACTTTCTTCTTTCCACCATTTCATTCATTTCTCATCACAGTCTCCTTTAGCGTAGCCAGCATAACAGTAGGGCCTAAAACTTAAAGATTTCATTTCATTTCATATGACCTAACCGTCTCCTGTTCATACTAATCAGTCAACATAAACTCCATATCGATTTCTTTTCCTTTGTCCGCTACTCATATTGGTGTACTACGAAAAGTCCAACCATATTCACCTAAGATCTACTACTTCGTAAAACATCTAAAAATGTATACTGTGAAACCTCTCCTAATGGGACACTTCCGTAATGCGGACTGATGTTTTTGTTTCGGCAGAAAGATAAGTATTATTACGGGACAGATTTTTACAATTTCATTTGATTTATTTATTTATTACATTCTAATAAGCAATCTTTTTTCTCTCTAACGTTTTAGTAACTTATTTATAACAAACAGGAAGTATTCTCAGTTCATTCCTATTTACCACAGAAAATACTTTATTTTGAAAGTAAATATGCAATACAGTACAGTAAATAGAAAATTCTTTCCCCACAAAATGTCTTCATCATACGACACAAGCTGAACTTGAAATTATTTTTCTCTGTCGTCAATAAATTGCTTTTTGGAGAGAACTCTAGAAAATCTTCAATGAATAAAAATAATCGTAGAGACCAGTCTATTGCCACCGATTCTTTGCAAAACTTTTTCCCCTCCCCTAAACATTTACGCTCCTTTCCCTTCAACTTGAAAGATGTTTTACTACAAAATTTCAGCGAAGAGTATTTTCCCTCCTATCCTCTGTCGAAGATTCTCTCCAGTAATTCGAACACTGAATATGGTATTTCAATCTTATCCGATATTTATATTTGTAATTAATATACAAATTACTGTGTACTGCTCATAATTACCTTACTAACTTTAGGCTAACTTCTCTGTAATGACGCCTTTTACTTACGGGTAAATAATCATATCCAATCGGTGTTGGTTATTTAGAGGTTTAATTAGGATAGCTAAAAATGTCACAGGTTCCGGCTTTTTAAAAAGTATGAAAAATGAGAAACAGGTCAGTGCATATATATATATATATATATATATATATATATATATATAAAAGCTATAAAATATAAACAGTATTTAACTTAGAATATAGTACGATATGATGCTGCCTGCATTTGCTCCTTTGCCCTAGTTCGAATCCTTGATAGTACATTGGGCGAAAAGTTGACTCTTGAACCAACGGCACAGACTTTTCAAAATTTACGTGGGCGCATATCAATGGCGGGACGGGTTAGCCTATATGTTTTCAGGGAAATCTCGATATTTGATTGATTTCTTTTTAGTTAAAAAAAACTTTTATGAACACTGTTATAAAGGGCTGTGCTTTGATAAAATTAAATATGTCGGTACTATAAGGATAAGATGGGGCTGCCCTAGCTTAGCGATAACACGACTGACTTGAATGCAAGAGAAACGGGTTCAAACCCGGATCCATGGGTGCCAGAACCCCGGAGCACCCACGTAGTCGGCGCGCATGTCTTGAACTGAAGAATGTCAGAAATATTTCTCAGAAGAACGTATGGAACTTTTAGACCTGTCTTTGTTCTTATCAGTGCCCTGATATCTGAGCTCCCCACCCCTCTCTCTCTCTTTGTTATAGAGCGGGAGAAATTATTCGATACTTATGAAAAAGGAAAGACACGTTGAAGTTTGTTCAACAAACAAGCAACTGCTAAAGGAGTAAAGATACTGGGTTGGTTATTTACTTATTTCACTCGCATAAAACGGTACAAATACTACTTTTTTCCATCTACTGACGGGATGGCCGGGACAGGTCACTAAAACGGGACTATCCCGGTTAAAATGGGACGATGGTCGCCGTAGGTTTAATTGTATGTTCCCTGTTTCCAAACAAATTGCTAATTTCCATTTGCCAAACACCTTACAAGCACACGATATTATTACACCTGCCTGACACGGAGCAAACTCGGCGATACGTTTTGATCGCAGTGTTATCATTTGGCCCATAGGTAAAGGCTTCCGTATAGTAGTTAATGATTACTCAACCATTCCGAAGCTTTACACGAACTTTCCAACCGCATCCATTATATACTTCGGAAGGATGATCCAACAAATGATTCCGCCACTAAAATTCAATTTTACCTAGTTAGCTATTACCCATTTCAGAGCCCATCATCGTTTACCTTCCTTTGAAAACGCACAAAAAGCCATAAATTCTGTCTTCTTCCTAAAATTGACAAAGCTGACCACCCAGGAAGATCCATTGTTTCTAGTATTGGAGCTCCACCGAAATATCTCTAACCTCTCGTCCGCATCCACCATCATTGACCTAATCAGAACTCAAAGATATAAATCATTTCGTATTCATTATACACTCAGTCACCGAACTTCTCATCTCTCAAAGGCCATCTAGCGTCATGTATAATGTAACCTTATTATCCATTAATATTTCATTTCAGTCTCATCGCCCTTGAAAAATTGCTAACCATATGCCTTGAACCTCAGAACTTGCACAAAATCCGTAATCGAACTCAACCGGTTTGTCCTAACTAGAAACAATTTCGCATTTGAAAGAAAGTGTTATCTTCAATTGAGGATCACTCGAGAGGCACATTCATGGTCCCTTCATTAGCCAACCAATTTATGAAACGCCTGGGACAAGTACTCCACTCTTCATTACTTCATCCTTTCCTCCAGCTTTGATTCATGGACGTCATGTTCCTAATATGGACTCACGGCCATACAGCACTGAAACAACTCTTACAACCCTTACACAAAAGAAAAAGAAAAAAAAAAAAGCCCAGTGAAATTCACCTTGTCCTATAACTATACAATCGCCTTCGTGGATTAGATGTAAGACTTGAAAATGAACGTCTTGAGTCTGGCATATACATCAAACCTATTAGCAATTTGCAATACTCCCAGTTCAGGAGCTCACATTTTCACATGAAACGTTCCATACTCATGCCTTGTTCATTTGTGGAACTCGTCGTTTCCATCCATCCGTGCGGAAGAGTCCGCTTAAGACTGAAAATCCGCTGCTGCAAGATCCTCTACTGTGAACTTTCTTATTGAATACCATCTCAGAACCCATTCCCTATAGATACTGATCGTGGCTTTCCCACACATTAATTTACTCGAAACCGAAAAGATTTTGCCGAGGGGCTTTCAAACTTCACATTCTCAATACTAGAACTGGTCACCTGAATGACTGCACATCTTGACCGGTTAAATAACAGAAACCCAGATGTGAAACAATATCTATATTCGATCTCCCAACACCCATCAAGAAAACATACTTCCCATCATTCTGGTACAGTAGTTTCTATTCTTCCAACCTAACTTGCATCCAAATATGCACCCGCTGTCAACCTTCTTTATTGGCGAAATTCTTAACTTTTCTTTCGATTCGCATGCAGTTCCCAAATTCTCCATCATAACAAAATTCTCCATACCTTCCGCGTAAAAGTCGTATTATTCTTCCCCAAAACTTTCACATGCAATGAGAATACCCGTATAGTCTTATTGAAAAAATCTTGACCACGAACCTTGCTGTAGACGGTCATAATCTGGCAGCTATACGTAGGAAATTCTAATACTTTAACTTGAAATAAAGATAACTGTCCAAAGAAAATCCACATATTTTTCTTTGGGGGGGGGGGGGATTAATTTCAGCTTTCAGGAATAGTGTACGAGACGTAAAGACATTGCCAGGAGCGGACATAGATTCGGATCACAATCTCTGGTGGCGGAAGTGCAAACCTGGTTAAAGTCGATCAAGAAAAATTGGAGGAGAAATCGAAAATGGAACTTAGAGCGACTAAGGAATATCGACGATGATGTGAAAGAAGAGATTGAAGAAAAATTCTGTGCAATGGGCGATGTGATTGACAATATAGAGAATAGTTGGGGAAAAGTTAAACAGATTCTACTTGACACACTCCACAATAATATTGGTAGGATATAAAGAGCACCGAGAAAACTGAAGCAATGCTTAATAAGATGGAGGAACCCAGAAGGACAAAAAACACGGACATCAATTAATACAGAAGGCTGAATAATGAATTGAGAAGAGAAACGGACAAAGCTAAAGAAATGTACATGGAGCAGATATGTGAAGAAATGGAACTTCAATCTGATGTACCAGAAAGCACAAGAATTAGGAGAGAGAGCTAACAAAAGTATACGAACGTTCGGCATCAAAGATCAACAAGATAATGAAACCACTGACCATCAAAGAATCCTTAGAATTTGGGAGGAATACATAAAAGATCTGTATGATCAGAAGAACCGCCAAAGATATTGCGATCGAAGCAAAGGAAGAGGTGGATGATGATGAAAAAGGACCCAGTATATTGAAAAGTGAAGTAGTACAAGCAATCAAAGACATGCGAAGAAGAAAGGCCACTGGTGACGACGACATTCCAGTAGATTTGCTCAAGGAATTAGGAGACAATGCAGTGAAAGTACTGACTTCACTTATTAACAAGATCTACCCGAGTGGAAAATGGCCAAAGGATTTTTTTGATGTTACAATGATTGCATTGCCCAAGAAAAAGCCTGATTTCCCACACTGGAAAGATCATTGCACACATAATGAACAGGCGGCTGGAAAGCAAGATAGACGAGAGGTTAGAAGATCAATTTGGATTCCGGAAAGGAAAAGGCACCAGAGATGCTATTGGATTGATGAGAATTATATCAAAAAGAATTCTTGATGTAAAGTAAGAGTTGTGTTTGTGCTTCATGGACTGGCGAAAAGCTTTCGACCGAGTCAATTGAACGAAACTTCTGAAAATACTTAAAGAAATCGGAGTCAACTGGAGAGATCGACGACTCATTCGAAACCTGTACATAGGACAACGAGTGAAGTTGCGCTTGAATGAAGGAGAAACCAATAGTGTGGGGATTGGAAGAGGAGAAAGACAAGGATGTAGTTTGTCGCCCTAATTATTCAACATTTACAGTGAATGTGTAATGAAGGAAGCATTAATGGGAACTGGAGACTTCAAGATTGGAAAGAAGATCATTAACAAGATCAGGTATGGAGATGATACGGTTATAATAGCTAAAACTGAAGGAGTACTACAGGAGATGATTGACAAAATAGTTGACACTGGAAAACTGTTTGGAATGGAAATTAACATCGAAAAGTCGAATGTCATGAGAATATCCCGCCCTTGCGAATCAGAGTAGAACAAAGAGAACGTGAAGAGGTCAATAATTTCAAGTATTTGGGAAGTATTTTGACGAGAGACGCTTACTGCACCAAAGAGATCAGGTCAAGAATTGCCATAGCTAAAGAAACATTGAACAAGAAAAGATCACTCTTAATTAGCAGGCTCAATATTGGACTTAAGAAGTTGGTCAAGTGCTATATATGGAACATTGGACTGTATGGTTTAGAGACTTTGAAATTACGGAAGTTAGAGAAGAAATATGTAAAGAGCTTCGAAATGTGGCGTTAGAGGAAAATGGAGAAAAGACAACATGGACATAGAGAGCAACAAAGGAAAATGTTTAAAAACGGATAGGAGAGAAGAGGGCACTTCTAGCCACCATCCTTTGTAAAAAGGCGGATTGGGTTGGACACATCTTGAGAAGAAATTGTCTTCTTCACACCGCCATAGAAGGAAAGATGGAAGGGAAGCGAGGAATAGGAAGAAGAAGGACACAGCTGATTAATGATTTGGAAGATAGGAGAAAATATTGGGAGTTAAGAGAGGAAGCTGAAGATCAACAAAAGTGGAAGAAACATTTCCAGACCCAAATCTAAAATTGAAAAAAAATCCTCATTAGTCCCAGGATCTGCAGAAAAGCAGCATACCTAATAATAATAATAATAATAATAATAATAATAATAATAATAATAATAATAATAATAATAATTTCAGCTGCAGGTGAATGGCTGGGCTTTTTAGAGAGAGATGGGTGGCCAGAATTTTTTTTTTTTTTTTTTTGGAACAAGACTATAATAACATCCTGCTAGAGTCGTTAGATTAAAGTAAAGACAAGGCCGGAGATCAGCAGCAGCATTTGTGTAATTAGGACAGAAATTTGAGACAAGATTTTCGCATGTTTATTGTATTACTATCGTTAATTATAACATTTATAACCACTGTTACTAACACTACCATTACTTCTAATCAAACATCGAACTAAATGAAAATAAATAAGTGATAATAAACGCTTACCTTATTATTCATAAATATATTAGAGCCCTTCCCTGCGTCAAGAAGTCCCTGTTTTTCACATTCCCTTTGTAGAAATCTTGTCAGGCTATTTTCAAATTCATCCGAACACAAATTACGACAATCACAAGTTGACGTTCTGTTCGTTTTATCTACGACCATGAAACTTTCATTACACTAAACACTCGTTCGACGTGTTGATTACTGACTGGTATAGCGAGAATATACTGCATTGTTTTGAACAGGTTTAGTGCATCTGCTTTCTAGGAAAACGTATAATTACTGAAAGCTCATTTTACAATTCATTTCCATCGAAACTAATTTTAAATTTCATCTCTACTTCTGTAAAAAATCATTAAACGAAACCATTGTTGGTATCGCGTGATAATACAGGCGCAACAATGAAAAGAATTTAAACCTAATAATTTGTTACGATAGAAATAAGCTTTTAAATGGCATAGGTAAATAATTATAGTTAATTTATATTTCATTTCGTAGGTTTAGTTCGTTGACATGTAGAATGTATTTCAAACCCGGACACTCCCCTGCATCGTCTACAAACCACCACGCTGGTCTTAACCATCTGTAATACCTTACTTCGCTGCACTCAATCCGTATCCCATACGAATTTTTTAAACTTTGTTCATTTCTTGTTATTATTAATATTAACTACAACAGCAACAGTTATTATTATTATTACGATGACGACGTTGCCCGTATCGCACGGGGAGAATACGTTTCATTTTTGACATAAAAAGCAATCGGTCGCTCAATTTGGATTTAAACGGCATCGGAAGTGTCATTGTTCGTCTCAGCGACCCCAAAAATTATGTAATTGACACTAATATATATATATATATATATATATATATATATATATATCCTCCCTCCCCAAAGTTGCGGGAATGTTAATTTCTAATGTATACAGACTTCTGCATCATGCAGGTTAAACTATGCTATTTAAAAACTCGTGGATCTGTAAAGCGGTTATGTAAAAGACAAGTTTCCACTAAATGGAAGTCCCACTAAATGCAGATTTTATTGTATTTTATATATAAAGTTTTAAAGGTTCTGTTCTCGTTATGGCAAAAACATACTTATTACATAAATTTGTTTCTTGACAGGAATATTCTGGCAAGAACGAAATTGTCTTTGATGCTTGTCAAATGATTGATCGATGCAATCCAAATCCTTGCCAGCATGGAGGCGTATGCAAACAAAATTCTCTTGAGTTCTACTGTGATTGTACTAACACCGGTTATTCAGGGGCTGTTTGCCATACCTGTAAGTATTCTTTCAGCTTGAAATAGGAATAGTTATTGCATATCGAGTGAAATAATGAGAGCTTCCTAAGATGAAAGCCAAAGGATGCATGTTTTTTATTTTTATTTATTTATTTATATATTTTTAATTTTATTTAGTATAGGAGAGATAAAATATTGTGTTTGGGCACTTCGGCTATGATTCATTAGAAATTCTCTGGTTCTTAGTGGTTATAGTTCTTACTTGTGATATGTAGAGTCCCTGATGTAATAGCAAGACTTGTGATTGTGAGTTTGTAGTGGATAGAATTGCGTCAGTGAATTTTTATCGGAGTTCTCCCGTTTTTGCTATGTTGATTCCACAATTTTACTTTCAATTTTATTAACCCTGTAGACTGTAGGGCATTACCATGGGACATTAAACTAAGAATTTTTCATCTTTTAGGATTTTTCTCTCTTTAGGAACTGTTCACCGCACGCAAAATTATTACATCGCACAGAGCTTGAATATTTCAGAGATCTTGGATAATAAGAAAATTAGAAAAAGAAAAATGCAGGCATTTTAACATATATTTTCGTAGAAGCACGAAAATGCCGTATTTTCCGATTATAATACACATCCCAAAATTTAACTTTTTTTTTTTTCTAAAGGAGAAAACAAATCAAAGTAAAAGAGTTAACAATAACTTAAAAATGTTTGATAAAACACTGTAATAACCTTTGAATAGTGCACTGACCTTCTAGAAATGTGCAAACTCGATGTCATGGATCTTTTGTCGGATAGTCATAACCCACTAGCACACTGTGTGATTGTATGCTGTTTCAGAGCATTCGGCTTTCAAAAAAGAAAGGAAGGCATATCAATCTACCTTCACTTCATTTTAGGGTATACTTTGAGGATAAAAAAAAAAACACTAGAAAATACTTTGTATATATATATATATATATATATATATATATATATATATATATATATATATATATATTAAGCATGGAAATTAAAAATATCTTGATAAAATATGTGTCCATCAGGATCCAAGTTTCTTAAACTAAAGTCTGAAGTGCTGAAACGTATCCTATGATGTTTATAGGAATGCGAAAAATTTCAAAGCTTCATCTTCATTTCTGTAAATGTATTATATTTGCATACCTGCATTGACATTTTTTTATTATATGTGATGCTTCTGTACTTATTATTATTATTATTATTATTATTATTATTATTATTATTATTATTATTATTATTATTATTATTATTATTATTATTATTATTATTATTAAAAAAGCCTTTAAATGTGTTAGGTAAATATTGAGAAACACTGTAATGATGTTTCCATATAGAGTATGTTATATAGTTTTGTCATTTGACTTAGGGCATTATTTCGAAGTTCAGTACGGTTAATCCCTGAAATTAAACTGCAAATAATAATAAAACTATAGCGAAGTACGTAACGTGCTTGTATTCTCGAGGACTTGCCTCGGGTAAAACTCTGGCAAATCCACTTTAAGGAGTACGAGATGCGAGAAAACAGACAAACAAACAAAAAAAAAAAAAAAGTTTGTAGCTGTATTGCTAAAACGAATTAACATAATACACATTGTTTTTGCAAGGATAAACTACCATACGTCCCCTACATAGTACAGTGAACTGGACTCACCCGGCGAGACAAAAAGTGAACACGTGTGTCAGTGCGGTGGCGAAAAATGACGACCGTGAAAGTAGAACAAAGGCTTGTAAAAACCAAATTTCTCTTGAAACTTCGAAAATCTGCAACTGAAACATTTCAAATGTAGAAGAAAGTTTATGGTGAAGCTTGCATGTCAAGGATACAAGTGTTTGAGTGGCACAAAAGGTATTTGGAGGGTTAGCTGTGATGATGATGATGAACGAACAGGCTGCCCACGTTCTTCTTTAACCGAAAGAAATATTGAAAATGACGCACAAACTATAAGTCAACGTTACTACCTTGAAGTGTTGCGAAAGCTTCGTGAAAACATTCGAAAAAAAAAAAAGGGTTACAGTTGTGGAAAAGTGGCTGGATCTTGCATCAGGACAATGCACTCGCTCACAAGGTCCTATCCGTACAGCAATTTTTGGCTCGGAAAAACATTGCAGTGTTAGAACACCCACCGTACTCGTCTGATTTAACACCTTGTGATTTCTTTTTGTTTCCGAAAATCAAATCTCAGTTGAAAAGGATAAATTTTATCTCCGTTAACGAGGTTAGGAGGGAAAAAAAAAAAAGGAAACGTACTACAAACCCTTACAGAACACGACTTCCAGGGAAGTTACATGCAATGGCAGCAGGGAATGAAGAAGTGTGTTAAAGCAGATGGGGACTTTTTTGTCGCACCTCGTATATTAATAAATAACAATCGTGATGTTAAAGTGAAGAAAGAATTTCAAAACTACCAAGTAGGCACGTCATTCTTCAGCATGATTGTTTTAATGGAAATGTGTAGAAATGTTTTAATAAAGCATAAACGTTCTAATAATTCTCACCAGTGAGCATACAGAAGAGTTCTCGATAGACATGTAGAAAGTGCGAAATCCTTCTAAACAGTAATGCCAGTTGGAGTGAATATTTCGTGGGGGAATTTCTCAAAATATTTGGAAAATTGCATAAGAATGAAATATACATACATAGATTAAATTTATATTGATTTTTTGCTCGTATAATTACGAAAGCTACGTATGAACAGGTAATTTGTTGTGCCTGTAAACGTGTTTTAGATTTGATTCGGTTGTAGTTTATGAAACAGTTCTACTATGATAGTGGTGTCTTCTTATTTGCTCCTCATTATTCAACAGTTTTCTCCACTGTAAGCATTACAGTTCATTAGGCCATGAGATTCTCTGGCACGTTAAAATTGAGGGGGACGGGAACGAGTAGAATCCTAGTAGATTCTAACTAAATTTACGCCAAATTATGAATAAATATGAATTTGCTTGAATTATTAGCCAAAGGAATCCTCATACTAGCTTTACAAATACAATAGATAAAATAAGCATGACGTATTTCCGTCAGTATTTGTTGTTCATTTGTTTCCGTTGGGTTCCAAAGTCGTGAGATGCATATAGAACTTACAGTTATGTTTTGCATTGTCTTATATTATAATGAAAGAGATAATTCAAACTTTTGTTTAAGTTTTTGAAAGAGGAAAATTTAAAGAACAAATATATCAAAGATAAGTAAGAGAATGGAACCTATTTACATTAAAATAAAGAAAAAACTACATTAGCCTATGCTTTCTGTACGTAGGGATATTTCAGTCACACCAACCTAATACTTAACAGCAGATATAGCTTTATTTATTCCGGTTCTCTTTACTTCTTCCATACGGATCAGCATTGATACATTTCATCTCCCCAACAAAATATTGGAGGACACGTCTCCCCGCTAGGGACGCCTGTGCTTAGACCATATATTAACCATATCGTGTCCGAAATTAATCCAATTTCTACGTAAAATTGCAATAAATGTACACTTCTGAATAACCAGTAGTATGATTCTGAGCAGTTAACAATTTAAAAATTATTACTGCATTTCTTCTTTACATTTATGTAAAATATTGTTGTAATTTTGCACAGATAGCCTCTGTGTCCTCGTCATTTCGAGCTCTCTTATCTAGTGAGAGGAAGATATACGCTAAGAATAGAAATAGAAGGCATATCTTCTAAGTGACGTCATAAGTTAGGAGAAATTATACTTAATTATCACTACTGCACCATACCACATGTTAACTTTTTTTTGTGGTTTGCTTTCCAGCATTGTATCCCTTGTCATGCAAAGCCTATAAAAATGTGAATTCAATTAGTCAGAGGAGTGAAATCAAGATCGATGTTGATGGAAGTGGCCCGCTTCGCCCTTTCCCTGTTACCTGCGAGTATTACGGTAAGTATACATTATTATAATTTTATTGTGATACTAATAAACAGTGATCATTATCTGTTGTATAGAGAAATATATTTCTATTTTTGATTGACTTTTTTTCTTTTTTTAATTTGTTTCAAATTGCATACCCAGCTATGTTACATTGGTATATTGGATTTTGACATTAGAAGGTATAACGTATTTTTGTTGTTATATATTAAACGTACCCGTGTAAAATCACTAAAATTAGAATTATGCAAAAATGTCGTAATTCTGGCGTGAAGAAAGTGAGGCAGGATAGTTTGGTAGAAAAGGACTTGCTCTGTGTGAGGTAATCTTTGCACATGCGAACTGTACCAAGTTCCTGTATCAACTTTGGTGTTAAATGATTTAATAGAGTAAATCACTTTGAGCAAGAGAAAGCGCTCAATATTGAATGCGAACGTTGTGATATATATATTATCAGTAGATGTTATACTTTAAAAAAAAGTCCTGGCACTACAGCTCTCAAGTGGCCCAAGATCTAGTAGCCGGCTTGTGACACTAATGTTTTTGAGGGTGATGTTTGGTCAGCACTCAGCTTCCCTCGTTTTTTAAATTAAAGACCGGGGTTCGCTACTTCGTTCTTAGGCCATGAGATTAGCCGTCCAATAACTCTTACGACGCTGAACGGGCGCCTAATGCCAACTATCTGGCGAGTACGAATGGCCACAGATCTTTCCTCTACTGATTTCACGACTAGTGATATTCCAGTGCGGCTAGGACGTTGCTATATTTAGACAAATTTCTTCTAGCTTGTTTTTAAAGAATGAATATATTGTGAAATTATCTTGGTAAAGTAGTAGGCAGGCATTTCAGCACATGGGATTTGTTTTTTTCCCACAATTTTCTACTATAAAATTCCTGTTACATGTAATACAACACAGTGTTACTACAAATGTGGTCCTAAGACAATTCTAAGTTTACTAAGTAGTTTGGGTTAAGTAGGTGTTCGTAGGTCCATGCTCCCAAGGGAGGGACTCCCACAAAGTTTCACGCAATCTGAGTGGAGGTGGTTTAAAAATTTTTAGTGCTCCATGCAAGCAAAGAGAGGTTGGTGTCCCGTACAGCTCGATTCTCCCAAGCTAAGCGAATTGTTGAGTTTCTACAAAGCTCCACGCAAGCTAGGAGATTTGGGTTAGGTTAAATCTCTCAGAGCTTCAGGCAAGCTAAGAGCAGCCGAAACTGATGTCGATTGAGACAGTGTTTTATGCCACCTTCTGGGCGTGGTTTGTATATAATGAAAAGCGTGTATTGATGTTTATAAATATAAACCACGTGTAGAAGATGGATAGATAATTTCGTAGTAGGTGAGCAGAGTTTAGGACGTAGTGAAATGTTGTTATACTGAAATAAGGCAATACTCAAGAAATCACTTGTTCTTGTATCTACTGCAGAATCTACATTACTTCAACATAAATTTGTAGTCGAAAAGTACGAAATGTGTAATTAAACAGTGAAAGAGTGTAAATGTAGCAGCGTGAAGTATAGTTAGCATTTATTCATTCATTTATTGTGCAGCTGTTTGTTTTAATTAAAAGTGCGTGTTGAACGATTCTTAAAGGGTAGTGTTATATTAAAATGAACATACACATAGTTGAAACAAATCCTTAATAATCGCAATTAGTTTTTAATATTTTATAATAAGAGAAAATTTATCTTCATCACGATTTAGTTCTTTATTTCTTACGTTGGAAGATGCGCAAAGTTTATTTAATGAAATAACATTCATTGATTATTTTCAAATCAGTATCTTGCTTGACCGATCTCATACATGCATGCTTGCATGTAATAACGCTTGAATAGTAAAATCATGTAACAAGAAAATATGTTTATTAGAAAACAGAATCGATTTCAGTTATATTTTAAAGAAAAAAATTATTTAGGCTAATAGACGAACTTTCCAGTCGTTATACTGACAGTAGTAGATACGTTAAAATGAAATGTTTTATCACACATTAAATAGGAGAAAGGGAAGGAACCTAAAAAATCGCAATTGTAAACATGTCGTTATGCTTTAGTTCGTTATAATAAAGCATAGTAAGTTACCGTCAGGAGCACTGTAACAGCTCTGCGTATTCTAGAATTGGTCTCCTTTGGTTCCAAATGATTAGCTTACAGATTTATTATAGCACCCGTCACAAGCATGGAAAAAAAAAAACTAACTGCCATCGTAATTCGTTTTATTTTGTAGCGTAGTATCAGTTAGGAGAATGAATTATTTTCGTACATTTCGTGTCAATAGAGTCCATATAGAATATTTGAGACTAGTTTTAGTTATGGGTACGAAACAATCGTACTAAACCTGCAATCAATAGAAAACTTTGCATTGTAACTTGATGTACGAGGAGGTATCAAAAAGATCGTACAGTAACCTGAAAGAAAACAGTTGTGCATACCTTTGAAAACATGATACCGTTAGTCCTTCTCTACGTAGTCGCTATGCTTCTGACACATTTTTGCCAGCAGTTCTCCACCTTGCGTAAGCCATTTTTGTAGAAGACTTGGAAACCACATTTCCCCATCAGAAATGACTGCATCCCTGTTGTTAAAACTACATTCTTTGAGTGAACGCTTCATTTCTGGGAGGAAAAAAAAAAGTTAGTGCTAGGTCCGGTAAATATGGAGGGTGAGGCAAGATTTCATGTGCTAACCGCCTTTGCTATGGATGCAGTGACTGAATGAACTGGTGCATTGTCTGCCAGCAACACCCTTCTGTTGAGTATTTTTCAATATTTGATTTTCGATTCCTCTCGTTACCGAGCTAGGAGATTAGAATAATATTAAATAGTAATAATTTAACACTCTGGAAGATAGTCTGTCATGATGATTCCTAGGTAGTCTGTCCTCGCAGTCCTAGCTAGAACACGGACACCATTACTTTGACGGCAGCCTTTTGTCATATGACGGGTGAGTGAGCGGGGTGTTTCTGCGTTTGCTCGTTTCCTTTGTTTTTGGATCATAAAGATTTACTCAGTTTTCTTCCATTTGAGGCTAATTGGCCAGAAATGTCATCTTCATTACGCTCACTCATACTGATACAATATTTCAGCGTCATACTTCATGCCTAATTCTGTTCTGGAAAGTGGTAAGAAACTATGGCATCTGCTGTGCTGATACTTTCTAAAGATGCAGCTGGTTATAAATTATGTTCCATACGTATCCATAACTAATAAGCTTTTTTAGTCCAAACGCTCGCTTTTAATAGTTATCCTCCCATCTTTCAGTGTGATCTCCGTCATGAGAGCATGATCTATGAAAGATTGTCTTCCAGATCTGGGCATCCAAAGTGGTCGTGTGTCCAGTTTGAAATTCCTGTTTCCAATTGAATGCCAGCTCATGGAATAACCTTTATTTTCTTAAGCTGCTTCCACCTTCTCGTGAATTTGTTTTGCTAATTTTCCCAGAGTTGCAGGAACTTGAAAACGTGCCGTGCCTCAGGTTTGTCAATCATTGCACCTTGAGTGATTTATCTTGAAAAAAAAAAAAAAAAAGTCATGGAAAGAAAACAAAAACTATCCCTAGGAATCAGCATTTTGTATGCTTGATTTAAAAGAAACAAGGTATAATACGCATGTCCGAGTAGGTTCGTAGTTCTTCTGGGTGATTGCACGAACTTCTTGATACTTTCTCGTATTTTATCAAACTTATGTTTAAGTTTGTGTAGTATATATATATATATATATATATATTGTATTTTCTTACATTCTTTACAGCCGATGGAAGCACAGTGACAATAGTAAATCATCGTAATGAACAGACAACCCCAGTTGACGGTTTTCAAGACCCAGGGAGCTTTGTACAGGTAGGTTTAATATGATGTATATGAATAGTACTTTATTTGGTTAGAAGTAGTTAGTGAGAAAAATTCTTGCTTAGTAACTTTACTTAGAAATGAAAGGAATAATTAAAATCCATTATATTATTAACAATTTTCATATCGACACATTAGTATGAAAGTTCGTTTCAAAAATCAAGATTCGTAATCTCTGTCTTCTGAAGATGTGATAGTGGAGTGCAGAAGGACTGTTCAGTTTGATCTGTGCATTCTATAACCGCGCTGGATTTGGGTCCCGACGTAGTTCGAAGCTCGTAAGGTCAGTCTTTCATAGTGGTGAACGTAAAGAAAATTTACTCAACTTGTTTCAAGTTTCATTTTCCGAGTTTTGAACCTGGTGAAAATGTATATTGCTAAGGTCTTACAAATTGTTGAAGTCTTGTTTCTTGAAGGGTGGCATACGGCATAGTAATGTGTCTTGAAATAGATCGAAAGTGTTTAGCGTGAATCAGAGAATGGTTTTTATCTTAAAAATGAATAATCAAATAAGAAAGTGATGGTACTGAATTTTCTGACATGTTGTATGTATTAATTATGTCTAATATTTTATGTAAAATTCTAGCGTTATTTCGTAGAACAGGAAAATTAAATAGGGAACATGTAGTATACGTATTTGCAGATAAAGTGTGTTCGAGACCTCAATGTTGACAAACACACCGTCTCGTTGTTGACTCACCGAAGTCTCTTCTGTTAGAAACGATGAGCCATTGTACTACGATCCCAAAAGTGTTGAGAAACACCGGTTTACGGTTTCGATGTAACTCTTATGTGTCAGTTAAAATGCTGTACATTCAGAAAATGAAAAATTGCACGACCGCACCAGAAATCGAAACCGAATCTTCGACTCCTGCGCTGACGCGTCAACCATTACCCTCTCCAGTCCTCTTCCTGATCAACCATATATTCCTTACTCTTGAGATCTATGCTGTTACATGGACCGTATCACAACTCATGTTATGCTCTGGCAGAAGTAGTTGACTCGCCGGAGAGCTGGTTTCGATTCTCGGTCAGGTCGTGCAATTTTTCATTCCGAGCTTATATGAATTTGCACCTACAGAGGATACAGTGTGACCAAATATTGATTATTTCCTTCATTTATCACTAGGACTAGGATTTTTTTGGAAATTACACCCTTTTTCTTTTTTTAGAAACACTCCGTCTTCAGTATTTGTATATTTCATAATGTACTCAGAAGAGGTTTTGCTTTTAAAAGGCATTTAACTAGGGAAATATCCAGAAAACTTGTCACGCGTTAACTATGCAAATTACTATGTCGAATCATCAACTTTACGTATAACGATTCTTATACTAGCAAGAGTATGACCATTGTTTTATAACCGACTAACGTGTTAAGAAGACCAATACGGAACCAATACAATTATTGCAGTAAATCTAACAAACTACAAAAATCTTCTTTCTTTTTCATAATGTCAGAACTCGTTATAAAACTTAATATTTTTAGCCCCCATCACATTATTTATTTATTTATTTATTCGCCAGTTCTTCTGTAGTTTTTTGTTTGTTTCTTGCAGTAAAGGTCTTTTGCAAAGTCTTTTTGTTACTTCTATCGTCACATGGCGGTATAAAACGACCTTAGTGTTGAATCACTAACATAAATTAATATTTTTATAGTAATCTTAATATTTACTAATAACAATATTATTGACGTTTTTATGTATAGGTAGGTGCTTTAGTGTCAGACGTTATGACGAATAAAAAATCCATCTTACCTCACAGATCAAAACTCGAGCAGTGCATGCGTTTTAGAGCGTTTTAAATGGACAGTTGCTCAATGTTATGTCGTAGACTTATTAAATAGTGTTTCATGTCATTAACATCGTAGGTCTATATAGATATAAATATAACATTTAAAATAATTTCAAATTGGAAGGTCAGTAATTGATGTTTTGTTCCAGGAAATAATGTACGATGCTGATATGGAGCAAATGGAAGCTTTAATTAATCGATCAACGTCTTGTTCGCAAAGGATACAGTATTCATGTAGGAAATCTCGATTGCTTAATAGTCCAGGTAAATACATTAGAATATATATACGAGTACAAAAGTAGTTTGTAACATTGTCTTGAATTCTGTGAAATGTAAGTGAACTCTCTCTGCGTGCGAGAACAAGAAACGTTTTCATGTCCATCTTATTCAACTACCGATATGCAGCGAAATTGGGTCAGTATGAGTCCATCGAGATTTTTTCTGGAAAACAGACTTCGCTTGATCGCAGGCACGTATGGGTGAAGGAGGCCCATTGGAAGAGTGAGGAGTAACAACAAAATATTTTCAAATAGATCTAAATAATTCAAAATGCAAATTGCAAAACATGGCATACCTGCTCACGTCAGAGCAAGTTTATTCATATACCTATATGCACTGTCAGTCAGTGAGTCCGTTGATGATATGAACCATCAACTGGTATCCAACATAAGAAATTACCCTGTATGTAACTTTTACTCATCGTAGCTACACATCCTCAACGTTAACATCTCAATTCATATATTCCGTATTATTCGATATCTCGACGCTGCATGTATTTCATTCATAAATGACATATATCATGATTCATTAATTAATTCTCGCTGTTTCATTAGTTAATATAGAAGCCTTACAGTAGCGGGAGTGGACCAAAATGAACATAGGCAATACGTACCACAAGTCAGATCGGTTCGTGGCAACATTAAGATGTAGGTTGCATACATTATACTGCATTTTAGTATACATTCTTTGTCGTATCTAGATGCATTAAAAAAATAACTCTGTTGGATTGTGTACATCGAATTGGATAAATTTCTTTATATCGAAGACAGAGAACGAAGGACGACGGAGTCAGACCAAACGGTTCTTAATACGTCATTATTCTATATTCTACTGGCACACAAATTGACAAAATACCACATACACTAATTTACAGTTAATTGTGTTGTTTCACAATATTTTCGCAATACTAGCTTATATAGTATCTTTGTAAAACGAGTAAATAATTGAGTTTTAACTTGTATTCGGTATTTCAGGTCTTGCTAAATCTGTCTTAATATAATCTCTAAAAGAAAAAGAAACATGAAAAGCATGAACATACAATTATACACAAATGTTAGCTCATACCCGATTAGAAAAATCATTAACAGATGAAGATATATCTGATGGATAAATCAATATTAATAAAGGCAACTGAAGTAGAGCAGTATTTGCATTGTTTGTCTTAAGATTGGGAGAATTAGAACAAAATGAAAACTTACTATTTTATAGAAATAACATAACATGTTTTCAGGAGTTTACGTGTCCGCTTAATTTAAAGCTGGTGTTAACAGGAATAAACCTGGCACAAATCCAAAATAATTCAATGCAGTGTGTTCTGTTAATTTTGTTTGTTTGTTTGTTTGTTTGTTTGTTTTTTAGTGTTACAAGGCTGTGTATCACATAATTCCCTATACGTAATGGAGAGTGGGCCCGCGTAGCATAGTCGCTAACACACTCGCCTTCTGTGCCAGCGGTCCCGAGTTCGATTCCCAGTGGGGCCACTCGGTCGACTATCAAAGTATAAAAAGCTTTTTCAGGCCAGCCATCCTGGGGTTCCCTTATTCACACCAGGCAAATGCTGCTGCGGTACCTAACTTAAAGGTCCCAGGTCGCTTCCTTCTTTTTCTTTTCCTCGGATAGTTTGCTCGCCGAGAGATGTCATTCCTCAAACATGACGGGCTAACATGGCCATAGATGCCGAAAGCCCAGAAATCTAAATCCTAAATATACATAATGGAGAGTGTATATATATATATATATATATATATATATATATATATATATATATATAAAATATAAATTGTGTTGTAGTTGCGTTAAGAAAGAAGTATGAAATTCTATTGGCAGCTACAATATGCTCTTGTGTATGCTATCGGTAATTGACTTATGAATTTGCAAAAAATGCTAAAGAAAGATGCTTTTAATTTTGACAAATTTTCTATTATGATTTTTGCAGCAAAAGAAGATAACTTCAGGCCATTTTCTTGGTGGGTGTCACGTTATAATCAAAAGATGGATTATTGGGGTGGTTCTTTACCAGGTTCCAGGAAATGTGAATGTGGGATATTAGGTACCTGTGTAGACCAGACAAGATGGTGTAATTGTGACTCAGGTGAGCATTATACAAAGTAGTGTACAGTAGGATACAGGTAGGAATAATAGTTTCGGTTTTCGATATAAAGTAAATAGTTGATACTTTAAGTGAATATAGACTAATAAACTTAAATTCTTGATACTAGAACATACTAAAAGCTATAATGTAGAATAGTTTCAATTGGCTGATATGTAGTTCACCACATCGGCTCCCATCGCCTTGTTTCTCCCTTTGTAGATTCATGTTCGTAACCTCTGAATTAAAGCAGCTCTCCAACTATGCGGATACCTCTAAATGTCTCCGAATGGGGAGGGGGGATTATGTGTATCTAAGATACAACTAAGTTATTATTAATAGTTTTAATATTTATTTTTTAAAAAAGGAACTCTCGTTTTTAAAAGGGTGTGTCTGTTTATCTATTCCATGTTCGTAGGTAGAATATTCAGGTACACAGCAATTCTTGAAAGCCTTTTACGTAGTTTCGTTATGGAAGTGTACATGTATACGAGAATTCTATTTCATTCCTTTTCCTAACAGGAAAAGCTTCGATATTGGCGGAGATCTTAGTGTATTATCATTTACACTAGAATTGAATATTTTATAACTTACTAATAACTTATTTCTATGCCTGATAATATACTTTTATTTAGTTAATGTTCGATAATTGTTTTAAAATTGTCTTTTTGTTATGTAGTTTGTATCCATCAGTACTATAAATGAACCATAAAGTAAATTAATATCTCAGACCGTCATTTGTAAATGTATTAATATATTTAAAATAAGTTGTTATAAGTAGTATGTTACAAGTAAATAATATTATGTAATTGAACAAACCTGCACAAAACTTGTTATGCATTTTGAATCTTGTAATGCCGCGTAATCCAGGAGTAAATTCTTGTTTGGTGCTGAGTTCTTATTAGGTTGGAGCAAATTAGCTAATTGTAATTACTGCTTATTTAGTCTTTTATGTTTAAATTGTTTTAATGTATCTCAGATACGAAAAGAGCTAGCAATATGTGTAAAATCGTTAGAAGTTCAATCACTCGTGACAAGCATTCCCGATCTCATTACTCCATTTTCCAGTCCTTCAGACGAGAATGGAAGGTTTTTGAGGGTTTTTGGAGTATTGATATTTCTTTACAATGCAAGTATCTACTTGCAACAATTAAGACAGATGCTTTATGTTGATTGTTGAGTTGAAGATATCCGGTGACTTGGTAACGAAAGTCTTAACCATAGTGTGTTTTGTAGCACTTACAAGTTCTTCACAGATTCTTACGACATTTGTTTTAAAATTGATTTTTAGGTTTGGATAGTTGGTTGACTGATAGTGGTGATATCACGCAAATGGAATATTTGCCAGTGAAACAACTCAGATTCGGCGACACAGGAACTCCATTGGATGATAAAGAAGGACGATATACACTAGGACCTTTGACTTGTGAGGGAGATTGTAAGTACACAATAAAACTATAAATAAGATAGAATTGTATTTAGTAAATGCTCTGTTTTACGATGTGTAATAGAAACACACGTCTGTTGTTGACCCAAATCGTTCATGTAGTCGGAGACCAGTTTATCGGTAGTTTTTTTTTTTCTTTCTTTAGTTGGCGCGCGCTTTTTTTTTTTTTTTTTTTCAGCTGTTGCTCATCTTCATCTTCCGCGTTGCCTCACAGTGTATTATGTTAAGTTTACCTTAATGGAAAAAATTGTATATACTGAAAAATTCGTCAGAGAGTATCCTTAACGACAGTATTTTTCAATGGTCGAGTAGAGAGAAGCATGAATATCCTCTTTAAAGCGATTACTTGTTGCGTTCACCTGCGAAACTAACATGAAGAAACTAGCTTTCTACAGTTAAAGCATTACATAATCGGATCCCCCACTCACTGGTCACTCAAAAGTTTTTTGTTTTCTGGGGCAGGCCAATTCAAGTATACATCTGTGAGGCATTTCGGTACAGCTTGAGAGAACTCATCCACACCATTTATCTGAAGTGTTTTGCAACAAAATAAGGAGTGAAGTTCTACGTATCGAGAAAGTTTGAAATATTGAAATTGTGATGTTTACCCCATAGGATGGCGATCCAAGTAGAGTAAGCATTACATTAGGTAGTCATTGATCGAATATTTCACCCGAGCGTTAACGACGAAACAAGTTATCACTAGAGTAATAGCTTCTTTCACCGCTAACCACACCAAGGCAAAAATTCAAACAAAACCTTAAACTTCAGCACCATTTGAACTGAAAAAGAACACAAAATAATGAAAATCCATTCATATCAATATATTGCACCATGCTTACCAAAATGAACACGAGATGACAATTTACGGGTCAGAATAACGCCAATGATACGCATAAAACAGTGGTTGTATTTTATATCAAGCTCGAGAGCTTTATATCTCTTTAAATGACATGGACAAATTATATCAACAGAAAATGTGGATGTCTTCTGATTACAAAAATATAAATGGATATGCAAAACCTTACATTCGTTATGTGAACTGTTTGTCGCAGTGAGTATGAAATGCTTCTTTTCGTAGTATGAAATGCTTCTTTTCGTAGAATGTCTTGGCGCCGAATGCCGGCTACGTCACGCAGCTTCCTCTTTGTCCCCGCTGCGCATGTGAGTCCCACCTACCAAAGTGACGTAAGCACAGGTAGTACTGTGATTGGCTGCTGTTGATGGCCAAGGCCGTTGGCTGCATCATCTGCCTCGGTGCTGATATATCCGTTTCAAGAACGTACAACGATTAGTTACACTATGCGTGGAAAAGTAGCAGCCTGTAAAATGAAATGATTAAATTGTCTGAGCTGGGCACACCAAAAATAATGCACAAATAAGTTCATTACAAAATTCATTGATTAGAGTATTGAAACGAAGTAGAATATGAATGCTCTTCATAAATTGAACTGAAATAAATCGAACTCACATGTCGTTGTTTTAATATGATAGCTGAAGTTCTCAAAATTACACTAAAATTGAATCATGGCAATTCTGTACTATAGTATTCTTTCTTGCCCTCATAAAACAAATTCAGATGAATGTGATAACGCAGATATGTGATGAGAGGGCACATATTCGTGGCCAATTTCACATGCTTATGGACTTACTTGAGAAGGTAATTGTAAAATATAACAGACAGATAGTTTATAGTTGATTCCTTCTTTGTAAACTGTTAACTTAATCTCAAATAGCGAAAGACAGAGCTTAGTGTAGTTACAAGCGAATAAAAAATTAAATTTCAGTTTAAACATTATTTTCCAAAAGGAATGCCCTACCGATAGTATATAGTGCGTTTCTTGTATTCTTAGTATTGAGTATTTAAAAGAAGAAGAAAACATTACACACTTCCTTTTAGGAAACTCCTACTTGTACCCGATTTACCTTAGTTGCATAGTTTGTACGTCATTGTTTTCAGAATGAATCATGCTTTCATGCTTTCGAATAATATCACATGTATGCCTGACGGATGCAAATTCAGAGAAATTCGGAAAAAAATCTGGTTATTAATTATGTCTGATATTACTTTGTGCTTCCCTGCTGTTGCAACGCTTCGTCATTGGGTTGTTGTTCGACCCAGCTAATGTTTTTCATTCTTGTTTACATCTAATTTTCAAAACCTCTATCTTATTTTCGTAGTATTTACTTTCTTTCTCCATAGGGGATTTAAGAAGAAGAAAAAAAATGTTCCATAGAAAATTGATGTTTTTTTTCTTTCTTAATTCTGTTCAGCAACCTAGGAAAATCCACTTTTTCGTGAAAGTTTCTTTGCTATGCTTTCTTATTCCCTCAATTTTCCCTTCATATTTAATACTTTGTTAATAATACTAAGTAAGTATAGTCAATACGCTTTCCTCGTACAGAGTTGTTGTCCATTGCTGTCGCAACGTAGATGGCATAGACTGTCACCAAACTGTATGATCAATTCCAGGATAGTCGACAAAACTGACTTGCTATGATACGGAGACATTTCTGCTATTTGTGTCTGTGTGTGCTGGTCGTAGACTTCCATTCAGTCAATTCTGTTATTATATTAAGTATACGAAAGTTAAATAATAGATTCAGACACTGAAGAAAAGAAAAAGAACTTTAAAATCTTGAAAATTTAACAAGATAAAGCAGACCGTGCTCTCACTCGTGTTAGACCGAAATGTGCTTTGAAAATTATGCCTTTTATTCAAAAGTAGTATGTGCGTCACTGTTAACAGAAATCGGACCACAGTAGATGGCACTCTGCTAGTTAAGAGTATATATTTTTCATAAATAATCTCTTCGGAAAGAATAAGGACTATTAACTGCAATAGATTGGCAACAAACGACGTTCTTTTTAGCGCCACAAAAAAAAAAAAAAAAAAAAATCGTTTTTCTGTAAGCCTACACATGCTAATTTCATCATCAGGCAAGCCATTTTATTCAGCTCAATATAATCTAACGACTATATATATATATAATATTAAGCGATATCGCATCGCGGGTTGCGATGCAAAAACATGGAAATGCAGTACAAATTGAAAAATGTATCGCAAATTGCGAAGGATCTTTGCATCTTTAATTATTACCATGGAAACTAAATTAAGGAGGAAGCAGAACAAATATTACTGGGTCCTACAGTAATATTCCGTGTCAAATCAACAAGTCATCAGACTTAACCATTTCAGATTTTTGTAAAAATTTGTGCACAGCTTTATTACAGTGGGAGGTGAAAATATCCCAAATATTACCCCTTTCCTCCTGAATGTGTCCCCATACAGGATGTTCAAAAATTTTTTAAAAAGGCATTTTTTCAGTTACAGTGATTATTAAAAATTGTCATAAAATGGTTAATATGTACAACAGAGACATGAAACAAACACCATTGGAAAGCTTAAAAATTGCTCTACAAGTTCTACAATATGAAAAGTCCTGTACAATAAAAATAACACTTCAAAAATTAAAATTTGAATTTTGAATTTCGCACAGAAATGTCCCTGTAAATTCGTTCAAAATTGTCCAGATTGTAATCTCATGTATGTACTAAGACACCACAAAGTTGCATTTTGGGCACCCAATGGGATCTGATTCAAAATTCAACATAAACCAAACGTTTCAAGAATTGACTATGTGAATATCTGGATTCAAGTCGATAACCATTTGCGTCTAGCAATTTATTTGCAGCATCAAAGGAATTTATATTCAGCTTCATTTGTTTCTTGATGTATTCATTTGAATTTACACAATTATCCACCTTTTGATTTATTTAGACAGGTATTAGGTTTCCGAACAGTTCCGATATATATAAACCTCAGAAACAACGCGCGAGTTTCTATACTGACTCGGCTTGATGATATCTATTGATCGATACATGTCTAGTCTTGGGACATCATTTTTCCCGTTAAACCGTAATAAAATAGTAGAATCTGTCGTTTTAAAAGTAGTTTCAGTTGCTTTGAGAAGTTTCGGATATAAGGCAGCGTCGGTGGACACATTAACGGTTGAAGTGTGCCTGTTTAAGGTTATTGACACCATTTGGGTGTCATTTTATGGTTACTGAAGAATGGGACTGAGCCATTTATCTTCCGAAACTGTTCTTGAAGAAGTCGTCTTTATTTTAAAAAATAAGTAAAAAAATAAAAAATAGTAGCTTTTTCTTTCTTTCTTTAGTAATGCATTATATTATCTATTTATGTACGTTGCAATATATCATACAGTCATGTTGTGTGTGGATACAACTTGTAAGTTATAATAAGTGGATACAATAGAAAATACTTGTCAAATAAATAGTGTAGCAATTAAAAAAAAAAACTTTTATAAGTATTTATTAATATTCTTTTCAGTATTGTTTGAAAATGTTGTCACTATCCGTATTACGGATGCTTCAATTAATTTACCTACGTTTGACATGGGCCATAGTGGAGATATATATTTTGAATTCAAAACTGCAATCAAGAATGCTGTTATGATCCATAGTAAAGGACCATCTGACTTCATCAAAATATCAATCATAGGTAAGTGTAGTATAATACATTTTACGTAGTATAGAGGAAAATACGGAAAAAATTACATCGAGGAACTCCTCAATATCTACTTCTCCGCAACGTCCAAATGGGCAGAGCACGTTGCTTGCAACGAAAATATTCGCGGATACCTAAATATTTAATTGGAAACTTATGGGAAAAATCTGAAGCAAGATCTTCGAGAGGTAGATTATAGCATTTCCTTAATTAAGTTAACATGATCCGATAGGATATATTGATAAGTCTTGTTGTAGGGGAATTGATGATAAAGAGCCAGTCTACCTTCAGCTAATTAAGTATTTTTTTAATGTTCCGTATGATAAAAGATGAAATCCATATGAAATATTCGTCCATTTCATACTAGTCACCATAATGAATTTTAGTTTGCTTATAATTTGTATATTGATTTAAGGTGGTGCGAAAGAAACTTGAATTATTGTTTATTTTGTTGAATATATCGCAAAACTTCTACATAAAAGATCGAAATTTTAATTTTAAATTATTGGAAAAGAATCTAGTGAATATTTTCTTTTGCAGGTGGAAACAACATTCAATTCTTGTACCAAGCTGGTGGAGGACCCTTGTCAGTAAATGTGGATTCTTCCAATAGACTTGACGATAATAATTGGCATTCCATTCTCGTTGAAAGAAACCGGTAAATATTTTGTTACTTTTTCTTGTTCTTTCTGTTCTCTTCTATTGATAGCTTTCTCTCTCATCCTTACCATAACAGGAAAGTTTATTGATTTATTTTGTTGTGTATGTGCTGTATGTGTATGAGTATAAACTATTTATCTGCTGTATTCCAAGTGTTTGGTCTTAGAGGACAAATAATAAAGTTTATGGAAAGTATTTCAAAGATAAAATACGACTCTGTTCTTGTTGGTTTCAGGGCGTTGCTGTTGCAAGTTCCATTTCACTGCAGTTACGTAAGTCCTCGTACAATCGCCTTTAAGAACATTTCACAACGTCACCACCGAGTGAAATCATTTTCTAGCGCCCCAAAGCAGTGGTCCTATCTTAATGAAAGGAGATCACACATGAGAATATCGAAAATGTTTCAGGGACAGTTCTTTAATATCATCAGTTATAATTTCTTGATTGGTTTCACTGATGATAACCATAGTGCCACCTTCCAGTCATTTACTTAACGAGAACACAGTATTTTCATATAACACTTACAATGTCTGCTAGCAATCATATTGATTTCAACATAAAAAGATTTTTAAGTTCGTCCCACAGTTACACCCTTTAGGCTAAAGAAGATGAATGGTATGGTTAATGAAAGTGAATTATTATGAAATTGATTTTTTGTGCTTTCCCGTCGAGAATCGAACCTGGAACTACGTGCATCAAAGGCACAAGCGTTAGCATGTAGACAAAAAGGAGGGGATAAATTTTACGAATTTCGTTTTCACCCTACAGCCATTTTCAGTTAACTATGTTAACTTTTATTTGGTCGTGTACGAATAACTTTATCACTCGAGAGCGAATGTGCTCTTAGATAGTTATTCTAAATTATCACAACACTAATTATCTACCAGTGTTTTTTTTTTTCAATTAATTATCCTTTTTTTCGAAGATATTTCTTTAATAAAATCAGAATTTAGAATATATTATTATAGAAGTCGTTCCTATTTCCCCTTCTTAGGAACTGAATTTCAAAAATCGCTGAAACTCGTATTTGCGTATTTATAATTAAGAATTTACGTGCTGAATTTCACATCTCCAACTTAAACGAATCTTCACTATCTGCATTTTGTGAATATAAAATCGGAAGTTAGAATATTGTAGAAGTTGTGCCCATTTCTCCCCCGTTAGAAGTTATACTTTCGAAAACTCTGAAACCTGTTTTCAGTCGTTTATAATGCAAAGTTTAAATACGTATTTTAGCGCCTCCAAAGTAAGGAAATTTCTCACATTGGATACGTTACGAATATAAGATCGGAAATTTCATGATTACGTTTACGGTAATAAAATTTTAAGATTTTGTGAATTACAAGATATAATCTTTTTTTTTTTTTTTTCTGTGGGAGAGTCTTCTGTTCTGACTTGCATTCTTGACGCAAGCAGGACAGGTATTTCAGGAATCAAACACTTGTTCGTTTACGAAGATTTGCCAGCTCGTGGATGGTAACTGCTTCAAGATACTCCTGTTTAAGAAGTGCAACCTATCAGCATACAAATAAAATGGTATAATTTGTATTTAGTTTGATCTGTTTTATTGTCATCTTCCCTTACACTGTTTCTAGTAACGTTACTAAGCAAGTACAAAATTCAACATTTCATTCTAGTGAGAGCAAGCGCAGCATCAGAATTTACATACGTGTTCCAGCGGCAGTTCCTCGTCAGTGTAATTTTAAAACAATGCGAGCAAATTTTTTCATGCTTCACATCACGTACAACATATACATATCTAACGGAATGATATCCGCGGTACGTACAGATGGTGATTGAAAAATGGAAACACCTGAACGAAATTGCAACTTACCAGATTAATATGGTGTCGGGCCACCTTTCGCCTTCAGAACAGCCATGATGCGACGTGGGATGGAGGCATAGAGGTCGTGAATGGTAGCAAGTGGAATTTTACACCATTCCTCGTGCAGGGCATCGGCCAGTTCTGTGAGAGAGGATGGAGGTGGAAATCGTCGCCGGAGTCGTGTTTCCAAGACGGACCACAGATGTTCAATTATGTTGAGATGAGGGGATTGGGCGGGCCAGGGGAGGTGTTGAACTTCATTCCGATGTTCCTCAAACCACGCTGCAACAACGCCAGCTGTGTGAATGGGTGCATTATCATCCTGGAAGATGGCGTCATCGTCCGGGTACAACATCCGGACCATAGGATGCAAGTGGTCTCCTAAAATTGCGACATAATCGTTGGAGTGATTCGTCCGCTAAGCGTGACCACAGGAGCCAATGAAAACCATGATATGGCGGCCCACAGCATCACCAAGCCGCCGCCATGTTTCACAGTTGGGCGGAGACACTGCAGATCATAAGCTTCTTTGGGCGTTCTCCACACAAAAACACGGCCCGTGGTTGGGAATAGGGTGAAGGATGACTCATCCGACCATATCACACGTTTCCAGTCCTCAACGGTCCAAGTGGCATGGTCGCGGCACCATTTGCGGCATGCGAAAGCGTTATGGTCCCTGATGAGCGGTTTGGCCCGTGCAACACGACCCCGTAAGTTCATGTCCTGTAATTTGCGGCGGACTGTGATTGTCGAAACAGGGTGGGGGGAGGCGCTGATTGAGTTCCTCCGTCACTTGCTCCGCAGTGGCACGACGGTTCTGCGTGACAATGAGCTTTAATATCCGGCGTGACCTGTCACTCATGATTTTCTTCCGCCCATTGCTCCGCTTCCCCGATGTGGTTTTCCCGTGTGTTGTGCAGCCGTCATCACCTTCGACACTGTCCCACGCGACACACCTAACACAGTAGCCACTGCCGTCACACTCACTCCACATAACCGCGCACCAACAATTTGCCCTCTTTGAAAATCTGAGAGGTCTCCCATTTTACACTACCTCCGTCTGCTGCAGCCACTGGACACTGCTGTTCCACTGCGCCTGACGTAGTATGGAGACCGACCTAACAGACAACCACCAGCGGTCCGGCGCTGCGGGCGCCACGACATCACTGCCAACCCATACATCTGACGTGTTGCCAACTACAGGTGTTTCCATTTTTCTGATCACCATCTGTATGTATACCAGCTAAACTGGCATATATGAAATCTACAATTATCTGGCTAAGCATCTGATTAATGTACATAAAAAGGGAACAGATGTAAATAAAATTGATAGGCATTTTACACTTCGACGGAATTTCGATCCGGAGGGTCGAAAGCAGGATGACTGTTAGTTATTCGTGCATTTTGTTGTACATTTCCACAACAAATAATACAATGTTAAACATTAGTTATGAAAATTACAACATTATTCTCTATTTTCCATTTTATACGTGTAAATACAGTATATTATGTAATTACAGATATTTTAAAATCTGTTTATATCTTAACAACAGGAAAGTGAACGACAAACTTATATATTTGGTATCTTTTCTTTTTAAAAATAATAACGAAGAATTCTGCTTCCAGAATTTTATTCTGAACGCGTATGTAGTAACTTGCGTACAGATAAGTCTTATAAAGGCAATTCTAAAGTTAACAGTTTTAACAACAAATTGACTCAATAATTCATTTTGAACATAAATATGGTAAATTAAAGCAACGGAAATTAAAAACAATAAGATTAAATAAGAAAATTCCCTTAGGGAATACAAATAATAATCCTGTAACGACATTACGTTACAAAGATATTTCTAAAATTTTTACTTTATCTTACAGAAAGGAAGCGAGGATCATTGTAGATGGTGCAATGAAATCGGAAATACGAGAGCCAGCAGGGCCTGTGCGTGCTTTACATCTTACAAGTGACTTAGTTGTGGGTAAGTCCAAACTTATTAATTGGCCTGTAAATAAGTTGTGCTTGTAAGAAAACAGATTAAGAAAGAATCGAGTTCCACACTTTATTAATCAGTCAAATTGCTTTCATTCATTTATAACAATAGTTTTTTTTTGTTTGTTTGTTTGTTTGTTTGTTTTTCATCCAATAACTTGGTTTTGTAAGTGAAAATATCCATCATGAGCCTTAAACAGAGCTGAGGATAATGGTTATCAAAAGTAAGTGTCTGTTTCCTATACACCTGTGTATACACTTTCAAAATGGTTTTATTTGTATAATAATGTGAAACATTGAGAGATTTTTAACTTTGTCCGTCATTATCAAATTTCTCTGTGTGTTTTATTATAGGTTCTACTGTAGACTACAGAGATGGTTTTGTAGGATGTATAAGAGGACTTACGCTTAATGGACAAATGGTAGATTTGAAATCGTATGCTGAAAGAGGATTATACGGTAAGGGTTTTGATTTTAATTTATATACTTGGAGGATGTTAAAGGTGCTTCTTAATTATATTCCTAAATATAAACAAATAAAGAAGAAATTTGTTTGTTTTGATACTTTTGTTCGTCAACGATGGATGGCATTTAATATGATAAACTTGGTGTCGATGTTTTAAGAAAGAGCCGCTGAGAAAGATGGGAGTTCCTTTCCTATTGAAATTTCGGCAATTATTATGACAGAGATGTAGCAAGATTAGTCCTGATGAATAAATTAGTATATACTTGTTAAACTAACAGTTATCAAGCGATTATAAAAGTATGAGGGCTTTTTATTATTATTATTATTATTATTATTATTATTATTATTATTATTATTATTATTATTATTATTATTATTATTATTATTATTATTATTTTAGAGAACTGTTAACATGCACTTACGATAGATTGATTGATTAGGGGTATAATAGGGATATTAGTAGCGAGTGTCTGTTCTAAAATGCGTATTTATTTAATAAAACATCTAACAATTCGTAATAGACTCTGTGCTTATATGCTTTAGCTTTATTCTATTTCTTCAGAGCTGGAACAGAAGAGGAGTGACACACAAATTTTAATATAATGAAACCTGCTGCAAACTGGATCATTTTTCATGTATTAAAAATGTATGCAAGGGATCAATTTACCCAGTAGTGGGTGTATCTAGAGGTTCTACAGATGCGTCAGTTAAGAAAATACATATTAAAATTACATATATATTTTTGTTACATGTTTGCCGCATACATTAGGGCATTAATCTCAACGGGCCTCTGGTTTCTGTTCCTAGCTGTAAGAAGTGAGAAACCTGTCTCTGAGATATAGAAAATCTATGACTTTGATAACATTTGAAGATAAATAAAGCAACTGATGATCGGTATAGATATTTATCAGCTAATCTAAGAAGTACTGAATCTTTTGCGCTCGAGGTGGTGTTGTTGTTCCAAGTCCATCAGTCACAGAGGGTAGGCTTAATGTCATTTGATGAGAGTTGAAGCTAGTAGATTTGCAAAAAGTCCTTGACCAAATGTGATGGAATTCTGGGAATCAAACTAAGGTATTGAGCCATGAAGATGAGTGAACTTTCTGTAAAACTGCGCTACATTTTACAATTTTATTTCAATAAATGCGCATATGCTGCGCAGGCCTATAAAGAAATTTGTGCTGTTTCTGGGTAAGATAAGTTATCAAAAGTAACAGCCAAATGATGGTTGAGTCGCTTTCATTCTGGAAATTTCGATGTCCAAGGTACTCCTTGCAGTGGGCAACCAACCACGACAAAAGTGAATGATATTCTGCAAAAAAGTCTAGCAAAATCGGTATGTAAGCAATCATGATATCACCAAAGATCTAAACATCCATCACCAAATTATGTTAAATTATTATTTGGGGAAAACTGGCCACACAAAAAAGCTCGACGTTTGAGTGCGATATAATCTGATGGTTTACTCGTTCGAATTTCTCTCTGGGAATTTCTACTGAAACGTAACGAACTTCGGGCCATTTTGAATGTGGTTGATCACCATTGATGAAAGGTGGATAACTATAACAACGTGAGAAAAATATCTTGGTCGAAGCGAAGGGACGCTCTACAATGTATGGCAAGGCCGACGCTGACGCCCAGGAAGTTTGTGCTGTGCGTTTGGTTGGGAGGGCACCGTGCGTCACGAGTTGGTGATGATAATAAGTAAAGTATTAAGTAAAAGCAAGTAAGATTATCAATTAGATTTATTTGTATTGGAAATTTAACATTTTTTTCTTTAATTACCAGGTATCACCCCAGGTTGTGTTGGCAAATGCGATAGCAACCCATGCTTAAACAATGGTACTTGCCATGAAAGATATGATGGGTACACTTGCGATTGCAGATGGACTGCTTTCAAAGGTCCTATATGTGCAGATGGTAAGTTCAACATATAATTTATGTGTTCAATAGAGGTTAAGAATGCATTTAACTTTAAAAAGTACTTACCAGTATGTGGTACTGAAAAATACTTAACTAAGGCAGTAGAGATAACTTTTTAAAACATTTGGTAGATAGTGAGCATGAAATGATAAATGTAGAGGTCCTGCATAACTCTAAATCTGAAATTGAAGAAATACTTGGCAGTCATTCGACATTCATACAAAACTTTTATAGTTAAACACAGATAGAAGTTAATGCTAATAAACATGGGATGAAATTATACAAAGAGAGCTAGCATGGAATTTGTAGATGACGACGAGCACCAACAGCTTCTGTTTCTTTAAATTTTCCGTTATTATTCATCCCTACAAGGTCTGATATTGCTCTGAGACTTGCATTTCGGTTATTCAAATTCATAACCCCGAACTTTGTCAATAATTTTAGTTGCTCTGACAGACGTGCTCGGACCTGGATACTCGTCGTCTGCTTCGGGTCTCAGTTAAACCATAGGCTCGTGTCTCTCGTAACCAAAAGTGTGCTACTTTCTCAATTTATTATATACAGACTTTGGTGTGGTCCACTTTTAGTTAATCCGTAAGTACTCGCGCCTATTTTTGTGACACCAGTGCTCGCGCAGAGGTCCAATAGACCCCCAAATTGATATTAGTTTTTTATAATAAAAAATATATTTTGTAATAATTAAAACAATGCAGCATAACTCTAGACGTTTTTAAAAATGTATTTGCTGCAGTTAGATTTTTTGAACTCGTTTTGAGGCATATTTTAAAATATTTTTTCTTCAGGACTTGTAGCTAGCAACAAAAGTTACCCGTTTGGGTGTCTGTGAACACCCCGCGCGAGTACTTAAGGGTTAACTAAGACTAAGTTGAGACTTGGAGGAATTGAAATTACGGATTCAAACGATTGAAATTTGATGTTCTTTAGTTTTCATTGTTCAAATTACCGAAAGATCCTCTTTGTCGTTGTTCTGCGTGATATCATTGTAGGTAATCACGAACCAGATAATAAATTACTTTTAACTCGTTCGTAATTATTGGTGTCGATCAGATTAGAAATACAAAGTTCCATATGGAATCGAGTGACATAACTTTACTGGCTATTTTAAATGCATGATTTGTAATTTGACTTACATTCAAAGCAGTGGAATAGCTCCTTTACAGTCGTTTACTAATAGAACAATAAGCTATCTGATATGGGCATGTCAGGTGTCCTCACAAAAGATCTGAGATTAATTTTAAAATTTTAAGAATATTTTGTATGAAAAGCAATGGTTTAAACAAGGCAACTCGGATTATGATTGTCCTTGCTTTATAACATTAATTTCCTTTTGTATACGTTTTTTAATTTGTTTTTCTGCAGTTGTTTAAAAGATATAAGAAACGTTGTCAAAGTTGTCCCTTCTTTTCAGAAATCGGCGTGAATATGCAATCAAGCTCATATATTAAGTATGATTTCATGGGCAGCTGGAGATCGACTATTGCTGAAAACATTCGAGTTGGTTTTACAAATACGAATCCCAGAGGCTTTTTGCTTGGCTTCTTTTCAGATATCTCAAAGGAGTATATGATAATTATGGTTTCCAACAGTGGTACGTATTGTGTTAATTTTTTTGTCTTTCAAAAAGTTACCTCCATTTATTACATTTACTGTACATCTCCATTACGTCTCCATTTACCTTTTATTACTTCCGAAATAAATTTGCTTAAGCTTTTATACATATAGTGTGAAATAATTAATGTTATTATATGTATCATGGGCAAAGTGGACGATATAATTTAATGTAATAATTTGAGGATAGGTTAGGTTAGAGTAAGATGTAAGATGATAGAATAAAGGTTATTAGAATACGTACACATTTGTTCGGATATTTATTTCTTGTTCTTTCTTATTTTATCTTGATAATTTCTGCTACTTCTCTACTTACTTACTCTACTTACTCTGCTATTACTGAACTTATTGCCCTTCCTTATCCTGACTTTCTCGTTGTTAAGATACGCATTCCCTCTTTCAGTATGGGAGACCCAACTTCGATCCCTGATAACCGGAATATGGGCTGGGTTGTGTAAACTGTCTCTTATAGAGGTGAAATAGCCCACTAACGAGGAAACCGTTTCTGGTGTCATACGAAATATGGAACGAAACTATGGTCAATCGATTTGTGTTAGTGAACAAGAAAATCCATAGGCGGGAAAAACCCTCGATCGCAACCGTTCCGTACTTATGGTGTGAGAGATGGGGCACTGCCAACACAACACGTTGTGGATAATGAGACGAAATATGGCGCGAATTCGATGAAAATATACATAGAAACACAGTTAAACATATATGTACTACAATGTGACATTACATTCGACAATACTCTGACAAGTGAGGGCAGTGGCGTAGCAATAACGATAGAAGAGGGGGCGGATGAACGCAAGTAAAAATGGTCATATAATTGAGGAAAACGAAGAAGCAAGACGGCAGGGAATTGACAGTAATAATACATGGCCAAGTAATCAATCACAAACTATAGACAACCTGTAGACGACAAGATAAGGCAGAAATGTAAGAAAGAGAGCTATGGAGGGGATTGACCGTAGAGTCTGGACAGCCTCTCCTCGTAACGTTCGATGTGTATAGACTGCTGCCCGTGACCCGCTTTTTCTGTTTTTCCTTCACATTTCATAACCTAATCAAACTTGGACTTGAGCACCTTTAGTCATAACATCCAAACACAATATTTATTATAGCTGACAGGAAGGTGATTTTGTCAGTAGTATTATCTATTTTGTACACTGCAGTGATAACCGTTCAGTATTTTTGATCACGAAAGTACTTTCCGTTGACTGTAAAATAAACGGCAAAAAATATGTGACGTATACAAAGTTCTCATGAAAAAAATTCCATGCATCAAGTTTTGCGATTTATAATAACTTTTTCCCTTCTTTCTCCACTTGTTCGGATTGAAATTCGTTTAACTAATGAGATGATGTGTTCTATTGACGAAGTCCCCATGTACAATATATTTCGCAACCATACCCGTGGTTTCAGAAGAAATCTTTTAACAGTAGCAGTTTCTTCCGCCTACTATATTAATTTTTTTCTTCCTTTCGGTTGAAGATTCCAAATTCCAAAATGTACATTATTAAAAAAAAAAAAAAAAAAAAAAAAGTGTCTTTTGATTCACCTGTGCAACAGAATTGGGACTAAATCACAAATGTTACATCAACTCCAAGATGAATGGCCGTTTGCTTTTCACATATTTGGCTGCAGTTTTTACACTCATACAAATCTTCATAATTTTTTTACCTTACTGATATCGTTATGTTTTTTCCGGTGTCACTAGTAGTAGGTGTTTCTTAGTGCCTCTCATACGAATTTATAATAGTAAAGTTTTAGTAATATGTAACATTCTTTTGCAGGACATTTACGTGTAATTTTTGATTTTGGATTTGAAAGGCAAGAAGTTATATTCCCGAAGAAAAATTTTGGATTAGGACAGTATCATGATGTTCGTATTAGACGATCACATGCTGGTTCCAGACTTATTTTACAGGTAAGTAGTATTGCTTTAAACGTGTTACAAATTGAAAGAAATCTTATTGTATACCAGTTTTGAATAATTCATTGTATGCAAAAAGTCTCAAACTTGTGTTTGAACATGAAATAGATGGGAGGGGAAAAATCTTATATTACACGAGGTAGAATAGCGACAACAAAATAATATTGGGTTCCGTGGTTGGTTATTTCAATTCAAGTTACAACAAAAGGAAGATAAACAGTATTTTAGACTTACCAGCGAATTATTGCGAATAATTAAATATAATGAAGATGGTTGTGATATGTTGTTTTCGTAAGTGATACATTCAGGGTTCATAGAGTTAAAACCGTGAATAATTTAATGAATAAATTACCTTAAATGCTGCTGCTATTATTATTATTATTATTATTATTATTATTATTATTATTATTATTATTATTATTATTATTATTATTATTATTATTATTATTATTATTATTTGTTACGGCGATGTACTTTAGAGAACAATTCGTGTAATTTGTCGTGTAAGTTCATTGTGAAAACAGATAAAAGTGTGAAATCGCTAAAACAAGACACCACGCTGCATCCTTTTGTAATAGTTTGTTGTTCATTACACAATGAGTCACTTATTAGCTTCCTACTTAAAAGGCCTAATCACTGCGAAATTAAAATAGCGCTAATTTTACAGTAATTATGTGATATTTTCAAATAAATGAAAGATAATTGAAATGTGGAACAAGAGTGCCTATTCAACCGGGGATACGCGTACCCCTAAGAGTACGCGAAGATGTTTCTGGGGGTACGTAACCCTAAAATAAGCATATTTCCAATCATAGATGGAGAAAATTTTAAAAATTTCCCATGTTAATTTTTTCGGATATGCTCTTTATCACCTTGTAAATATTCTTTTAATTGGCACACTGAAAGTTTTTGTGTTGGGTCTCTATTTGTCCCCTTTTTTAATCAACAGAACATATGTATTTAACTTTAATATGTTCATTTCGATTTAATTTATTTTAAACAGCTTCAGGGGTACACAGTTGGATGGCGAACTGTGTCTAGGGCTACGCGAGAAAAAAAAAGATTGAATAGCACTGCCCTAGACAATTTTATTTTACATGAGGTACCGTTATCACGAGTCATCTAGTAGCTTTCCGTTTGCAGCCATTTAAAAACGCGAAAATAAATGCCGATTTTGTAAATGGCTGCAAATCGAAAGCAGATAAGTGAGTCATGATAACGGTATCTAATGTAAAATAATATTGTCTAGGAAGCTCTTATTGTACTTTTCGATTATCTTTTATCTATTTGAAGATATCACATAATTACTGTAAAATTAGCCGTATTTTAATTTCGCCGTGATGGGGCCTCTTAAGCATACTCGGAAGCTAATAAGTTCTGATGTAAGCTTATAGTTTCACTTAATGTGTGTGTGCGGTACTTTATTTCTGAATAATTACTAGCCTAATCTAATCCAAATGTAGTGGACAAATAGCCCTTCATCTAAGGAATAAAGATCGCTATATTTAGTGGCCGATCTCGGCCAGAGACAGGCTTGGATTGGCTTGACTCGCCTTCTATGTGCATTTTCTATGAGATTAATGTTTCAATGGCTATAAGAGCAACAGGAGCTGTGTTCCGCTTGTAAATATTATTATTATTATTATTATTAATAATAATAATAATAATAATAATAATATAATATGAAGCCATTTACCATTGAAGACGGGCTAGGCATATATCATACCACCGTCTGGTAAGGTTAAAAAGGTGGACTTATTATTGTCACATAAGCTGAAACCGGCCAAAGAGAATCGCTGTCTGGAGATATATACCTCTCTGAGTGTAAGGAATAACCGGGAAAATTTCCTGCATCAGATTTCACTTCAGGTGAAAAAGGAATCTAGTACGTAATCGTAAGCAGTCAGAACAATAGCTGGATCGTGATCAGCCTTCAGGATGGTTTCCAAAACTCCAGTAAGTGTTGTTTCTAGTACACTGGTCTATATGGAAGCGGCCCATAGCGTCTTTCCCCATCGAAGTGAAACCATCACTGGTGATCATTACAATTTTGAACTCTATGAAGTGCACCATAATTTTGTCCGTTAGGATCCAGCATTGATCAACAGAGGCAAAGGACCGTGCAGGCTTCCTATGAGTTGCAGTATGAAACACTTCGTCACCTACCATATTCCCACAATATTGCTCCCGCTGGCTACCACCTCTTCCGGCATCTTGATAACTTCTTGAGAGAGGAGATCTCCTTTGATTATCGGGCAGTGCAACGTGTGGCTAAGAACTTTCTCGTATCACAGACTCCAAACTTATTTCGCCACAAAAGTCAATCGTTTGGCTATTGATGATAAAAAGTGTGTGGTTGCAGACTGACTATTTTGAGTTTTCAGGTTTTCTTTTGTTTTCGTTTTATCCTTTGGAAATGACGCTCCTGGTGCGGAAATTTCATTCGCAACAACCTATCAATAATACCCAGGTAAGTATCGGATAAGAAGCCGAAGAACCTAACATACAATATTACCGCAGAGCTCCTTCGTGGCTAAGCGGTTAGCGTACGCACCTTTGCCATGGTAGGCCTGGGTTCGATTTCCGGCGGGAGCTCATGTGGTTCGGATTCCACCGTTAATCAGTAGGTCCCGTCTAATATAGCCTCTTTGCTGAAAAGGGCGTTAAACTCAAAAATCAAATCAACTCAATATTACCGCATGTATACATAAGGAGAGATGTAGTGCTAGAACATTTTGGTAGGTATATGCTCAACTGTTTTCAAAAGTGCAGCATATATCCACTCCAGTATGCGCTCGTTCTGTCGTAAATTTAAGATGTGTATACTCTGGACTATAAAAATATTAGGATGGTATACGCCGTATACTCTCATATACGCTCCATTATATCCCTGCACATATGTAATACTCGGAACGTTTCCAGTACGATGCCACCCACGTTGAACCAGTATCCCCATTGTGAAGCAATTGAGAAATAACTTAAATAGCAGATGTGATGGGTGCTGGTTAGTGTGTCTTCAGTATATGTGTTTACCAGCTTCACCATCATGATGCAATTGGGAAACGACTTGATAATCGGATGTGGTGGGTGCTAGTGACGCTTCTCCAGTTGAATATCTTGATATGTGACTGACAGTATCACTTTATGAACTTTAGTGCTACAAATATTATTTTAGTTTATACTTACGTAAACTAAGTACAATGCGCTCAAAAAGTCGCTCCGTGGTGGATTATGGCAAAGAGAGATGACATACAAACACTCCGCTACAGTAAATGCTGATAATGGTTTATCTTAGTTTGAAGGTACAAATCAATTCTTTTACACATTTTTGCAAACAATCAAAATAAAGATTGATGGTCGATAAATTGAATCTACCTTATATATGATAGCGTCCCTAAGTACTATAATAGCTTTAGGTTGATCCTGATACAGTTCAGCGAATACTGTTGAACCACTTTTCAATGAGTAATGATTCACTTGCTCTCTATACTTGTTACTGCATGAAAAACGTGTTCAACCAACCAACATGTTTTGCTCCATCGTTAACGTAATACACATATATTACTCATTACTCGATACCCAACAGAACCTTTGAGCACAACATCTGGTTGCAGTGTAAGGCGAACTGTCTTTATTGTTCAGTATATGTCTGGCTTTGTTCCTATCTGTGTCGGACATTTCTATAACAGAACATACCCATACACAAGGGAAAAAGTTACTGTTTCAATTCTTTTCTTACAATAATGATTATCTGCATCCATTGCAAAGCGATTTTTTTTTTTTTAACGCGCTGTATAAATGAAACATACAATTTTACTACTATATCTAATTTGTAAAGGTTTATATATATCTAACCTAAAATTAAGCTAACAATACTTCGAATTCAGGTAGTTGGTTTACATTAGATGTCAGTTAAATGAACTGAGTCTAGGCATGCATCTAATACGATGATAAAGTTTAAGAATGTGAATGTTAACTTACTTGCATCAAAAGTTGGTATACCTATCGTATGTAGTACATAAAAAAATGAATGCTTATCTTTTTAGGTGGACGAATACGATCCAGAGGTTTATACGTTCAACATCAAAGCATCTGCTGATGCTCAATTCAACAACATTCAATATATGTACATTGGTAAAAATGAGACAATGACTGAAGGATTCACTGGTTGTATTTCAAGAGTAGAGTTTGATGATATATATCCGTTGAAACTGTTATTCCAAGAAGATGGACCTGCGAATGTGCGATCATATCCAGGTATGCATTCATTTTTATAATTCTGTCCTATTCAAAAACAGTGTAGCTGTGTCGTATTTTCGTATCTTCTAAATTAATAAAACTAGTTTGAAAGAGACGAGTTAAACTTAGTAGTTTTGAAGTTCTACATAAGGATGTAAAAATACTGTTTTCTCAAAATTTTAACTAAGGGTTATTCTGTTGAATATGATTGCTTAATGTAATTGTGTAAGATCATGAAAGAGTGTAGTTTTAAAAAAGAAAGTCTCTACGATATGCAACAGATGTTCTGGCTTATTAAAGAAAATCGTTTAGAAGCGCAGAAATGTGTAACTCTAGGTGAGATTGATCAAGAGCTTTAGAAGATGCTAACATGGCTAAACGTGTTAAAAATTTATTTGTAATGTACGAGGCGTGCTTTTTAAGTAAGTACCGTTTTGAAATTAAAAAGAAAAAGTATACTTTCCGTAACAATTTCATTGTAAAATGAAAGCCTGTATCTTAATCTACTTTTCTTAGTTTCTACCAATATTAAGGCACTTATCGTATCACTCAAGATCCTTTTGAATAGCATCCTCATAGAAGTCTGCCGCTGATTTGACAACCACTGCAACACGGCCGTGAGCACAACTTTCGATAAAGTGAAGTGTCTGTTCCCTTTCATATTTTTGTCAACTTTCTGCACAAAGTCTTCAGTAATGACAGAAGGTCGCCCATTTCATTGCTCGTCATGAACACTTGTGTGACCATCTTTCAAAGCTCTAACCCATTTCCGTACCATTCCATTGCTCATAATGTTTTCTCCATAAACATTACTAATCTGGCGATTAATTTCAGCCGCTTTCACGCCTTTAGCACTAAGAAAACGAATCACAGCACGTATTTCCCAGTTTGCGGGATTCTCAGTCGGCGAAGGTATTTTAACTACTCACAAACACAAACACGATCGAATGTTTCCGTAATGGGTTCTGTGGCGTGCCAACAAATGTAGGTATATAGCACGCATACGCGGGATACCGACCGCAGTGCTACAGCGGCCAGATTTCTTTTCTGCTTGCCAGGCATTTTTTTAATCTTTTATCAGTGACACGATTGTTTATTGCTTAAACCTGAATTAACCAGACTTTTGGTATTATTCATGGATATTTTGTATGAGTTTTCCTGCTAAATGAGTACTTCATATGAATATCATTCTTCTAACATTACAGTTCTGTGTGTAAGAATTCCAGTTGATGGAACTTTGTCAACTGTACTATACATATAATATAGACAATTTGGGAAAGACAGCAAAAATATCATTAAAAATTTGCTTTCTGAAAGCGATATTCTGAATGCCTTAATTATTTGTACTTCTTCCTCAGCCATCACTTAATGAATGTATAGTAAGTTAAATAATATATGAAACTATTATCCTACGATCCTACGAAGTAACTATACAAGCCAATATATTTACCAGGGTTCTGTAGAAATTCTACATATCTGCTTTCTGCGGTGGAAAAATAATAGTCGGAGAAAATGGAACGGTGTTTCACATTACAATTTTATACCTGATGTCATCACAGAAATATTCAAATGAGTACTGTTGCTCTAGATACAGTATATTGTTGCAGACAACAAAGATGTTAAAACATTATTTTTTTTCAACTTTTAGTACAATTTACCTAAGCATGAGTCTTTATTAGTAAGGTATTGTTAGAGCAGCAGCTGTAAGACAATGTTTAAAAGATTAATAATAAAGTAAAGTAAAAGTAGTTAAACTTGTAATTTTTAAAAAGGATACCTGATCTGGAATTTGAACTCAGGCCTGACCATAAGTGTTTAATACTGTTGAAGCCTGGGGATTGGGCGTGCTAGAGGTGTAGCTCATCCTTTCTTTTATCGTCTCAATAGCTCCAGCAGTGTGAATCTTTGCATTATCATCGTGGAAAATAGTGTCATTTGCTGGAAATAACATGTGGGCTATAGGATGCACATGATCATCTAAAATTTCCATGTGATCAATGGCAGTGATGCGTCATGTTAGCGTGATCATAGGAGCAATGAAATACCAGGATTTGTGGCTCACAGCATCACAGAGCCACGACTACGGTTTACGTTAGGAAGGAGGCAGTTTTTAGCGTAAGATCCTTTCGGCATCCGCCTTGCATAAACATGATGTGTTGGAAATAAAGTCAAAAAGAACTTACCGGACCATATACGCGTTTCCAATCATCTGCGGCCCAATATGCATATTCTCGACACAATTTAGCGGAACCTAACCTAACCTAAGGTGGTTCGAAATTTATGCCAAAATAGAGTATACGGATTTTTTTTATTTATTATTAATTACACTTTCATTGGAATGCTTACTCTAATCAGGTTCAAATATTTTCTTTAAGCTTGTTCTTTCCGTACAAAGAACGAGCTTTTCAGCTAGTGTATTATCTTACCATGTTTCTTTGTTGCGCGGTGCGAGCGGTCCCGGGTTCGATTCCCGGTAGGGACACTCGATCGAAGAAGTGTAAAAACGCTTTTTCAGGCCAGGTTGAATGAGGTTTTCCTAGGTTTTCCTCATTCACACCAAGCAAATGCCGGGGTGGTACCTAACTTATAGGTCCCAGGCCGCTTCCTTTTTTCCCTTTCCCCGGATTATGTGCTCGCCGAGAGACGTCATCCCTCAAAACGTGTAGGGCTAAATGGCCTTAGATGCTGAAAGCCCAGAAATCTAAATCCTAGTTTTTTTGTTGCAGATGCCTTAGTAGAAGATTTCTGCGGAGTTGAGCCTGTAACACATCCTCCAGATATGGTCGAAACAAGGCCACCACCAGATGTTGATGAAGAGAAGATTCGACAAATATATCAGCGTACAGATTCTGCAATTCTTGGAGGTAAGCTATTCTTTGTGTGTATATATATATATATATCTTTAATTTAAATTGAAGACATCAATTTGAATTAGAGTACAACGTATTCTACAATTTTTCGTTCCCAGATGGTTGTATTATTCAGTATCTATAATATCGTCTGTGTATTACGTAATAGCACTGAAGAAGAATTTCACTTCTATTTCGTGCCGAGACTTGATCGCATGGACACGAGTCAAGTCTGGAGAACGAGCTTGCCAGAAAACCGGTCTCTTCCTCTAGATTGTCAACTTCACGTACCCAGTTCTCTGGACCAGTAGTGAGCGTTGTGTATGTTAACATCTCCATTACTCTTGATGGTCGCCTCACCCGTCCATAGAATATTCTGGTGGAAACATGGATTACTGGCGCTCATCCACTGACAAAACCACAAACGGTTATGAAAATCTTGTTCTCGAAGTTCCTGATGCAGATAAATATGGTAAAAATGGAACGCATTATTGTGTAGAATCCTCCAAACTGTCATGTGGCTAATCGTCTTGTCGAGATTTGCTGATCTATATTGACTGCGACAAGGATCTCGGGAGACAGTTTATCCTGAACACGGCACCTGATCTGCTGACATTTGTTGTGGTGAGGAGGGACGTACTCAGTCCTCTGCACACGAAGTGCCAAGAGCCGAAATACTTTCCTCGACTGCCGATTACGATCGGGAAACTGTTCACCATACAGCCACGTGCATTGCTATGATTCTGCCGACATTCACCCAACACCATTTACATTTCAAAAGCTTCGATATTCGAAAATATCGTATTGGTTCCCTCAGGCACACGCAATAATGGGCAATAGGAGTGAAATCAACAAACATTCAACTGTTTATCTCTTAACAACAATTAACAAATATTCAGCTATTTTATATAAAAACTTTTTCGTTTCTTTTTCCACTTCGTCATGTGGCACCAATTAATGTCTTTTTCGCCACTAATAACCATCATACGAAAATTTCTATTTCTCTCTCTCTCTCTCTCTCTCTCTCTCTGTTTTACAGCTTCTTCTTTTTTTTTTCTTGATCTGCTTCTTCACCTGTGTCGCATTCTTTTTCTTCTTAGCCCCCTTCTTCACTTGTGTATCAATCGTTTGTTTTTAATTCTTCAGACTTCCTTCCAACATTCCTCCTTTTTGTGTCTTTTTATTTCAATTCAATCTCTGCTTTTTCTTTTTTCTTCCTTGACTAATTCTTCCATCTCTTCGCCTTCTCGTTTATCTTTACACATATTTATTGTTCTACTATCTACTTTCCTCAACTGTTTCGCTTCTATATTTCTTTCTTTCGTTACTTTATTTTCTACGCTCACCTGGTTACCATATTTGCTTTGGACTTCTTCTATTATTTCTATTCTGTCCTTTTCTTCTATAATTGTTGACCTCGTGATTATCTCTCGACTCATATTAAGATGTTTCCTTTCTTCTATCGGGTTGTCGGTGTGGCGTCTACAGACTTGATTCCTCTGGTATCGATTTCCATGTTCAAGATTTTCGTGTTTTACCTCTGAATTTCTTTTTTCTGACTGAATCCGATTAATTAACAGTGGACATATTTTCTTCTCTGTATTGGCTACCTGAATGGAGCTTAACATAAAATCTCAATTGAATTAAAGTTTTGTACACCTTATACATTCGTATTTGCTTTTATGTCATCTAATGCTTGTTGTAATTCAGTAAGGATGAAGGTCTTGTCTTCCATCTGAATGTCTTCATCAGATAATTCATTGATTCTTCTTTTGTACCTATTCGTGTCCTTCTTTTGGACAATACTGTGCAAAAGGATTATATTCATTGCAATTCCTACATTGCGAAACCCTAGCTGGACATTGATATCTAAAATGTTGTTTTCCACATGTTACACAACGATATAGATAACGTCCATATTTTGATTTTGAGTTTACCGTCCCTTTCAGCAGCGAAACTATATGAGACGTGGACCTACTGATTAACGTGGAATCCGAATCACATGAGTTCCTTCCGGGAATCGAACCCAGGTCTCCCACGCTAAAGGCGCGTACGCTAACCACTTAGCCACGAAAAAGCTCCAACATCCATATTTTACCTGTGACATTGTTTTTGAACGGAACCTATTGATTTCATGTAGTTTGTCTTGGTACAATTTTTGTATCTTTCGTTGATCTGTTGCAGCATTTACTTGGAGCGGGAAAAAATACTTTTCTACACTGATTTAACAGTGCACATCGCATTATTATTATTATTATTATTATTATTATTATTATTATTATTATTATTATTATTATTATTATTATTATTATTATTATTATTATTATTATTATTATTATTAGGATTTTATTTCTGGTTATTTTACATGGAAGAAAGAAGAGATTATAATCTATATATTAAAATGCTAGGTTTATATGTTTGCGGTTAAGAAAAGTTTGTATGTTTGTGGCCAATTCTTTTGACGATGATACCTCGGAAACTACAAGGTCTAAAAAGATGCCGTTTCACCGATCGATTGCAAACTCTGTGTAGATTGTTCACTTTTAATTGAATATTTTTTTTAAAAAAATGGTCGCCATTACATTTTTAGGGTTACACTGGAAGTATTGAAATTTTAAAAAGTAAAGCATCATATTCTACGACTTACACATTCCAACACCACACATCTGTATACGATGTTAATATGTCTCTCCGGCGTTTGTTTCATGGCCAAATGGTAATGAAAAACCAAGGATAATCATTTCTCCAATTTAAAATGAATCTCTATTGTTTGGTGTGTTTTGCCCAATGAGCACCATAATATCACTGACATAATTAATTGTGTGTGTGTAGTGTATTTGCTTATTACATACTGCATACAGGAAGAAAGAAAACTCTGATAATAAGTGAATTAGAAACTCTAAACGGAAGTGTAGACTCAAATTTTATAAACGGTTCGAGATATTGAAAAAATAATAGAAAAAACTCCGCTTTATGATGCCCCTTGCCTATTTTTATCAAGACGTCCTTCACTTGTGTTGTAATGGGATATGTATAGATGTTATGAGGAATGACAAGGAGATTCATGCTCATATGTGAATGATGCGCTGTATAGAGAGCGCAGGTTCTGCTAGTATGATAGAAAAAATTTTCGTAGTCAGTAACACTGTTCAACAAATTTTAGACTAAAGATTGTAACTACCGTAAAAGTTATTTTCTACATTTATTTAAGCGCAATACTATGGAATATAATCAACATAATAAAATATTAGCTCAAGTTTCAGAATAAATTTCCCAACATGATATTACCCAAATACTCATTTGAAGCTGTATTATAATACATTGTAAATAATGTTAGGAAGGAGTAATGTGGAACCTTAGATATTTATAAGGTATCGCACAGATCGATATAATCCAGACACATTCAGACAACTTACCCTCATACCTTCTCTCTGGTTGCAATATTTTGATGAAATTACATCACTTCCCGCTCCGCAATTTTCGGAGGGAAAGAGGTGTAAGACTAAGATACGTATGAAGGGAATGTATTTTGATAGACATCTTTCAACCAAGTTTTTCATAGCCGGACTACATTGTGTGTGATGTAGTTTTTCAGAAGTTCCGAACAAACGTGTTTGAAACTTTTCCAGATAGCCTTCTCGTCAGCTTGTCAAATTTCACTGAAGTTACAGTCTGTCCACCAATAATAATAAATAGGTTTTAATTTTACATCACTCGATCGAGTAATTTTTGTTCTCTTCTTATATTCTTCACAAACCTTTTTATGTGTAACTGTAGAAGCAAAACTCTTTCCAGATCAACAAGTGTTTCTTTTTTGACGTTTTTCTCACCTATCTGGAGATCTTTCCTGTAAGGCTAGTTATGCGCGAGCTATACTGTCCTATTTATAAATACAGAACAAATTAAGTGTAATCCAACGGCATGCCCAGCAAAAGTACATTTATTTTACGTCACTACCAATCGCCACTGAGAGTCAATTGGTACAGAGTGAGCTATATATTCTTTGAGAACATTCCCCTATTCAAGTCATACCGCTAAAATCTGCTTTATTTTTGGGAAGATTCAAATTTCATGAAATTACTTAGCTCATTTTGAATAATTATGTGTGGTTTTTAAGAAGGAACAGTTGCAACAAAGCCACGATCGCTTAATATGCGAAGTTCTGGGCATGCATCTTGAAAATGTTAGTGCCCCTCATCAGAATCAGTGATATATATTCTGCGAGCGGTTCCGCCACATGTAGTCTGTCTGCAGCGGGACTGTACGAATGGCAGGTGCAATGTTAGGATATGTTGTCAGTATTTCTTTTTTTCCTTTTTTTAATTAATCATGCATTTTTTCGTTCTTTGTATAACATAGAAAATCCCTGTTCGGGAGAACCGTGCAAAAATTTCTCGTCGCTCATGGGGTCTCTCCAAGTTATGAGTAGCTCTAAGCACATGGCATTCTTTTTCCACCCTTAATCTTATTTTTTAGATTGCTGGCACAAGAATTACAAATGTGCAGTGCAGAAATTTTACCTTGTTCGATGATTTTTGAGCCAAAGTAATAGTTGTAGTCTGTTTTAAGTATCTGTTATATGTTGCTTTTGGGAAGAAAAATAAAATTTATGGCACTGTTTACACAATGTCGTGGCGTATTTGTTTAACACACAGATCGACCGTATCAAGTTGTGACCACATGTACAGATATTACAGAGCTATGAAATGATAATATCAGAACTTATTACGTCATTGTAGTAGTAGAATAACACAAGGCAACTGATACTGTGGTTCTGAATAGCTCAAGATCGACAACTTTAACAATGTTGGTACCCCAGGTTAAATAATTTTCGTGAATTGTTCAGAGTTTTCAATATATGAAGAATGAAATGAAAACTACAGCTAACTTCCAAGTTTTATTTTACTAATCACTACAACAAAACTAGTGGATATCAACTATTTTTGTTCAGTTTTCATTTTCATTCTTGAACAGTGTAATCAGTTCTGAATATAATGCGTGTGAAACATTACATTTAATCTACATTAATTTAATTTAATTTACATTACTTTCAGATTGGAAAATACTAATCCTCCATTCTATTAAGAACCTATAGGAAAGTCTTGTAACAAATTCAGCTTCTTAGTAATATCCTATTCATCTTATGCATTTAGCCATCCTATACATTGATCAAATTTACGTAGCTCATGTGCCAAATACAGGTATTCTATTTCTTGCAGGTACATAATCTCGGGCTTGAACGAATCATTTATATAGCGCACCTATGAGTAGCGTATTAAATTCCTCAAATTTTACATCATAAATCAACGTGACGTTATTTATATATAACTTTCCATGCTGTCAAATTTTAAATTATTCTTAGTTTCTGTGTTATTGTGTGCAAATATTCGATCTTAGTTGAGATAGCTCTAGCTTAAAATATAGAATTTGTATTGATTTGGGACCATGTGTTCAATCTTGCAAAAGTGCGTTTGCTTTTCTTTTCTTCTTTATGGCCAAATCTTGTGAAGGTAACGCTTGAAATAGAGAATGCAGTTACAGATGTGATGAACGTTTAGCAAGGGGGGAAAGAATGTGATCATAAGCATAATGAAGTTTTAGAAAGAGAATATAATCACAACAAATGTAGTGAGCACTTCGAAAAGAGAAAGCAGTTACAAACGTAAAGTAGATTATAATATAAACTTCAGCACTCTAACCATATTGAAATACCGCTAATCTTGAGATTAGCCAAATCAAGGAATGCCGAGTCTGGTCCGAGGTGAGATCGGTTACCGTTCGTACTCACCAGATCGTATTGGCATTGCGGCGCCCATCTAGCGTTGTGAGGACAATTAGGGAGCTACTTGATAGAAGGAAGTAGCGAACTCCAATCTAGAAGGGCAAAGGAAACCGAAGTGCTGACCACGCATCACCTAAAAGTTGTTGTAACTAGTAGGGTTCTTATATCAGGAGTTTAGATTAGATTATAATATAAATATATACTTTATGTCGATGAATGAGATAACGATAGTCTTCATGGGGAAAGAAGACTGCAATCTGTAACATAAGTAATGGTAATTTGTAAAGCCATCTTGATTGGTAGATTGTGATAATAATACAATAGTACAAGTAATTATTACCAAATCCTGGTACGTAGACAGGGTTTAGTGATTTCATTAATATTTGTTTTGCTCCTGATATTGAAAATCTTTTTCATTTATAGGTGTATTGGCGGTCATCTTCATTGCGTTAGTGATCATGGCAGTGCTGATCGGCCGTTACTTGGCCCGACACAAAGGCGAGTACCTAACACAAGAAGATAGGGGAGCAGAAAGTGCACTTGATCCAGATTCAGCTGTCGTCCAATCAACAACAGGCCATCAGGTCCAAAAGAAAAAAGAATGGTTCATTTGAAGCAGACCCTTTTTCTCTGTGGAAACTAATATTTGTGATTTAATGGAGATAAAAATGACACTTTTCGTGCCCACTTTTATATATTTTACATACAAAGGAAAACATGATGTATGTAATGATATAAATGCGTGTTTGCCAAAGAATGTTCAAGGAATATTTTAATCTTTGGCCTTACATCTTTCTGAACTTAAGAAAATACTCGACGTGATTCATCTGTTACAAACTGTTATAAAGAGAGTTTATATATATAATTGTACAGACTTATATTTAAATATTACTAAATGCAGTTTGTAGAACGCTAGCCTATGATGAAATTCGTGGAGACATTTATGTTCTGCATGTAGAGTAAAACAAGTGGGCATCTCTGCTGTATGTATGGCTGCCGGCGTTAAGACCCAAGAATACCTCTTGCTGAATTTTTAAAGTAATTATCAAAGTAACTTTAGTGCATGTGCGCGTAAATGGGACATTTGTTGTAGCAAGCAGTCAGGAGGAACATTTTGTATCTGTATTTTTTTCTAAGGATTTTTCTGTTTGTATGTTTCAGTGTGAAAACGAGGATTTTTCTTAAGGTTTTATCTTGGAGTGCAACTTTGTCCCTTAGGGTCATTGTAATTTTCAGTAACATGCTTACATTACTGAACAGCGTTTCAGAATGACACTTCTAAAGTGTTAAATAACGTAATGCCTACGTATTATTATTATTATTATCGTTTCTCTCTCTCTCTCTTTTTTTTTTCCGTTTCGTTCAGTTAAAGTAAAGACTTAAAACAAGCTAACAATATACAGTATTAGCCTAAGATCTTAATTACCCAAATACTGAAGCATCTATTTTTTATGGTGGTATTACATCAATGGTACTGTAAATAACGGGTATTTATTACATCATTGTATAATCACATAAAGACTATTAGATTCAGTTAGTGTCTTTATGCATTAATTTGCATAATTCCATTTTTGGACATAAGGATTTTTTATTACATCAATATTTTATCAAGACAGAATTTCCAAGAAACAATTGGAAAATTATAAGTTATTTGTGTATATACGCTTATATAGTTAGATGATCGGTATTGTAGTTTTTTGATTCTGTTGATATATTAACTACTACAACATTATTTCTTCATTTTCCATTGATATAATGGTATCTATTTCACATTTGTGTCGAATTGTGGAACAGTATGTTAGCCTTCAACAGGAGTATTATAAAAGCTTTCTTATGCAGTCGTATACACTTTCATTTGTAACTAGATTATCATATAGTATGCGGAATTTTTTGAGTCTTGTTAAGTGAAATTAATGCGTGTTGGAAACCAACGTTAAATGGCGTAAAAACGTCCTTAAACTTTATCTTAGGAATGTGAGAAAGTATAGATTTGTTCGTGTATATATATAGATATACATTGCATAGAAGTATAAATTGTAGATATTAATATTTGATGGAGGAATGAATCTAATAATGCAAGTTCTATTATTTCTTTTCTTTATTCAGATGCTTTGCTCTATAAACATCACTAAAGTGCAATATGATGAATATTGGCGTATGTTCTCAAAATTAAAATTTTTAACGTTTAATAATAACGAAATATTTATTCTCAACATTGTAGGAGAGAAGTTTTTCTAACTTGTAAGATATAAGTAACTGTGCTTTATATCTTTGGTTTTTGTATATGAATGGATTAATTGTATAATTATCATTTAATGACGGCAGTAGTTCAGACCTTGTTTCCGTTCGTGAGTTTGTTAATAACTGAACTTCGTTACATTATCTTCTGATAATGGCCTCATATTAGGATTTTTTTTAGAACTTTGTCAGTTTCGTGCATACATTTTTCTTGTATAGTAGTACGATGGATTACATAAAAATCTATTCGTAAACTAAATAATTTGGTTTTAATATCTCGTTATTTGATGTATTTTATTTAGCAAGTTCTAGTTTTGTAATAATTAATTCAGGACAAATTGTAAGTACAGCGTATATTTTGTCTTGATTTTGTAATGAATCGAGACTACATATTCATGACCGCCCGCAGAATCTCATTGTAGTGGGCAGTTTGACACTAAAAGATGTTAGGACTCAGTAACTATTCACAGTTGTATATTTGTGAAGCATTAAGAGCAGATTTTGTGCATGGCTTACTACTGATTCAGGAGTCTGTACTTTTCGATTCTAATATCAATAGTAGAAAGTAGTTACAAGGTTACATTACATTTGCTTGTAATCATACTCAAGTAATTATTTGAGGTGTATTTGTGAATTTAAAACATTTGTATTTTAAGTAGTACTGATAAATGCCAAGCGACCTTTGTCATCGGTAAAAATGCCCTAGTTTTATGATCACTTCGATTTGCGGCATGATACGTACCAATCGTTTAAAGAAAGAAAGAAAAAGATATTGGAAATGAGGACAATGAACTTTCGTGTCCCACCTATGCGGGCGCGCATGAATGTAGTAGGTCATAAATGAAAATAGTATTTTCAGTACTAGTGCTGCTTCCAAACTACTTCTACGTGATATTTAGAACATTCTGAGAAACTGAATTGAAACAGAAGTTTCGTTTTCATTCATAAAGCTATTATTTAGCCTTCCAGTCTGTACTTTCTTTGAGAGGCGGAAGATATAATCATTTCAATAATTAAAGTGGAATTAATAAAAGTATTATCAAAGACTTTAAGGTCAGTTAAAAAAAAAAATCGCCGAGCTTTAAATACCATTCGTGAGATCTGCTGTGGACTAAGGAGAAAATATATTATTTAAATTTTAAGATACAGTTGGATTGTGTACGAAATTGAGTTGATTTAGAGAAATGTGTCTTCTAATCCATCTGATTGTAGGTGAATATTTCTCAGGATCAAGTTGATTTGTACTGTTTTTTTTCCTTCTGTTTAAAACCAGTCGATAGTTTCGTGCTCCTTCAAAGACATGCAGTAACTTTAGTAGTAAGTTAAGATAAATATTCACCATGTGTTAAAAAGAGAAAAGAAAAAATCAATCGTAAAGATTGTATATTGACCTTAATTTCCGATGCTTTCGTTCGATTTTAAATGGGTTTATAGTTAGTGAATCTAGTGGTGGAATCATGCAGAAATTCGTCCATTACTTTGAAACACTTCAAAAAGAAAATTTGTTTCTTGTTCAGTGATTGTGCACGAACTTTTTTTTTCTTTTAACAAGATCTTAAGCCACTAGAAGCATGTATTTCTACTTATGCTTTCATTGGTTTTATCCAATATGCATAACAAGAATTTTCTTAAGTCTTCCCTAGAATACTATTGTTTTATCTACTGTGAACTCAGTACTCCTTTGAGGTGTATGTAGTTCCGTTGTAAATATAGTTGCTCAATTAGGGTAGACCTGTGATGAAACTAGAGCTATGCCAGATTGTAATACATATGTATATACACAATATATTACCCGTTCATAGTAAGATTTCTTGTCTTAAAAATTATTAAGGGTGTGTTTAAAGAAACATGTATATCAATTTGTAAGAATCTAAAATAAATGCATAATCTTCGCCTTATAACTAAAACTAACTATTATCTATAAATTTGAAAGTTGATAATATTATTATTTAACAAAATTAAAATGAAAATATGTTTGTGAGTGATTGCTGATATTAACATTCCATTTCATGTATTTACTACATTCCTATGTGCAGCTAATTTTGTTTTCTATGGAGGGAAATAGTGCTTAACTGTAGAGTCTGAGGTGTATTTGTTATTCTGCTAATTGATGTTTGCTATTTATCTTGTCCACCATATTTTATATGCATATTCTGTAGCAGAGAATATTTTTTTGTGTTGCTTTATCCTAATGGTTGTGACAGTATTAACCTTATTGCATGATATGTCTCTACTGTATTTGTAGCATTGGATTATATGTCAATGAAAGGTAAGGTAACACTGGAAGTAGACTTCTCTTTACGCTTGTGTCCTAAGGGCTGCGTATTTCACTCAAAGTATATTTTCAGTTAACTACAACCATCTTCGGGGTTAGTTTATAGAAAAGGGCAGAAATAGTTTTATTGTTTAAATATATAGTAAGGAAAAGATAGTAATCGTAATCGGTATGGAATCATCTTTATCACTCTGAATCTATATAAATTGCTTAAGTGTGAAATCGCCAGTTGAAATATTTCATCGCGTTAAAAACAGGATTCTATATCAGTCAAAGTTAATTTATTTCAATTAATATATAATTAAGAAAAACTGCCTTCACTACCCTTGCTTATAAATCAACTTCGAGAATGGTCGTAGTTAAATACCGAAACTTCGATCACAATTTAATCAAAAAGAGAGAAAAAAAGGAGTTTGCATTAAGTAATTTATCACATTACATCTTGTTTCTTGCATTCATTTAGGTTCATGAGTGCCAAAATAGTAATAATAATAATAATAATAATAAACTCCATTACAGTCTTTGGCTTGTAAGTATCTACATCGAAACAATAGCTCTTTCGTTTGTAGGATAATTACAATTGGTTGTTTATGATCTTGAAGTCGTATGTCTGTTGTTACCACAATGCTCGTCACGTTGGGGTCTTAATGTATTTCGATATAGGACTAAGAGCACATACATAATAGGTAGCAGGGGGCAGCGGTGGCTCAGTGGTTGAACGTTCATCTCTGGTGCGTGGGGTCTCTGGTTTGATCTCAGCTCTCGCCAAGTGGACTTTATGGTGGACAAACACCGTGTTCGTGAGTTTTCTCGGGATTTTCTCGTTTCCTGCTACTTTATTCATTCCATCATTGCATTCATTTCTCATCATCACCGTCTCCTTTAGCTTAGCCGGCATAACGTGGGACGTAAAACTGAACGATTTCATTTCATAATGGGTGGCAGTTAAACTTACAAAGTTGTTAAATACTTTGGGATTAAACTAAACGGTTCGAAAGAAGAGGGGTTACCGTTAATTCTATCATATTGTAATGTTTGCAGCCCGGCACAAATTATATAGGGATGTTTAATAAGTTGCAGTATTGTATATTACATTGCGCTTCACTTTTCAGTTGCTTTTGAAACGAGCATACCTTTCACTGCACTAACATTTCACTTCTAGTGTCATATATCCGTAAGTTGACTGTATGGATAGACTTTACTGTGGTACTTGCTATGACAAAACAGAAAGATTTTACTTCAGTAAAGTTCATATCAACTTAACCCCATTTAAGTAATCGATTACAATTTTACCACTCATTTTGTTCTAACAGAATTTATGCATTTCAGAGAAGATATTTAGACTAATCCAGAGATTAGGTTTCTTTGAACACATGAGGCAGCTACCAGAGTCGTACCGTATTAAATTGCCTAGAAGGCTACTTAAATTATTTTCCTGTATATTAAAATACTGCATTAGTTTGAGGTAAGATGGACATACGTCATTTTCCAGATTTTCCTACTGATTTCACATTGTAGCAAAATTAAATGAAATAATTTAATAAAATTCAGTATTATAGATTAAAGAATAAAAACTTTCTTTATATATATTGTGATGAATTACCGAGTTATATTCAAATAATTTTAAGTTACTGTGAATGTAAACGATTCAGCCAAGTTACCAGTAAGTGTCAAGTAAATAATTAAATTCTAAATTCATTAGAAGTTAGAGAATTCTCGACATTATAAAATAGGAAAGAGGATACAAAATTACCTCTCATCAAATTTTAACATCTTAGTTGTAAAACTTTGAATTAGTATATTTTATATTTTGGAACATTTTATATTTGCACTATTATTGTCCTAGACTTCTGTGAATATTAGATACTTGCTTCTGGAAATGTACCTGATTTATTGAAAAGATTTCACTATATAAATGCAAGTTTGCTTACACACACACACACATTCCGATTGTATATTCATGAAATCCTCTATAGGTGCGAGTTTATTCGTATGTAACAAAGTACTACTTACTAGATGCTGTCTTACAAATAGATTCGCCAGTATATTTTATGCCAATTATGAAATAAAGTTTTGTTTTATTGTAGTGCTTTGAAATCAGGAGCTGCTGGTAACTTTCTATATAGTATATATATTTTTAAGTAATAGAGTAGCAAATTCAGAGCTTACGGATAATTACTGGTACAGTTCAACTACATAATAGCTGTTCAAATAAATAACCAGTGTTCAAATAAATTACCTTAACGGATTTTACGATCAATTATAATCAGGATTATTGTAAAGGGTAGGTGATGTGCTACCACATAGCATCTGCATATATTTTAATGTGTTCGCAATTATTGTTTTAAATTTACTAAATATAATGTTTGTCGAATTGTGTTCGTGAAATAAATATTTGAAGAAAAATCCTGTGTAAGCTGTATTTTTAATGTTTTACGAATCAGTTTGGATTAACCGTGTGATTGCTGCAATAAAATTGAGTTGATTTTATTTTGAATAATCAAAAAAAGTAGCGTCGGCATTATTAATTTGTGCTGCTCGTATTTATGATACTTTAAAAGGAAGTATTCTTAATGTATACTTGTTTCGAAATATGTTTGTTTTCTATTTGTATATTTTTGCTTTTTGTATACAATATTTGTTAATTGATTGTGAATAGCAGCTGTTAAATGTGCAGGAGTGGAATAAATGGTTTGCAGTTTTATCTGTATTAATAGCATGTGTAAACCAGGTATGTGAATGTGTATTATTTGAGTAAAGAGTACAAATACACCTCTATGAGAGAACCTGTGTTAGTGATGACAATGGGTCTTTTTTTTAGGTTGTTGTGTGTTGATATACCGTACATATGTTGTCTAATAGAAAATAGATGCTCCAAAGATGTACTTTTTATAAGAAGATAAAACTAATCTTTTTAATAATAATAATAGTCGTAGTTTTATTAATCCTGATGTTATTTTCTAATGCTTTCACAAGTAGTTGTGTTCCCTATTCTACATTATAAGCATACGACAAGCATCCCTTTCAGAAATCTTAAGATTTTACAAATTATCAGGTGCCTAATAGTAAAGAGGAGTTATACAAATACTGTGTTATTTGTAATTTGTCAGGTCATCAAATGCAAAATATAAGCTCTAGTTCAATAGTAAAACGCAGTTGTAAATATATGTAGTGGATATTGTAGGTAACACAGAATCAACCTGTTCCTACCATTCGACCGTAAGCAGAGTAAATCAGTGGCGAATTTTGTGGGCTACCGGGCCTATAGGCGGTAGCCCTGGAATATTACAAAATAAAGTTACCATAATAAAAACTAATTTATATTGATAATTTTATACTTTAGTATCTTCTTTCAATGATACGTTTCTGAGAACTATAAAGGGGTTGGACAAAAAAAAAAAAAAAAAAATCTAAAACGTTTGCAAAAGTGTGAAGATGGTGTGGTGGCCTCCTTTTGCGTCTAAAACACCTTGGACGTGGAATGGACGTATACAGCTCCTGAATCATGCTGTGTGGAATTTTGTACCATTGTTCCTCCAAAACATGCTCCATTTCCTTAAGGGATGCTGGTGGAAGGTAATGAGACCGAACACGCCTTTCTAACTCAGACTACAATAGCTCAATGATGTTCAGATCTGGTCATTGTGGGACCCAGGGGAGGTGTGATAGCTCCTGATCATGCTCCTCAAACCATGATTTCACCGTTTTTGCAGCGTGGCAGGGTGCCAAATCATCTTAGTAGATGCCATCACCATCAGGGAACAATATTTGGGCCATGGGTAGAACCTGGTCCACGAAAATGGCCTCATACGCCTTAGCATTCATCATTCCATGCAGGGCTATGATGGGATCTGCAGAAAACCATGATATCACTGCCCATACTGTAACAGAACCACTCCCATGCTTTACAGTTGGGAGCAGACAGTCTGTATCATAGGCCTGCGACGGTGTTCTCCATACGTAAACACGACCGGTTTTTGGAAACAAAAAGTCGATTCATCGGACCACATTACGTGTTTCCACTGCTCATGAGTCCACACTTTGTGGTCCTTGCACCACTGCATACGCCTCTTCGCATTTACTGCTGTGACTGCGGGTTTGGCGATAGCGGCCCTGCCATGAATTTCCATTTTATGAAGTTCTCGTCGCACTGTTTTCGATGAAACCGGGCTCTTTAGGCCGGAATTGAGTTTAGACGTAATTTTCATTGCAGTGGTCTTGCTTTTAGCTGCTACAATTCGTTTTAATGCCCTCTGGTCCCTATCTGTCAGGATTGTCTTTCGACCACTGTTGCAGACGTCGTTTGCCCATGAATTGTGTATGCCCTCGTAACATTGGACACTGCCTTTCGATACCCCTACAATGTTCGCCATTGTTGACACTGAAACTCCAACCAGACGGGCACCAACGATCATGCCTCTTTGGAAGTCTGTCAGGTCGCCCCATTTTACCGCACCACTTTCACACCACGACACACAGGTGAACTGGTTACTGCTGACGGAAGAGGAAGGTCCATATAACACAGAAAACGAAAAACGATCGGCAATCGTAACACGTGTTGTACAGTGGAAGGCCAAACTTACGTGTCCTGTATGAAGTGTTTTAAGATTTTTTGTCTATGCCCTGTATGTATTTAGAAACACCCACTAACTTCTTTACAGGCAGTCTGTCTTCCTTCCTTAAGAGGTCTTGGATATGCCAAAGCAGCAGAAACTACTTCTCTAGTTACTCTACTGCAGCAAGTATCTAGTAGTTATCAGTGCATTCCCTTTCGCTCCACCTCCACCCACAGCGTACGAGCGGGCTGCCAGGTAACACCAGTTGCCTCTAGAAAATCGGTTTCTTGGGTGTGAGCGAAGAGTAAAGAGAAATCGTACGAGTAATGACAGTGCGTTTTTTGGGGGAGGGTTTCGGACATCTTGAGCCTCGTTCTGTAGCGGTTTGCGTCAGCGCAACGAAAAACTTTGTGTTTTACAGTATTCTGAGATAGTTGGATAGCTGTTATAAATACTTGTTTTATTACTTGCGTTTCGTTGCGACTGAGGCCCCTTCGTTACTAATCGCCTATTTGTGTTCTTTACTACTCAGTCAGCTTCTATTTACTCTGGTGAGTAGGGTCATTACCTATCTAATACAAACTGTAGGGATATTTCATGCAAAAAATGAAGGTAGAAATGGATGATTGTTTTTCCGTAATACTAATAAGATAAGTCTTGCTAGTGAAGAGAAAACTATATTAATCTACTTAATAAAAAGAAAGTGTGTTGTAAGGTTGTTTTAAGCTTCAATAATAATAATGTACAGGTATTATAAAGGTTAGTGGTAGCCCAAGCCATCAAACCAGTACACGCCACTAGCGTTAGCCTGCAGTCAGCAGTGTCGCGCTGGACGATATTAAGTAAAACTCTTACCGGTCTGTCTCTGGGTGCAGTTATTTAACTAACTTCGGAGGCTTTTTCGTTCAGTCCGATAACTACCGCTGTAGTAGCGACCAGGCTGACGACATCCGGCGGCCTGTTTCTTGTAGGGTCCATATCAAAAATGGTTTCTCGCACATAAAATATTATTGCTGTATGGAATCAGTATTGAAACCCAGAAGTTGTACTGATTTTTACTACTAGTGGTTTTAGTACAAGAATAAGAACTGAGCTGCAATCGTTCGTGGGATCCTGAATACATAGCAAGAAACAGTTTATCGCCTTACCGTTTCCGCTCTATGTAGTCCAGTCAGTAAAGGTTTTGTGTTGGGACTAATTAGTAACAAGCTGATTTTTTCTTTTCTTTTTTTTTTTTTTTATAGGAACGTTAGACTACAATATAAGGAGTATTTTCTGAAAAGTCCCCACCGCTCCTCCTCTTGCTTTCCTCACTTCCCCTTAACCCTTTTAGACTCTTGCATTTTTTGAGGAAAATGTTGACTTTCAGCTAAGTAGCTACTACATCAGTACTATTCGTTCGAGTAACATGGGTTATATGTCATTCTCTTCAGAATAAAACATACTTTCAAAAGGTATCATGAGCATGTTTACATGATGTACAAGGAAAGGGAAATTCCAGGTAAAATAGAAAAATTCCCCTCCGAAAAATTTTTTTTTTTTTTTTTTTTTTTAATTTAGTACTCTGGTGCAACCTTGGCTACAGGTATCTGAATATAATTTACTTTGCAAAATACTATGGTCTTTATGTAATGTGTTCCAAGTTTTATTGCAATATCTAGAATAGTTACAACGGAAAAGTATTCCTCAATCCTACTTGACAATACCGAATTTCATATATAAATAAAGAAAAGTGGGGAAATATATAAAATAAGTTTCCAAACACAGCACTATACATCCAGGTATCATGGTTAATATCATTGTTTTCAGGATGAAACAAGATTTTAACTGATACCATGCGCATATGTTTATAGTGTACAAATGAAAAGGATTTTGGAATAAATATGAAAATTTCCCTACAAAAATCCCTTTTTTGAAATTTGGGGACTTTTGAAGAAGTACTGGTTACAAGTGCCTGAATATAAGCTACCTTGAAAACTACTATCATCTATACATAATGTATGTGCCCAGTTTCGTTGCAATATCTAGAAGAATTACGAGGAGAAAAATATATTTCTCAATCTTGTTTGACAATACAAATGAGATGCTTACCCTTCTAATATACCATGAAAATATGATAAACGGAATGAAATATAACTCTTAGCTTTAAAATATATACATCATTAATAGTCTATGCACATAAGTTAATATATTTTATTTATAACTTATATACAAATTTATGGTAACTGTTTTATTAATGTGTTTTTTACTTGTACTATTGCTAATTAATATGGCCAATTTGGATTCGGGGAATTGTTCCTAACTTAGATTAGAGCCGTTCCATTATCTATAACCTATGGACCCGAAATATCCTCGACTGGCAACAATCGGTAGCTGCTTAGCAGTGGAAAATAACGTACTTTATACTGTAATAACATCACGGACTACCCACCCAAAACACACGGAATGAAGAAAATGGAACCAAATATTCTAGTTTCCACAATATTATTACACATTTTATACAATCAGTGTTTACTTGTTGACTGATAAAATTCAATTCAGCTCTCAGTCTAATCTGGTTAAAACAAAATGTAACATTGTTCACACTCGGATCATCGAAGTCAATAACATCGTCATAGACAGGATAATTATCGTAGGAAAGTCCATTACAGTGTTCACAATTGGCGGAACAATCTAATCCTACATTTCTACGTATACGTAATTGGCGCAAGGTTATTCACAGCTGCGAGAAACAAGACGAAGATCACCAGGTGCAAAGAGATTAGTACTGGTATCAAAGCTTTCCTTTAACATGTTCCATCTTCACGATAACCGTCAAAAACGACAGTGTCATTTCTTCTATATTTGTTTACAATGTACACTGAGTGCTCACTGAATTGCCACCTCCACATAAGAAAGTGTGGCCAGCAACCGTGATGATTATATGACCAACCCGACTTGTAGTATTGCAGAGAAAGAACACACTCGAGGCTACATGTTGGCAGATAGCACACTGTTATAATGGGCAGGATTTATCCGCATTTTAATAGGGCGATTGTGCGTATCCTAGCAATAGGTACATCAATACCCAGATAGCAGTACTTGTCGGATGTGCCCGTTCCTGTGTAATGAAGGTGTGCACGGAGTGGGAAGAAAATTGAGACGCAAACCAAGAGATGGAACTACAGGGACGTACGGAAGTTTAAAATGTGGGGCGAGCGTTGCGTCAAACAGCTCGTGATAGCCAAACGAACTAACAGTGTCTGAGAATCATGTGACCAATACAATGGTGAATGCACAGCACCCATATCACACGCAACTATATGGCGTACACTGACACACATGTAGTTTCATAGCAGATTACACACTCGTCACCCATTCTTCAGGACTCGTTACCACAGACTTCGTCGCTTTCGGGCACAGGAACATGCTAATTGGACCATGGATGATTGATGTGTTGGTCCGATAAGTCACTGTTTGTACTACTACTCTCGGACGGGCGCATACATGTGTGGCGCCAACAGCACGAAGCTATGGATCCCTCGTGCATTGGTGCGTACTGTACAGGCGCCTGTATGGTTTGGGGATACTTCTGTTAGCATGGACTGGGACCGCTGGTGTGTATGAACCACAACGAGACATCTGTTGTGTACCTGCAGGTGTTAGAGAATCACGTAACCCTATACTGCAACACTTCCACCCACACGAAGACGGCATTTCCCAGAATGGCAATGCACGGTGCCACCAAGCCAGGACTGCACTTGCTTGGCTTAAGGAACATTTCATGGAGCTGTAGCATATGAACTGGCTCTCTATCTCACCGGATCTTAATCCTATAGAACATTTGTAGGATGTTGCGAAGCGACCTCTTCGCACCATAACTCCTGCAAGAACACCTGTGGGCTCGTTGTGCGATGCCATCAGGAATATATGGTATCATATCCCCGTGAAAACATATCAACAACTACCAGAATCCATACCTCGCCGTGTTCAGGCCGTCCTCTAAGCAAAAGTGGACCAACAAAGTATTAGGTAGGTGGTCGTAATTCAGTGAAACTTAGTGTAGTTGCTACAGTTATGAATAACATTTCCGTAAGTACAGGGAACATAATAAATAGGAAATCCTGCATCAGTCACTACAACTGTTTTCGTTTTCTGCTTCGATCAACTGCAATATAGCTATAATATATGTGGTTTTACACTTTTTTCGAATTTCTCATTATAGTAGTCTTAAATCTACTCAATCCTTGCTGCGACTGTAATCCAAGCCATATAAGACTGAGGAAAAATAGATCTTGTGAAGATTGGGCCGTAATAGATCTTACTTGTTGAAGTTCACTTAAGTCTTCAATAAACATTGAAGAAAACCCTGTATTTCTCTTTTTCATTGGATGCAAATACTCTCGGATAGTTGTGGTGCTAATAAAATACTCAATTGGAATTCTCTTAACTGTTATCCGACACAGGTACCTGACATGACACAATGAATCCCTCCCATACTACGAAAAGTATCTTTGTTATCAAGACTTCATACATTTACGTCAACATTATCAAAAACATGGAGAAATCCATCTGAATGAATAGCTGGGGAACCAGCGTTAATGATCGATGTTAGGTAGATTGTGGCTTCACGGCAAAGACGACATTAAGGGTGGGCGGGAGTGGGCGTAGAATAATGAAGGTGACATCATGTACTTCAAAAGTAATAGGTATTACTTTCGATTGTAATGTAGGCCTAATAGGTTCTAGGACTCTGTTTAACTCTGCAATGAACAATGAATGATTTTAAGACAGATACTTGTAGTAATATAATGATGCCAAAGGTCGTGATTAATGAATTAAAGTTTATCATACACACATACAATCGTGCTATTGAAACACGGTACTTTTTATGTTTTAGATAAGAACTAAACCGTGACAAATATTCGTTTGTAACAGGATTTGTGGCTTTTGAGCACTCCCTTTTTACGCTAAACAATTTAATAATTCGAACAGCTCAAGCAACCCCATCAGGAAGTCGCGGTCGGAAAGAGGGATTGCCGCCGTCGACGGTGGCAGGCTGCTGGCACCCGTCCGCGGCGGCATGACGATCTACTTGTTCATGGTGCCGACCTTTTGCCGAGGCAGCAAGCAGTCGAAAATCGTAAAATAAAATGCTGTTTGCCGAGTGTTGCCGACCGTCAGAGTCGGAAAAGCCTCTTTCCGACCCTCTGCCGACTCCTTATGCCGGCCTCTTTTCGACGGCGGCGCCGACGCATTTAATGCTCATTTCCGGCTGTTTGCCGACTGCTCGGCAAGGCAACTATTTATCGCGGTTGAAAATCGCGCGGAAAGACGCCGGTGCCACCAATCCGACCGCGGCATCTGGTCGGCATGGTCAAATTTTCGGACTGTAGGCGGCAGAATCCTGATGGGGAAATATTCCGATTAACGCGCGTTTCCTGCCGTAGTTATCGAAGATTATTACTGGTCCACATTTTGTCCGCACAGTTACGATGAAAATAAACAGATGCGAAATAATGTTACTCCTATTGACCTTCCAATGTCCCCGGTAGATGAGTAGATACGCTCTTTGCCTTGTAAGCACGGAGTTCCGGATTTGATTCCCAGTAGGAACACAAGTGATTTGGATCCCACTCTAGGCACCGTTCGTAGAACGTTATCATTGATCCATGGAAGGCTATGGCAAGCCATCATGGGTTCACTTTGCCCAGGGACCTTCGGGTCAAAGATCGATCTTCGGGCAGGACACTGCATCATCATAATGACCTTCCACTAATCAGTCATCGCGTCCTTTGTATATTGCTGAGGTGTCGTCAGTGATACTACACGGAAAATGACGACTTCTAATGTACTATCTTCTTATAGTATTCAATATATAGTATTATTTATGGCATTAAGTATCTTCTGAACCACTAACGAAATATTCTTTACCCGTTTATCTTAGTTTGCAGCTTGTGTTGCTATGAAAAGAACGTTTAGGGCAGTTATTCTAACACTTGCTGAGATAAGTAATGAAAATCACAGTCGCTCTTCTGAAGCAAGACGTCTATTGAGTGTGTGTTCCAATTCAATTTGTTTATACTTTTTCTTGGAAAGTTGAAAAGATCGTTAGATTATCTACAAAATAAGGAGAGCACACTGGCTGATGCTGTTTTAGTTTCGAAGGGTGTAGTGGATTATTTTACTGATATTCGAAACACAGTCGAGGAGTTCGAAAAAATTTGAGTCTTGCTGAAAAATTTGAGTCCAATGTCCAGAACACGATCATTTACGTCAGTATATTAGGAGTATGACTTAACAAATATCGGTTGAGGAAGAAGATATCCAATCCCAAGAAGACTACAGATTTAGGATACTTCTTCCTGTACTTGACAGAATACTTGCAGAAATGAATAGGCGTTTTACAGAAAATACGGGTATTCTATGTGGAATAAGCAGTCTTCACCCTAAAAGTGAACATTTCCTCTGATTTGAGAAAATTGAACTACTTGCACGTGATTATGGATGTGATCTCGATAGTGTAGAGTTGGAACCAAAAGTTCTCCCGAAAGTTTTGAAACGTTATGAGGTGGAAAAGCAATGCAAAATTACCTCCGTCTCTCAGTTTACTGAAGTGATGGATCGTTTCAAAATTGCTTTTCATGAAATTCACAAATTAGCCGTAATTGCTGTCACCATTCCTGTATCTAGTTCACCATGTGAGCGTTCTTTCTCGTGTCTTAGACAGGGTAAAACATATCTAAGAAATCGAATGGCAAACGGAAGCGATGTTGTTTCCTTCCAGTAGAAAGAAAACATGTAATGAATATTGCTGTAGAGGATGTGGTAAACGCATTCGATGCTGGACATAAAAATCGACGCATTGCACTTCATTAAAGTGCAGGTATAAAAGATTATTGTAAGCTTGTTCGTGCCATGTGATCAGCCCCTCATAGTTTAAAATACATTATTGTTTATGTGGATCATGATGAAGTTTTGTTAATTGCTATTTACGTCTTTATCCAAATTATATATGTATATTTGCTAACTTGAGTTTCAGTTTCAAAGATTTCTGTGTAAGGTATGATCAAACAATCATGCTGTCGAATTTCCCTATTCTTTTAGTAACGTAGGTCTTTGCTGTTGCATATAGAGATCACGTCAAAAAATCTAATGTGCACGAATTAAGAATATATGAGAAAAATATAAATGATTTATATTTTTTGTCTCTTGCTTTCTTGTAATAAATCCTTCAAAATAAAAATGTTTGCAGTAGTTTATTTTATCCTTGTTTTACTTTACCTACTTATTGTGTATTTTATGTTAGTAACGAAAGGTAGAGTACTATCTGTTTGTCTCTGTTGTTTGAACCTTCTTTTATTTCTATGCATTCATGTGCATTCTTGGAGGGAGAGGAGGTAAAGCTGTCTTGAACTTCATCGACTACACAGTATACACACAGTTATTATTGGTAAATATATATATATATATATATATATATATATATATATATATATATATATATATATATATATATATATATATATATATATATATATATATATATATATATATATATATATATATATATATTTTGGAAGTAGAGGTAGTGTATCTGCTATCCGAAATTCAGTAGGTCGAGCATATAGCCATGAACTCCCACAGCCCATCTTAAACCCTGTATTTCTTCAGTCCCAACAGGTGAATGCCGGAATTGTACCTTCTATAAGGCAAAGACAGCTGTTTTCCACATCCTTATTTCTCCCCTATTTCGGTCTGAGCCTTAGCTAACTAAAGAGTATAAAAATTGAAAATTATTGTCAAAAAAATGTCTATATTGCCCAGTTCTCATTTTCATTGTCCGCCCACCCAGCAACTAGGTCCACCTCTTTCCGTCCACCCTATCAAGCGTTTCTGGCGCCGTCCCTGCTTCACGGTAAGATGTTCACACTCCCATTCATGACATATGTTTATGAAGTGTTTTGAATCGTGTAATCGATGTAGATTTAGAGCAAGGCTTGTGTACATGGGTGACAGAAACGATCTAGGTCTTACAGCAAATACGAGAGCGTAGTTTATAGCAATGCACATACTTTCAGCTTTCTGGGATTCACTTGAAGTTGTTATTTTGTAACTTGTGATGTAAAAATGTCAGAACTTTCTGGAATAAGATTTTTGCCCCCTGAATTAATCGTACTCTTAAAATTTGCACCTTCTTAATAGGCTTTCTTTGTAACTTGAATGCACACCGCCTTTTCTTTGTACAACAACTTCACGAATAAAATGTACACCACTTTTATAACTACAGTGTCTACGTTAAGTTCATTATTACAAATTTCAAAAATGAAATCAAAATTATTATTTTTTTTATATTGTTAATGTTGCTCAGGTAGCCTGGAACAACATGAAATGACTACACACACTCTTGTCAATGTGATATATTATACTGAGTTAAGTTTCATTAATCAAAATGATATGGGAATTCAAGTTTAAAATTAGGAACATTACTTTCTACTTTCTGTTATTAATTACGGGTTAAGTTCCAAAGTTGGGCGTCCGTTTCCAGCAAAATTTTTAAAATTTACAGGAAAGATATGAATAATTTGATCGTTTGTGTGCTTGATAATATATAAAGAGTCTCGAAAAATCTGTTTATTTGTTATATATAAGCAGTTGTAAACATGGGACTATACGGCGAGCGGAGGGAACTACTTGGCGCAAGGTAACCGAACAGTTGCATTGTGGGAAAGAAACGAGCATTTATGTTATCAACATGGCGAATGTACAAGGGCGATGAACTATCAGTTTTAACATTTGTGAAGCAATACGTTGATAACGAGCAAAATCTTTTAAAAGTTTGTGAAGAGCACGGATTAATGAACCTAATAACAAATTGCAGAAAGTGTGCAAAGAGATAACAGCGAAGAAACGTGGCGAAAACGGACGCCCAACTTTGAAATAAATGCCTTAATTACTGTAAGTGATATTGACAAAAAGAAATAGTAATTTTGACAGCTCGAAAATGATTAAATATTGTATAATTACAAAACGTTAAAAGGAGTTATGCATTTTAAATTGAAGTTTAGTGTTTGAAATGAAACACATTTGGGTTTTTATCCAGACATATTATATATTTCGTACTTTTTTTTTTTAATTGACTGTCAATAGTCGTGTAGTGATTAAAGCTTTCAATGCTTCCCTTGCGCTTGAAAACTTCTATTTTGCAATTATACCTACGTAAATTTGTCTGTAGATTTCTTTTTAAATATAAAAATCTAAATTGATTACGAGCATGTAACCAAAATGTTACGTTCTAGTTAAAGATAACAAATTAGAATACTAAAGGCATAGTAATATATGCCTACATTTCAAATTATAAACCAAAAACCTTACAGAAAAAAGGAACCTAAGTACTTCTCACTTCTACTGCACAAAATCACTTAGCACTTACAAGCTGCATAAATCTCCCACTGAAACTGACGCAAAAGGTAGACAGGTCAAAGCTGGATTATGGCGCGCACCTAGACCACCCGGCAGGATGACTTTCCCGCACCTGCAGTCATTTGGTAAGAACTCTCAGGACATCGTTCCCATTCCAATAAACCTATTAATACGTATATAATTTTAAAGCTAATAAAACAAGCTAATTTTATTTGAAACATTTTGTTGTAGCGTTATCAGGTTTTTAGTAATGATAACAAAAATGAACATTATATTGAAAAATCTACTTTTTCAGCAATTTATTTCAATAGCGCCATATATACTTACTTTAGCTAAAAACACATAAGGACATAATTTAAAGAACGTAATGTGAGGAACCTAACTTTAAAAAAGCATATTGATACGAGCTGGCTTAATCGAGTTATTGACATTTTAATGTAGATACGCAAATTTGCATGTTTAGGGCCGTGGGGGGAAGCAAGAGGGGGAGGGTTGGGGACTTTTGAGGAAATACTCCCCTTATGATGTAATAACTGGCAAAGTTTCAGCTTGTTACTAATTAGTCCAGACAAAAGCCTGTTTTTTGCCTTTATTGACTGGACTAATGGAAATCAATATTGGAGCCGGAAATGATAATATATTTCTGTCACTCCCATTTGCAATAGAGGAATAAAAGCGGGAGATACAGAACCAATTGTTGAGGTACTGAATATCAAAAGTTGCTTCTCGCTATCTGTTTCCATTATTTCAGTGTGGGTCATTGTTAATAGCAGAACTCAAAGATCTTCACCACTTCAGTTTGAATAGAGAGAAAATTTGAGATGGAACTTACTGGGATGCTGAGTCCATATAAAAAAGTTGTTTCCGTCTCGTATTGTTTTGGCTCTATGGGATGAATATTGGAAGTTGTTGATTTCTCCCGTTTCTGGTTCGAATAGTGGATCAATGGAGAACATGGAACCAATTCTGGGGACGTTGAGTCGATTTCAAAAAGGCTTTTCCTGTTGTTTACCGATCTTAATTTTATACATCTCGACAGATGGACATGGCCGTTCTATCAGATTTCCCATGCTTATGCACAGGAGCGTCATTTAGTGGCAGTTGCCATTCCTTCCCTGGGATTTTCTTATAAGAAGCTCTACTTATATCGGTGCCCCTTCCTAACCCTCCTGAAATGAGCTGTTGCTTATGCTTAAGCATAGTTTGGAAGTAACAATTGCAAGAATCTACCTAGTTGCGTATGCTATGAATAATACGTAATCAAATGCACTAAGTGAAACTTTTCACTGGCAGTCATACGGCACACATCAAAGTGGAATTCGATTTCCTTTCTTTCTTCTGTCTTATTAATTTGAAAATTTTCTCATTAAAATAATTTCTTTAACATGTTGTACCAAATTTTGTAAAATTATACTGTAAATACCTAGAAAATTAGATGTTATTGGCCGGATACTTGTAGAATAGTGACCGAGAAACCTTGTACATTAGCGTTTATTTCCCCAAGATTATGAAAGTCAGAATGCCCGAATCTTGTACGTTGACAGTTGTGGTGTAGATAGTTTTTAAACAAGATGGTTAACACTTGTTAAGTCCTTGGGGAAGAGAGGTCGAAAAGTTCCAGGCGTTAGCATTAGCAACAAGTCGAAAATTGTTAGAGCTATTACATTGACCTAAGTTTGCATGTCTGTATAATTTGCTTTTGAACAAGAAAAATGTTCAAAATCGATCGAACTTTCGAAGAATGATCGCCAAAAAGTGGACATTACTTCGAATTCATTCCTGTTTCTGCATTAACGTCTGCAGTTATTGAAGTATTGAGAACTATACGTTCAGGGTGCTTTCTTTAGGCTTGAAATGTTGAAGTTTTACGTGAGTGCCACTATAATCAAGAATATGGCCAGCTAAATAATTTAGGTTCCTACAAATCGAATGAAATAGTAGTGGCAAGATAATCCCTTACATCATATGTTCTGTAGTCTCTTGATAAATCTCTCACAAAATCTTTTGGCTTTTAAATGCTCTGATTTTGGAAAAAAAAAACTTTTGTAAGTTACCCTATCGACAATTTCGTATAATAATTATTTTCATGTTATTTAAATTTTTTATTTGAATTCTAGCTCGAATGCCTTTATTCACAATGTTGGAAACACAATTCTAAGGGCTTTCATTTTATTAAGATTTCAACCAGCGAAGAGTTGATTAGCTTTGATCTTTTTAGCCTCTTTGTATATTGTTTCCAATATTTAATGTGGCGTAATAAGAATAATGGTAGTAGTATTTGAGGCTCATTTCATAAATAATGTATACTAATATTTTGTGACTTACACGTTTATTGTATGGAGAGGATCTTTTTACAGGCCTTGAATGTAATCTCCCTGCTTGGCAATGACGGAATTCCAACGTCCGGGCACCTTCTGTATTCCATCAATGGCGCCATCTTCGTGAAGCTGTCGAATGGTTAGGGTAACGGCTCCAAAAAGCTCTCCCAGACATGGAACCCAGTCCCATACAAAGAATTCGTATGGTATTATGTCTGAAGACCTCGAGGACCATTATCAAGAACGTTTCATCATCAGGACCAGTGCGACCTATCCAATGCTGTGGGAGATGTTCATTCAGATGCCTTTTCACATCATTATGGACGTTTGGTGGAGCTGTATCCTGTTGGAAAATGAAATTTCGGAACTCCTCTTTAAGTTTTAGTATCAATCAGATCTGGAGTATGTCAAAATACGACTGTCCCATTATACAGTTCTTTCTTCTCAGAAAGTGGTCCATAAAGCTTTGTTCTGCACATGGCATCCAAGACGTTCAAGTCTGGAGAATCTCTGACATTCACAATGATTCACCGAGGGTATTCTGAATCAAATATTCGAACATAATGCCTAATGACTTTGATGTTGATATGGAATGTCGCCTCATCACTGAAGACTACCCTGTCCCTAAAATCATCATATTCCAGGAATCCCAACATGTCTAAACCGAAGACAGTGTAAAGTTTTTTTTTTTTTAATAATCCTAAGTTGCAGCTTGTAAACCTTGAATTTCAGAAGCTTACAAAGACATCCCAGAGTGGCTCAATGCTAACTCACGGCTTGCTTTCCGAAATGACTTCGTGAGACCGCTTTGGAAGTATTGTCGAACTCTTCCACTCTCTTCTGAATGCGAAGGATGGCCGGTGCTTTTTCCTTTGCATAGACAACATGTCTCCATGAGTTGTATATGTTAATGGAGTTCCTGTCTGATGGATCGACCTCAAACTGTCGTCAAAATTTGGTTTGAATTGTGACAGTGTGTTCAAAATGCCTTCTGTTGTGTGTGCGCCATCTTGAAAAAATTGTGGTCTTGGGAATGGCGGGTCTTCTAATCAAAACTTAAAGTATCTAATAGTAATCCTTGTCACTGACACCGTTCTCCACATACACTGGAAGAAAATAAAGAAAAGGTACAATCCGTTTCAGACACTGTACTTTCTCTAATGTGATGATGATAATAGGAATTATTTCTATTCAGTAAAGTATAATATTTGTCTACGGCTCAGGGAAGATTATGATTAAATTCCAATTAAAGACAATACAAAAATATTAGGTTGAATATTTTATTCAGAGGTGGTTTCAAAAAAAAAAAAATCGTATAGGACCTTATGCAGAGTCGGTCTGACGCGTGATTAGTGTCATACTAAAGAGTTCGACTAACATGTTTCCTGCAGTAGTCAGGCCTTTAGTATGACGCTAATCATATGTCAAAACGACTCTGCGTAAGGCCTATAAAATTTATTGAAAGAAGTTGCTATATTATTGAGCTGAATATAGATTTCATTTTGTGCCTTCACTTTGATACTGCAAGGAAAGCTAACTAAAATTATCGTTCAATTTCCACCCCAGACTGTGGAAAAAATGCAGGAAAACAGGGCCAGATCAAAAGGGAATTTCTAAGGATCTAGAGTCATTTTTTGGACAATCTCTGCAAGGCAGTCCAACTTTTTGTGACCAAAACTCTACTTTATATGCAGAAAAATATCACACATCCTGTAAGTGATGTTTTATATATACGCACACACTTTTCTTGGTGGTTTAGCAATATTTTGCTTAGTCGTGGTTAATCTGCGTGCCAACTGATAGAAGTATGACGAAGTTGAATTACGTGCTATGAAGAAATGTGTAAAAAATGAGAAGAATTGTTAAGAAATACGGTAAGCATACTTACCTTGTTACTCTTATGTTAATTTATGATTTTTTCTAGTTCAGTAGCATGTTGAATATGTATTCTGTTGGTGAAACAGTGTAGTGAATTGCAGGAGGATAATTTTGTTAAATTTCAAATTCTAAAACTTCAGGAAGGGGGGTGTCAGGCATTTTTGTCCTTTTCTATAGGGTTATTCCAGTAGCTGACACTGCATGTCAGGCATTGGTAAACAGCATAACGGCATTAATTTATGATTTTCATACATAATCTATACGAGAAAGTAACACTTGTCTTCTGTTAACAATTTCACTAAATTTGGATGTCTCGGTCCAAAAGCTGACAGGGGTTGTCACTTATTAGAGCAGCAAAATACTGTTTTGTATCAAGATCTGACAAAAAAATTTCAATGGATTTGAGCAACACAATGATGCAAACATCATTTTACAGAAAAAATATTTTGTGGTTGTTCTGAAACAGATTTAAGACAAAATTAAAATTCGTGATATGCTTCTTTTTAACTTTTCATTGATTAGAACACAGATAGATAGTGGCACTTTCTCCTGCAGTTGGAAACTAGATGAGCCGAGGTGTGTGAACTTCTTGGAACAGTCAAGAGTGTGGTATTTTATCCAGGCACCTTAAGGTTCATCCAGAATTTTTAACGCAGACGAGACTGCATCCTTTTTGTTTACAAAAGGAAATAAGATGTTAGTTCGTAAGAAAAAACTATATACACATATGCAAACAATGATGAAAAAGAATGTATGACATGGTTGTATAGGGTTGCAAACGAATACCAGCTTCTGTAGCTAATTCAATGTCTAACAATTGGGGTATTGGTAGATCTGAGTAGGTTGGATGACAGTAGAGACATTTTATGAATATATGACTAATGTGTTTGAACCATGACTTGAAAAGCCAAATATGAAAACTCCTGTGTTGGTTTTCCTTGATGGTCATGCATCACATCTCACTGAGCCTCTAAGCACTTTTTGTAGTAACAATGGTATTTTGCTTGTAGCTTTGTATCCGAATTCCACTCGTGTTCTTCGACCGATGGATGTTTCAGTTTTCCATCCACTCAAAAGCATTGGAAATGTAATGTGCATCAGTGGAGAATCAGACATGACGGTAGAAAGCTAAGAAATGAAGACTTTGCACCTGTTTTGGAAAAAACAATGAAGATGTCAAATAACTTCAACTGCAATACAAAATGGATTCAGAGCATGTGGTCTCTACCCATTCAACGCTGATAATGTAGACTATCAAAAGTTCAGCAAAGGAGGAACAACTTGTAGAGATATCTTCCGGAAATCTTTCCAATGAAACTCATCACGGCCAAATAACTTAATTCTTGTGTTTTCTAGAACAAAGAATTTGTACTGAGAAAGTTAAAAAATCTCCGATTGTGATGGCACGCTTTTAGGCAACATAGAAGATAAAAATCTTTTCCTCCTATGGATTCAGAGAATTGTAGAAAACATGATCCTCCACCCAGAATAGACAACAAACAAGTTACGTATGAAATGTCTACTGAACAAAATACGAATGACACTACTAATATATCAATTTCAAGCACTTCGGAAATTACAGGAACTCACGTTTCTAGCAAGAACAAGTTGCAGAAGTAACTAAAATTTTTACTCATCAAAATAGAAGTGAAACTATGTTTTCAATTCCAAGGAAACTACAGAAATTGACGTTCCTATCCATGAAAGGGAGCAAAGGAAAGTACTGGTACTGTTAATTCCCTCACTATTTAAAAGAACTTTATTTTGGCCGCACCATACAATCACGCCTACCTTAAAGAGTAGGAGAGAGAAAATAGCTTCAGTCGCAACATCGGCAGAGTGGAAGAAATATAATGAAAATAAGCGAAAGGAAAAGGAACGTATCCAGGGAGAAAAGGGAGAAAAGAGGAAACAAAGAGAATTAGCGAAGAAGGCAAGGAAAAGAAGAAACTAAAAGTTCGAAGGAGAAAATACGGTATTACATTTTCTTCGAGTAATCATATGACTCTTCCATTGAGCTTCAACTTGAATCTGACGGAGGCAGGGGCGATTGGTATCAGGGAAGGCTGTCAACTTGTGAAAGTGAGTCCAAGGGCAATCTTCACGTCAATGTTTATGTAAATGTTCAATATAAAGGGGAATATTTTCCAGGAAGGGTTTTGAAGACTAAGCAAAACAAAGCTTTCGTCAAAGTTACTCTAAAGA